>NC_092783.1:5992095-6592095 GCF_047496795.1 Chiloscyllium punctatum | reverse complement strand
GTACCAAAGTTGATTGGTGAGGGCAGAGTGGTGGATGTGATTTATATGGACTTCAGTAAGGCGTTCGACAAGATTACCTATGGGAGACTGGTTAGCAAGGTTAGATCTCATGGAATACAGGGAGAACATACCATTTGGATACAGAACTGGCTCAAAGGTAGAAGACAGATGGTGGTGGTGGAGGGTTGTTTTTCAGACTGGAGGCCTGTGACCAGTGGAGTGCCACAAGGATTGGTGCTGGGTCCACTACTTTTCATCATTTATATAAATGATATGGTTGTGAGCATAAGAGGTATAGTTAGTAAGTTTGCAGATGACACCAAAATTGGAGGTGTACTGGACATCGAAGAAGGTTACCTCAGATTACAACAAGATCTTGACCAGATGGGCCAATGAGCTGAGGAGTGGCATAAGGAGTTTAATTTTGATAAATGTGAAGTGCTGCATTTTGGGAAAGCAAATCTTAGCAGGACTTATACACTTAATGGTGAGGTTTAGATTAGATTAGATTACTTACAGCGTGGAAACAGGCCCTTTGGCCCAACAAGTCCACACCGACCCGCTGAAGCACACCCACCCACACCCATTCCCTATATTTACCCTGCACCTAACACTATGGGCAATTTAGCACAGCCAATTCACCTAACCTGCACATTTTTTGGACTGTGGGAGGAAACCGGAGCGCCCGGAGGAAACCCACGCAGACACGGGGAGAATGTGCAAACTCCACACATTCAGTCGCCTGACGCAGGAATTGAACCCGGGTCTCTGGCGCTGTGAGGCTAACCACTGTGCCACCGTGCTGTCCGAGGGAATGTTGCTGAACAAAGAGACCTTGAAGTGCAGGTTCATAGCTCCTTGAAAGTGGAATCGCAGGTAGTAAGGATAGTGAAGAAGATGCCTGGTGTGTTTTTCTTTATTGGTCGGAGTATTGAGTACAGGAGTTGGGAGGTCATGTTGCAGCTGTACAAGACATTGATTAAGCAACGTTTGAAATATTGCCTGAAATTCTGGTCTCCTTCTTATTGGAAGAATGTTGTGAAACTTGAAAGGGTTCAGAAAAGATTTACAAGGATGTTGCCAGGGTTGCAGGATTTGAGCCATAGGGAGAGACTGAACAGGCTGGGGCTGTATTCCCTGGAGCGTCGGAGACTGAGGGGTGACCTTATAGAGGTTTACAAAATCATGAGGGGCATGGATAGGATAAATAGACAAAGTCTTTTCCCTGGGGAGGGAGAGTCCAGAACTAGAGGGCATAGGTTTAGGGTGAGAGGGGTAAGATATAAAAGAGACATAAGGGGCAGCTTTCTTCACGCAGAGGGTGGTACATGTATGGAATGAGCTGCCAGAGGAAGTGGTAGAGGCTGGTGCAATTGCAACATTTAAAAGGCATCTGGAAGGATATATGAATAGGAAGAGTTTGGAGGGATATGGGCCAGGCGGTTGCAGATGGGATTAGATTGGGTTGGGATACCTGGTCAGCATGGACGGGTTGGACTGAAGGGTCTGTTTCCTTGCTGTACATCTCTTTGATCTATGACTCTATGATGGGTTTGTTATATGATGAGAGATTGAACAGTTTAGGCCTATCCTCTCTGGAATTTAGAATAATTAGGTCAAATTCGAGATGATAAAAGTTGTGGATAAAATTGACATGGAGTGGATGCTTTCTCTTGTAGGGCATTCTCGGTTGAGAGGTCATAGTCTTAAGATAATGGGTAGAAAATTTAATGTAGATTTGAGGAGAAACTACTTCTCTCAAAGGTTTGTGAATTTGTGGAATTTGCTACCCCAAATTGCAGTGGACCCTCGGACCAGATTATATTCCCTACAGTATGTAAACAGGCCCTTCGGCCCAACAAGTCCACTCAGACCCTCTGAAAAGTAACCCACCCAGACCCATTCCCCTGGCCTATATTTACCCCTGACTAATGCACCTATCCCTATGGGCTATTTAGCATGGGCAATTCACCTGACCTGCACATCTTTGGATTGTGGGAGGAAACCGGAGCACCCGGAGGAAACCCACGCAGACACGGGGAGAATGTGCAAACTCCACACAGACAGTCACCTGAGGTGGAAATCGAACACAGGTCCCTGGCGCTGTGAGGTAGCAGTGATAACCATTGAGCCACCATGCTACCACAGAGGGAGTAAATTTAAGGAGGAGTTAGACAGATTTTTAATTAGTAATGGGATGAAGAGATATGGAGAGAAGACAAGAGAATGGGGCTAAAGAGCATATTGTCCATGATCGAATGACAGAACAGATTCAATGGACCAAATAGTCTAATTCTACCCCCATATCTTATCATAAAAATGGACTATGATACTCAACTTCCATCATCTGATTTTAATATCTGTGACTTTCCTGGAGTAAAGTGACTTCTGAGAAGGACAAACACAGATCAAAAATGGCTGTTGTGATCTCCTAAGGGGTTATGTTTCCCATTTTCTGGTCTAATGGAACATTTTAATAATCTAATGAATTTTGAGAAATCAACACCAGGAACTTACTGCCTTATTAACTACATATTTGAAGACTTGGGGATGAAATCCATAAGGGCCTGAAGTCTTATCAAAACACAGCTCCATCACTTTACTCAGTATTGCTTCCCTAGGGATTATAATGTCCTACTACTTCCTAATTTAAAGCTATACAGGTATGTTTTTCACTTCTTACATAATGAAGACAAAAGCAAAATATTTATTTTTCACATCTTCCATTTAACTATTACCAACTCTCAATTCTTCATTGTCAACATCCAGAGGACAACCACTTACTCTTTCTTCTAATTTACCAATAGAAACTCTTGCTCACGGTTTTAGCATTTTTAGCTAACTTGATCTCTTGCTGCAATTTATTTGTCCTGATTAACATTTTCAAAATTCACGGTCATTAGTTGTATTCTGATCAACTACCTGGCCATACAGCTTTGCAAAATTCTATCCTGTTTCCTTAAGTTTCCTATCCTGTTTCCTTGAGAGGTGAAAGATTCAAAAGGGACCTAAGGGGCAACTTGTTCATGCAGATGATGGTGGGTGTATGGAATGAGCCAGAGGGAGTGGTGGAGACTGGTACAATTACAACATTTAAAGGGTCTCTGGATGAGTATATGAATAGGATGGGTTTAGAGGGATGGCAAATGGGACTAGATTAATTTAGGATATTTGGATGGCATGGGTGAATTGGTCCAAATGGTCTATTTCTTTGCTGTACATCTCTATGACTCTAAGTTTGATGCTCTCCTGATCTTCCTTAGTTAAGCACAAGTGATGGGTCCTCTCCTTGGATTTTTTTTCTGTACAGTAAGAATGTGCTTATTTTGAGTCTTCTGAAACATCCCTTTAAATGTCTACCACTGCTTTTCTACTTATCTATCTCAAAGCTTAATACCCAATTCCCTCTTATGGCCGCATAGTTATTCTTTCCAAATTTAAAGTGGTACACTGAGTCCCACTGCTTATACTTTCAAACTGGATATAAAATTTAATCATATTATGATCACTGTCACATAGAGTACCTTTAGTCTGAGTTATTATTTAATTCTGTCATATTACACAGTACTTAACGTAGGTGGGCATGTTCCCTATTTGTATTCAGAAAGTACTGCTCTAAGAAACTGTCTTTAAAATATTCTATGAGCTCCTTATCTAGGCTTTTAATACCAATCAGATTTTTCTATTTATCTTTAGATTAAAATCACCCATGGTTATTATTATCTCTTTATCTCAAGCACTCAGCATTTCTTCTTGTATACTTCTTGCTAGAATAAGAACCATGTCTTTTTATTTTGCATTTTTTAAGCTGTGGACCTAAATATGAAAGAGCTGTTTTAACCCCAATGTTTGAAAGCCAGTCACCTGACCCACATAGCAAGCATTATAAACAACTGTTTGAGTAAGCAGTAATTGAAGTTTTGTGTTGTAAATGACTTGGAGCCAAGGAGGTCTATTGGTGGAGCTTTTGCCAGCAATAAGAAGTCAATTGGTCTATGGACTAGTGAGCAGTTATCAATGACTGAGACCTTTTCGCCTGCTATAAAATATGTAATTGGTTCTCAGACCACTGAGAAACTTGGTGCTAGGAAGAAGTTCCAGATAGTGAGAGAGAAGCACTCAGTTCTTCCCAATTTTGGAGTGTCTCTTAATCTCTTTAATCAAACTTACTCTAAACCTGAAGAAAACAAGATTATCTTTCCTGGAATGGTTGTTGTATGATGTGACTTTTAACTGATAAATCAGAGACATTTTATGAGTGAAATAGCCACTTAGTGCCTCTTATGAACCAGTGAAATCATCCAGCGAAAGATAACAGAAGCAACCTGCTAGCCAGCAGAAGAGTCATAAAAATCATCTCACAAACAGTATCTGGGAATGAAAATTACTGAACTGTCTTTCCAGGTTTTCCCCTCTGTACATAACCTATGTTAGAGTGTGTATATGTTTCACATAATAGACACAAACACCCCAATGGTTTTTAACTGTTTACCTGTAGCTACTTGTAATTACTTTTACAGAAAATTAGTCTGTGTTTTCTAGCTATTTGAGTTTGAAAGTCAGGGAAATTGGAGAACTTTGTGTACTTCATAAAATATTGAATATTTCTGATGACTCTGGGAAGAGTGAGGCTTGATTTCCAGTGTACGACCCCATAAGGCATACATGACATTGTGGTTACTGTTGAGGAGCCTGTCAAACTCTCTCATACTGACTTATTTTTGCCACTATTCCCCATTTCCATCCAAATTGATTCTAACTTCTTATCTCCTGAACCAAGATCATCTCTCACTCCTGTGCCAATGCCATCTATGATTAGGACTACTACTTCTCCACCTTTGCCTAGTTTTCTCTCCTTCCTGAATGCCATAAATATTCCCTTAATATTCAGAACACAATCTTTGTCATCCTGCAGCCACATCTCCATAATGGCAATCAGACCATATTAATTCACTTCAATGTGATCTATCAAGTAGCTAACTTTGCAATAAATGCTTTGTGTATGTACATTACAGACTTCAGAAGTTTTGTTACTACTTTATAGCTGAAAATGTGTTGCTGGAAAAGTGCAGCAGGTCAGGCAGCATCCAAGGAACAGGAGAATCAACGTTTCGGGCATGAGCCCTTCTTCAGGAATGAAGAAAGTGTGTCCAGCAGGCTAAGATAAAAGGTAGGGAGGAGGGACTTGGGGGAGAGGCGTTGGAAATGCGATAGGTGGAAGGAGGTCAAGGTGAGGGTGATAGGCCGGAGTGGGGTGGGGACGGAGAGGTCAGGAAGAAGATTGCAGATTAGGAAGGCGGTGCTGAGTTCAAGGGATTTGACTGAGACAAGGTGGGGGGAGAGGAAATGAGGAAACTGGAGAAATCTGAGTTCATCCCTTGTGGTTGGAGGGTTCCTAGGCAGAAGATGAGGTGCTCTTCCTCCAACCATCGTGTTGTTATGGTCTGGCGATGGAGGAGCCCAAGGACCTGCATGTCCTTGGTGGAGTGGGAGGGGGAGTTGAAGTGTTGAGCTACGGGGTGGTTGGGTTGGTTGGTCCGGGTGTCCCAGAGGTGTTCTCTGAAATGTTCCGCGAGTAGGCGGCCTGTCTCCCCAATATAGAGGAGGCCACATCGGGTGCAGTGGATGCAATAGATGATGTGTGTGGAGGTGCAGGTGAATTTGTGGCGGATATGGAAGTATCCCTTGGGGCCTTGGAGGGAAGTGAGGGGGGAGGTGTGGGCACAAGTTTTGCATTTCTTGTGGTTCCCGCCATACCAACCAGTACCCTTCCACTGACACCCTCCTTCGACTGACTGAACTGGTCCTCACCCTGAACAGCTTCTCTTTCCAATCCTCCCACTTCCTCCAAACCAAAAGAGTAGCCATGGGCACCCGCATGGGCCCCAGCTATGCCTGCCTCTTCGTAGGATATGTGGAACAGTCCATCTTCCGCAGCTACACTGGCACCACCCCCCACCTTTTCCTCCGCTACATCAATGACTGTATCGGCGCTGCCTCGTGCTCCCACGAGGAGGTTGAACAGTTCATCCACTTTACCAACACCTTCCACCCCGACCTCAAATTCACCTGGACCGTCTCAGACTCCTCCCTCCCCTTCCTAGACCTTTCCATTTCTATCTCTGGCGACCGAATCAACACGCCCGCACCGCCCGTTTCTACCTCCTGCCCAAAATCCACAAACCTGACTGCCCCAGCCGACCCATTGTCTCAGCCTGCTCCTGCCCCACCGAACTCATCTCTGCATACCTCGACATGGGTCCTGTCCCCCTTAGTCCAAGAACTCCCACCTACGTTCGGGACACCACCCACGCCCTCCACCTCCTCCAAGATTTTCGCTTCCCTGGTCCCCAACGCCTTATCTTCACCATGGACATCCAGTCCCTGTACACCTCCATCCCCCATCACGAAGGACTCAAAGCTCTCCGCTTCTTCCTTTCCCGCCGTACCAACCAGTACCCTTCCACTGACACCCTCCTTCCACTGACTGAACTGGTCCTCACCCTGAACAACTTCTCTTTCCAATCCTCCCACTTCCTCCAAACCAGAGGAGTAGCCATGGGCACCCGTATGAGCCCCAGCTATGCCTGCCTCTTTGTAGGATATGTGGAACAGTCCATCTTCTGCAGCTACACTGGCACCACCCCCCACCTTTTCCTCCGCTACATCGATGACTGTATCAGCGCTGCCTCGTGCTCCCACGAGGAGGTTGAACAGTTCATCCCCTTTACCAACACCTTCCACTCTGACCTCAAATTCACCTGAACTGTCTCAGACTCCTCCTTCCCCTTCCTAGACCTTTCCATTTCTATCTCTGGCGACCGAATCAACACGACATTTACTATAAACCGACTGACTCCCACAGCTACTTAGACTACACCTCCTCCCACCCTGCCCCCTGTAAAAACGCCATCCCATATTCCCAATTCCTTCGTCTCCACCGCATCTGCTCCCAGGAGGACCAATTCCAATACCAAACAACCCAGATGGCCTCCTTCTTCAAGGACCGCAATTTCCCCCCAGATGTGGTCGATGATGCCCTCCACTACATCTCTTCCACTTCCCGCTCCTCCGCCCTTGACCCCTGCCCCTCCAACCGCCACCAGGACAGAACCCCACTGGTCCTCACCTACCACCCCACCAACCTCCATGTACAGCGTATCATCCGCCATCATTTCCGCCACCTCCAAACGGACCCCACCACCAGGGATATATTTCCCTTCCCTCCCCTATCAGCGTTCCAAAAAGACCACTCCCTCCATGACTCCCTCGTCAGGTCCACACCCCCCACCAACCCAACCTCCACTCCCAGCAACTTCCCCTGCAACCACAAGAAATGCAAAACTTGCGCCCACACCTCCCCGCTTACTTCCTTCCAAGGCCCCAAGGGATACTTCCATATCCACCACAAATTCACCTGCACCTCCACACACATCATCTATTGCATCCGCTGCACCCGATGTGGCCTCCTCTATATTGGGGAGACAGGCCGCCTACTTGCGGAACGTTTCAGAGAACACCTCTGGGACACCCGGACTAACCAACCCAACCACCCCGTAGCTCAAAACTTCAACTCCCCCTCCCACTCCACCAAGGACATGCAGGTCCTTGGACTCCTCCATCGCCAGACCATAGCAACACGATGGTTGGAGGAAGAGCGCCTCATCTTCCGTCTAGGAACCCTCCAACCACAAGGGATGAACTCAGATTTCTCCAGTTTCCTCATTTCCCCTCCCCCACCTTGTCTCAGTCAAATCCCTCGAACTCAGCACCGCCTTCCTAACCTGCAATCTTCTTCCTGACCTCTCCACCCCCACTCCACTATCACCCTCACCTTGACCTCCTTCCACCTATCACATTTCCGACGCCACTCCCCCAAGTCCCCCCCCACCTTTTATCTTAGCCTGCTGGACACACTCTCCTCATTCCTGAAGAAGGGCTTATGCCCGAAATGTCGATTCTCCTGTTCCTTGGATGCTGCCTGATCTGCTGCGCTTTTCCAGCAACACATTTTCAGCTCTGATCTCCAGCATCTGCAGTCCTCACTTTCTCCTCGAAGATTTTACTACTTTATAGCATCTAGTTTTCATTTATGGTATATTCATAGTGTTTTTTATGTCCATTTCTGCCATTCCCTGACCTTCAGCCTAATAAACTGGTTATTCAATTGAATAATAAATGTTATCTGTACCAGTGGTACCCATACTTTAAGAATAAGCATTTTCAAATTTCTGAATGTAACATTGACTTTGATCAAGCAGGACTATCTTTTATAGCTACTCAAAACTAAAACAATTCTTTCACAATATACTTTCTAACTTTTTTTTGTCAATATTCACAAGAGAAATAATTTTATCATACTTCATTTTAGAATGTGCCATATAAAACACATTGCTCCGAAACCAACTTTTGTATTTGGTTTTGACTGATTCCACCAGGTGGAGCCATTGAATATTTTGGACTGATAGTAATATTTAAGAAAAATATCATTATAAATTGTAGAATTGAAATATACATTTAAATATATCATAAATTAGAGCAACTAATGTTTCATTTTATAATGATGTTTAAGTTGAAATTAGAATAGCTTTTCAAGCAATATGTTAAAGAAAAAGTATAATTGGTAATGCATATAATTTGTGCACTTTTAACACCTATGAAAATATTCTGTGCTGGATGCAGGCTGGAAGTTGAATTCATTAAAAATCTGGAATTAAGTGTCCAATGATGATCATGAATCCATTGTTGACTGTCAGAAATAGCACATCTAGCTCGCTAATATCCTTTAGGGAAAAAAACTGGTCTGACCTACACATGACTCCAGGCTCACAGCAATGTAGTCAACACTTGGCTGCCCTCTGGGCAATTAGAGATTGGGAATAAATGCTGATCTAGCCAGCAATGCCCTCACCCCATTAATATATTTTTATAATGTTAAATATTAAGCAGCACGTTCGCTCTGTGTTACTCTACAGAGGGATATAAAGTCAGTTCATGGCATGTTTCACAATGTGGTAGGGAACAAGTTTGTGACATTATCCTTTACATACTAAACTGGTGATATCAGCCAAGGGGAACAGAGATGGGAATTTTGCCATTATAATAAGGTAAGGAATATTCTATGGGTTCTTGTTCGCCACCCAGTGGCTGGTCAGAGACTGACACTTTCAGAGAGTTAGGAACATTCATGTTCTCAGCTGATGCAAAGGCAATTGAAAGACTGACAATAATAAAGAAATGAATGCATATTTGCATTTATTAAACTGGAATTGTTCAAATTAACATTTCAAAACATGTAGAAACTAGATGGGTTTCTCATCTCATATTAACACGAGTTTTCAAAACGAATGCAATAATCTGATTAAGAATAAATCTTTTGTCCACAAGATTATGAGTTAAATTTTAAGGTCTTTAAACAATTCGGAATGCTTTTAAAAATAATGAGAACAATGAAATTTAATGGTGTGAAATAAATGCTAACAACATATTTAATAAAAAATAAATACATTAACTACCACTATTTAGCTTTTGTCTTCACTTATGACTGTATAATAAAACTATGCCTTATTTAAGATTCCATTACTTTAGTTCCATGATGATATTTGTTCTCATTTCTCCACAGTCCCTTATAGAAGAACAAGGGCTGCAAGCACATTGGTAACTCAAAAAAACCCAAGTTCCCTCACAAGTCAGCGACCAAGGAAATCAAAAGTTATCGGAAAAAGGCAGCAGAATGTGGTTGAAGAGTAGAGCAGACTCAATGGGCTGAAGGGCCCAATTCTGCTTCTATATCTTATGGTCTATCTTGAGTTGGAAACATATCTCCATTCCCTCATTGTCACTGTGTTAAAAATCCTTTGTAAATGTTTTGCATGCATCTTTACCACATATACTGCACAATTTAAGAAAATGGCTCATTCTCACAAAGCTCACATCCTGTGTTAAACAATATAAAGAGATGGTAAAGAACCAAATTAGGAAATGCAAGCCTGTTATTTATCAAGGCACATAAGAACATTTACATAAATGCCATTAATGGTATTTAATTTTCTCCACGGTTTAATTAGCCAGGGTCATTTACTTAATGCGGTAAGGGCTTTTGCCCGAAATGTCGATTTCGAAGCTACTTGGATGCTGCCTGAACTGCTGTGCTCTTCCAGCACCACTAATCCATTTACTTAATGTCACTGTTCATAGAATCAGCAACAAGTTGCTCTGGTGATTATTGGGACACAGTTGAGTTGATACATGACAGAATTGCAGCTAGGATGCATTTTGATTTCCAGCGACAATCAGTTTATTTTTTCTGGGGTGGGGAGGGAGACTTTTAAAAACAATGGATAGTAGTTAGGAGGGGCAATGGGTGTTTCCCCTGCCAGCTCATGTGCTAGTAAGAGCCCTGGTTTGCTCAATTTAGATGAGGCCCAGTAGATGCCTCTCAGGGACTTGGGTCCCACCCAATCAGAGACTGGCAGCTCCAATACACCAAAACATAGAAAATTGAAGCAAGAGTAGGCCATTCAGCCTGCTCTGCCGTTAAATAAGAATATGGCTGATCATCCTACTCAGTACCTTGCTCCTGTTTCCACCCTATATCTTTTAATCCCTTTAGTTTATCTCCTTCTTGAAAACATTCATTATTTTGACCTCAGCCACTTTCTGTAGTGGAGACATTCAAATACTCACCAGTCTTTGGGTGAATACATTTTTCCTCATCGCAGTCCTAAATAACCTTCTCATATCCTTAACTTGTGAGGCCTGGCTCTCAATTTGCTGATCCTTGACAACCTCCTTCCTGTGGTTACTCTGTCTAGTCCAGTTAGAGTCATAGAGTCATAGCGATGTACAGCATGGAAACAGACCCTTCGGTCTAACCCGTCCATGCCGACCAGATATCCCAACCAGAATTTTATAAGTTTTGATGAGATTCCTTCTAACCCTTCTAAACTCCAATTGATTACTCTATTGAATGGCAACATCACTAGTGAGGCTGAAACACTATCAATGGAAAGGAATGGAAGGAAGTCATGAGAAAGCACCTCTCTGTTTATTCACACTGGAGACAGCAAGTGCCAGAAGGGAGGTCCTTTTCCTGTGGATGGAATGGAAAGACCACCCAGTTACACAAAGTAGGCATGGGTGACATTAACAGCTTGTGTCAGGAACAGGACTTTGGTGCTCAGAATCTGGTTCCACTATCTCAAAACATTTAATAAGCATTACTGACCTGTGTAGAATTTGCCTGCACAAGCACTCCTCTGACCAACACACTTTGAGCTTGCATATATTCATTTCCCTTCAGGCAACTCCTCAAATCATCACCTTAAGACACAGAACTCACTCTCATCCACTGTCCTCTTGTATTCACTTGTCACAGGCACCCTCTCCAAAGACTCTCAATCTATCCTCAATACAAATTCCACTTCTCACACAGGCAACCCACTGCTTTCTTTCTTTGCAGTAGAAAATAAGCCACAAGTCTAGGGATAGACAGACATCTATGCATTGATCTTTCTGTCACAGCCACTAGCACTCAGATGGAGTATGAAGTCCACATGATCAACATAGTCACAGCAAGGAAGGTAATGGCATAATGGTAATGTCACTAGATTAGTTCATCCTGAGGCTAGGTTAATGCTCTGAGGTATAGGCTAAATTCCCACTATAGCAGTTAGTAAAATCTAAGTTCAATTAATAAATTTGAAATATAAGGCTAGTCTAATATTTGATTTATTATTTTCACATGTACCTGGGTACAGTGAAAGGTTTTGTTTTGCGTGCAGTACAGGCAGTTCGTATCATATAAAGTGCATTAGGGTAATAGAACAGAGCAATGTTACAGCTGTAGTGAAAGTGTACAAAGAGCGAGGTCAACATTAAATTTGAAATTTGAGAGGGACATTCAGAAGTCTAATAACAGTGGAGAAGAAGCTGTTCTTGAACCGATTGGTATGTGTGTTTAAGTTTTTGATGACTATTAAATCTGATATTATTCATATCATTTAGAGAAGGGGAATTTATTATTCGTCAAGGCAGCTTGGGGAGGCTGATACATGATGAGAGGATTAGATGAAGCACTTGGCACTTAATCATTCACACTTATCTAGTAGGATATTTTAAGGATCCTCAGAACACCAATCTTTTTCAAAGACAGTAGAACAAATGCTGTATTATATCTTATATCAGAAGAATGTCTCATATTTATCAATTTTCTCACAGCAACTGATGTACACATGATTGCAGTTACATGTGCAGTTCTTACACGTGCCAACAACATTCCTAAATTGCAGACAGCCTCACTGGTAGTGGCCAGTGAAAGGTATAATTTGCAAGCTGCATGTAGACCTTAATGTGACCCTGTCACACATCAGCAGCAACAGATAGTATTTAATGTTAGGAAACAGGCAGAAACAGATTCTCAAAGCTGAATTGACCTTGACACCATTGTGATATTAGGGTGGGTTGGGCCCTGGGCCACCCTGTGTGTCTCTCCTATATAAATCAGCAAGAAACCCAAATTTGAATGCACTTTGACATGCAATCATCAAACCAAACCATACAATGAGTGAGACTCCTAATACATTCATATCCTAATACATTGACAATCATTGATATCATCGGTAAAGTGAATGGTGCCAAATATATATTTAAACTTGAGCTCAATGCAAGCTAGCAACAAATGGAACTTATAAAAGACTTGAGTCATTTTACAGTACTCCCCACTCTTTTTTCCAATACAAGAGGCTAAACTTTTCAATCAATTCAGCAATATCATTCAGTCTGCTGTTCAAGGACTTTAAACCATGCTGAACATCGGGGCAACATTTCCACCTATTGCTGCAATGAAAGTGAATTTGAGACAGATCTCCATGCACACCTACAATATCTTCTAGAATATAACCACACCTGAAACAAAAACAGGGACTTGTTTAATGAAAGCTGAATTCACTTATTCAGTCAAATATTCAATGATTAAGGAATGTCACTAGTTGACAAAAAGGTGAAGCCATTGCCAACACTGCAAGTCCTACAAATGTACAGGAACTTTGGAGTCTGCTACATTCATCAGGTACTGTAGTTGCTTCATTCCTGACCTCACTACATTTTCCATCTTCCATAAACAATCTGACAAGAGGCTGTTGCATGTGAACCTTACATTTAAAAGAGTTAACCTTCCATGTGCTGTGTGTATACAATGCTAAATATCTGCCTGGTAAGGGGTCTGTGTAGATCTGCAAGATGCACAAACACAGATCAATTGGTTGCTGTAATATCCGCATCATAACTTAGATTATGTTTTATTGATTTAAATACACAAAACCATAGAGTCAATACTTCCCTGATGAATGATTGATCATTAGACTATTATCATTGAGATGATATGCCGATGAGTGGTGAAAACTTTGAGCTGATGTGGCCTATCATACTTGAACTGACATCACACAGGTTCATGTAAAGGTGAAACACACAGTTGACAGTCTTAAGTTCTGCTAAATTGCATATGGCAACTCTTAAAGTTTTTGTAACAGTGTCTGAGTGCTGTAAATGCTGCTTGCTGATAAGCATATCCATCTAGAAAAGCCAGTGTAACTCAATTTAGAAACTCAAGTAACCAGGGTTAATGATGGATCAACCACAAGTAAGGGAAAGTCAAAGCTGCATACTCAGAATGTGCACAAAATTCCTTAGTTTAAAATGGGACAGAAGAGACTTCCTACCAGAACATAAAACATTTGAACAACATTCAGAGCTGTAGTTTCTAGATTTGGAAGCGTCCAAACAGAAAAACAAGCCATTAAGATTTACTTAATAACTGGGGACAAAGGTCCATCCAGAACGAACAGGTCAGAATTTATAGCTGAAGATCTAAAAGATCCTGAAAAGTTATGGACCACATTAGAAGACAATTCAGAATCAGGTTAAAAGTTTTTGTTTGTCAACTAGAATCCATATCAGTTATGCGGAATCCTAAACAATTCATAGACCATTTCATGAACAATTGCTGAGAAAATGGCTGAAATATGTGACTTTTCAAATGGAGCACTAGCAAAACATTGTTCAGGTGGCAATCACATCCATCCTCATAGATATTTTTCAGAAAAATTTGTTCAACAAATTTTACATCAAAAACAAAAATTGCTGGCAAAACTGATAGTTCTAATCAAGAGTCACTGGACTCAAAATGTGAACTTTGCTTTCTCCACATGGAATCTACCAGAGCTTCTGAGTTTCTCCAGTAATTTCTGCTTATGTTTCAGATCTCCAGAAACTGCAGTTCTTTGTTTTATGAAAGACTTATAGCATTGAAGAGCTGCTAAGAATGGGTATAGCTATGAAGTGATCTTCACAGATCGAAGAAGCATGTGTTCACTTCAGGCATATACATCTGGCAGGACACCAAATGGTCTTCATTGTAACTTAATGTACCCCTTGAAAGCAGTATGCTTGGATTGGAGCATGGCTCTTTATCACTGCATCTGGCTTTGATCTAGTGCACTCCCTCTGCCAATGGTCTTTTCTGCAACAGCACTTATAAATTGATTAAAAACTCAGCATTGCCTTGGTGCATGCAGAAGGCCACATTGTCTACATGTTTGAGTGTTTTATTGATTAGATCAAACATTATGTTTGTTCTTAAGACTGGTAAGAAACTTCACCTTTCCAAAGTCCAGATAATGTATGTAAGTAATGTTGTGATTCTTCCTGGAAGTTAGTCTACTATGGATCTGAAAGGTGTACACTCACAGTTGATTGTCATAATGCTTACTTCACAAGTTACAGTGTGAGAGTTCTAGTAGAAATTTTCCTTCCTACTGGCAGCATATTAAAAGGAGGTAAACTTTAGTAGGAGAGTCCATTTTGGACAGAGACTATTGAGATGAACTTTTTCGAAGTTAGTGTTGGGATTTGTCAAGAAGGGTAAACAGCATTAAGACAAGACATGGCAAGGTAAGATCTTTGTTGTTCTTTTAAGAGAGAAGGGTTGGCAGCTCAACATTCCAGTGCTTAAATGTTTCAGATGAGATAGAGAGGGATGTAAAAGGAGTTGTATTATGGATTAAGGAGAATATCACAACTGCACTAAGAGAAGACATCTTGGTGGGCTCAGTGAGGCCATATGGGTAGAATTCAGGAATAAAAAAGTGTAGTCATTATGATTAGGTTACACTATAGGCCTCCCAATAGCCAACAGGAGATAGAAGAACAGATATATAGGCAGGTAATGGAAGGATGTTAAAACAGCACATTGTTTCAGTGGGTGATTTTAACTTCTCTAATATTGACAGGACTTCCTTCATGCCAGTGGCTCAGATGGGGCAGAATTAATTAGATACATCCAGGAGGGTTTAGTGAAACAGGATGTAGATAGTCCAACTAGGAAAGTGGCCCTTGTACTCGGGATTGAGCCTGGCCAGGTGATCAAATTTCAGTAGGGGAGCATTTTGGAAGCAGTGATCATAATTTCATAAGTTTTAAGATTGTTATAGACAAGGACAGGATAAGGATGCAAGTGTTAAATTGGGCGAAAGTTAATTACAACAGAATTAGACAGGAACTGGAGAAATTAGATTGGGGTGGTTAATTAAAGGTAGATCCACACCTGACATGTGGAAGTCTTTTAAAGGCCAGTTAATCAGATTTCAGGACCAGAATGTTCCTGTGAGGATGAAAAATAAGGATGGCAAGATTGAGAAACCCTGGATGACAAGAGATATTGGAAGTTTTTTGAGAAAGAAGGAAGGTTTAAGTTAGGTTTAAGAGACTGAAATCAGACAAAGCCCATGAGGAATATAAAAGAAGCAGAAAAAAAAACCAAGGTACTCGAAGAGCTTTAAAAAATCAATTAGATGTTGTTGGCAAGTAAGATTAAGGAGAATCCCAAGGCATTTTATATGTATATTTGGAACAAAGGGAAGGTCCATTCAATGCCAAAGGAAGAAGGTTATGCATGAACAAAGTTAAAAATCACACAGCACCAGGTTATAGTCCAACAGGTTCATTTGGAAATAAACCTGTTAAACAATAACCTGCTGTTGTGTGATTTTTAAATTTGTCCCCCCACCCCCCCCCCCCCCCCTCCCCCCAATCCAACACCAGCACCCCCACGTTTATGCATGGAGACAGAAAGTGGATGAAGTCCTTACTGAGTACTTTGTATCAGTATTCACTGAGGAGAAGGATGTGGATGATGATACGATTATGGAGGAGTATATTGATATTCTAGGGCATGTCAATATTAAGAAGAAAGAAGTCTTGAAAATCATTAAGATGGTTAAGTCCCCAGTGCTGATGGGATCTATCCCAGAATAATGAGGGAGGCAAGGGAGGAG
Source organism: Chiloscyllium punctatum (assembly GCF_047496795.1). Lineage (NCBI taxonomy): Eukaryota > Metazoa > Chordata > Chondrichthyes > Orectolobiformes > Hemiscylliidae > Chiloscyllium > Chiloscyllium punctatum. The sequence goes on along the minus strand of NC_092783.1, from coordinate 6,575,764 downwards.
GTTGCTGAGCATAGACAGAGAGCCTTATTTCCTGTTTAGCCACAGGCATAGTCCCAGAAGAATGAAGAGGAGCCATTACTGTTCCTTTATTTAAGAAGGATAACAAGGATAATACAGAAAATTGTAGGCTAGTGAGCCATCCATCAGTATTAGGGAAACTATTGGAGAAAATTCTTAGGTACAAGATTTATTCATATTGGGAAAAGAATGGAGATATTTGGCATGGCTTTGTGTGGGAGAGGTGCTGTCTGACAAAGTTGATTACATTTTTTGAAGAAGTGACAAAGATGATTGATGAGGGTAAAGCAGCAGCTGAAGATCTATGTGGATTTTATTAAAGCACTTGACAAGGACCCTTATGATAGGTCAGTCCAGAAGATGAAGTCAACTGGGATCCATGTTCAGTTGGCAAGATTGACACAAAATTGGCTTGATCATAAAAGTCAGAGAATTGTTGTGGGGTGTTTTCCTGACTGGAGGTCTGTGACCAGTGGTGTTCTGCAAGGATTTGTGTTGGGACCTCGGTTTTGTAATATATGTAAATGATTTGGCTGAAAATATAGATGGTCTGATTAGTAAGTTTGCAGACGACACAAAAAATTGATATATTTGTGAATAGTGAGAAGATTATCAGAGGATACAGCAGGATATACGTCAGTTAGCTAGTTGGGCGGAGAAGTGGCAGAATTTAATCCACACATGTTTGAGATGATGCATTTTGGAATGTCAAATGCAAGAGGAATGTATACAGTAAATGACAGACCATTAGGAACATTGATATACTGAGGGATCTTAGGGTCCAAGTCTATAGTTCCCTGAAATTAGCAACATGGTGGGGGGATAAGGTGGTAAAGAACAGATAAAGCATACTTGCCTTCATCGGTTGGGATATTGAAAATAAAAATTGGCAAGTCATGTTGTAGCTGTACAAAAGTTTACTTAGGCCACATTTGGAGTATTGTGTGCAGTCAGGTCACCACACTGTAGAAAGGATGTGGAGATTTTGGAGAGGGTTCAAATAAAAGGTTTACTAAGATGTCAGCTGAATTGGAGTATATTAGCTCTAAGGAGAGATTAGTCAAACTTGGGTTGTTTTCCTATAGTATCAGAGGCTGAGGGGTGGCCAGATAAAAGTATACAAAATTATGAGAGGCTTGGATGGGGTGGATAAGTGGAGTTTTTTTCCCCAGGGTGGAACTGCCAAATACTAAGGGACATAGGTCTATGGTGCGTGTGTTAAAGAACTTGTGCGAGACAAGTTCTATACACAGACGCTGGTGGGTGCTGAAAGATGCTGCCTGGAGAGGTGGTAGAAGCAGCATGCCAGCATTGTTTAAGAGGCATTTAGATAGACACATGAACAGGAGGGTATAGACCATGTCCAGGCAAATGGGATTAGTTTAGAATGGCATGAGAGTGGGCTGAAGGGCCTGTACCTGTACTGTTTTGTTCTCTGATTATTCAGATGACCGATTTCACCAGTGGAATGGGTGAAATCACACAAGCAGGCCATACATAAGATCAAATGATGGCTACATTAATTTCAGTTTGGACACAAAGAACCTCACTCAGCTGGTTGTGGTTGCAAGCTCCGTTGGCTTAGGTGCAGGCACCCTGTAGAATGATGAGAAGTAAGTAATTAATCATTGCTATTGCAAGCTGATCACTAACATTTGTAATATTATACAGACAGAAAAAACTAATTTTAAAAGAAAAAATCATTCTCAATCACTTAGAGTTTCTTGTACTTCCAGTTCAACTTAGATGGAAGCAAGTTTGAAGTATTAAACAATCACGAACTTGTAAGCTTGTGGAATAATACGTATAGCAAAACACCGCTCAAATTGAGGGTTCAATACTTACCTACAAAAAAATGCAAGCTTTGTGGTGATTATCAGTCAGACAAACTAAATCTTTCACGACCTCCATTGCAGTCAGTCTAATTAATTGTGAGGAGAAGTTTGCCACACAACATCTTGACTACATAAATTTAAATGTGGTTCCCAAGTCACATCAACAAGACAAGTACAGCAACTATATGAGACATTTATGGAATTCCAAAATTGGGAAAATATGATGTAGAGAATGTCGGCAAAATTACTCACACACTGCTCTTTGTAATGTTCGAAATGAATTCACAGTCACAACTAAATCTGATCTTGTCTTGTGAGGCAACTTTATTGTTGTTCAGAAAGAATGCGTTGTAGATGTAGTACAGAAAAACCACAGGGAGTTGTCAAAACCAAACAGCAATGAACATAATACAATATTGTAGCAGACTATTCAGCCCTCAAGCCTATGCTTCAATTCATTTACAATGTTGCTAATCTCTACTAATTTTCCTGGCTCCAATATTCCTTGATACCTCACCTAACAAAAATCCATCCATCTCAATATCGAACATTCCAGTTGGCCTAACCTTCGAACGAGGAAAGGTCTAGATTTCTGCTGCTCCTTCTGCGTAACAATGCTACAATGAAATGGATTATATTTGCTGCACTTGAACACAGGGCAATTAAGAACTCCCTCATATTCAAATGTTACCTTTGATTTGACCATTTTAATGGAGGATTTCCTATTGTCCTAATGAACAGAACAACTAGCTTGTTACTATCACTCTACTTAAACAATTCATGAACGTCCTTGAGATTTATCTGTAATTGAAACTTCTTTGTGTAAACATTTAAAATTCAGCACTATTAAGATTCACACAGAATGCTACTGTAACCAGCCTCCGGCAAGAGATTTAGCTGTCCAGCAGTTTATCCTAGTCTTCCCAGTTCAATGTGTTTTTAATCACAGGTCAGATGGTCAGATTTAATATGTGAAGCATTCTAAAGGCCCCCTTAACCATCCCTCCTCAACCCCTTTCCTCTCTAAGATTCATAATACTTTTCAATTTCAGCCTTAGAAGAATAGCTCTGTATCACATCAAACCACTGGGACATTTATTAAGCTCCCTTGCAACAAGATTGCTATAATGTCAATTCTTTGTGCAACACATGCTCAGAACAAAGTTTATTACAACCAGATTGTTCTCTGTGGATGTACTTTTTTTTTTCAAAAAACGCTTTCAATATAGTTTTGACTCACAAAAGAAAAGCTCATAAACATCAAACTTGACTTTGAGCCAATGTTCTCTGGAACCTTTTTTATTGCACATCAACAGAACTCACACTGACTGTAATAATGGCTCAGATCTTCTGTTCTCTCAATGGCCAGAGATTGGATGAACCCCCAAAGATATGTGTCAAAACCCCTTAAATGTCTTGAAATACTGATGAGTGGGAATTACTCTGGAAGTTTGTTCTGACGGGCAATTTTCCTGCTCCCTGAGACCCTAAAGTCTTTGATTCTGAGTTAAAAAGAAAAATCTTAGTATAACTCCTGGGTAACATCAGAATTCAATCCAATCACTAATAATAGCTTTCCAAATTATCCTTCAAAACACCCACTTTCTCCCCAATCCTTTGATTGCATTCCATGACCCAATTACTAGACACCCCGGTTCAATCTCAGCTGACTAGCCTCCACCATTCACTGACTAGACTAAACCCCCGGTTCAACCTAACAGAATAATTGAATTGTTACTTCATAGAATGAGACCATTTGGCCCATCATGGCTTCACCAGTTCTATTCTCCAGTACCAATCTCCTCCATTTTCTCCATATTCCTGCACGTTATTTTGATGGAAGTAATAATCCAGTGCCTTCATGAATACATCAGTTGTGCCTGCCTCCACATTTCCAGACACATCTGACCGCACAACCTGACTCCCCATGAATTCCCTCCTAACGTCCCACTTATCTGATCAGAGTAGCACTTGACTCAATTCCCTTCCCAACCTGACACAACCACCTTCTTCCAGCTGAACTGTTACTATGACCATTTGGCCACTTTACCTATCTGCCATCCTACCCTGCCATCACCTTTCTTTTTTCTTCAGCCATCTAGATTACCCAACTGACTCACCCTAACTACTTACATACTTACCTTGTCTCTGTAGCTTTTCAAATGGATTTGGGATATTTGGCTCTTCACATACAGCGTTAGGCAACTAGTGCTGCAAGATGAGGATAAAGCTTTTGCACCAATTCTTTGTGCTGTTCCATCTGAACTTTACTGTACAGAGCTGGCACCAAAGGAAAATCAGTCAGAAGAATCAGAGAAAGTTAAGCATATACTTTCTTTTACTTTGATCAGTACCTGAAATAGAATTTCTGATCCTGATTAGAAAATCTGGGATAGGATCCTGTGTCTCAGAATCATTCTTTGTTGAGAAGTGGCTGTGACATTTCCAAAATGTTGGTTGTTGATATTTGCACCTTTTAGACTCTTCTCTTGGATAGCAGCGTGAAGTAATAGATTGATTTGCGAATTCATTAACAGGTGACAATGTAAACACTGTTTCCATGGCTAGTATCATTTTTATATCCACTTCTTGGGCACAAAAGGAAGATTATCAAAAGCAAATTCATTCGCTCATAACCCGACAATATATTCAAGGTGGAATTGCGACTTAGGGTAGTCCATGGTTAGTGTAAGAAGTAATCTTAGTAAAGGAGTTAATTGATGCCAGGGCAGGTCCAGCCACCCAGAGACTCATTAAATGGATGATTACCACTTAAAATGCCTGCTAGCACTCAATAAAGGCACTATGTAATATATTGGTGGCTAACACTTCAATTAACACTTTAACAGCTTAACAGAAACCAGCTATCTTGAAGTTGAATTACTTGGATTTCAAGTTGCACTTAGCTGGCATTCATTTGCAGCTGGAAAATATTTGAAACGTATCAGGAGACATGTTGGAACACTCTGTAAAGAAAATGTACCAAGACTTGAGCAATATTTATTGTAGAAAAGTCTGACAGCTTCAAGCAAAATGAGTGTATACTGTGATTTTCCATCTTACAGGAGATGCCAAGAGAAAAAACAAGCTTGATCATGGATTTCTAGGAATTGTCCATTATTCTGAGGGTGGATGTAAGGCCAATTAAAGTAGTTCAGGGGAAAATCTAAGTGGGGCAGGTGGACTACAGGCTCTCTGAACCTCCAGAGGAATGAAAATCAAGACAATATATACTACTATACAAAAATAGAGTCTGCTAAACCTGCAAGTATCTGGTTTAGTGCCTCCAGACAAGTTCCAATCGTGATCATCACCAATTAGGAGCAAAATTGCTAAAACCAAATTTCAAAAACAACCCCCATTTAGCATTGATTTTCATTCTCTGGCCAAAATAACCACTTTAATTCTATATGCTGAAAGAGTGTTATGAGTTCCGACTATCTGAACCATGAGATGGACTGTACTCTCAACTCCTGGACTATGTATCTCACTCATTGTCACCACAGAACAGATTAGCTAGCAGTCTATTTGGAACAGGGCTCAAACACTACACCTTCTGTCATAGAGGTGCGATTGCTTTTTCCCATTGTGATAAAATGATATATTATAACTTGTCTTTCAAGACAGTAGACTGTAGCTCAATAAAAACTACAATCTGATTTTGTACATACATTTTAATAAATGTAACAGAGCGGCAGTAATTTTTAAAGTGATTATTCACAGTTTAAATAATTCTGGAAATTTACTATAAAATTCTTAATGTATTGAACATAGGAGAAAAGTATTTTTCCTTGAAGAAGTTGAAAATGTATTTCAATGGCTCAGTGAGTTTGTTTAGTAAGTGGTAGTACAAATATATACAAGGATATTGAAAATTTATTCACCCAGTTTGAATGCAAAAGGACTATCATTAGAAACACTTTGCATGAGCAATATCCTGCAACATTTGCATTTATGACCCTTGTCCAATGAATCGTGTTCTAAGTGTAGAGAGCGAGCATTGGATAAAGGCAGGACTAAGCTCAGCTGCAAGTTCTTTGACATAAAAGAGTAACCAACTAAGTGAAATATTGAAAGTCAACTGATTGCAAAGGATTATACTGCACCAGGAGGGACCACATTACAATGTTGGTCCAAATATGGACAAAAGAATTGACCTCCAGAGGGAAGGTGGGACTAACTGCCCTTGATGAAAAGACAACAGATTACCAAATATAATATGGCACTCTCTGTATGACCTTTGTAGAGTTTATCATGTCCTGTACCTGGAGAAAACCATTTTTGTTGTCAAAGCCTGCTATCCAGGTTGCAGCACTGACCTTGTTACTGAGAAACGAGATGAAGTGTTGTGAGCTGGCACAAATTTCATCGGTAACAGCCTCATGCATTCATTGATAAAGGATCAAGAAATCTAACACAAGTCCCCAGTGACTCCTTTGAAGTAGCCAGTTATATAAAGTTTAATGCAGTGGCCAACTTTGCAGTCATTGAGATAGGATGGCCACTCACTCCCTAATGTTGCATGTCTTTCTCCAGAAGCATAGATTTGTGACAGTATCTTGGGACATGCTAAATATCCGGTGACATTGTGCCTCCCTCATCTGCAGGAAATGGCATCAAGGATGATTAACTCTGAGCCTCCTTTACCCCCTGCATATCCAGAGCAGACCTTCAGCTGTGACTTCATCATGTGGAGACTGTTCAGCATCAGCTGGAGGTTACTCTGCTCCTGAACTTGCTGGTCCAGTTGTTTCTCTTCATTTCTGTGCATCTTCATGATACAGCAATTGTGATGATAACCCTTTCTGTTGTTGTGTCAGTTGGTCACAGGCCCAATAAACTGTGTGGATAATATAAAAGCAGGTCTTTAGAATTGTGTGCAGTCAGCAGTTACCATTGGCAAGTTAGAAAACTCCTCTATCTGGTAGGAAATGGAAAGGTCTGATGAGGATGGCTTTGGAATGCCTCTCCTAGGAACTTTAACATAGGGACTTAATACCAATGAACACAACATAGATCATGTGACAGAAATATAGTAGGCCATTGTAAGTACTGTATGGGCACTAGGGCCTTGTTCTCCCATCCTACATCTCTCAATGCATCATTGTAAATAACACTGTCAAATATTTCACAGTGAGAGAAAATATGGTCTATACCCTGACATAGTCAGTGAGATCTTGATTTGTCTTAATGCTTTGTGGGTTGCTCATGTTACATTTAAGTTCGCCTCACAGAGATGATCATTTTCAATCTGCAATGATCAATGACATGGTTAAGATTGCTTGTGACCAATATTTGCATATCACACAGTTGGAAAATGCATGAGTTTAACATGCACAATGGTATGATTACAGATTATTTCAACCTGGACTGCGAAAGTGCCTAACTAATGTAATTGTCTATTGAAGGCTCTCACATTGCTCACAAGTAGATATCCCCCTCCCCCTATCCCCGCTTCCACACCGACCCCCACCCCCACCCCCCACACTCAGACAGAAGAAAAACACTTACTCTACCCAATCCAAGTGTGGTCACAGCCATTTTTTATTTGTAGTTTATGATTTCTCTCGAGTACAGAGGCAACAAGGTTGCATTTGGCACAATGTGGCTTAGTTTGGTAATGAATGGAGCCCCTCCCCTCCCCACCTCCTCATACACCTCCCTGCACCCCCATTACTTCCATGTGCCTTTTCTCTAGGCTTTGTCAAGCCCAGCTGTACTAAGTCTCCACACGTTCATGTAAGCCACTTTGAAATACAACTTCATATCTCAACATTACAGCTTAGTCAAGCCAGCCATTATGCTGCACTGATCCCCATCAAGTCCAGAGTGTCTGTGATCAGCAATAACCACTCCTCCCACAGTATCCAATGCACCTGTCTTAGGGCCCTACAACTAATCATCTTCAGCTGCTTCATGATCTTCCCTCCGTTTACAAGGTCAATAATGAAGACATTGAAGATGACTGCACAGTGTTCAGTGCCATTAATAAATTCTGAAGCAATCTGTAACCATATACAACAAAACTTGGAAAACAACCAGGCTTAGGCTACTAAGTGTCCAGTAACATTTGCACTACGCAACTGCCAGGCAAAGCTTGTCTGCAACAAGAGTGAATCAAGCCATCATCACTTGACATTCAATGATCATACACTTGCTAAATCCCCACTATCAATGTCTTGTTGATTACCATTGACCAAATACGGAAATGAATCATGAGTATAAATATTGTGGCTTCAAGAACCAGTCAGAGGCTATGAAATCTGTGGCAAGTAACTCATGTACTGATACTCAAATGCCTGTCCACCATCTCCAATGTATACGTCAGGAGTTTGTGCGAGAACACTTTCCACTCACCCGGATGAGTGCAGCTCCAACAACACTGAAGAAGCTTGACCACAAAACAATCCATTTGTTTGGCACTACATTCATTCCCTTCATCACTTATGCTCATTAGTAGCAGTAACCACAAGATGCACTGCAACAAATTACCAAATCTTCTTTGACAGCACTTTGCAAACTCATAAGCTTTACCATCTCAAAGGATTAGGGCAGCAAATAGATAGCAATGCTGCTATCTAAAATTTTCCTTCCAAGTCATCCACCATCCTGACTTGGAAATATATCATCATTCCTTCAGTGCCATTGAGTCAAAAATCCCTGAATTTCCTCCCTAAATGCACAGTGCATCTATCGAAAGCACATGAACTTCAACAAGGCACCTCATCACCACCTTCTCAAGGGAAACTGGGGATGAGCAATAAATGCAGGCCCAACTAGTGATGCCCACTTCCCATGGATGATATCTTTTAAAAAGCCAATTATATGTTTCCCAGCCAGGATGATTCGTGATCGGAGTGAGAGTGACAGGATAGTTGTTATGGGGTCTTTAACTTTCCAAATATTGACCGGGAATACTATAGTTCAAGTGCTTTGTTTTTGTCCAACATGTGCAAGAGGGTTTCCTGACACAGTATGTAGACAAGCCAACAAGGGGCGAGGCCACATTGGATTTGATACTGGGTAATGACCCTGGCCAGGTGTTAGGTTTGGAGGTAGGTGAGCACTTTGGCGTTAGTGACCACAATTCAGTCATAGCTGGGGGAAAGGCAACTGCGATGCAGTTAGACAAGATTTAGAATGCATAGGATGGGGAAGGACACTGTAGTGGATGGGCACAATTGAAATATGCAGCTTATTCAAGGAACAGCTACTATGTGTCCTTGATAAATATGTACCTGTCAGGCAGGGAGGAAGTAGTCGAGCAAGGGAGCCTAGGTTTACGAAAGAAGTTGAAACTCTTGTCAAAAGGAAGAAGAAGGCTTATGTTAGGATGAGACGTGAAGGCTCAGTTAGGGTGCTTGAGAGTTACAACTTAGCCAGAAAGAGAGAGCTAAGAAGAGCTAGGAGATGACATGAGAAGCTATTGGCAGATAGGATCAAGGAAAACCTTAAGGCTTTCTACTGGTATATCAGGAATAAAAGAATGACTAGAGTAAGATTAGGGCCAATTAAGGATAGTAGTGAGAAGTTGTGCATGGAATCAGGGGAGATAGGGAAAACGTTAAATGAATATTTTTCATCAGTATTCACATTGGAAAAAGACAATGTTGTCGAGGAGAATACTGAGATACAGGCTACCAGAATAGATGGGATTGAGGTTCACAAGGAGGCGATGTTAGCAATTCTGGAAAGTGTATAAATGGATAAGTTCCCTGGATGACATTTATCCTAGGATTTTCTTGGAAGCTGGGGGGAGATTGCAGAGCCTTTGGCTTTGATCTTTATGTTGTCATTGTTTTCAGGAATAGTACCAGTAGACTGGAGGATAGCAAATGTTGTCCCCTTGTTAAAGAAGGGGAGTAGAAACAACCCTGGTAATTATAGACCAGTGAGCCTTACTTCGGTTGTGGATAAAGGTGATAAGAGACAGGATTTATAATCATCTAGAAAGGAATAAGTTGATTAGGGATAATCAACACGGTTTTATGAAGGATAGGTCATGCCTCACAAACCTTATTGAGTTCTTTGAGAAGGTGACCATACATGTGGATGAGGGTAAAGTGGTTGATGTGGTGAATATGGATTTAAATCAGGCATTTGATAAGGTTTCCCATGGTAGGCTATTGCACAAAATATAGAGGCATGGGATTGAGGGTGATTTAGTAGTTTGGATCAGAAATTGGTTGGCTGAAAGAAGACAGAGGGTGGTGATTGATGGGAAATGTTCATCCTGGAGTTCAGTTACTAGTGGTGTGCCGCAAGAATCTGTCTTAGGGCCACTGCTGTTCGTAATTTTTATAAATAACCTGGATGAGGTTGTAGAAGGATGGGTTAGTAAATTTGTTGGTGACACTAAGGTTGGTAGAGTTGTGGATAGTGCCGAAGGATGTTGTAGATTACAGAGGGACACAGATAAGCTGCAGAGCTGGGCTGAGAGGTGGCAAATGGAGTTTAATATGGAAAAGTGTGAGGTGATTCACTTTGGAAGGAGTAAAAGGAATAAAGAATAAGGAATAAATCCTGGGCTAATGCTAAGATTCTTGGTTGTGTAAATGAACAGAAAGATCTTGGTGTCAAAAGATCCCGGAAAGTTGCCACCCAGTTTGATAAGGTTGTTAAGAAGGCATATGGTGTGAAAGGGTTCAGAGGAGATTTACTAGGATGTTAACTGGTATGGAAGGAAGGTCTTATGAGGAAAGGCTGAGGGACCTGAGGCTATTTTCATTAGAGAGAAGAAAGTTGAGAGGTGACTTAATTGAGCCATATAAGATAATCAGAGGGTTAGATAGGGTGGACAGTAAAAGCCTTTTTCCTCAGATTGTGATGGCTAGCACAAGGGAACAAAGCTTTAACTGAGGGGTGATAAATATAGGACAGATGTCAGAGGTAGTTTCTTTACTCAGAGAGTAATTGAGTCATGGAACGAACTGCCTGCAACAGTAGTAGATTTGCCAAATTTAAGGGCATTTAAATGGTCATTGGATAGACATTTGGACGAAAATGTGTAGGTTAGATGGACTTCAGACTGGTTTCACAGGTTGGTGCAACATTGAGGGCTGAAGGGCCTGTAATATGCTGTAAACGTCTATATTGTATGTAAACCTGTTAGATGCCTGTACTGTGAGATGCTTTTGCCAGGATTGGATTCAAGAACATCATCAGTGAAACTGACAAGCTGGGAAGTCTTTGATCACTAAAACTGATGCTCTCCAGTCATGGTCATTGAGAGACTTATTGAAAGCACTTGACATCTTTCGCCATTTGACAGGTGACAACCAACTTCTTAGAAAACTCTTTACCTGTCCAACACTTCCTTCTCCCTCACTTGCACTGTTGCCAGTCTTACCGCCTCAAATTGGCAGAAGCTTACGCAGTTCCATTGTGTACCTCTGCTGAGGACCAAGATGAAAGGATTATTAGGGAGACGAAGTAATATCCTCGGGGCAGCACAAGCTGCCTTCTCATCCACACACCACTACAATGAAAATGAGATGAACACCAGGATACAAAGCGAGAAGGAGGTGAGACACCAACACAGAACGTATGGCACAGCATCATCACCAGTGCCTCAGTGGGCTCCAGCTCTTACAGTAGATCACTGTTTACATTTGCAGCTTATTGAAAAATGCCTACATCTGAATGGAGCAAGAGGGGACATAATACCAGTGGTCAACAAGGAGTCTGTTACTAAAAGGCCAAATCTCCTCTCCCACTACCTTCATTCCCCTCCCTGTAGCTCTAACTTTCACCAGGTTGAATGTTACCTTCTCCTTCAGGGAGAGAAAGAAGATCGCATGCATGATTGAGATAGCTTCTGTGGAGAAGGGGGAAGGACAAAATTTGTGGAGTGACTATGCAGCTTTAAGGCTACGAAGCTAACCCTGAACCTAACCCTAACCCCACTACAAGAACAATACACCGAGGATGTGTTTGTGAGTTGGTGCATGAGCTGCCTACAATGAGAGGAATTGAGAAGCTGCAGGATTTGTTGATCTGATGCAACCCCAATGCAGAAAAATTGCTGGACAAAGCACAGTTGGGGTTCCATACCACAACATCATCGACCACTCACCTACCAAGCCCTTCTGTGGTCCTAGATCTTCTTGGTGCTTTGTTTCTAGGTTGGATGGACCATGCTTCTTATGCTGACTTTCTCAGACCCTTCTACAACAGCATCTTGGTTCAAGAGGGCTGTCATCTGCCTCTCCTCCTTTGAAATACTAGACTGACAGCAGTCCCTCAGATCTCACAGAAGGACTCCAAACAATATTGAGGGACCTGGGGAAGGAGAGGGATTCAGAGAGAATAATGGCATCAGAATCATTTATAATGCTGATGTATAAACTGATGTAATGGTGATATCTGTTTCACATGACTATGCAGAGGGAACAGAAAAGGACAAAAGCTGTACCAGAGTCTTGAGTGTTCAGTCAAACTGTAAGTGATGAGTCCTTGTAAAGATTCTGTGGATTCCAGCAGCAATGCTTTGGGAGGTTAAATAGATTTAAATTCCATGCATGCAGCAAAACAGGAGGCAACCTACAAGCCTCCTCCCTATTCCCTTCATTGCAACCACAGAAATCCATACAATAGTGCCTTTAAGTAGAAATAATTCCTCTGTTAGAACAGATGCATCCTGCCTGCTCTGCCTGTTCAGTCAGAGGCTTGATTTCAATTGGTTTGCTCTGGTAAAGAGCTACAGCTAAATGCTATTACACATTGGGAGTTGCAATCAAGCTGTTTGAAAAATACATTGATGTAAATTATGATCCCCCTCACCTTGAAAGCTACTATACTCTATTCCTGATGTTTAAAAAAAAATTATGTTTTACATTCAAATAATAAATTACCAAATCTCCTTTGATAGCACTTGCCAAATTCATGAACTTTACCATCTCAAAAGATAAGGGCAGCAAATAGATAGCAATGCCACCAACCAAAAGTTCCCTTGCAAGCCACCCACCATCCTGACTTGGAAATATATCATCATTCCTTCAGTGCCATTAGGTCAAAAATTCGGAAATTTCCTCCCTAAGTGTCGACCTAAAGCATGTGAACTTCAAGAAGGCCGCTCGCCACCACCTTCTCAAGGATAACTGGGGATGAGCAATAAATGCAGACAGTGGTCCTGCTGTTCTTGCAGCATCTAAGATGAGAATGTTCTGTCTATACAGGATTCAGTTACTAAGCATAAGCGTTGCACAGAATTTCAACAGTTTGCATGCAACAATGAAACCATGGCACATGCAATTATATGTGTTTTTTTTAGGATAAAAAGAGAGAATGGCTATAATGCACAGAGGAAAGACAACATAATAGAGTCATGGGGTAGAGAGATATCCAGCACAGAAACAGACGCTTTGGTCCAACTCATCCATGCTGACCAGATATCCCAACCTAATCTAGTCCCACCTGCCAGCACCTGGCCCATATCCCTCCAAAACCTTTCTATTCATACACACAACCAGATGCCTTTTAAATGTTGCAATTGTACCAGCCTCCACCACTTTCTCTGGCAGTTCATTCCATACCACCGTCTGCATGAAAACTTTTCCCCTTAGGTTTCTTTTATATCTTACCCCTCTCACCCTAAACCTATGCCCTATAGTTCTGGATTTTCCCTCCCCAGGGAAAATACTTTGTCTATTTATCCTATCCATGCTACTCATGATTTTATAAACCTCTATAAGGTCACCCTTCAGCATCTGACGCTCCAGACAAAACAGCTCTAGCCTATTCAACATCTCCCTATAGCTCAAATCCTCCAACCCTGGCAACATCCTTGTAAATCTTTTCTGAACCCTTTCAGGTTTCACAACATCTTTCCGATAGGAAGGAGACCAGAATTGCATGCAATATTCCAACAGTGGCCTAACCAATGTCCTGCACAGCCGCAACACGACCTCCCAACTCCTGTACTCAACACTCTGACCAATAAAAGAAAGCATAGCAAACACCTTCTTCACTATCCTATCTACCTGCGACTCCACTTTCAAGGAGCTATAAACCTGCATTCCAAGATCTCTTTGTTCAGCACACTCCCTAGGAGCTTACCATTAAGTGTATAAGTCCTGCTAAGATTTGCTTTCCCAAAATGCAGCACCTCTCATTTATCTGAATTAAACTCCATCTACCACTTCTCAGACCATTGGCCCATCTGGTCCAGATCCTGTTGTAATCTGAGGTAACCTTCTTCACTGTCCATTACACCTCCAATTTTGGTGTCATCTGCAAACTTATTAACTGTACCTCTTATGCTCACATCCAAATCATTTATATAAATGATGAAAAGTAGTGGACCAGCAGCGATCCTCGTGGCACTCCACTGGTCACAGGCCTCCAGTCTTAAAAATAACCCTCCTCCACCACCACCCTCTGTCTTCTGCCTTTGAGCCAGTTCTGTATCCAAATGGTTAGTTCCCCCTGTATTCCATGAGATATAACCTTGCTAATCAGTCTCCCATGGGGAACCTTGTTGAACGCCTTACTGAAGTCCATATAGATCACATCTACCACTCTGCCCTCCTCTATCCTCTTTGTTACTTCTTCAAAAAACTCAATCAAGTTTGTGAGACACGATTTCCCACGCACAAAGCCATGTTGACTATCCCTAATCAGCCCATGACTTTCCAAATAAATGTATATCCTGTCCCTCAGGATTTCCTCCAACACTTGCCCACCACGGATGTGGTCACTGATGTATAGTTCCCTGGCTTATCCTTAAGATTTCTGATCATTTCTCTATTATGGGATTAGAGTAGGCGCAGGCAAAACACCTCGACTCTTCTAGTTTCAAGCAAAGAATATATTCAGCCCGACAAATCTGTTGTTATAACATGGAGCTATTTATTCCAAAATGAGCATTGTTGCTATTGTCTGTCTCCTTGGTGCATCACCATCTTCTTTCCTCCACAACAATCTTTCCTTTCAATAAACATTTATAGACTTGAAATCACTGGACCTAATCATTATGCTTTGGCATGTAAGTCAATGCTATTTTAAAGCTTAAAGTGAACATATTTTGATAGAGAAAGGGAAACAAATTCAACAAGTGCTGGTAAATAGCTGTTGTATTTTGTTCTGCAGTAAAATTGCAAGCTTGATACAAGTGCTGGTCTTAAATCACTTTATACAGTGTGCTCTTCTTACGTTGAAGTAAATTTTAATTCAGATATTTTATTGTGAAGTTTTATTTTGCTGTTTGTTATATTGGTTAATTCTAATCATTGGTATTTTGAATGTAAAATAATTTTTTTTTAGACATCAGGAGTAGACTATAATAGCTTTCAAGGTGAAGGAAATCATAATTTTCATCAATGTATTTTTCAAACACTTTGATTGCAGCTCTCTATGTGTTATCCTTGCATTACTTATAAAAAAGAAACAAGTCTTTCACTTACATGAAAAAGATTACATCTTAGAAAATCTGAAGAGGTGGAAATACTCATTATTGTTCTCATAATCCTGTTGAAGGACCTCCAGAGTACTCCTTCAATTGTGCAGAAGCATATTTTTCCCTCTTTAACTTCTGACAAAATACAGGATGAAATAGTTCAACCCCAGATGGCTCTCAACATCACATCCTTCTTGAAAAGAGGAAGATATAGTTTATCTGTATTCTTCAAAGTTACCATATTGCTAATATCTTCTTTTCATGCACTGATTAAAGCATACACATTCAGAATTGTCAACAAGATGTTTAATCTTTCAAGAGTCATTTCCTGTCTTTGGTGTTTCTTGACTGTGGAGAGAACTAAACAGCTATCAATTCTCTGCCAATTTCAATCCGGAGATAGTGGCTTCACAATACTGAATTGTTGACTTGCCCTCGTCTTCCCCATTCCTCTTCATCCCCCCTCTGATGTAGGCTTTGTGTCTGCACAGCACATTTCACAAATGGCACAATGAAGCCTGAGAGTCCTGTCAGGAAGTGAATCATGGGCTGGAGCTGTGCCCCATAACTCCATGGCACGAACAATGGATGGCGCCATTAGGAATTAATATTTCCAGAAGTTAAATGCTGTGAATTGGCTGCTAGATATATAAACTAGCCTGAGAGCACTGTGTTCAATAGAACTACTTTTCACAAGTTCAGTTTTGTTCATAGGGCAAAGAGAAAGGTTAATTGAAAATATAAAATGTAAACTTGCATGGTCTCATTTCTCTTTTTCCCTCTGAAAGATTAATATATTATTAGGACTGAGATGGAGTAGTACACTCTCCTTTGCTAGTACATCCACTTCATGGGTCATAACATAAATGACCCAGTTTCTGACACAACCAAACTTATGCCTTCAATATACTAGAACTAGCTTTTAAAAATCCATTAACCAATATTGTTTGCAATAAACAAAGTTCTTGCTTTGTAATAAACAAATCCTATTTAATGACAATGCAAAACTAGTTTATGTATTAGTTTCTAATATAAAGATATCAATATTTATCTCTCGAAGTAACACAGGACACACACACACACGCACATTTAAAAAAAACAGGTAAAGTGGGGAAAATGGATTCTTCTCTTCAGAGATTCACTTTGAGGGAAATAACACTTTTTGCCTTAGTTTTGTAGGTCTTGAAGTATATAAAATGGATTGGATTGAGTCATAGAGGCCTGCAGCACAAATAAAGATCTTTTGGCTCATTGAGTCTGTGCTGGTCAAAAACAACCATCTAACTATTCTAATCCCATTTTCCAGCCCTTGGCCCATAGCCACGTGTGCCTTGCATCATAAGTGTATATCTAAATACTTCCAAGATGTTAAGAAGGTTTTTGCCTCTACCAGTCTTGTAGATAGTGAGTTCCAGATTCCCACTACCCTCTGGGTGACAACAGTTTTTCTTATATGCTCGCTAAACCTCCTCTCCTTAAATCTATACCATCAGTCCTTGATCCCTCCACCCAATGAAACATTTCTTCCCTGTCAACCCTGTCTATGCTTCTCATAAATTTTATATATCCCAATCCTGAACCCCGTCAGTTTCCTCTGATCCAAGGAAAACAATCCTAGGTGACTCAGGCAACTGTTGGTCTGACGTTTCAATGCACAATGATGCATGTCACCATGAGTAAGCAGATGTTTCTGGGATCTTTGACAAGACAGCTTATTCGGGAAACACAGTGTCAAAGCTTCCTCAGGACGCCTTACTTGAGGATAATGAGGGTTTAGAATGGATCAAAACTCCAGGTACTGTACTGAACTCACAATAAGGCTTTGTTCCAGAAACAGAAGAGCTGGACTAGGAAATTCATTTCCATCATCAGGCTGACCACCAACTAAAAATCCAACAGTCACCAAAGCAGAACTTCAGCCTGACTGTCACAAATCCAGGCAGAGGGCTTGCAGTGAACCATGTGTGACTTTCAAAGATGTACCTTATTCAAAAAAAGGTTCCACCGTCCTTTTGTTAACCTTTAAAATAAAGAATTCCCACAATGATGTCTTGTGACTGAGATGATTAACTTCCAAGAAACTCACAAATAGACTGTTTGGTAGATTTGTATTTTTATGGATCAGACATACCTGAGCAATTTTTCACTTTGTTCGGTAAATGCCAGTGTTGCAATTCTACTGAAACCATTTAGCTGGGGCCATGGTTAATTGTAGAGTGCACATCTTAGTACTATTGCTAAATATTGTCAGGGCTCATGAGCTTTTCAGTTTCTTTGCCTCCAGTCATTTTTGATATTATGTGATTTGAATGAAGCCGGGTGAAGGATGGTATCTATGATGCTGGGAATCTCTGGAGGAAGCCAAGATGGCTTGTCTACTTGACACATCTGCCTGAAGGTGTTTGTCCTTTGCTCCCCCAACATTGAGGATGAGGGTGTTTAGGGTGTTTCCTCATCCAGTGAGCTGTTCAATTAGCCACCACCATTCATGACTGGATGAAGGCAGATTCTGAGCTTCAATATGACCCATTGGTATCTCACAGTCTGTCGAAGTGTAGAAAATGGTCATGAAGTGATTGTAATGGATTCTATTTAATGTATTTCATAATACAAATCAAAGGTCTTTAAATCATTTACATAATAAGATTTCTTCACAGGCTTACTGATATGAAACAAAACTAAATATGGATTGAGGTAGATCACTTGTTAATCATAATGCTTATTGTGAGGTTACACTGCAATCCTTTTCATTTTGCACATCTATCTCTGAATGAAGCAAACAAAAGATAGACTGAATTAAACAACAACAAATACACTCCAACTTCTAATGTTGTCCATCAATGTGTTAAGAAATTTTTGTGTTCCTCCAGATGTTAGACAAAATGTGTTCATCTTCAGGAATTACCCATTGAATTTGGTTCTCAATGCTTTTATAGCTACATCTGTAAAAGGCTAAAGATCCTACCTTCAAATTTTGTGCTTCTGAGATTTTCATTTCATGATTCCCCTGGAGTACTTTGGTTTTGGTAGGAAGTACACTGCTGGGCTAGAAATTTGTGCATTAATCTTTTTACATAAAGGAAACCTTGCATTTATATGGCACTGAACACAATTGTGGGATATACCAAAGCAGCTTTCTGCCAATTAAGTTGCAATATTGTTAGTCTAATCATTATTATATTGAAGGAAATAGAGTAAACAGATGAAGCTCTCACTCAGATAGGTGAAGACCTGAAATGAATGGGAATTCAAAAGAGTTGATTTCTGTTTAATTTTTAAGCTGTTGAAACTTGAAATGGTTCAGAAAAGATTTACCAGGATGTTGGGGAGGTTGAGCTTTAGGGAGAGGCTCAATAGGCTGTGGTTGTTTTCCCTGGATTATCGGAGGCTGAGGGATGACATTGTCATGGTTTATAAAATCATGAGGGGCATGGATAGGAAAAATAGACAAGGTCTTTTCCCTGGAGTAGGGGAGTCCACAACCAGAAGACATAGGTTTAGGGTGAGAGGGAAAGATTTAAAAGTGATCTAAGGGGCAACTTTTTCATGCAGAAGCTGGTGTGTGTATGGAATGAGTTGCCAGAGGAAGTGGGGGAGGCTGGAACAATTACAATATTTAAAAGACATCTGGATGGGTATATGAAAAGAAGAATTTAGAGGGATATGGGCCAAGTGCTGGTAAATGGGACTGGATTAATTTAGGATATCTGATTAGCATGGAAGAATTGGACCAAGGGTCTGTTTCCATGCTGTACATCTCTACGACTCTTTGACTCTATATTCTCACCTCAAATATGTCATCAGAATAAAGTGTTAAGTCAAATACGGTCTTGAAATTAATGGGAAACTGCTAGAAGGTGAAGTCAGCCTTTACTGCACTTGCAGCCTTCCAATCAAAAAGAGATTGCAATAAACAGGGGTGAGAATTAGATTAGGTTCCCTACAGTGTGGAAACAGGCCCTTCAGCCCAACCAGTCCTCCTAAGAGTAACCCACCCAGACCCATTTCACTCTGACTGATCACTATGGCCAATTCACCTAACCAGCACATTTTTGGACTGTAGGAGGAAACCAGAGCAAACCCGGGGACAATGCGCAAACTCCACACAGACAGGCACCCAAGGCTAGAATTGAACCTGGGACCCTGGTGCTGTGAGGTAGCAATGCTAATCACTGAGCCACTGTGTCACCATCACTGATAACTGAAACAAGGAAACTGGAAGAAGTGAAAAAGATTGATCTGAACAAAGTTTGTTTCTTATGTTGATTTTTTTGTTCAAAATTATTTGGGAAGTTTGAAATTCTTAATTTTGTCAGTCTTTTAAACATCTTCCACCTGAACTGCTGACTTTTTCTACTGTAAAGCATAAATGTCCCACTGTGCACATCCATAGTTACCAATCCAGTAAACACAATACTTTATGGAAATATTACAATAGTAGGGTCGATACAAGATTATGCTTATTAAATGTTAACTGTCTGATGTAAACATGAGGGAAAGATTAAAGATGTAAGAATTAGATCAATTAAGAAAATTAAGTATTCTCAATTGTTGACACTTTAGATCACACAAAATCATAAATCTAAGATATCATTTCCATCTGCTATTGGACATGTTGTTTGCAAAAGAGATATATCTTTCCACAATGATGCCAAATTGGTTTACAATTTGGCAGAAAATGGTAACGAGTCTTTGAAGGTTTTTCCCCACCTTGTACACATGCTCAATGATATGACTGTGTAGTATTGCATAAGAAGTGGTCATTGTGGTAATAGGATCCATAGTATGTGATAGATATTTTGTAATCAATCTGCTCAGAGATATTATGACATACATCTGGAGCAAGTAGGTCTTGAATCTAAAACTTGATAGAGGTAGGGACACATCCACAAGATCCTGAGTGTAGTTTGTGATATATTTAGTTATAGATAGGTTGCTATTAACCAGGAGCTGGTTTTATTCCATGGTGTGTTTTCATTTCCGAATTGCAAGCCATACACCTTCTCAGAGTTTAGGCAGTAGTTTTATAGGAATATAACTGGTGTTCAGAAGATCAATGAGTTTGCAAGAAAGTTTAGAATAATAACTTCTTACAGAAATAAAATAAAGGAATGGCATTTAACAAGTCACTCTATAAATGTATTTCTATAAATCCATTAAGGCCACAGTGAATTATTTAGCAGTTAGCTTGATCAAGACTATAAATCTCAATAAATCTATGGCTTCCTTGAAAGAAAACATACAACTAAAGGATGGCATTAATTGAGAGATCCTGATTTGGGAAGTCAATGTGCACATAAAGAGATTTTATCAGGAACATACGGTAGTGAGGTTGAAGTGATAGTGAAAATGCACAAACCTCCACAGAACTAATCTACACTCCAAACACTACTTGTCTAATCTGTGGCAGAATTTGAAGGTTGCAGGTTGCCAGGCATCTCAGAGCCCATTGAACAAGAGTGTGAGGAAATCCCTCTAATCCCCAAGAGTTATCTAGAAAAAAAATTCCATCAATAGTAGGAGCACATAACAAAAGCTTTGAAATACCTTCTTCTAAGTTCTGGTATTTACATATCTCTATTAATCATTAAATTTTGTTGTATTTTACCATTTCATATCCTGATGAAATTGTCTTTAAGTAAAACAACTCATCATACATAAAGACATGTTACACATGAAATAAATGGCTGTTATTTTGAAATGTTTCTACAGCATTAATGTGGGGGACAGAGATATCATCATCATTTGTCAAAAAGTCAAATCTTGCTATTATGACTAAAATGCAATTGAGTTCAGGATATGGTAATACCTCTGAAGTCGGAAGCGAGATAGGTAGAGGGGAAGTCAGAATTAATTTGTGAAGGGGAAGATCCTGTTGAAATTATTGGCAGATATGTTTTAAATATTTTTAGAGTTTCCCACCTGCAAACCAACCAAATTTTAATGACAAAATGATGTGGAAAAAAGTATTCACAGTCTGGATTGTACAGGTCAAGGACCATTCAGAATCTTTGGTGGTTAAAATTTGCTTCTGAAGTTCAGAAATATTAAAATTTTAGGTTTTATTGAAATAAAAGATCTCCTCAATACTACTGGTTATATTTAGTTACTACTTCTATATGAAAAATAAATTGATAATATCTACATAAACTAGCATATTAAATGCTCAATCAATAATAATTTGCAGGAATAAATTATGATTGAGTTCCAAGACAACATTCCCAATATAGTCATATGATATAATAATGCAAAAATAAAGCTCAAGTGGAGTTTCTGAATTTTCTTTAACCCTGCAAAGTTGGTATAGTTACGACAGAACATTTAAAATAACTAATTGATACAATAATGTTTTATGTGGTGTACCACCTACTTAAACTCAACTGAACATTAAAAAAAATGAAGTATTGTTTTCAATTTCCTTGCATTAAGATCACTTTTTGTCACTGTAGAAGATGGTTCAAAGCAAAACATTGAAGATTTTCAAATATTTTAATAAATTAAAAATGAAAGGGGACTTCAGGCTAAAGTAATATTACTTGGCGGTCTCTATGAAGTAGGACTATTCCATACATTTCAACAGACACATTTCCAGCCAAAATGTTAAAATTAAACCAAGTAAATTATTTATATGTTTCATCTTTATCCAGTACATGTCTTGTGAAATGATGGAAAGTCAAAAATCTTCACATATGGGATTATTCAGTTTTCCAAAAATAACATGTGGGAGATGTTACTTCATGTGCTTTGTTTTATAAACTGAGCTCACAGTAGGTAAAAACTTTGCTTGAAATTTGCAGCTGAAACCTTTGATTTAATTTCAGTTTCATGAGCTTGTTCTCAGGAATGATGTTATCTTTAAAAATTACAGAGGCACAAAAATCACATTAAGAGTAAAATTTATAATAACTCATGAGTGTAGAGTTTTTCTCACAAGGGGAAAAAACAACATCCTTCTATATGACATACAACATATTGCTCTCATGCACCATAACCAAATGCAATGATATTTTGAAATCAGTTATTTGCATCTGACAGTGATGGGATGTTTTCTACTTATAAACATGTAAAATCAAATGTGACACTAATTTCCTGAATGTTGATTAGAAGGTTATAATTGATAATGAGTGAGTGGTTCTTTTCCACTGATGTCAAGACTTCTGAAATACACTGTCCAGGATCCAATACCTTTTCCAAGTCTTCTCAGAGTTACTTATGACAAATTTCTACATTCTTAACATTTCTTCAATTACAAACAATAAACTACAATGCTGGCACTATCAGAGCTGTAATTTTAATGAGAAATCTGGATAAGTATAAAACACTTGGTGAGTCTGTGTTTCCTAATTGAGTTTATAATTGGGATTCATTTTCACTCATGGGGAGCCCTCTGGAGTAGCTTGCTGGAAAGTCCACCCATTCTTGAGTTGAACAGGTTGAAGCTAGTTTGAAATCTCCAACTTCATTTAAATGCCACCAATGTCTCAATGGATTCAAGCCAGCATTATATCAGACCGCCCACAGACTTTCAAGATGGCAGTAAGATAACTCCAGGTAGATAAAAGTAGAAGTGTGTTCATAGATTAAGCAACTAGGACCATTGCTGTTTGCTGTCAGAATTCCAATGATATTTTATTCCCTTATTAATATTAATTCCGTAAAGTTAACCTTCATCGCTTCACCAAAGGTACAATTTAATTAACTCAAAGCATTCAGCATGATCGATCCTGATCTTTTATGAGCAGTGCATTTGTCAACTGAACAGAATATACCCTTGATAATTAACAGCATTTCATAAGGGAAAATGTTTCAAAGATAAAATTGTATCAGACTGTCACTGATGGATTTAAGTCTATACTGTGAATTCATTTGTATTCCCATGTTCAATTGTCAAGAGCCCTAGTAACAGAATCAGAGCAATATAAAAGTTGGTTCAGATGTCTTTGCACCTGGGATTCCCTCCTAATATTTTGCAGATGTGGTATGAATCATAGAATGTAAATATGACAGTGGTATCTAATAGTTGAACATCAGCATTGTATATTAAGAGCACAAATTTTGTTGCAATAATGAAAGCTTTGCATAAATTATTCCAAGTTAAATTTAACAACTTCTGACAAGTGGATATGCTGAACTAAATTCAGATATCATTATCGGAGATACCACATTTCTCCATAGGACACACTGTTGCTGTTTTTGCCAAAGATTTCCCATTGAAATCATTGAATAAGTATGGACTTAGCAATTAATCTATGCTGCAAATTTCTGAAAATGTTAGGACTTGTGATTTCAAAAACCAATGGGATCTAAATTGGATATATTTTCCTCCTCCCCATCATTTGTCTCCCCCTCATAAATGGTGCAGCTAAATTGCAGTTGGTAATCAACTCACCACTGTTCAATGGACTAATTTCAATATCAATCAATGCTAATTGTTTTGCTAGAGCCAATAACCTGTTCTGCCAGGACCATTTAAAGCTAGACTATTTGTGTCTTTCACTGTGTCTCACACCTGCACACACACACACACCATGGGTGCTGGGGGAAAAAATAAGCACTACCGCACTTAGGCGGTAGTGTGGGGGTGAAAAAAAGGAAAAAAATATATATATATATAAACAGGCTTCTTGCACTAAAAGAAAAAAAAAATAAACTTGGGAAAAAAAAATATAGACAGGAGATTCACACAGCATTGCCCTTTTGTGAAGGGCACTGCTTGTCACTAGCCACTCAGGTGTTTTTCATATCTTCCTGGTGGTGGAAATTGAATAAAGATTCGTACACTTTGTCTCTTTCACTGTGTCTCACACCTGCAAAAAAAAATTAAAAAAAAATAAAGCTAGACTATTTGTGTCTTTCACTGTGTCTCACACCTGCACACACACACACACCATGGGTGCTGGGGGAAAAAATAAGCACTAACGCACTTAGGCGGTAGTGTGGGGGTTTAATAAGAAAAAAAAAAGAAAAAAAAACCAACTCATATCCCACAAGGTCAAAAAAAAAGAAAAAAAAAGAAGAAAAAAAAATAAAGCTAGACTATTTGTGTCTTTCACTGTGTCTCACACCTGCACACACACACACACCATGGGTGCTGGGGGAAAAAATAAGCACTACCGCACTTAGGCGGTAGTGTGGGGGTTAAATAAGGAAAAACTGTAAATATACATGTTTTTTTTCACACAGCATTGCCCTTTGATGTGCAAGGGCAGTGCTTGTCACTGGCCACTCGGGTGTTAAAAAGAAAAAAAAAAAGAAAGAAAAAAGAAAAAAAAGGAAAAAAAAAGAAAAGAAGAAAAAAAAATAAAGCTAGACTATTTGTGTCTTTCACTGTGTCTCACACCTGCACACACACACACACCATGGGTGCTGGGGGAAAAAAAAGCACTACCGCACTTAGGCGGTAGTGTGGGGGTTAAATTTTAAAAAAAACAAAAAGAAAAAAAAAGGCTAAAAAAAATATAAACAGGAGAATTGCCCTTTGATGTGAAGGGCACTGCTTGTCACTGGCCACTCGGGTGTTTCCCTTCTTCCTAAAAAAAAGAAAAAAATAAATAAAGCTAGACTATCTCCAACTCTATTTTGATTTAGTCCCTACCCTCCCCTTCACTGTTTTGATCACACAGCATTGCCCTGTGGTTTGAAGGGCAGTGCTTGTCACTGGCCACTCGGGTGTTTTTCCTATCTTCCTGGTGGTGGAAATTGAATAAAGATTTGTGCACTTTGTGTCTCTCACTGTGTCTCACACCTGCACATACACACCATGGGTGCTGGGGGAAAAAAATAAGCACTACCGCAGTTAGGCGGTAGTGTGGGGAAAAAAGAAAAAGAAGAAGAAAAGAAGAGAAAATAAAGCTAGACTATCTGCCCTTTGGTTTGAAGGGCAGTGCTTGTCACTGGTCACTCGGGAGTTTTCCTATCTTCCTGGTGGTGGAAATTGATTAAAAATTTGTGCACCTTGTGTTTAAAAAAAAGAAAAAAAAAGAAACAGGAGTGTCTCCCCCTCCAACTCTATTTTGATTTAGTCCCTGCCCTCCCCTTCACTATTTTGATCACACAGAATTGTCTTTTTTGCGAAGGGCAGTGCTCGTCACTGGCCACCCGGGTGTTTTTCCTATCTTCCTGGTGGTGGAAATTGAATAAAGATTTGTGCACTTTGTGTCTTTTCACTGTGTCTCACACCTGCACACACACACCATGGGTGCAGGGGATAAAAATAAGCACTACCACACTTAGGTGGTAGTGTGGGGGTTAAATTAAAAAAAGGGAAAAAAAAAATACAAAAAAAACAGGATTCTGAAAAGAAAAAGAAGAAATAGCAATAAAAAAAGAAAAAAAAAAATAACCAGGAGATTAGCACTACTGCAGTTAGGCAGTGGTGTGGGGGTTAAATTTAAAAAAAAAAGAAACAAGGGATTAAAAAAAAGAAAAAAAAAATAAAGCTAGACTATTTGCGTCTTTCACTGTGTCTCACACCTGCACACACACACACACCATGGGTGCTGGGGGAAAAAATAAGCACTACCACACTTAGGCGGTAGTATGGGGGTTAAATAAGGAAAAACTGTAAATATACATGTTTTTTTTCACACAGCATTGCCCTTTGATGTGCAAGGGCAGTGCTTGTCACTGGCCACTCGGGTGTTAAAAAGAAAAAAAAAGAAAGAAAAAAGAAAAAAAAAGGAAAAAAAAAGAAAAGAAGAAAAAAAAATAAAGCTAGACTATTTGTGTCTTTCACTGTGTCTCACACCTGCACACACACACACACCATGGGTGCTGGGGGAAAAAAAAGCACTACCGCACTTAGGCGGTAGTGTGGGGGTTAAATTTTAAAAAAAACAAAAAGAAAAAAAAATGCTAAAAAAAAATATAAACAGGAGAATTGCCCTTTGATGTGAAGGGCACTGCTTGTCACTGGCCACTCGGGTGTTTCCCTTCTTCCTAAAAAAAAGAAAAAAATAAATAAAGCTAGACTATCTCCAACTCTATTTTGATTTAGTCCCTACCCTCCCCTTCACTGTTTTGATCACACAGCATTGCCCTGTGGTTTGAAGGGCAGTGCTTGACACTGGCCACTCGGGTGTTTTTCCTATCTTCCTGGTGGTGGAAATTGAATAAAGATTTGTGCACTTTGTGTCTCTCACTGTGTCTCACACCTGCACACACACACCATGGGTGCTGGGGGAAAAAATAAGCACTACCGCAGTTAGGCGGTAGTGTGGGGAAAAAAGAAAAAGAAGAAGAAAAGAAGAGAAAATAAAGCTAGACAATCTGCCCTTTGGTTTGAAGGGCAGTGCTTGTCACTGGTCACTCGGGAGTTTTCCTATCTTCCTGGTGGTGGAAATTGATTAAAAATTTGTGCACCTTGTGTTTAAAAAAAAGAAAAAAACAGAAACAGGAGTGTCTCCCCCTCCAACTCTATTTTGATTTAGTCCCTGCCCTCCCCTTCACTATTTTGATCACACAGCATTGTCTTTTTTGCGAAGGGCAGTGCTTGCCACTGGCCACTCGGGAGTTTTCCTATCTTCCTGGTGGTGGAAATTGAATAAAGATTCGTACACCTTGTGTCTCTCACTGTGTCTCACACCTGCGCACACACACCATGGGTGCTGGGGAAAAAAATAAGCACTACCGCAGTTAGGCGGTAGTGTGGGGGTTAAATTATAAAAAAAACAGGGGTGTAAAAAAAAAGCTAGACTATCTGCCTTTTGGTTTGAAGGGCAGTGCTTGTCACTGGCTACTCAGGAGTTTTCCCATCTTCCTGGTGGTGGAAACTGAATAAAGATTCGTGCACCTTGTGTTTCTCACTGTGTCTCACACACACACACACACACACACACACACACACACACACACACCATGGGTGCTGGGGAAAAATAAAGCTAGACTATTGTTCATTAAAGGGAGTTGCATTGTGGTTTCAGCAGGTGCTGGCTGTCTTACAGGAAATGACTCTGGTCAGAGAAAGGATTTCTGATGACGATGTTTGGATGTTCTAGTGGGAGAGGTGAATAGTGGGAGAAACACTTTCCCAAAAGTCTCTGGAATGGTGCTTAGATGGGAACGCCTTGAAGATAAGAACCATGGGCTGAATGACATATCCTAGTAACTGCAGCATTAGTTTTAGTCTCCACTCAATTCATCACATCTCTAAAACCTGCAACCAATAAGCAAGCCTCTTTCTGGATATTTTAGTGATTCATTGCAAATCACACACCCACTCTTCACAGATGACAAATTCAACAAAATGCTCTATTTGTTGGAAAGCTTGCCAGAAATTTTATGACAACTGACAATAGGGAAATTGCTATTGATTTGGAACAAGGCTTTGCACAGTACTTGGATCTCATCTGATGAATCAGAGGAAGTGATGACAACTTGAGTTTGCACCTTCTGGATTCAGCCAGGTGGTAGTTCTCGTTGCAACATAATTGGGACCATTGAGTATCTGTATGCTGTACTGAATGGTCAGACGTGCAAAATAAGCTTGTTCATATGCAAGCTTTGACCGATGCCTTCATTGCTGTGGATTACAGTGTAGAAGGGAGATTGCAGGGTATCACAACAGTAAAGAGACCTCCCAAGAGCTTACAATGATTGCTGAGGAGCTAACCTGTGGTGTTGAGGAATGAAGCCATTGGTTCCATGATGTATGATCTAGTCTCAAGAAAGCAGGTACTGTTCCTTCTTTCCCAAATACTTTTCCAATATCTAGTCTGCTTCGTACTGGCCAGTCATAGAGTCATAGAGATGTACAGCATAGAAACAGACCCTGCAGGCCAACCCATCCATGCCGACCAGACATCCCAACCCAATCTAGTCCCATCTGCCAGTACCCGGCTCATATCCCTCCAAACCCTTCCTATTCATATACCCATCCACTGCCTCTTAAATGTTGCAATTGTATGTTCTAGTGGGAGAGGTGAATAGTGGGAGAAACACTTTCCCAATAGCCAACACTTTCCCAAAAGTCTCTGGAATGGTGCTCAGATGGGAATGCCTTGAAGATAAGAACCATGGGCTGAATGACATATCCTAGAAACTGCAGCATTAGTTTTAGTCTCCACTCAATTCATCACATCTCCACCACATCCTCTGGCAGCTCATTCCAGACACGTACCATACTCTGCGTGAAAAAGTTGCCCCTTAGGTCTCTTTTATATCTTTCCCCTCTCACCCTAAACCTATGCCCCCTCGTTCTGGACTCCCCGACCCCAGGGAAAAGACTTTGCCGATTTATTCTATCCATGCCCCTCATAATTTTGTAAACCTCTATAAGGTCACCCCTCAGCCTCCGACGCTCCAGGGAATACAGCCCCAGCCTGTTCAGCCTCTCCCTATAGCTCAAATCCTCCAACCCCGGCAACATCCTTGTAAATCTTTTTTGAACCCTTTCAGGTTTCACAACATCTTTCCTATAGGAAGGAGACCAGAATTGCACGCAATATTCCAACAGTGGTCTAACCAATATCCTGTACAGCCGCAACATGTCCTCCCAACTCCTGTACTCAATACTCTGACCAATAAAGGAAAGCATACCAAACGCCTTCTTCACTATCCTATCTACCTGTGACTCCACTTTCAAGGAGCTATGAACCTGCACTCCAAGGTCTCTTTGTTCAGCAACACTCCCTAGGACCTTACCATTAAGTGTGTAAGTCCTGCTAAGATTTGCTTTCCCAAAATGCAGCACCTCGCATTTATCTGAATTAAACTCCATCTGCCACTTCTCAGCCCATTGACTGATCTGGTCCAGATCCTGTTGCAATCTTCGCTGTCTACTACACCTCCAATTTTGGTGTCATCTGCAAACTTACTAACTGTACCTCTTATGCTTGCATCCAAATCATTTATGTAAATGACAAAAAATAGAGGGCCCAGCACCGATTCTTGTGGCACTCCACTGGTCACAGGCCTCCAGTCTGAAAAACAATCCTCCACCACCACCCTCTGTCTTCTACCTTTGAGCCAGTTCTGTATCCAAATGGCTGGTTCTCCCTTTATTCCATGAGATCTAACCTTGCTAATCAGTGTCCCATGGGGAACCTTGTTGAACGCCTTACTGAAGTCCATATAGATCACATCTACTGTTCTGCCCTCATCAATCTTCTTTGTTACTTCTTCAAAAAACTCAATCAAGTTTGTGAGACATGATTTCCCATGCACAAAGCCATGTTGACTATCCCTAATCAGTCCTTGCCTTTCCAAATACATGTACATCCTGTCCCTCAGGATTCCCTCCAACAACTTGCCCACCACCAAGGTCAGGCTCACCGGTCTATAGTTCCCTTGCTTGTCTTTACTGCCCTTCTTAAACAGTGGCACCACGTTTGCCAACCTCCAGTCTCCTGGCACCTCACCTGTGACTATCAATGATGCAAATATCTCAGCAAGAGGCTCAGCAATCACTTCTCTAGCTTCCCACAGAGTTCTCAGGTACACCTGATCAGGTCCTGGGGATTTATCCACATTTAACCATTTCAAACATCCAGCACTTCCTCCTCTGTAATCTGGACATTTTGCAAGATGTCACCATCTATTTCCCTACAGTCTATATCTTCCATATCCTTTTCCACAGTAAATACTGATGCAAAATATTCATTTAGTATCTCCCCCATTTTCTGTGGCTCCACACAAAGGCCACCTTGCTGATCTTTGAGGGGCCCTATTCTCTCCCTAGTTACCCTTTTGTCCTTAATATATTTGTAAAAACTCTTTGGATTCTCCTTAATTCTATTTGCCAAAGCTATCTCATGTCCCCGTTTTGCCCTCCTGATTTTCCTCTTAAGTATACTCTTACTTTCTTTATACTCTTCTAAGGATTCACTCGATCTATCCTGTCTGTACCTGACATATGCTTCCTTCTTTTTCTTAACCAAGTCACCTATACTGTTGCAGTTCAGAGTTGCAGAGATAGAATTTAGACCTAGAGTTGTCTAACGAGCATCTGCAATGCATCTTATTGATGGTGTACACTGCCACATTTGCCACAGATGTTTGTGAATCTAATGCCAATCAAATGGGCTGCTTTCTCTTGGATGGCATCAAGTTTTTTCAGTCTTGTTAAAGCTGTGCTCATCATGATGGTAGACATACCTTGGGGAGTCAGGAAGTGAGAGTTGCTGGCCTCAGATCTACTCTTTTAGCCACAATATTTATTTGGCTAATCCAGCTCAGTTTCAAATATTGAATTTAGGTAGATGGTTGACCTGAGGTCACTGCCCTGAATAAATTCTGGAGCTGTGGTGACTGACTTCCAACAAGCACAACTGTCTTCTTTTGTGTTAGGTGCAACAACTCAATGAGGTAATGCATTGGAAATCAAATCCACTTTTCCTGGAATCATCACAAATGTGAAAAGAATCCCAAATTCCTCAGTTGTATTGTTTCCTGCAACCTTTCTCCATTTAAGTAATATTCAGCTCATATATTCTGCCTTCCTTACATTATCCCACATTATACAGAGGAACCTCGATTATTTGAATATCAATTATCCAAACTTCAAATTGCCTGAAGAAGATCTCAAGGTCCTGATAGAAACAGTACAATCCAACACTGATTGCTTTGTTTACAGTGATTAAATGTGAACCCGGTTCACTGAAATGCCGCAGAGAACAGTCCTGGATATCAATGGGAGCCCAGGCACGGTCTCCAAATGATTGACCGCCGCCCTCTCTTTATCTGTCCCCACTCTTTCCCAGGAGTTCAACATAGGGGTGTACCCTAACCTCCCCGTCCCCAGATAATCTCTCCAACCTCGTCCTGTACAAGGTAAAGGTGGAACTTGTCAAAAAGTTACAGTAAAAAGTTGTGACTGTGTATGTGTCCTATTTTGAGACTCACTCCCCCAAAAGCAGCAGGAGTCTTGCTGTTGGGGTCCAGTCCAGCTGCCCCGGGGAGAGAGGTTGCTGACGGGGGCGGCCGGGTCGGATAGGGGGTGGGGGTGGGGTGGGGGTAGAGGTGGGTTGACAGGGGAGGAATTGGACAGGGATGGGGGTGGGCATGGGCAGACAAGGGGCAGGATGGGGGCAGATGGGTGGTGGGGTTAGACGGTTAAAGGATTGGGGCAGATGGGAGCAGAGTTGGGATGCGGATGAGACAGGGGTGCACAGTGGCAGAGGCGGGTAAAGGCAGACAGGGAGCAGGGGCTCACGCGCTGTATGCTGCTGCCTACTCTCCTGAATGGGGAGCGGACTTAGAAAGTGCTCACTGTGTCAATCCTATTGAAATGATCGGGCGGGGGGAGGCATGCCAGAGGCTTCAGCAATGCTGAAGGCCCTTTAAATGCAAGTGTGTGTCTGCTCAGAAACAAACCTTGAGACAGAGAGAGGGAGCAAGGCAGGCAGAGAGAGGAAAAAGAAAACTTCAGAAAACTCCAAGCCCCAGAGGAGAGACATTGAATCAATTAACCGAATAATCAATTATCAATACTGCCCACCCGACGGATAATTGAGGTTCCTCTGTATTCCATCGGTAAAGTTTTTCCTCTTAACCTGACTATGAACACTCTATGCCATCCTCACTATTTCCTGGGTCATCATAATTAATGAGATGTCATTAGCAGCAACAAGTCAGCCAGATCACAAAATTCTCCTAGGAATAGTAGTTTTTCTAATGCCAGTGGTTCTACCACTTCAACATCCTTGTATGAGCAGCCATTTAATGTCTTCTGTTACAGAATCCTATTTTTACAAATTTTACGGAAATCATCTATGCTTTTACAGACCAGCTTTTATAAATAAAAATAAAGCTGATATCAACAAACATATTAATTCTTTCTTTTTTGTTTTGATGAGGTACAACATCATTAGCTATAATTCAATTGTGTATTTACTTGTTCAGCTTTTGGTTTAGCACTTAGCTTGGAAATAATCTTATACTGTAAGACCTTTTCCCCCTAAGATGTTCAATTCCATGTTGTATTTTGTCCGTATGTGAAATTAAATCTGATAGGTAGTATTATTTCCCCACCATTTTTCCCATTTATTCTTCTTACCTCAAACCTTTACAATTTAGCAGAATCTTAATGCACTGTATGGATATAACAATACTTCCTCAATTTTATACACCATGCCCCTTGTGTAAAGACCAATGTTTATTTTGACTTCCTAATTACTTGCTGTACTTAATTGTTAGCATTGTGTAATCCTAATACAAGAACCTTCAATTTTTTTTCTGGGGTGTACTGCAAAAGTCAATGGTCTCCCCAATTTAAATCATATTTTATTCATCTATTCATGTCAATGGATGTCCACAACCTTACCTCTTCTGTCATTATACTCCATCTATCAATATTTTTCTCACTTGCAATCTATCTATTTTCCATTGCAGACTCCTATCTTCTAACAATTTACCTTGCTATTTATGATTATATCATCAGCAGATGTGGCTACAATATAATTTGCTCTTTCCTTAGGACTCTGATACTGATTGTAAATAGCTGCATGTGTCTCTTTCTTTCCTTGATTCATCTTCATTTCACACGCTTTCTCTTTTCACTTTCTATGAATGCTTTAAATGTAACTTAAATGCCATTTTGTTCATCCTGGTTTACACTATGTGAACTGGAATTTTGTTTGTGGGTTTTCATTCTGTAGTTGCATGCAAATTGGCACAAATACTCAGAGGACCTTTGCTTTCATGGGGGGAGTGAGCAATTAAATAGTGCCTCCAGAGGCCTCACCCAAGTAGGGACAGTGGGAACATTCCCAAAGTTGGAGCTGTAAAGTGAGCAGCAATATTCTCAAGAAAAAATGACATATGTCAAAATAACAATCCTTTTCTGGATTGGAATTGTGAAATACCTTTTTGAAGTGGTTATACTGATAAATTATTCACTGAGTTTTCCTGGTTATATAAATTAGATTGTAGCCCAAAGGTTTAGCATGGCATAAAATCAACTACGAAAAGAAAATTAGATTCCACTTGCAAAACATACAACCATCAAATGTTCAAAACTTAGATACAGCTGACTGGACAAACAGTTCAAAAAGTGAATCAAACCACATGAATTAATATGAAGTCTTGGAATACATTTTTTTTAAAATTTGCTTCATAGTTTTCTAAATGAATATGTCATAATATCCGTAGAGACCAATAATGTACATCAGAGATTTGAATGTCTTAGCAACGGATGGAAAACATCACACATCAAGATTTCATGACTTACCAATTTAACTGTCACAAGCATATTAAAATCAGCATAAACTTAACATTATTTAATAAACAACTAATACCCCAAAAATGTTTTTTATCACTAAATAATTAACAACAAATAAAAATACTTTGTGACCCATTATATCATACTTTGTGACATTATACCATGTTCTGAGCAAAAATGTAATCTTGTGGATTAAATTCCAAATTCGTCTTGGCTTGGTGACTGGATCCCTTCTCCTTCCTGATGAAGGGCTTTTGCCCAAAACATTGATTTTCCTGCTCCTCAGATGCTCCCTGACCTGCTGTGCTTTTCCAGCACCACACTCTTGGCCCTTCTCCTTGGTACACTAGGGTGAGTTCTTTGCTGTCCTTTGAATGTCCCTTCACTCAATCTTTTTCACTGATAAATTTTAAGCATTTCCTTTTATTTTCCTGTGATCAATCTATTTATGCTTTTCTTATACACAGAGCAATATCCTCATTTTTTATAACCCAGGAGAAAGTATTAGAGCATTTAAAATGGGGCAATTATCCATAAATCCCTAAGATTTATCACACTTATGCAGAAGTGGTCTGTGAAATCTGCTGGCCATGACAAAACAGGCTGTAGGATACATCAGTGCAAAAAGGTAAAAACAATGACTGCAGATGCTGGAAACCAGATTCTGGATTAGTGGTGCTGGAAGAGCACAGCAGTTCAGGCAGCATCCAAGTAGCTTCGAAATCGCCTCCAAACAACCCACCCTCCAATCCTGGCACTTTCCCCTGCCACCGCAGGAACTGTAAAACCTGCGCCCACACCTCCTCCCTCACCTCTATCCAAGGCCCTAAAGGAGCCTTCCACATCCATCAAAGTTTTACTTGCACATCCACTAATATCATTTATCGTATCCGTTGCTCCCGATATGGTCTCCTCTACATTGGGGAGATTGGGCGCCTCCGAGCAAAGCACTTTAGGGAACATCTCCGGGACACCCGCACCAATCAACCACACTGCCCCGTGGCCCAACATTTCAACTCCCCTCCCACTCTGCCGAGGACATGGAGGTCCTGGGCCTCCTTCACCGCCGCTCCCTCACCACCAGACGCCTGGAGGAAGAACGCCTCATCTTCCGCCTCGGAACACTTCAACCCCAGGGCATCAATGTGGACTTCAACAGTTTCCTCATTTCCCCTTCCCCCACCTCACCCTAGTTCTAAACTTCCAGCTCAGAAACTGTCCCCAAGACTTGTCCAGACTTGTCCGACCTGCCTATCTTCTTTTCCACCTACCCACTCCACCTTCTCCTCCCTGACCTATCGCCTTCATCCCCTCCCCCACTCACCCATTGTACTCTATGCTACTTTCTCCCCACCCCCACCCTCCTCTAGCTTATCTCTCCATGCTTCAGGCTCACTGCCTTTATTCCTGATGAAGGGCTTTTGCCCGAAACGTCGATTTCGAAGCTACTTGGATGCTACATCAGTGCAAACACCACCAACAAGGGACTGGTGGAGGCTGGGGCCCTGAGAGAAATTGGCCAAAACCCAGCACTAAGAGAGACAACAGAGGATAGATTGCATAAGGAGTGGAAAGCCAGCACCAGATTTGAGAGGTAGGGGCAGTCCTGCACAGAAGTGGTGCAGCATTGACATGTACCAGGAGTGGGTACAGGCATAGGGCTGGTGATTGTTGAAGGGCACATTGAATGGGGAACGGGAGGGAGGGCTGTACCAAGACCAAGTACGATGTGGGGAGAGGGAAACCCTCCCTGGGAGGGTCAGGAAGGTTGGGGGAAGATAAAAAGGGTCCAGGGAGAGAGAGTGACATCGCTAGGAAAGAGGAGAGATGCTGTAAAGAAAAGAGATCAACTTCAAAGATTTTTTGTTTTGCATCACACAACACCATCTTTAGATGAACAGCCTTTTCCCATTGCTTAAAAGTAAAATCAGCTTTTCTTCTTCTCTTTGTGACACTCGTAGGTGGCATTCATAAGACATCTAATATTTAAAAGTGGCAAAGTTTACTTAGGCTGAATCTTGCTACTTTGGCTAAGTGTGAGGTGCATTGAGTTTTTTCAAGCGATCCTCACCATCAGGCCTAGAGACATTACCTATGTCATCTTACAAAACCTGCCTCATCAACTGTCTACCCCATTGTTATGGAATCCCTCCCATCTGACCCTACTTCCAATTTCTCACGTGGCATTTTCAGAAACAAAATCGCAACTCATGGCCAAAAATCCCTTGCACCAGTGCTATTTTTAAAAGCTCATTGTGCATGCGGAAAGTAGTCAGTCCAGAGCTGCTCCAGACATGGCAGACAAGGGGAAATTGGCAACCGGTTTTTTGTGTAGGGATCCTGATGTCCTGCTGGGCAATGTGGTGTAGATATGGGATATCCTCTTCCCCCAGGACCAACAGTCAAGGCCAGGACAAAAGACCATACCAGGTAAAAACAATGACTGCAGATGCTGAAAACCAAATACTGGATTAGTGGTGCTGGAAGAGCACAGCAGTTCAGGACCATACCAGCCTAGTCTAATGTTGCCGTCCACATCAATGCAGATCTAACCATCTGGAGGAATGTACAGCAATGTCAAAAGAAGGTTAATGACACCAAGTTCTCTCAATCCTTCACGCTCAGGGGTTGGTTAACTCATTTGACTGAATAGATGGTTTCTGATGCAGAATGACACCAGCAGTGTGGATTCAATTCCTGGAGCAGCCGAAGTTCCTATGAAAGAACTGCGTTCTCAACCTTGCCCCTCATTTGAGCTGTGGTAACTCTCAGGTTAAACCATCACCAGTTATCTCTTTCTAATGAGGAAGTGGAACTATGGTGACTTTACCTTCACTTCTCACTCACTCTATCTCTGTTACTATACACACTGCCCACCAAGGCTCATGTTCTACCACTCACATTATTGTCTGCAATGTTTCCCTCACTTTCTGTCACCCATTTAAACCCTGAATTTCATTGCCTCTGCATGGCCTACTCAACCTACTACGCCAAAAGGCATCGCTGTGCACCCATTTTCACCTCATTTCGGAGGAAACCATCCCACAAGAGTCAAGTCGGGTGATGGGCTGCCCAACATTGAGCTCCTCATCCATTATGCAGAGAGCATCATCACTCTGATTGCCCCAAATAGCTGACTGACTTTGTCCACAGCCTTGCACTAGAGCAGGAGGCTGAGCTTGACTTAGGTTCCTGGGGTAACCTGACCAAAGACTTTTTACATTGACTTGAATAACACATGCTGACAACCAGAACACGCTTCCTGGCTTCATGTTTGTGTTAAATAGCAAATCAAGGCAGATACAATATGAGGCTGACTGAGAGTCCAAAGCACAAAAAGGCAAGGATGTTGCGAGCACCCAAGTAAGCTTTGAATGAGTGACACTATGATAGCAAACAGAGTCCAGAGATACAGCCTGGCCCAGTAAATGGGCTGGGCATAAGTCCACGAGTTCACAGTGTGCTTACTGGAATATTACAATGATGGTTTCACCTAATTATCTGGAGGACCTGACCTGGGTAGAGTTCAGCAAGATTTCACCATCCTAGGCTCCAGGACATTTTATTTTACCTAAAATCAAAAGAGACAGGTTGAAACATAACTGGTTTGTAAAGTCTCACATTCAGTCCAGTTCAGTATTAATTAGACTCAAAGCTCAACAGTATCCTTGACAAAATCACCAGGAAACCATCTACTACTTTAAACATTCACTCCATTTGCCACCAGTGAAACATGGCTGCAGTGTGTGTCATTTATAACATACAATGCAGTAACTCCCCAAACCTCGCAAACTCAAGACCTATACCAACGAAAGAGACTAGAGCAACAGATGCAAGGGAAAACCAGCACCTTCAGTTAAACTCCAAGTTACACATCCATCCTGGCTTGGAAGCACCTTGCCATTCCCTTTATTGTCACTGGATCCATAGCGATGCGATATTCACTCTGTAAATCACAGTATTTCAAGAAATCAGGTTGGCACCAGTTTCTCAAAGTAAGTTAAGGATAGAAAATAAATACGAGTCCTTCCAGCAATTTCCACATTCCATGAATGAAACAAGAAATATAAAAAAAGAAATAAAGAGGAACCAGCTAATCTAGATCATTCAAAAAAGCAAATTAAAAGAAAAACTCCCATTGGTACTATTTAAAACGCTAAAGAGTTTTGATCAGATAAATATAATGTAAGGATTACATCTTAATATTTTGTGTGGTTTTTTTAAGTTGTGGACTGAAATGAATAAGAAAAAATTTAAAACCAGTGTTTGTATAGTTGTTTGAAGAAGCAGTAATTGAAATGATGGGGAATCTGTTTAGCTCAGTTGGCTGGATCATTGGTTTACAGAGTAGTGTGATGTTAACAGCGTGAGTCCAATTCCCACCACTGGTTTGAGGTTACCATGAAGGACTCTCCTTCTCAACCTCTTCCCTCACTTGAGGTCTGGTGGCCCTCAGGTTAAATTACCACCAGTCGTTTCTCTCTGTCTAATGAGAGAGCAGCCCCTATGGTCTGGTAAGAATATGGAGATACAATCAACAATTGGACTGAATGCAGATGAATTGGAGTTAAGGGGCTTTGTACACAGATATAACTGGGTGGCAAGAAGAACTTGTTTGGCCTATGGACTAGTGACCAGTTATGGATGACAAGGGCCTTTCACTTGCCAACTACTGCATGACTGGTAAAAGAACAGTTTAGAGCTGGGAACAAGTTACAGAGAAGGAATTTGCTCTCCACCAGTTCAGATGTTCTCTCTCTCTGTCTCTCTATTCTTGGCAGTCAAAACTGACTTTAAATCTAAAGAAATCTGATTAACGTTTCTTTCAGCAGTTTCTGCAATTTATGATTTTTGGTTTGTTAATTCAGATGCATTTTACAAGGGAACCAGCCACCCTATTGCCTCTTGCAAACCAATGCAAGCATACGAGAAAGGAAACCAGTAAAAAAAAGAACATTTGGATCAGCATGGACCAAATCTGAATTTGTGGACAAAGGTTACTGAACTGCCTTTCCAGTGTGTGGGTTTGTACATGTGTGTGCTTGCACATAACATTTGTTTGTGTATGGGGGACTTTACATGGGGGTTTAATTTGTAGAGTTCTATGCCAACAGTTTATGACTGTTTAACTGTTTAAGCTACAGTCTAATTATTGTATTGTCACAATTCTTATTCAGTATAGAAACCTTGCCTGTGCTTTTGAATAATCTGGATCTGAAAATCAAGTAAATTGGGGAATATTGCACATTTATTTTAAAATCTTTTACTTTTGAAACATTTTAAAATAATGGGGCTTGATTTCCAATATGCTCCCCCAATGAATCAAATCAATATGAAAAGTCCTTTCACTGGCTCATGATTCAGTAACTAAGAGATAATTGTCAATCATTCCAAATGGAACAAGAGAGGGAATATTACAAATTATTTACAGAAATGTGTTTTTCCGATATGGAATACTTTAGCAGTAACAGTTGAATGTATGACTACTTTTGAACGGGAATTGGAAAACTACTTGAAAAAGAGAACAATTGAAATGACATGGAAAAATGACAGTTGAATATGGTATCATTTAGATAGGTAACAGTTCCAGTGATGAATTAAATGATCTTCTGTTTGTCAAATTTTCTGTTGTCATTACTACAGGAGTCCATTAATTTATATATTTCTACTGTGTAATTTAGCATATTCTTTTCATTTTAAAAATCTGTTTATAAATATCTAAAACTACAAAAATTGCAAAATATTATTCAAATGTCATGTGCAAATGAAAACACTCCTATAAAATTTCCTGCCCTTTATATATGCAAATGTTAATACATTCAGGCAATAATCAGAAGCTATTAATCACAGTAGAGTTTTGGCCAAAATGTGTCATTTTCAATTAAAATTGAGCCAAACTTGACATTTTCAATGACATCTAAGTATGATGAAGAGATTCAGAGACTCTATGAAAGTTCATTCCTAATATTCGACAATTCTAACTCAGCTGCAATTATCGACAGACCAATACATGTCAAAAATGATCAACTCTACCGACAGATATACAAGAAGAAACCTGATTGAATCTGCCAGTCTCAATATGGTGTAGCTGTAGGCCAAATAGAGACTGACAAATCCCCCCTGTAACAGAGTAAGAGCTCAAATATCAGTCATAACTGGAATTCAGATGTTGATTTACTAGTTCAGAGGCTTGTCATAAATATTACTTTACATTGGAGTTATGTTTCCATGTTGTTCATTATTATTTTGGAGCAGGGATTTTATGCTCAATGTGGGTGCCACTTTCTAGAGAAATGGGAATTGTTATCACTCTGCAATAAAATTACTATTTTATGGAAAGAAGGGGGACGAGAAATCCCATTTTCATCCAAAAACTGCAAACAAAAAGCTCTTGATTCACACATTTTAAAGCTTTGATTCTATTAGATGTTTGCTAATTAGTTGTAAGAAGATATTAACTCTTAAATTTTTTTCAGAACGTCAGCAGTGGAGACATATATGACATGTGACGATGGATATGTAGGCTGTATGGAATTGCTGGATTCTATCAAACAATGTGTCCCTTCAGCTGTTTATAATAAGCAAAGTACTAACTGTACCCAACTAGCTCATCCTTTCACAACGTAAAATATAGTGACCAATATTAGATAGGTTTTTGCAATTGAACATTTGCAGAATAATTTTGAGTGTGAATTTCACTAACATCAACTTGAGATTGTTGGTTACGCCCACAATGTGGCACACTGATGTAGACAAAAGAACACATTGCACCTGTTTCTACTGAACATTCTCTGGTTCATTTTACGAATGCAAAATACATTACAGATACACAAGAGAACAAAATAGCATAAAATTTAGGGGCAAATGCAATAACGACTCTCCAGCTCTCCAACATTGCACCTTCACCAATGGGACAAACACAATTCATACTGCACTGGAGTACCAGTCTAGATTTTGTGTACAGTAGGGAAAGCCTAGCCTGACTGTCCAGTGCTGCACCATTGGAGTTGCAATCTTTTGATGAGGCATTAAGTTGATACTGTCTGCTCTTTTGGAAGCATGCAAAGGTCCAATGGCACTATTTCAAAGGTGAGAAGGAGGATTTCTGATGAACACCACTAATCGACACCATTGAATCAGATTATTTGATCAGCATGCCATTATTTGCCATGTCCAAATTTGCTGTTCCATACACTACAATAACTAGGATTCAAACTATGTCATTGGCTGTAAAACATGTTAGTTTATCCTGAAGTTGTACAAATGAAAAGCCTTCTTTCTTTTTTTTAATACTCAGTGAACTAATCAAACATTCCCTTCAGTTGTCTGCAACAAGTCCTTGACTAAATACAGAAATCTGGAAATCCTAATGATCCCTTAGGTTCTCACTCCTGTTTACAAGCCAAAAATCAATGATTATATATAGCTAGGAAGCTAAAGAATGCCAGATTGCCTCATAATTGCAACCAGATATTTACTAACTACAACAGAGTACATGATAAAGAAAGGTAGGCTCATGAAAA
This sequence comes from Chiloscyllium punctatum, assembly GCF_047496795.1. Taxonomy (NCBI): domain Eukaryota; kingdom Metazoa; phylum Chordata; class Chondrichthyes; order Orectolobiformes; family Hemiscylliidae; genus Chiloscyllium; species Chiloscyllium punctatum. The sequence continues at coordinate 6,534,835 of NC_092783.1, read as the reverse complement.
GTTGCAGTCTGATGTCCTGGATATAAATCACTGAATCAATTTTAAAACCAGGTAAACGGGAACCTTAAACGAAGCCAGTCTTCACCCCCTGCCATTTCAAGTTTTTAAAATATTAACATTCTTGAAGTGAAGAAATGGTAAGGAAAGATCCTAAACAAAATTGATACTTTTTCAGTAATTATGACATAATTAACCTGAATCAATAATGGAAAGTAAGAGCAGGAGAAAGGATTTCTTCTGCTCATGGACAGTAATGAAATCATAAAAATAATTATAATTACTTTCCTCAAAATGCAGAAGTTTATCTTCTAAGCAGGATATGGATGCTATACTCTGGTGAACAGAAATGCCAGAGCAATTTCACTAATTTCCCCTTTATGAAAGAGACTGTGGTAAAAATGAGATTTCAAAACTGCAACAAAACTTGCTGTGTAGAAAGCTGTGGTAGCACCTATCCATCTGTGAGATATGAACCACCTAATAAACATATTACTCCATTGGACAGATTTGACATGAGATACATTTAGAGTGTCATGGACATCAAATGGGAGGACAAAGTGCCCAATTTTTCAAAGAGCAGAAATGTCTGGATTTGAAGAATGCATCAACCGAATCCAGCTCACATACAGTGGTGATGTTGTATGTATGACTGGTGAAAAAAAAATCCTCAAAACAGTCATGCATTCACAAGATAAGTTTGGATGCTGCCAAGAGTAAGGGTCATGGCAAACTTCAGGAAATATGGCATGTCCGTCATGAACTAGAAGAAAATTGCACAAAGCTCACTACCTGGTGAGCAATTTCAAATGGTGATTAATGGAAGGAAACTAATGAAGGTGGTAGCAATGGCTTGGATAAACAAGACAGCAACATATTTGAAAACAGGAAGTTGGAAAATTTAATTGAATAAATATGGTGACCATCAATGCTCACAATTTGAGATACTGTTGGATAGTCATAAATTCCAAATGATTTGTTAATGGGTCATCTACACAGAGGTTAGTTCCCAGGTTACATAGCTCATTCTAAACCCCGTTTTAGAATTGTCCACAAAGTTAATACATAGTAAAAAGGATTATGGTAGAAGGCCTATCTACATTATCTGCTGACTCATGTGGAATTAAAGATCCCAATGATCTTCCAGAAGAACAGCAGAAGCGTTTTTCCAAGATTCCAAGTAATATTTATGCTTCACACAACATCAGTAAAGCAGAATATCTGTTCATCGCCTCATTGTTGCTTGTAGGATCTCAATTGACTATTATTTCCTATATTGCAACAGATGCAACATTTTAAAAGTACTTAATTGACTGTGGAAGCACTTTACAACATCTCAGGGTTCTGCAAGATGCTATCGGAAATTCTACTTTCATCAACTAAGTCATAAATGTAACTTTTCCAATGTTACCCACATCCTGAAAACAATGGAAAAGTACATCTACTTGACAAATACATTACTTACTATGTTTTAATTGTTAGTTGTGAGAAATTAAGCAGTTTCTATACTGTGGATTGCGTATTGCATTGCGGAGTGACTGTGTTGAAATTGCATATAGAACCCTTATAAACAAACCAACGAAGACTTCCAGCCCACGGGCTTGATTAGAAATAAAATATCAGGACCAGAATTAGAGTTGCACTGACTGAATGATGAAAATGTTTCAACTTAAATAGTAAATTGGTTAGAGGTCAATGAGCACCAACTGACAATTGATAATTTTTTCAAATAGTTAGGGAGAAGTCTTTATTTATATAGTACCTTCCATAATTACATAATCCTAAAGTCCAATCCAGCTAATGAAGTAACTTGAAAGTGTAGTCATTTGTTATGATGTAGGATTTTTGTTTTAAGATATATGCTTATGCTGTTTTCCATGGGATGGCACGGTGACTCAGTGCTGCCTCACAGCGCCAGGGACCCAGGTTCAATTCCAGCCTTGAATGACTGTCTGTGTGGAGTTTGCACATTCACCCCTTGTCTGCATGGGTTTCCTCCAGGTGCTCTGGTTTCCTCCCACAATCCAAAGATGTGCAGATCAGGTGAATTGGCCATGCTAAATTGCCCATAGTGTCGGCGGTGAACATAGGGTAGGGGAATGGGTCTCTTCGGAGGGTCGGTGTGGACTGGTTGGGCTGAAGGGCCTGTTTCCATATGGTGGGTAATCTAATCTAATCTAATCTATTCTAATCTAATAATGATGAGACTTCAGCACCTATTTGAATCGTAGAATCACTGCAAAGCAGAAAGAGGCCATTTGGCTCATCGATCCCATACTAGCCCTCCAAAGAGCATCCCACCCAGACATACCCTCATGATACCTCATTTACTATGACTAATCCACTTTGCCTGCACATCCCTAGGCACTATCATGCAATTTTACATGGCCAATCCACCTAACCTGCACATCTTTAGACTGTGGGATGACATCGGAGCACCTAATAGAAACTCACACAGACACAGGGAGAATGTGCAAACACCACATAGACAGACTCCCAAGGCTGTCATTGAACCCAAGTCCCTGGCACTGTGGTAAAAGCAAATTACTGAGAATGCTGGAATCTGAAACCAAAAGAGACAATGCTGGTAAATCTCAGCAGGTCTGACAGCATCTGTAAGGAAAGAAAAGAGCTGACATTTCGAGTCTAACTGACCCTTTGTCAAAACTAAAAAAAGGGGAGAAATAGGGAGGTATTTATACTAGGCTGAGAGAAGATGAGTCATGGCTCCAGAAGCAAAGGTAGCAATAAAGAGGTGATAATGACAGTGCATAGAGAGATTATAGGGAGATTAGGAGCTGTGAATGACCAAGGCTATGTGACAAAATATGTGGGGGATTGGGGGTTGGGTGAAGCAGAGGCAAAATAGAAAACAGGGGAGAAGGGTAGCAAAGGGGGAAGAGGAGAGGAAAAAGGTGATGAGAGAGTGGGGAGTGAGAGATAGAGAGACAATCAAGAAATAAGAGGTACAGAACAGTGAAAAAAATATATAAAAAATAAAATAAATGAAATAAAATTAACTGAAGTTGTTGAATTCAATGTTGAGACCGGCAGGCTGTAACGTGCCTAGTCGGAAGATGAAATGCTGTTCCTCCAGTTTGCGTTGAGCTTCACTGGAACATTGCAGCAGGCCAAGGACAGACATTTGGGCATGGGAGCAAGATTGTGAGTTGAAGTGGCATGCCACGGGAAGGTTCGGGACCTGATTGCGTACAGACCGAAGGTGCTCAGCAAAGCGATCACTCAGTCGGCGTTTTGTCTTCTGATATAGAGGAGACCACATTGGGAGCAACGAATGCAATAGACCAAATTGAAAGAGGTACAAGTGAAACACTGCTTAATCTGAAATGAGTGTCTGGGGCCTTGGATGGTGAGCATGGAAGAGGTAAAGGGGCAAGTGTTGCACCTTCTGCGATTGCATGGGAAGGTGCCATGTGTGATGGGAGAGGTGTTAGGTGTGATGGGAAGGTGCTGTGTGTGATGGGAGAGGTGTTAGGTGTGATGGGAAGGTGCCGTGTGTGATGGGAGAGGTGTTAGGTGTGATGGGAAGGTGCCGTGTGTGATGGGAGAGGTGTTAGGCGTGATGGGAAGGTGCCGTGTGTGATGAGAGAGGCGTTAGGTGTGATGAGGAGTGGACTAGGTTGTCCCGGAGGGAATGATCTCTGTGGAATGCAGACAGGGGGAGGGAAGGGAAGATGTGTTTAGTGGTGGTGTCGTGTTGGAGTTGGCGGAGGATTATTTTTTGCATGTGAAGACTGGTGGGGTGAAAGGTGAGAACAAGAGGGACCCTATCTTTGTTCTGGGAGGGGAGGGAGGGGGCTACCCTTCTCCCCTGTTTTCCATTTTGCCTCTGCTTCATCCAACCCCCAATCCCCCACATATTTTGTCGCATAGCACTGGCTTCAGCCTTGGTCATTCACAGCTCCTAATCTCCCTACAATCTCTCTATGCACTGACATTATCACATCCTTATTGCTACCTTTGCTTCTGGAGCCATGACTCATCTTCTCTCAGCCTAGTATAAATACCTCCCTATTTCTCCCCTTTTTTTAGCTTTGACAAAGAGTCAGTTAGACTTGAAACATCAGCTCTTTTCTCTCCTTACCGATGCTGCCAGACCTGCTGAGATTTTCCAGCATTTTCTCTTTTGGCCCCTGGCACTGTGAGGTTACAGTACTAACCTTTGAGCCACAATGCCACCCTAATGTATTAACCTATTTAAGCAAATACCTCCTCCTGTCTGCACACGTGAAAAAGAACAGATCAATTCAATAGTACAATATCAATAACATAATAATAGTTCTTTATTTACAAATGTACATAGTAGGCTATCAAATACAGCTCTCTGATGCAGTACCTAGGACTTCTCTATTCATCTGATCTTTCTATGATATCTAGGAATTACTCATCACAATAATTTTAACAACAGACAAATAGGGACCACATTATTCAAGGAGGAACATGTAAAAATATATCAGATCTAACAAAAGACTTGCTATTAATGTATTCATACATTAAAATAAATAACCCATTCACTTTAACAAACTGTGCAAGGAAGCTCCTACAGTGTGAAGTAAAAAGTAGCATCTCCATTGACTCAATTCAACAAAAGTCCATTTGTGTTCCTTCCTTGTATTTGAGTCTGCAAAGGGATGATTAATTTGTATTCCTATCTAAAAGTGAAGATATTCATATGCATTTTTTCAATTTCTAAGGAGATTTTTTTAAAAACTACCTGATCATACATTTCTTTCAACTATTTTTCATTGTATTAATGTTCAGATCTTTCAGTTGCTGATCAGTTTTAGGCATATGTACTCCATTCACTCATGTTGTTAACCTCTGATCTTTGGTCCTTCCTTCTTACTTCAATATTGGTATCAGTAATTATCGGTTAACAGTGTTTTGTCTATGTTTACTTCAGCACTTTATGTAAAAGCTTCAAGATTCTTGTTTTGTTAATTCACATGTTTGAGTTTCTGTATCATTGTGGTCATACTTTAGGTTTAATTATATTCAAAATAATTAAGCTATCTGATATTGCTTGTGCTTGTCTTATATTTTAAGCCAATATTGCTACCCAAACATTGAGATATTAGTCAAGGAGTCATAGAGTCATACAGCATGGAAACAAACTCTTCAGTCCAACCAGTCCATGCCGACCATAATCCCAAACTAAACTAGTCCCACCTGCCCGCGCTTAGAACATAGAACATAGAACAAAGAAGAATACAGCGCAGTACAGGCCCTTCGGCCCTCGATGTTGTGCTGGTCAAAGCCCACCTAACCTATACTAACCCACTATCCTCCATATATCTATCCAATGCCCGCTTAAATACCCATAAAGAGGGAGAGTCCACCACTGCTACTGGCAGGGCATTCCATGAACTTATGACTTGCTGAGTGAAGAACCTACCCCTAACATCAGTCCTATATCTACCCCCCCTTAATTTAAAGCTATGCCCCCTTGTAATAGCTGACTCCATACGTGGAAAAAGGTTCTCACTGTCAACCCTACCTAACCCCCTAATCATCTTGTACACCTCTATCAAGTCACCCCTAAACCTTCTTTTCTCCAATGAAAACAACCCCAAGTGCCTCAGCCTTTCCTCATAGGATCTTCCTACCATACCAGGCAACATCCTGGTAAACTTCCTCTGCACCCGTTCCAGTGCCTCCACATCCTTCCTATAGTATGGCGACCAAAACTGCACACAATATTCCAGATGCGGCCGCACCAGAGTCTTATACAACTGCAGCATGACCTCAGGACTCCGGAACTCAATTCCTCTACCAATAAAAGCCAGTACGCCATATGCCTTCTTCACTGCACTATTTACCTGGGTGGCAACTTTCAGAGATCTGTGTACATGGACACCAAGATCCCTCTGCTCTTCCACACTACCAAGTATCCGACCATTAGCCCAGTACCCCATCTTTTTGTTACTCTTACCAAAGTGAATCACCTCACACTTAGCTACATTGAACTCCATTTGCCACCTTTCTGCCCAGCTCTGCAGCTTCTCTATATCCCGCTGTAACCTGCCACATCCTTCCTCACTGTCTACAACTCCTCCGACTTTTGTATGATCCGCATGGCTTGGTCCATATTCCTCCAAATCTTTCTTATTCATGTACTTATGCAAATGTCTTTTCAACATTCTAACTGTACTCGCATCTATGACTTCCTCTGGCAGTTTACTCCACACACCAACCACTCTCTGTGTAAACAAGTTGCCCCTCATGTGTTTTTTCATCTCCTCTCATCTTAAAAATATGTCTCCCTTGTCTTGAAATTCCCCACCAAGATACCTGCCATTCACCTTTTCTATACCCCTCATGATTTTAAAGACCTCTATCAGGTCACCCCTCAACTTCATATGCCCCAGTGGATTAAGTCCTTGCTTATTCAACTCTCCCTATAACTCAAACTTTCAATTCCAGGCAAGATCCTGGTGAATCTTTTCTGAACCATCTCCAGCTTAATTACATCCTTCCTGTAACAGGGCGACTAGAAATGGACACAATACTCCCAAAGAGGCCTCACCAACATCCTGTACAATCTCAACATGATGAGATTAGATTAGATTACTTACAGCGTGGAAACAGGCCCTTCGGCCCAATAAGTCCACACCGACCCGCCGAAGCGCAACCCACCCATTTCCCTACATTGACCCCTTTACCTAACACTACAGGCAATTTAGCATGACCAATTCACCTCACCTGCACATCTTTGGACTGTGGGAGGAAACCGGAGCACCCAGAGGAAACCCAAGCAGACACTGAGAGAATGTGCAAACTCCACACAGTCAGACCCTGAGTCGGGAATTGAACCCAGGTCTCTGGTGCTGTGAGGCAGCAGTGCTAACCACTGTGCCACCGTGTCTCAACTCCATAGCCAAAGGCTTGAGCAATGAAGGCAAAGGTACTAAATGCCTTCTTAACCAACCAACCAGCCAGTCTGCATGGTCTGGCGTATCTCAGACTGTGAGTATCTATACATATACTGTATTGCTTGCTCCTTGCACCTGTGACTTCTATGTTAATCTGTTCATTCTAGACTCTGAGTGAAGATAGAGTCATGCCACCAGTTAGATCATTATGATTTAGATAAATCTTGCTATATTACACTTCCTCCCAAGTTTCTCTCTACTTGCTATTCATATTCCCATGCTTTTTTTTACTGACTTACATAGCCTTTATAAACATTCACAATATTATCATCATCATTGTCTTCACCATTGCATGCTGCCCCTCAAAGTTGAAGAACACAGGTCAAGATAACTTGGAACTCTGACTGGACCTCGTAATGTAATGTATTTGAGTTGGGCACTAGGCTAATAGAAGAAAGTGAGGACTGCAGATAGTTAGAGTCAAAAAGTGTGGCACTGGAAAAGCACAGCAAGTCAGGCAGCATCTGAGAAACAGGAACATCAACATTTCAGGCAAAAGCCTGTCATTCCTGATGAAGTGTTTATGCCTCAAACATCGACTCTCCTGCTCACAAGGCTAACAGACTTGTACCATATCTGAAATGGTTGTACCACTCCATACATTTTCTAATATAGTGTAGGTATGTCTGTCCCACATCCTGTGACACTCAATCTCATGTTTCAGCTTGAGTAAGATCAAGGTTTCCTTTTTCTTCCTAAACATTCCTTCAGGCATTCTGATGTAATAAGATCTTGGATGATCTGATGCTTTAGTGTCTGAAGTTTCTAAATTCCAACCCTTTCGTCAGAGCTTCTGCCTTGACTTTAATGTTGATAGAGTTTTTCCTGTGTCTGGAGTGTAATACCTCTGCTATTTTTAGCTGTGGCTTTTCTTGAGCTGTTCTTTCTTTTCATTGTCACAGTCTTTGTCAAAGCTCTCTAAGTAATACAGACTGTTTTCATGTATCATCAGTTTTCACTTTAGATAAAGATTTTTCCTCATCATGTGGGATGATTCATCAATGGCCATGAAAGAGAAAAAAACCTGGATTGTAATGTGCTGAAACTTCAGTAGGAAATTTATTCTTTAAACTTTCAGGAGTTGCAGTTTATTCCTGACTTCAATGCCTTTGTATTTTATAATCAAAACCTCTCTATGGATTGAGTGAATCTATTTAAATTGAGGTTCAACTTTCCCACTTGGTTTACCAAAGAAATTTTAGACTATGAGACAATAAGACAGAGGAACAGAAATTAGGCCATTTGACCCATCGAGTCTGCTCCACCATTCAATCAAGGCTGATAAGTTTCTCAACCCCATTCTCTTGCTTTCCCCCCAACTCTTGATCTCCTTGACAATCAAGAACCTATCTATCTCAGTCCTAGATATACTCAGTGACCTGGCCTCCACAGCCTTCTGTGGCAATGAATTCCACAGATTCACCGCTGTCTGACTGAAGATGTTTCTCCTTATTTCCATTCTAAAGGGTCTTCCCTTTACTCTAAAGCTGTGTCCTTGGGTCCTCTAATAATGAAAACATCTAGACTCTGTCCAGGCAGTTCATTATTCTGTAAGTTTCAATTAGATCTCCCTCATTCTTCTAATCTCCATTGAGCACAGTCCCAGAGTCCTCAAATGTTCCTCATATGCTATGCCTTTCATTCCTGGGATCATTCTTGTGAACGTCCTCTGGACCCGTTCCATGGCCAATAGACAATAGACAATAGACAATAGATGCAGGAGTAGGCCATTCTGCCCTTCGAGCCTGCACCGCCATTCAATATGATCATGGCTGATCATTCCTAATCAGTATCCTGTTCCAGCCTTATCTCCATACCCCTTGACTCCACTATCTTTAAGAGCTCTATCCAATTCTTTCTTAAAAGAATCCAGAGACTGGGCCTCCACTGCCCTCTGGGGCAGAGCATTCCACACAGCCACCACTCTCTGGGTGAAGTAGTTTCTCCTCATCTCTGTCCTAAATGGTCTACCCCATATTTTTAAGTTGTGTCCTCTGGTTCGGCACTCCCCCATCAACGGAAATATGTTCCCTCCTGCCAGAGTGTCCAGTCCTTTCATAAGCCTATATGTTTCAATCAGATCCCCTCTCAGTCTTCTAAACTCAAGCGTATACAAGCCCAGTCGCTTCAGTCTTTCCGTGTAAGGCAATCCTGCCATTCCAGGAATTGACCTCGTGAACCTACGCTGCACTCCCTCAATAGCCAGAATGTCTTTCCTCAAATTTGGAGACCAGAACTGTACACAGTACTCCAGGTGTGGTCTCACCAGGGCCCTGTACAGCTGCAGAAGCACCTCTTTGCTTCTATACTCAATCCCTCTTGTTATGAAGGCCAGCATGCTATTAGCCTTCTTCACGACCTGCTGTACCTGCATGCTTGCCTTCATTGACTGGTGGACAAGAACACCCAGATCTCTCTGAACAGCCCCTTTACCTAATTTGATACCATTGAGGTAGTAATCTGCCTTCCTGTTCTTGCCACCAAAGTGGATAACCAGACATTTATCCACATTAAACTGCATCTGCCATGCATCTGCCCACTCACCTAACTTGTCCAGGTCACCCTGTAATCCCCTAACATCCTCATCACATTTCACCCTACCACCTAGCTTTGTGTCATCAGCAAATTTGCTAATGTTATTGCTGATACCATCTTCTATATCATTTACATATATTGTAAAAAGCTGCGGTCCCAGCACGGATCCCTGTGGTACCCCACTGGTCACTGCCTGCCATTTCGAAATGGAGTCGTTAATCACTACCCTTTGCTTCCTATTAGCCAACCAATTCTCTATCCAATCCAGTACTTTGCCCCCAATCCCGTGCGCCCTAATTTTACTCACTAACCTCTTGTGTGGGACTTTATCAAAAGCTTTCTGAAAGTCCAGGTACACTACATCCACTGGATCTCCCTCGTCCATCTTCCGAGTTACATCCTCAAAAAATTCAAGAAGATTAGTCAAGCATGATTTCCCCTTCATAAATCCATGCTGACTCTGTCCTATCCTGTTACTATTATCCAGATGTGCCGTAATTTCATCCTTTATAATAGACTCCAGCATCTTTCCCACCACTGAGGTCAGACTAACTGGTCTATAATTTCCTGCTTTCTCCCGCCCACCCTTCTTAAAAAGTGGCACAACATTAGCCGCCCTCCAATCCTCAGGAACCAACCCCGATTCTATTGAACTCTGGAAAATAATCACCAGAGCATCCACGATTTCCCGAGCCACCTCCTTCAGTACCCTGGGATGCAGGCCATCAGGTCCCGGAGACTTATCAACCTTCAGACCTAACAGTCTCTCCAACACCAAATCCTGGCAAATAGAAATTCCCTTAAGTTCAGGTCCTTCAGCCACTGTTACCTCAGGGAGATTGCTTGTGTCTTCCCCAGTGAACACAGATCTGAAGTACCCATTTAATTCCTCTGCCATTTCTTCGTTCCCAGTAATATATTCCCCTGCTTCTGTCTTCAAGGGCCCAATTTTTGTCCTAACCATTTTTTTGCCTTGGACATACCTAAAAAAGCTTTTACTATCCTCCTTTATATTCTTGGCCAGTTTACCTTCGTACCTCATTTTTTCTCTGCGTATTTCCCAGGCCCTGTCATGGGGACAGGGCCTGGGAAATGAATATTCAAGGCTACACGTGTTATCGTAAGGATAGACTGACGGGCAGAGGGGGTGGGGTGGCCTTGTTGGTAAGGGAGATATATTCAGTCCCTTGTGCGGGCGGACCTAGAGTCAGGGGATGTAGAGTCAGTGTGGATAGAGCTTCGAAACACTAAGGGTAAAAAGACCCTCATGGGAGTCATCTACAGGCCCCCAAACAGTAGTCTGGATGTTGGAGGTAAGTTGAATCAGGAGCTGAAATTGGCTTGTCGCAAAGTTGTTACTACAGTTGTTATGGGGGATTTTAACATGCAGGTAGACTGGGTGAATCAGGATGGTATCGGGCCTCAAGAAAGAGACTTTGTGGAGTGCCTCAGAGATGGATTTTTAGAGCAGCTCTAAAGTATGGGGCCCAAAATTTCCCTCAATACTGTAAATGTAGTCTGACCAGAACTTTATAAAGCATCAAAAGTACATCCCTGCTTTTATATTCTCAATACATGCCAACATTGTATTTGCCTTACTAATTACCGACTAAACCTACAAATTTACCTTAAGAGAATCCTGAATTAGGACTACCAAGTCCCTTTGCACTTCAGATTTCTGAATTTTCTCTCCATTTGGAAAATAGTCTACCCTCTATTCTTCCTAACAAAGTGCATGATCTCACACTTTCTCCAGTTATATTCCATCTGCCACTTCTTTGCCCACTCTCCTCACCTGTCTAAATCTTTCTGCAGCCTCCCTGCCTCCTCAATGCTATCTGTCCCTCTAACTGTCTTTGTATCATCTGCAAAGTTAGTCAGAATGCACTCAATTCTTTCGTCTAAATCATTAATGTACAAAACAAAAGGTTGTGGTCCAAACACTGGCTGCCATCCTGAGAAGAACCCTTTTATCCCCTCTCTGCTTTTTGCCAGACAGCCAAGCTTCTATCTGTGCTGCCTAGCCTCTAAAATCTTGGGCCCTTATCTTACTCAGTAGCCTCTTGTAGTCCAGGTAGATAACATCCATTGGCTTTCCTTGGTCTAAGTTGCTCATCACCTCCTCAAAGAATTCTAACAGATTTGTTAGGCATGATGTCCAATTGATGAAACTACGTTGACCTTGTCCTACTTTACTATGCACTTCAATTATTCAGAAAGCTCATCCTTCACAATGTTATACATCATACACTTTTGGAATATTGCATGCAATTCTGGTCTCCTTCCTATTGGAAGGATGTTGTGAAACCTGAAAAGGTTCAGGAAAGATTTATAAAGATGTTACAGGGAGAAGCATCCAGATAAGGCAACATACATATTGGTTGGATGATCATTACAATCAGAGAGTGTCAATAGTAAAGATTAAGCCATCTGCATGGCCAATTCACCTACCTGCACATCTTTGGACTGTGGGAGGAAACTGGAACACCCGGAGAAAACCCACGCAGACACGGGGAGAACATACAAACTCCTCACAGACAGTTGCCTGAGGCGGGAATTGAATGCGGGTCTCTGGCGCTGAGGTAGCAGTGCTAACCACTGTGCCATCGTGCCGCTGCTAAATAATATATAAGGCAAAATTTTACCAAGATTTACCTTGGTGTCAATTTTGGAAGTGTCACAGACTTTGTTCACCTTTACAATATTTCTCATGCAATTTAACACTGCTAACCTCATTAAGCATGCACTACAATGTTGCTTTCGTGCAATCTTGCTCTCTGTAATGGCAGCAGTACATGCCAACGCATTTATGCCATGGCTGTTATATTAAACCCTTATTACTCAGCATAACTCACTGCCTTTCCTGACTAAGGATGAACCAGGCCCTAGTAACAGATTGTACTCTGCCTTTACTGTGTTAGGAATTTTGTTCCCTTAGACTTTTAGATATTTGCTCAAAGCACATGCAGTGTATTTGTTGTGAAAGATCCTGCCAAATGCTGTAGGTGTCACATTGACAAAGCACATTGCCATAAATTAGTATGTCTACCCCTTTGATTGCTCATTGCAAGCATACATGGCAAGCTGCCTAGTTCTCTGTCTGCACTAAAAAGGCAAGGTAAGGCAAGACAAAAGATCCTCTGGGTATCCAAGTAAGTGAAAGTGGGTTAAAGCTAAGGAAACAAACTGAAAGATGTAAGATGCACCCAGTTCCAACACCTGGCCATGCATGCAAAGTTGTCTAGGCATCATTGCAATTTAAGGTGTTGCTGGGCTCAAGAGGGCAGTATTGAATCGATGAACTGAATCATAAATTAGTCTGAGATGGGTCATGATGATGTGGTAAGGTTGGTGTTTTACTGATGGGTGAAGGGTACAGGTTGATTACTGCCCATGACGAATGCCCCAAGATATTGGAGAATGATGGCTAAGGTGGATGCCCAGGTAAAAATACTGGCGAGATGCAGCCATCAGGTTACTGCTCTGGCTTTCAAGTGGGCAATCAACATCATTTAATTTCTCTCTGGAAGCTGGGAAAATGCAGCATTCAAATAAGGTGAGAAGAGGTAAAACTGAGCTGTTAGTTCATATAACTGGGCCCCTCTCCATTCACTAGCAGGATTCTGATCTTGCTGTTGTATCCTCAAGTGGAAATCAATAATTTAGTTTCTAGCCATTGAGAATCTCATTTTACTTTTCATCCTTAGAGCATCTTCCAAATTGACACAGCAAAGTCCATGTTGTTCCGAGGCTGGGAATATTCAGCTCATAGTCTTAGATGACATTTGATTCTCATTGACTAAGTTCTATAGAGATTTATCCAAACACCTGAAGATTTACATATTCTGAACATCTTGGGCTGGTCTGAAGAATCAGGTATAAGCAGGCAGGGAAAGAGTTAGGCTCTAAGCTTTGTGAAACAAGTGGTTCAGCTGAGCATGACTCAGATCAGATAAGAACTTACAGTTAACAATGGTGTGCTGGAGGCAAGGGTAATGGGTTAACAATGTGGAAAAGCATTCTTTATGTAGATCCATTTAACAAGATGAGATAGTATTCAGAATGTGAAGTCAGTTTAACAAGGTGAAAAGTATTCAATATCTGAAGTCAGTTATTCATTGTGCAACAGCAGATGGCTTAATCTTTATTATTGACACTCTCTGATTGTAATGATCATCCAACCAATATGTATGTTGCCTTATCTGGATGCTCCTCCCTGTAAAATGACTATATAGTTCATTGAGAAACTGTTATTTCAGAGAAGACCGTGAACTCATGTCTATTTGCACATGGGTGATTGTTCTCTCTCTCTCTCTCTCTCTCTCTCCAGGGCCCAGAATAAAGATAGAGGAGGTAAAACAACTGTCCCTCCAAGCATTTTGCTTCAACTGAAGGGGGAACGGGATGATAGTCTGATATCACAGCTTTCAACTGTGGTGAGCTGACAGCTAGCATTGAAACAGTTGCTCCAGTCAATGCTGAATTTAAATTCTGTTTCAAATCCTTATAATTTCAAGTTGATGGTCCAGAATGTGTTTTGAGTCTTTTTGATGTCTTCTAACAATCTCTTCATCGATTGTTCTTCATCTTTAATTCTTGAACTTTTTCCTGATTACATGATTTTCATTTCTCTGGACATTTCCATTAACAGTGCTTTTTTTCCTTTTTTTGTGATTTGAGGAAAATGCTGTCAACTATTTTCTAGCACATCACAATTGGCCAAATCTCAGCTTCTCCTACTGGACAAGCACTGTGATTGTGATTCTGTTTGGAGCCACATCTTGTACAATGGTCAATGATGTTCACTCCCTCTCTTTTTAGTGTTTTGGCAGTATTTAGCAGGGAAGTGACACCATCTTAGGGCCTACCCATCTAATTATATTAGAAGGATCCCTAATGCTTCCTCATATCCTGCCTGGTTTTGGACACTGATTTCCGCATATACATAGGAACCTCAATTATCCAAATGAGATGGTTGGGCACTATTTCATTTGGATAATTGATTATTCCATTAATTGATTTCCTCTGGGGCTCAGTTTTCTGTGAAGTATGCTCACACTGTGCGTGAGAACCCGCCACCATCCTCTAACCCTACCCTGTCCCACACTGTACCCCTACATGCCTCCAACCCTGTCTGCTCCCATTCCGCCCCCCCACCAGCCGTCAACCACACACCCCTGTCCATCCCAACCCACCGTCCAACCCCCATCTGCACCCCCGCCACTCCGTCTGTTCCCCTACCCCCACCCCCGGGGCAACCAGACTGTACACCAACAGTAAAACTGCTGCTGCTTTTGTAGGGTAAATCTCCAAATAGTGTATATATACACACACACACACACACCACACACACACCCCACACACACCCCACACACACACACCACACACACACACACCACACACACACCACACACACACACCCCACACACACACCCCACACACACAACACGCACCACACACACACACACACCACACACACACACACACCACACACACCCCACACACACCCCACACACACACCCACACACACACACCACACACACACAAACACACCACACGCACCCACACACACACACACACCACACACACACACACACCACACACACACCCCACACACACAGCATACACACCACCCATACACACACCCCACACACACACCACACACACCACACACCACACACACCACGCACACCACACACACACCCCACATACACCCCACACACACACCACACATCATATACACACACACCACACACACCACACACACACATCCAACACACACACCCCACGCACACACCACACACACACCATACATCACACACACACACCATTCACACACACCACACACACACCCCATACACACACATCCAACACAGACACATACCCCACAAACCCCACAAACACAGACCACACACACACACCACACACATCCCACACACACACCCCACACAACCCCCCACACACACACCACACACACCACCACACACACCCCACACACACACCCCACACACACACACCCCACACACACCTCACACACACACACCTCACACACACCCCACACACACACATCCAACACACACACACACACCACACAAACCACACACATACCACACACACACCACACACACACACCCCACACACACCACACACATACACCCCACACACCCCACACACACATCCAACACACACACATACCCCACACACCCCACAAACACAGACCACACACACACAACCGTGCACACCCCACACACCCCCCCCCCACATACACACCACACACACACCACTCACACACACCACACACACATGCAACACACACACCCCACACATACCCCACAAACACACACCACCCCCCCCCCCCCCCCCCCCCCCCCCACACACACACACACACAAAACTTTTTGACAAGTTCTACCTTTGCCCTGAACAGGACAATGTCAGAGAGATTATCTGGGAAGGGGAGTTTAGGGTTCACCTCTATGTAGAATTCCAGGGAATGTGTGGGAAGAGAGAGAGAGGGCGGGAGGTCAGTCATTTGGAGACGGTGACTGGACTGTCCAGGACTGTTCTCAGCAGCAGCATTTGTGAGCCGAGTTTGTTTTTAATCATTGTACCTGTAAACAAAAGACGCGATCAGGGTTGAAACAGCTCTTTGACATAATGTTTCAATCAGGACCTTGAGATCCCCTTTGGATAATCCAATATTCGGATAATTTATATTTGGATAATCAAGGTTCCTCTGTACATGGATAGTGAAATTGATCGAAGGAAGATTTAAGGTTGGAACTAAATGGTGTATCTTGGCCTGTAGGTGTCTGCACATATACTATCCCTTAGGCTAATGCGCTTTGTCACTAAGAAAAGCTATTCAATTCTTCATGTACTATAACACTCCTTTATTTACTTTGTACATATCAGGTTATCAAATATAAAG
The DNA here is from genome assembly GCF_047496795.1 of Chiloscyllium punctatum. NCBI lineage: Eukaryota > Metazoa > Chordata > Chondrichthyes > Orectolobiformes > Hemiscylliidae > Chiloscyllium > Chiloscyllium punctatum. The sequence goes on along the minus strand of NC_092783.1, from coordinate 6,518,421 downwards.
TCTAAGAACTCTCTCTTCACAAGTTCTTTCCAAACCAGTGTGTCTTCTCTTTTAGTATTTGTGAGAAATATAATCAGTTATCTCATCATGATTTATGTAAATCACATTATTCCACAACCTGTATTCTGAATATTCTTATTTTAAATACTCCTATGAACATTTTGGTCCAGAAGTTCAGATTTGAATGTGTATGGCAATTAATCCCTTAACTCAGTAATTCAAATATTCTTGGTTTATCTCATTCTTTCCACTTTGGATTACAAGGGAAACAGATATCAACAACTAAGGAAGCATCATTAATTTAGGGGGTCAGTTAGCTCAGTTGGCTGTATAGCTGGTTTGTTATGCAGTGATACCATCAGCATGGGCTCAATTTCTGTTAATATGAAGGGCTCTCCTTCTCAATCTCTCCATATACCTGAGGTGTGGTGGCCCTTAGGTTCAACCACCATCAATCATCTCTCTCTAATGAGGAGTAGGACAATGTTATCATAGAACATAGAACATAGAACATAGAACATAGAACATAGAACATAGAAGAATACAGCGCAGTACAGGCCCTTCGGCCCTCGATGTTGCGCCGATCAAAGCCCACCTAACCTACACTAACCCACTATCCTCCATATACCTATCCAATGCCCGCTTAAATACCCATAAAGAGGGAGAGTCCACCACTGCTACTGGCAGGGCATTCCATGAACTTACGACTCGCTGAGTGAAGAACCTACCCCTAACATCAGTCCTATATCTACCCCCCCTTAATTTAAAGCTATGCCCCCTTGTAATAGCTGACTCCATACGTGGAAAAAGGTTCTCACTGTCAACCCGATCTAACCCCCTAATCATCTTGTACACCTCTATCAAATCACCCCTAAACCTTCTTTTCTCCAATGAAAACAACCCCAAGTGCCTCAGCCTTTCCTCATAGGATCTTCCTACCATACCAGGCAACATCCTGGTAAACTTCCTCTGCACCCGTTCCAGTGCCTCCACATCCTTCCTATAGTATGGCGACCAAAACTGCACACAATATTCCAGATGCGGCCGCACCAGAGTCTTATACAACTGCAGCATGACCTCAGGACTCCGGAACTCAATTCCTCTACCAATAAAAGCCAGTACGCCATATGCCTTCTTCACTGCACTATTTACCTGGGTGGCAACTTTCAGAGATCTGTGTACATGGACACCAAGATCCCTCTGCTCTTCCACACTACCAAGTAGTCTACCATTAGCCCAGTAATCCATCTTTTTATTACTCTTACCAAAGTGAATCACTTCACACTTAGCTACATTGAACTCCATTTGCCACCTTTCTGCCCAGCTCTGCAGCTTCTCTATATCCCACTGTAACCTGCCATATCCTTCCTCACTGTCTACAACTCCTCCGACTTTCGTATCATCCGCAAACTTGCTCACCCAACCTTCTAACCTTTCCTCCAGGTCATTTATAAAAATGACAAACAGCAATGGTCCCAAAACAGATCCTTGCGGAACACCGCTAGTGACGGCACTCCAAGATGAACCTTTGCCATCAACTACTACCCTCTGTCTTCTTCCAGAGAGCCAATTCCTAATCCAAACCTCCAACTCACCCTCAATGCCATATCTCTGTATTTTCTGCAGTAGCCTACCATGGGGGACCTTATCAAATGCCTTACTAAAATCCATATATACCACATCTACCGCTTTCCCCTCATCTACCTCCTTAGTCACCTTCTCAAAGAATTCAATAAGGTTTGTGAGGCACGACCTGCCCTTCACAAAACCATGCTGACTATCCTTGATCACATCATTCTTATCCAGATGTGCATAAATCCTATCCCTTACAATTCTCTCTAAGACTTTGCCCACAACAGAAGTGAGACTCACTGGCCTATTGTTACTAGGATTATCCCTACTCCCCTTCTTGAACAAGGAAACCACGTTTGCTAGCCTCCAGTCCTCTGGCACTACTCCTGTCGACAAAGAGGACACAAAAATCAAGGCCAATGGCTCTGCAATCTCCTCCCTTGCTTCCCAGAGAATCCTAGGATAAATGCCATCAGGCCCAGGGGACTTATCTATTTTCACCCTTGCCAGAATTTCCAACACCTCTTCTCCACATATCTCAAAGCCATCCATTCTACTTATTCGTGCCTCAGTATTTATATCGACAACAATGTCCTGTTCCTGAGTGAATACTGATGAAAAGTATTCATTCAGCGCCTCCCCAATCTCTTCAGCCTCCACACGCAACTTCCCATTACTATCCTTGATTGGACCTATTCCTTCCCTAGTCATTCTTTTATTCCTAACATACCTATAGAAAGCCTTAGGGTTTTCCCTAATCCTACCAACTAAGGACCTTTCATGTCCCCTCCTTGCTGCTCTTAGCTCTCTCTTCAGGTCCTTCCGGGCTACCTTATAACTCTCAATTGCCCCTATTGAACCTTCACGCCTCATCTTTACAAAGGCCGCCCTCTTCCATTTAACCAGGGATTCCAACTCCTTTTTTCATAATTAATTTAATCTCAAAATGGGACCTATTTATCTCTTTAACTTCCATATTCTTAGGCTTTACATTCAACATTTTATTTGACTTTCATCTCATTAATCATTCATGTGAGCAGATCTCTAGAGTGTGCCTTTACCTGCCTAATATTGGTATAAATGGCAGTTAACATTGTAAAAACAAGCAGAAAGTCCTTATCACTGTCTGCCACTTTTCTGGAATGCATTTTGTGCTGGCACATGTTTTCCTTCTTCAGTTACTGGATAGAATAAAAACTTTAGATCAAGATACTGGCTGCAAACCAACAAATAATTTATGTAAATCAAGCAAGCTACTGTGTAGAATGGAATGCAAATATATCATAATTATCAACTTTCTGTTCTCAACGGAATATCAAGCCCAATAAAAGCACCTCTGCCTGAATTACCTCTATTCACAAAATGAATTTTGAAAACAGTTGCTTATTTGATATTTGCCATAACACAACCACAGACTGAAACTTCAGACAATGTGGCGACTGTAGACTCACTACCTCAGGGCAGGCAGCCCCAAAGATAAACCCACAAACAGACACTTCTGATGAGATGGGGCCACCAATTAGGTTACAAAAAACAATTGTTTTTACCCATGTATCTACACCATTTTCCTAGCAACTAAAGCCTCCACACCACTCAGATTATCAATCATTCAGAACATTTTGAACTTGAACTAGATGACTTTTTTTTTGTTACTAAGTACTTTGTGTTATCTCCATTGTCAGGTAGTAAAAATGTGGTGCAGCTATATGTCAGTGGAACTGAAAAGCTGATACTCTTTCAATCACACTTCAAAATACATTTTCTTTCAACTGGACACAGTTGTGAACTTATTAACAAAAATAAAACTTTTAATACAAGACAGAAATAAAATTTCACAAAATTCGCCCTACTTTGATTCGAGTGAAAATGTGCATCAAATCAATAGGTTTCTTGCTGTATAAATGAAAGTTATTAACCCCTTGTGTTCTGGTGTGTGATAAAGAATTTTAATCAGTAATTTATAATCCAGTTCAGACTTAACACATTTTGACATTTTTAAACAATGCTATCAAATGTTTCTACAAATTTAACATCTCACTCATTCTTTCTTCAACTTTAGTTTATATTACTTCATCTCCTGGTTTCAAGGCAAGCCGTTCAGTTATCATTTGTTTTATCTCTCTCGTGGTCAGGTCGCGCTTATATTTACAGTACTTTATTGAAGTGGCAAACCAGCTTTCATAATCCTGATGCATATGATAACTTTGATGATTGCATCCATGTTAAATTTATTTGTTCTTCTGTTTTATTTAATGTAATCGACACTTGGAAAGTAGTGAAGTGCTTAAATTTATTTTTGCTCCTCTTCAATTTTTGACTCTGCTAAATTTTTTCCTTAATAAATTTATTTTATAGAAAATTGTCTGAGATTTGGAGCCTGGATTGTAACCTGAAAATGGGTGATAGCTGTTACAAGAGCTAAAACCCCTGCCAAAAGGTCTCTTGAACATCCTTGACTTTTGAGGTCCTTTAAGTACAGTTCAGAATCACAGCTGTCTAATACAATGTTGTATGTGGTATTGAACTTCTCTAATTTTGCGAACAATTTAGGGTTCACCTTGTCAAATAAACTTTTCTTCCTATTCTGGATGTAGGTTTGCTCGCTGAGCTAGAAGGTTCATTTTCAGACATTTTGTCACCATACTAGGTAACATCATCAGAGAGCCTCCAGATGAAGCACTGGTGTCATGGCCCACTTTTTATTTATGTGTTTAGATTTCCTTAGGGGCCATACCACCAGTGCTTCATTCAGACGCTCACTGATGGTGTTACTTAGTATCATGACGAAATGTCTGAAAACAAGCCTTCCAGCTCAGGAAGCAAACCTATGTCCAGAACCTCAACATGAGCAAAAATTCTTCTCAAAACTTACTTTTCTTCCTGTGTTATTCAACTTTTAAAAGACTATTGAGGGAAAACCTGCGTTCTTGCTCAAGACTAAGGTTTCTTATTTTTGAATTACATCTTTACAACATTATACCATCTGTCTTGCAATTTTGCTCCTAGCATATCATTAATCTTGAGAGCTGTTTCACCTGGACCATGTAGTTAAATCTCTGTAGGCTGTAACAACTGCTTCTTCATTTGTGGTGAATGATCTCATCAGACAGTGTCTGTGTCTGTATTATATGTCTAATTAATGAGCTGGCCCTTGACATAAACAAGTTTTGTAAAACTCAAGTTGGTTGAATATCCAATTTCTCCTGGGAATGCATTTGGTATGTTTTCAAATATTGACAGTGTCACTGTATTTAAATCTTTGAATGTATAATAATTTGTCTTTTTGCTCTATGTAACTGTCCTCATCCACACATTAGGGGTTGGTTAGCTCAGTTGGCTGGATGACTGGTTTACAATACAGAGTGCTGTCAACAGCATGGATTGCTGCACTAGCTGAGTTACCATGAAGGATTCTCCTTCTCAACTGCTCCTGTGGTCACCCTCAGGTTAAACCACCACCAGTCATCCCTCTATAATCAAAGAGCAGCTGGTTTGGTAAGGCGATGGTGACTTTAAATATAGTCCATACATCTTCTAGAATTGAGCTTTAGTTTTACAAATATAGTGTTCATTTTAATAGCTATGCACTGTTTGTGCCTATGAAACTTTCGTCTTTCACAACACTGAAACTAACTCTTAGAATAGATTTTGTTACACAACCATGTTAAAGATGCACTTCTCCTCTCAAGATTTTTAAATGATTTTAGCTGCCTTCTGTTTCCAGTCCAATTTGAAAAGCTTTCTCCAAAGACAAATCTTCTTTGAACTATAATGAATCTGAAAAATTCCTCAATAATTCCAATGACTATTCCATATCTTATGGAATCTAATTTTAAGGCTCCATAGCCATATTAATCCACAAATCTGCAAAGACTATTAATGAACTAATTTATTGATTCCTCCATATTCTGAATTCTTCTGTTGAACCTTAACTTTTCAAGAATGTTATTTGTTCTCCAATTAAAGTGTCTGTCATAAGTTTGTAAAACCATATGAACAATATTTGGTGATGTATGATAATATTGTATATATAGTTGAGCATTTATTTGCTCAGTTTGTAATTTGCATCTAGTATAGAAGCAATTCTGTATCCTAATAACAGCTTTCTCCAAGATGTATAATCCTGCCTTCTATATGACCCATCTCCGATATTAACTCTGCCAAGCAGTATTATTTCTTCTATTATTTCTCCCGAATGTGTTTACTAACTCTGTTTACTTTAAAGATGTTTAATTCTGTAAGATCTCAATGCTGTTTTAATCTTTTTCCCAAGTGTACTTATTTCATCAATATAGCAATATTGTTTAAGTTCCATGTTTTAAAATTTTGCATTCTGTAATATGACAATATGACAATATGGTATCCCTACATTGCCAGCTGGAGATTTTCCTACATTTTTGTAGCCAATAGCAGTTTCCAACTTTCTTGTCTGCAAAAGGGCAGTATGGTGGCTCAGTGGTTAGCATTGCTGCATCACAGTGCCAGGGATTTGGGTTTGATTCCAGCCTCGGGCGACTGTCTGTGTGGAGTTTGCACAAACTCCCAGTGTCTGCATGGGTTTCCTCTGGGTTCCTCCCACAGTTCAAAGATGTGCAGATTAGGTGAATTGACCACGCTAAATTGCCCATAGTGTTCAGGGATGTGTAGGTTAGGTGCATTAGTCAGGGGAAATGTAAAATAATAGGGTAGGGGAGTGGGTCTGGGTGGGATACTCTTCAGAGGGTCGGTGTGGACTTGTTGGGCCAAATAATATGTTTCCACACTGTAGGGATTCTATGATTTAATTATATGAAAAAATGGTGATTTCCAGCTTTTGCATTGTCCAAAGAGATAATTGTTCACCTTACATGGACAAATATAACTAATTTCTATCTTTTTTCAAGTGTTCCCAAAATAAAAGGCCCTGCTATCTATGGATTTGGTACATTCCTTCTGCCCAAACCATGGTATAAATTATCAATATCTCACTCTGATTGTAGTCTTAATATTTTTCTAAAAATCTTATTTTATTAAATTCTATTTAGGTTTTTAAATTGCACATTTGTTGCCTTAATTCTGTGGTTTGTAAGTGTACCTTTTTGATGTCTTGTCTTCTTGGCTTATTCTGCACATTTAATTTAACTTAGGATTTTTAATTTAACTCGTAGAGATCTGGTGCCTGTTTGCTTTCTAGCTGACCATCTAACTGGGATTGCTCCAACTGCTTCCTAACAAGGACCTTCAGATGAGAAGACCCACTCAAATATAAGGAATCGAAGTATAACCTTCACAGAGCCATTAATACAGCCAAGGACCAATACCGTTCCAAACTAGAGATCCAGGCAGACACCCGGCAACCATTGAATGCCAAGGATTGAATGACATCACAAGTTCGAAAAAGAGACAGTGCAAGATAGTCGATAATGACATATCCCTCCCAGATCTTTTCAAGGCCTTCCGCTTTGAGAAAAATTTTGGCAGAGAGGTAACACCAATTCTGACAAGTCCTGACGAATCTATTCCAACAGTCACTGCATCAGAGGTCAGATCAGTTTTCCTTCATGTGAATCCAAGGAAAGCATTAGGACCAGACAGAGCACCAGGCCATGCACTCAGAGCATGCACAGATCAACGGGCAGAGGTCTTTTCAGACATTTTCAACTTCTCCCTGCAGCAGGCCACTGTCCATGCCTGTTTTAAGAGGGCCAACATCATCCCTGTGTCTAAGAAGTCTCATGCAGCATGTCTCAATGACGACCGCCCAGTGGCCCTAACTTCAGTGGTCATGAAGTGCTTTGAAAGGCTGGTTATGGCATTGATCAACTCCAGCCTCCCCACTAGTCCTGACCCACTCCAATTTGCCTATCGGACCAACAGATCCACGTCAAATGCCATATCACTTGTCCTTTACTCCTCCCTAGAACACCTTGACACCAAGAACAGCTATGTAAGAATCCTACTCATTGACTACAGTTCAGCCTTCAACACTATTATCCCCTGAGACTGATTACTAAACTTAGTGATCTCAGACTAAACCCCACTCTCTGCAACTGGATCCTCAGTTTCCTGACCCACAGTCCACAATCAGTGAAGACTGGGGACAATATTTCATCCTCACTAACACTCAACACTGGAGCCCCCCAGGGATGTGTACTCAGCCCCCTACTGTACTCACTGTATACCCATGACTGCATTGCCAAATACCAGACTAATGGCATTTACAAGTTCGCTGATGACACCACCATAGTCGGTCAAATCTCAGATGGTGACAGGTGGTGGAAGACCTGGAAAAATGGTGCACTGAGAACAATCTAACGATCAATGCCAGCAAAGCCAAGGAACTCATTATTGACTTTTGGCAGGATGTTACTCATGCTCCCCTCCACGTTAACAGCACAGAGGTGGAATGAATGGAGAGTGTCAAGCGCCCATGAGTGGTCATCCACAACAAACTTTCTTGGACTCTTCATGTGAATGCACTGGTTATAAAGGCCTAACAATGTCTCTTTTTCCTCAGGCAGCTGAGGAAATTTGGCATGATGGCGAATACTCTTGCCAACTTTTATAGGTGTGTGGTGCTGGAAAAGCACAGCAGATCAGGCAGCATCCGAGGAAGAGGAGGAGAATCGACATTTCAGGCAAAAGACATTTATCAGGGCTTTTGCCCAAATCATCAATTCTCCTGGTCCTCAGATGCTGCCTAACCTGCTGTGCTTTTCCAGCACCACACTCTTGACTCTAATCTCTAGCATCTGCAGTACTCACTTTCACCCAACTTTTATAGGTGCACCATTGAGAGCATTCTGTCTGGATGTATCACAACCTGATATGGCAACTGTAGCATTGAAGATCAGAGACGGTTACAGAGAGTGGTGAACTCGGCCCAGACAATCACAAAGGCCAACCTCCCATCTGTGGAATCCATTTACCAAGCCCATTCTCAAGGAAAGGCCGCCAGTATTCTCAAAGATCCATCCCACCCTGAACAATGTTTTTCTCCAACCTCTACCATCGGGGAGAAGGGACAGGAACCTGAACACACGCACTAGCTGGTTTAGAAACAGTTTCTACCCTACTGTTGTAAGAGTACTGAATGGACTCACAAACTCTTCACATTCGCCTATACCTGTGTTTTTGTTTTGCTGCTGTTTACCTCTTACTTACTTATCTATGCTGTTTAACTCTGTGATCTGTCTGTATTGCTCACAAGACAAAGCTTTTCGCTGTGCCTCGGTACATGTGACAATAAATTCAATTCAATTCAATGGAATCTATGACCTCCTTGCTGGATAATATATAGCTCACACTTGCTTCTATATTTCTCTTACCAGGTCTTAAGTTAATGGCTTTATTTTTGAGTGCTATTTCTCCCTTGTTTGATATTCCACACTTCTTTCTGCAGGTTGTTTGACCATGCAGTTGCTGTAGCTGCTGAGTGACTGCCTGAATTGTTCTAAAAATTTTAAAGTCTTAAATGTTGTAAATTTCAGGGTTGCACCTGGGTCCACTTTAATTCTCATCATTTTTATTTTGTGGTGTTAAGCACCAACGTCCACCAGAACTGCTGTGATATAGATGCTGTGATATACTGTAAACCACAACCAGCTTGTTATTTCATGGTGAGTTTGCTGCCACCATTCTCTTTCTTTGACTGGTTCTCAGGAGAACTTGGTTTACATGATTGAGAAAAACCACTGGTGAATCTTAATGTGAAGAGTGTCTTGTTTTAAACAAGATGTAGTTTATTGCATGATAGCGTTCAAGTGCAATTTACACTAATAAGTTAGCCATTGTTGCTAAAACTATTCAACGATCTAGGTATTCACTTCAAACGATTCTATGGTGCTTTGGTTTTTAATCACACAAGTTCTATGATACAATCAGATTGGGTGGTGCTTCATGTAATTTCTGACATTAACCCTTTCAGAACCATTATGTTATACATCAATCTCCCAGTCACATTTTCTGCAAATCCTTAGAGATTATTCATGAAATTATATTAATTCCCACGGATGCTGAACTTTCATGTTAAATCTTTTTATTTCAAGAATTTTATTTGTCTCAAGATTAAAGTAGAATGTTATCAAAAGTATCTGTACTTTCCCCTATACCTTGGTCACATGCAATATCATCTACTACATCCCAACTGAATATAAAACTACATTGACTCATTCATCTTTTGATTCACTGTCTAGTTCAGAAACAATTGTATATTTGAAGAACTGTTTAGTAAAGATGTCCAATTCTGTGTTCTACCTGGCTCATTAGCTAAATGAAAACTTCCTAGCAATATTTTTCTGCTGCCACATCTCCTTCATGTGTTTATCTATTTCTCTTTCTTGAAAGACTTTTGATTCTGCAGTAGAACAATACTGAAAACTCTCCTTGCTTCAAATGATTTCAATTCTGCTTTACACAAATAGTGCTGTTGTATTGTGATGTGCTGCAGAATATCCATATACTTAGAGTCTTAGAGTCATAGAGATGTACAGCATGGAAACAGACCCTTCAGTCCAACCCGTCCACGCCAACCAGACATCCCAACCTAATCTAGTCCCACCTGCCAGCACCCGTCCCATATCCCTCCAAACGCTTCCTATTCATATACCCATCCAAATGCCTCTTAAATGTTGCAATTGAACCAGCCTCCACCACAACCTCTGGCAGCTCATTCCATACACGTACCACCCTCTGCGTCAAACAGTTGCCCCTTAGGTCTCTTTTATATCTCTCCCCCTCACCCTAAACATATGCCCTCTAGTTCAGGACTCCCCGAACCAGGGAAAAGACTTCGTCTATTTAACCTATCCATGCCTCTCATAATTTTGTAAACCTCTAAAAGGTCACCCCTCAGCTTCTGACGCTCCAGGGAATACAGCCCAGCCTGTTCACCTCTCCCTGCAGCTCAGATCCTCCAAACCTGGCAACATCCTTGTAAATCTTTTCTGAACCCTTTCAAGTTTCACAACATCTTTCTGATAGGAAGGAGACCAGAATTGCACGCAATATTCCAACAGTGGCCTAACCAGTGTCCTGTACAGCCGCAACATGACCTCCCAACTCCTGTACTCAATACTCTGACCAATAAAGGAAAGCATACTAAACGCCTTCTTCACTACTATCTACCTGCGACTCCACTTTCAAGGAGCTATGAACCTGCACTCCAAGGTCTCTTCGTTCAGCAACACTCCCTAGGACCTTACCATTAAGTGTATAAGTCCTGCTAAGATTTGCTTTCCCAAAATGCAGCACCTCGCATTTATCTGAATTAAACTCCATCTGCCACTCCTCAGCGCATTGGCCTATCTGGTCCAGATCCTGTTGTAATCTGAGGTAACCCTCTTTGCTGTCCACTACACCTCCAATTTTGGTGTCATCTGCAAACTTACTAACTGTACCTCTTATGTTTACATCCAAATCATTTATGTAAATGACAAAAAGTAGAGGGCCCAGCACCGATTCTTGTGGCACTCCACTGGTCACAGGTCTCCAAACAAAAAACAACCCTCCACCACCACCCTCTGTCTTCTACCTTTGAGCCAGTTCTGTATCCAAATGGCTAGTTCTCCCTATATTCCATGAGATCTAACCTTGCTAATCAGTGTCCCATCGGGAACCTTGTTGAACGCCTTACTGAAGGCCATATAGATCACATCTACTGCTCTGCCCTCATCAATCTTCTTTCTTAAGCAGTTAACATAGAGGATTCCTGCTTTCTGTAACCAAAATGGAGGACTCCAACCTTTTGTTAAATGGATCATTCCTTGCTTTTCATAAGCAAGTTGGATGATGCTACTTTTTGGGTCTCATAAATTAGTCCCGTCACCTCTAATGGCTGAACTGAGCAAAACTGTTTGTGAAGTGATCTCATTACTTTAATGGATATCAATAGACAATTAGCTTGGCCTGATAAACAGTTTCCATCCTTTTCTAAGACTTCCCCAAAAACCTTGTAATCTATGGTGTCAATAAATTCTTCCTGCCTTAAGCATGGGTTAAATAGTGCATCTTGCAGTCTTATTATGACCTCAAAAGGTTTTCTGTTTTCTTCTTATAGATTCTGTCTGCTTCAGTTTTTAAATTGTCTAATTGCTATCTTAACTCTGCTTCACAACATTCCTCATGCTGTGACCTTGATAGAAAGTACTTCAATGGCATTTTATTTCCATACTGAACCCATCTGATCACTCAGCCAATGATGCTCATTGTGACCTGTAAGTACTCCTGTTTGTCAGCCTGCTTTTACACCATTGACTTAATGAATTTCCCTTGCCCAATAGGGAATTTTAACTTTACTCATAGAGCTGCAATATGTTCACTTCCAAGTCAAAACTCTAACCAGGAATGCTCCTGTAGATCTCCACTTCCTAATGGAATCATGACTGCCAGGTGAAACCAATCTTTAAGGTATTTCTAGGCTGTCTTGCTAGGGCCCTCTTGTGGTGCACTGGTAGTGTCCCTAACCTGGTTCAAGTCCTACCTGCTCCAGAGGTATTTAATAATATGTCTGAACAGGTTGATTAGAGAAAAAAATGCTGCCTGCTGCTTTTTGCTATGTATTAAATAAAGGTCTGATCTTATAGGGTTATTTGTCTCTTATTGGCTTTCCCATGAATTCTGAGTGAGGGCTTGATTGTTCAAACATTTGCAACTGCTTATTGTCTGTGTGAGTAGTCTTCAAGGACTAAAGTTTTTAAAGACGTAAATCATTTGGCCTTATGAAGATTTCTTCTGTTAGGTCCAGTGAATTTTTTCAGCGATGTGCTCTGTGGTATTGAGCAACAATTCTCATCGCAATCACCATGTGCTATCTGAGGATAAAAGGATGCTGCCAGCATTCCCCTTACCTTGAGGAGATCTTAGGGGCAATGGGGTTTAGTGGTCAGGAGCAATTGTCTGATGATTCTCAGACCTTTAACAAGATGTAGTTTGTTGCATGATAGTTATGAGGTACAAGTTCCATTAGCTACTTTCACATTATTACTAAGATGATTAAAATATGTAGATGACACATTGGTTCCCTTTGAGAACCAGATCCATTCTCCCAAATTCCCCATCCAAAACTGTATGAGATCAAGAGAGTGGATGGGGCTTACTGTGGTCTCCACCATTAACCCTTGCAGAAAAATTACCTTAAACAACAGGCTTCTAAATTGCCCCACTGACACTTTTATTCTAGCTTTGTGACATTCTTCATGTTGCAACTTTGTTTCTAAATTATTCCTGTGGTCCTTGATTTCCTTTGCTGTAGCCATACTTCATGGTACCTGTCCATTATGGTGACAATGTTCACTCTGAACTGTGAGCACTTTACTCACATCTAGCTTCCTTAACCTATTATTGATTTGTCAGTTTTTAAAAATCCCCGATTCACCATGGATTTCAACTTTACTCACACAGCCTTTTGTATTTGTTTGCACTCCAGCTCAACCTCGACAGTGGACTGCTCCTACTCATAGTCATAGAGTAGTACAGCATTGAAATAGACCCTTCGGGTCTAAATAGTCCATGCCAACCATGTTCCCAAACTAAACTAATCCCACCTGTCTGTGCTTGGCCCATGTCCATCCAAACCTTTCCTTTCCATGTACTCATCCAAATGTCTTCTAAACATTGTGACTGTATCTGCATCCATTATTTCCTCTGGCTGTTCATTCACATACTACCCACACTCTGTGTAAAAAATTTGCCCCTCATGTCCTTTATAAATCTTTGTCCTCTCACCTTCAAGAAAATGCCTGTTAGTTTTGAACTCACACCCCTTTTGGAAAAGACCTTTGCTATTCTATGCCTCTCATGATATTATAAACCTATAAAAGGTTACCCCACAACCACCTACACTCCAGAGAGAAAAGTCTCATTGTTGTGGTTCTGTTCGCCGAGCTGGGAATTTGTCTTGCAAACGTTTCGTCCCCTGTCTAGGTGACATCCTCAGTGCTTGGGAGCCTCCTGTGAAGCGCTTCTGAGCTGTTTCCTCCGGCATTTATAGTGGCCTGTCTCTATGGATGAGTGCCATGCCTCTAGGAATTCCCTGGCTGTTCTCTGTTTGGCTTGCCCTATAATGGTAGTGTTGTCCCAGTCGAATTCATGTTGCTTGTCGTCTGTATGTGTGGCTACTAAGGATAGCTGGTCGTGTCGTTTCGTGGCTAGTTGGTGTTCGTGTATACGGATCGTTAACTGTCTTCCTGTTTGTCCGATGTAGTGTTTTGTGCGGTCCTTGCATGGGATTTTGTACACTACATTAGTTTTGCTCATATTGGGTATCGGGTCCTTTGTTCTGGTGAGTTGTTGTCTGAGCGTGGCTGTTGGTTTGTGTGCTGTTATGAGTCCTAGTGGTCGCAGTAGTCTGGCTGTCAGTTCAGAAATGCTCCTGATGTATGGTAGTGTGGCTAGTCCTTTGGGTTGCGGCATGTCCTCGTTCCCTTGTCTCTCCCTTAGGCATCTGTTGATGAAATTGCGAGGGTATCCGTTTTTGGCGAATACTTTGTATAGGTGTTCCTCTTCCTCTTTTTGTAGTTCTGGTGTGCTGCAGTGTGTTGTGGTCCTTTTGAATAGTGTCCTGATGGCACTCATCCACAGACTCTATCAACAAACACATCGACCTGGACCCAATACACCGGCCACTACAGCGGACAGCTCAAACTGACAACCGGAAGCGGCAGAGACAGGCCACTATAAATGCCGGAGGAAACAGCACAGAAGCGCTTCACAGGAGGCTCCCAAGCACTGAGGATGTCACCTAGACAGGGGACGAAACGTTTGCAAGACAAATTCCCAGCTCGGCGAACAGAACCACAACAACGAGCACCCGAGCTACAAATCTTCTCCCAAACTTAGAAAAGTCTCAGCCTATCCAGTTTCTTTTTATAACTCAAACCATCCATTTCTGGCAACATGGTGGCAAATCCTTTCTGAACCCTCTCCAATTTATTAACATTTTGCCTATAATAGGGCGACCCGAACTGCATGTAGTATTCCAGAAGAAGCCTTACCAAAGTCCTGTACTATCTCAATATGACTTCTTAATTCCTATACTGAAAGGTCTGATAATGAAGGCGAGCACGCTAAATGCCTTCTCAGTCATTCTGTCTATCTGTGATGCAAATTTCAAAGAATTATGTACTTGAACTCCTGGATCTCTCTGTTCAACTACACTACACAGAGCCCTACCATTTATCGTAAATGTTCTGCCTTTGTTTGGTTTGCCAAAATGCAATACCTCAAATTTATCTAAATTAAACTCCATCTGCTACTCCTCAGCCCATTGATCAAGCTCTCTTTGTTACCTTCTTCACAGTTCATTGTACCACCAATTTTTGTTCAGTATTCAATGTAATCTTAAACTGCAAGGTGTGATATGTGTTCAAGCTCCTTGTGGCTTCAAGCTCATACTTACTTCTGCACATCTCTAAGCAATTGTGAAAAACTGATCCCTTAAATATCAGTTCCAACTTGTTGAATTTTAGCTGTTCTGTGGACATCTGGAATGTTCAGCTCTTCTAGTTGCTGATTGTCTGCACTAGTTGTTCTCTTAAAGCTGTGTTTGAAACATTCTTCAGAGTTCATTGGAATCGACATCACTGCTCACCATGTTGTATAATGAATCCTCCTCACTTCCTAACATGCTGCATGGCCTATCTGAAGTATTAGCCACTATATTTCCCACCATCTTCCATTTAGATCAAGAGCTACAAGGCCCTTGTTCTAGTCTTGAGAGGAAAACTTCTAGGACATCTAAAGTGATAATACTTTCTTAAGATGCATGAGAGTGATTAGTTACATGTTATGTTGGTGTGCAAAGACACAGGAATTTGCATAAAGTACCGAGATTGAGTGCTCTTCATTCTGTTTCTTCAAAGTGAAAGTGGCAATTAATTAATTCAAGCTGAGCCAAAATTGTACTGTTTTCTCAGTTTCCCTTGAATGTTTGTAAATAAACAACATATGAATCTAATAAAAAATCAACAAACATTCATCCATGTGATCCATCTGGGCCAGAATCAGTCCCGAGTAATTTTGTACCCATTATAAAATGAAACTGATGCAGACGTTATTTAAGATACCCAAAACAGGATAGGTTTTACACCCATTTGAGATTGGCTTCTTGGACATAACCCAATGCATCAGCAAAACATGGAAATTTGTAAGGGTCAAAACAATTAAATAAATCTAAAGGCATTTGTATGTTTTACTGTAATTCTTATTATTTTATAAATACTGTGATGTATTTTAGCATAACATAAATTTTAGGAAATATTTTAATGAAATATGTAGGACAGTTCCTCTATCAGCAAGATTTCTTTTGCACACATAAAGGGTGTGAAATTTCTTGGAATAGTACCATTTGCCCTCCTCATGATACTCATTCTGCCACCAACAACACTGGCAGAGGATACCTTCTTGGGAAGTGTACCCATGCTGGCAGCCTCTGTATACACTGGAAGCCATGAGAAGTGTTTCCTGTTTTAACATCACACAGCTGATACAACAACAGACTTTCTCATTTGATTCACACAAAGAATTTGTGCATTATTCCACAAAGATCAAGCATTGACTGAAAAGATGGCCTTCTAAGCAGTGCTGGTTAAAAGGTAAGGCACAGATAGGACATAGGTGAATGTGACAGCTGCAGATGCTGGAGATTAAAGCTCCTCAGATGCTGCCTGACCGGCTGTGCACTTCCGGCACCACTCTAATCTTGATAGATAGGATGTGCTCTGTACTATGGAGTCATATTGCTCCCATGTTGGTTGACAGTGAGAAGACACTAGATTAAAGTGGTGCTGGAAAAGCACAGCAGGTCAGGCAGCATCCGAGGAGCAGGAAAATCGACGTTTCGGGCAAAAACCCTTCAGGAACAGAGGCAGGAAGCCTCCAGGTTGGAGAGATAAATGAGAGTGGGGTGGGGGTGGGGAGAAGAGATTGTTGGTCTGCATGCCCATCAGCATTGTCCTGTCACTCCGTGGAGGCCATTGTCTGAGTGTGAGTACCAAAGCTTGTCTGCAACCTTTCTCATAGCCATAGTCGCAGTCCACTTACACCTATTGAAGCAAGAGGTCAATGGTGACGTTTTCAACAACTTATTCATCACGTCAGGCACCGGGGGAGCTTGAGCAGGGAGTTGAGAAGATGCATTAGATAGAAACATACCATCACATACAATGTTCTCAGCAACATTGGATGCCACAGGCACCATTGTAGTTGGCACCATGATGCAGGGAGCAAACTCCTCCAATGAGTTCAGATGATGAGGCCATCATTATCACCTACTGTTTTTCCTCTATTCTCTTCTATTTTGTTGCAATTTGCCTGAAAGAGAGAGGGTGGAATGTTATTCCTTGAGTAACACTGTTTTGTGTGATATGCATGTGTAGTTAGAAGTATAGGGAGGCAGCAGGAAGTGGGGGTTAAGCTGTGTGTGTGAGGGTGAGGTGAAACATCTTAATGTTCAATGTGCTATCCTGACTGCCAGTGTGCGCTGCTTGGTGAATGACGGGAGCATGGTGCATGGAGCAGCATGAGATGCTGATGGAGTGTTGGATAGGAGATGTCATGTCAAGATGGATTGGCTGAGTTGATCAGTCTTGTGAGGTCCTTAGAATTCTTGTGGTACTGCTGCCAGGTCATCGAGCACAAGGATGTCAGGAATTGACTTCCCAGGTCATGTGCTCCCACTTTTGTATGTCTCCTTTGCATCTCTTTATTTATACACCTTCCCCACTGAGGTCCCCAGTGCTCTATCCATGAGCCTGGAACCCTCTTTCTGTCCTGGGGTCCCATTTCCTTTATTTAGAATTCTGAGACGTGTATTGAGCAAGAGCCTCTTAAACTTCCAATTTCCATTTAAGAGAAATGGATTGGCATTAAGAAAGAAGGTTAGCTGCACCGCATGCTATCAGCACAATGTTACTCAACAGTCTGCCTAGAATAGAGATAGTCAACAGCATAGAACCATTCAAGCTACAGCTACAATCATTTTTTTTAAAAAGGCAGCAGCTCACAGTTCATTTGCTGCTGCCTCCACTGGATTTAGCAAGGGTAGATCAGGAATCGTGACTTCAGTGGGCAAAAAGCAGGGCAAACCAATTTTCAACCAAGGACATTACTTTATACTGACTTTAAACAGATGCAACTAAGATTGTTATGAAACAAGGTTTATTTCAATGTGCAAAGTCCACTGAAGTAATAAATCACTATCAGTTATATCTTCACCCCTCTGTTGACCCTCTGCTTATTGAAAAGCTCCCTATATGGTATTGCGGTCTGGAAAATATGAAGCTAAGGTATGCTTTAAGTACAATGCTGGCTGGCTCAGTAAGTGTTTTAATATAATTTTGTTAACCTTTATTATGATCTATACCCTGGGCTCTGTTTTGTTTCGAGATTGCATCAATCAGATATATCTTGTTCAGGATTGTTTTTTTGAAGTCCCTATAAACTAATACACGCACATAGAACCTAGAGTGCAACAAGTCATTCAGCCATAGCTATTCCAAATACAAGTCTGTCAGTCACCAGCTCTCTCCATTTAGATTCAGAGCCTTCACTCTCCCAGTGCAGTGAAGACTTGAGCATTGCAAACAACAACCCTTCCTCAACAGAAAATAAATTGAAATAGATTAAATTTTTTTTAAAACTACAATTTTGTTTGCATAAATACACTGCAGATATTTATTTGAAAAGAATATGCCACGTTAAGAGAGAGAAGGGAATGGGATTATAGTCTGCAGCTCTAGCTAGCATAATGTTGTAATTTATAAATATACAAAATACAAGCATGCTCAACCTTCCAAAGAAAAATAAAGATATCATGCAGCAGACAGCTATAAGGATCAAGTTTCCAAGTTCATCTGGTTTTCCAGTTGAGTTTCCTCATTGCCGGATGCTCTTCCTGACATGTAGAACTCTCAACATCAATATTCCCCCATTATTCCTGCATTCGAAATTCCTGGAAGCAGTATGCTGTTACTATTACAACCATAGAAGGGTCTTTGATCTATTAGCCAGGAGAACAGTAGGAATTTATTTATTCAATTTTAAGAGGTGGATTCTTAACCCCCTAGGAATAGGCGCGTTGGCATTGGGCAATCAGTTAGATTTTCTAAAATCTCAAACCGATCTCAACTTACTTTCAACTCTTTCAATTTCTGGGTTATTGGAGGCAGGACAAGGGAGAGGTAGTCAATCCATTCATGCAGACTGGGTGGAAATTAAAATATTTTAATGAGCTTACAGTCTCTGAATTTATCCAACTTTATCAAATGTGCCAGGTTTTTCACATTATGGAAATTCTGACAGCTGGACAGGCAAGCACATCATGAGGGAGAAGGAACATTTGATTTTGTAACCCTCCTTGTGAGGCCAGGAGGAGCAGTGAGGTTTTCCTCTGAAACCATCATCCTAACTCACTAAGTAGCTTACCTTCAGGCAAATCCTGTACAAAGACTCACATAGTGACTTTTGCCCCAGATTTTAGACCCTGTCCAATCAGGTTCTGAGATCAGAATCTATGCATCAGACCCTCTCCTGAAGTTAGAAATCAGATGCATGTGCACCCCTCCACCAATACCATCGAGAATTCTCCAGAACGACTCGAATCCTTTCTACCCGAACGTCAGCTTGATTGACTGGCTCAGCTTCTTTTGCACAAGGAGTTTGTTGAAAAGATGAATCACACATTGTGGAATTAGAGCTCTTTCACATCTTGGAAAGCCCCAGACTTGTACAGCTCCATCTCCACCAACCCTTCCCCACCATTACCTTTCACCTCCCACCACAAACCCCCACGTCCCTGGAATGTAAATAGCCATACAATTTTGTACAAAGAAATTTGACATAATCTGTACCACATATTGCCCATATGGAGAGAAACTGCATAACAACATATACATTAATGTGTACTTTTCACTATTTAAAATGTTTTAAATATATTTAGAAAGGCAAAGCACAAAATTAATATTGGAAATATTGCTTAAACTGTTCAAACTTGGTACCTAGAGAAAGCATAGAAAGTGTTAGGACATCAAATCATTCATAATTCAAACCAGCATATCGCTTTGGAAAATTGATTCACACTATCCACCAATTTTGTTCATCAATATTCTCTTTTATTAAAAGCACCAACAGATATTAGGCTAGTGGAAAAATATTAATAGATCCCATATCATTTCAAACTTGTACAGAAAAATATTTGAGGTATGCAGAAACTGATAGCTGTGGATAAATATTCTCAACCATGTGGTTTTGCAAATAAACAGCTGATTCTAATAACCTTTCGTAAAGCTAAACTTAAATGTACACTTTGCATAACTAGCACAATGTTTAAATACAACAATTGTTCCAAGCAAGCAATGTTGCTCAACAATTCTTCATGTTGACAGCAAAAGTGGAACCAGAAGGAGAATTTCAGCGTAGTTTGTTTGTATCAATAGGAAGTGGCCCAGCTATGCACGTCAAAACTTATAATTCTTTTCTGTGTGTTTATCATGAAACGTGGGCTATTCTAATAGACCAGGAATAATGTGAATCTGTGATTTTACATTCTGAGGATATAGTGGTTAAACTTGCTAATCGATTTCACTGGTAAATATGATAGGACCTAATTCTTGCATATGTAACTACCTCAGTAAAATTTGTTGAACTTAAAGGTTGTTAACTGGGGAAAAAAATTCTGCTTGGCATCTTTCTCTGATTTGTTTGTTTTTGTTTTAATTCTGTCTGAATACGTAATATACATTGGTATGTAACTAAGTTAAATCTTAGCTGGCTGTTGTCAATATACAGACTGATTTGCAGTACAGGTGAACTCTTACCTGTGAGGGAAATAAAAACAGATTTTAGACCACACAAGTTGTGATACTATGTATTATAAATTCCCCAGCTGCTATTACATGAAATGGAATATGTGCAGGGAGGGAAACTGTAGTTTATACAAGTAACATTTATTTTATTATATTTTTTAACCATTGGATTTGAACTTCTGGCCAAGCATAATAGTGCTGTTTAAATAATTTTCATCTGCTCAACTTATTATGGCTCTGGAGAGTCACTGAGTAGATCCACAGTGTATGAGAAAACTTACAGAAAAATTGCAGGTATACAATTTAATAAAAGGCACGGTTTGTCAAGAAGATATGAAATTTTCAGGTAACCATTTCAAATTAACTTCTTGACTAGATTATTCTTTGATATAATATTTTACTTAATGTTTTTCTCCAAATATCTCTTTCTAAACTTTAGAAAATACTTAAGTAATTCTCAATTTCTTGACATTATTCAATGTAAAATAGTATGGAAAGTATCAGTTTCTATTTTCTAAATCATGTCAACCTTTCCTCTGGTTGCTGTTGAAATGGAAAAAATAACTAACGGAGCAAACATGTATATCAAAGGATATGGAGAAAAGTGGGAAATAGACTTGAGGACAGATCAGCCATAACCTCATGAACTAAAGGAGTGCATTAAATAGTCTTCCAAAACCTAGGAGAAAATAGTGGATAGTTCAATAAAACAAATAATATCATCATTTAATTCTACCACTCCAATGCATATTATTTCCTTTCAAACATCTTGATATTGATGTTTAAAATAATTGACTGGATATCCATATAATTGCATATTTTTTGTCAAAGTTAGTTATTCCTGATTATGACTGTTTATGTTTTTAAAATCACCTACATAGCATAAAAAGTTACCACAAAAATACAAATTAAGCTGCCAAGAGCTAACCAAATTAGTTGCAAGAACATTGGGTACATTTAACTAAATAACCATCTTTCCAAATGAAACATAAACAAAAAAAAAAGTGATTTGGGGCCAAATTAACAGAAGTTCCTTTTTTTAGAATCAGTCTAGTGTCATAATACATAAAGTCTCTTTATTTATTTTAAAATAAAATCATTTTATGTAATGTTGGACACTTTTGTATTTCAGATTACTTGTTCAAAGTTGCATTAAACTGCAGGATCCTGTTCATAGGTAGATATGTTTTTGTTTTTATTTCAGACCTTTTTTTGCTGTCAATTGTTCTTTTTTCTTGCTGACTCCTTCCCAGGTTATGGTTTCGTGGCCACCAAATAGGGGTTAGCATCTCAGTCCTCTGGTGCTCATGGGTGATTTTTGAGATTGTATATCAATACACCATGTAAATGGAGTGAAAATTAGATTGCAATTTTGCCTTTTCTTACCCACCATCTGCAAATATGCACATTCAATAGGCATTGAACTGTGAGTTGCAGTGAGAAACTAGGCTGATATTCCCTTCCAGTCTGGGGAGACCAAAGGCAATTGTACTGTCCAACTGTATACAGCTGACCCAGAGTGGAGTTTAAATATTCGATATTTGTGGTCAGTGTGACTTGGTAATACACTGTTGAAACCAGCTGAACCATCAGAGCAATAGTTACTGAGTATAAATAGATTTTTCCTGTATATACTTTATTGTTGTTGGATATGTGTTTAATCATAATTTTGGATTCCTAGTCAGGACAGGGCTGAAATTAATATTAAGTGCATTGTTAAGACTTCTTTCATAGGAGATTCCATCAATTTTCCTCTCCATTTTAACATGACATGATCATCTTGAATACATTAATCAGATCAATCTTAGCATTTTCTGTCCCAAGAAGAAAGTTCTAATTTTCCACAACTCTTTAGAAAAATCAACTTTTTTTTTGCTCTGAATGAACACACATGTTTCAAAGACGGATTTGGTAGTCAAAAGGATTAATCTGCACTTTTTCATTTCAGACTGCAAGAAACACTACATCAGACAAACAGGCAGAAAACTAGCCATCAGGATACATGAACATCAACTAGCCACACAAAGACATGACCCACTGTCACTAGTATCCTTACATACAGATGAAGAAGGATACCACTTTGACTGGGACAACACATCCATCCCAGGACAAGCCAAACAGAGACATGCATAAGAATTCCTTGAAGCATGGCATTCCAAGCAGAACTTTACCAATAAACACATCGATTTGAACCCCATTTAAAATCCTCTGCGAAAAAGAATAAGAAATGACATCACCCACCCAAACAAATCTAAATAGAAAGTGGGACATACCACCAGCGCTTCACCAGAGGCTCACTGATGATGTTACCTGGTACGGTGATGAAACATCTGAAAACAAATCTTCTAGCTCAGCAAGCAAACTTACAACCATGTATGGCAATGGCAAGAAACTTGCTTGGGCTGTTTTTTTTTAACGGAGTTCACACCTCTCCCTCATTTCTGATAACATCATTGTAAACTCATTCTATATCCTTTCTAAGACCTATATATCTTTCCTGAATTATGGTGCTCAGAATTGTCCACAATATTCATCACAATAGTCAAGCTGAAGTCCAAACCAGTTATTTATGAAGTTCTAGAATGATCAATTTTCATTAATATTTTACTCTTCCATTTATAACCTAAGGAACCCGTGCCTTTTTAAATAATTTGAATTTTAAAAATTATTTTAAAATACCTATTAAAAATATTATCAAGAGGAATTTGAGATCAACATGAAAAAATTAATTTGCACTTATTCACAATAAAATTTAAGTTTCAAGGTCACCTGGAGAAATATTTGTTCATGAGTAAGGTTTTGCAACTTTTGCAATCAATGTTATAAAGGAGGAATGGGATTATTACAAAGGAGCCAAAGCTTCTGATTGTTCCTCAACTGGGGAAAAAATGCCAACTATGCACATCAGGCACAAAATAGTTCCAAATGTTTTAAGTTGGTGCCAACTTGTGTACTCAGAAAGTAAAATTTGTTATGTTCAAAAACTAAATATTTGGGAAAGCAAAACTTTTCCAGATTTTTACATGATGCGTTTATTTCTGTGAAAAAATTGTTTGTGCAAGTAAGTTGCAGTTATCAGGAGTTTAGCAAAAATCGTTTTCCCCTTAGCATCTGCCTCCTACCATCTTCTGCATTATTCATTTTCATATGTCCCACACCAGCAATATTCTCAGTTTTTGATAAGTGTTCCTTTTGTTATCAATGGATGTTCATTCTGTGTTTGTGTCGAATAAGTAAAAGAGTTCTTTAAAATATATGCCTCTAATCATGTGATCTCAAGTTATGAGATCTCACAGCATTTACAACTTATAAATAAACAAGCCTCCAGTCTGGGAGTGTGACATGCAGTATTAACAGCAGAATCAAACAAAAAAATTAGATATAGTATAACTTTATAACCATGTTACTATTTAATACATTTCCCACCTGTGTAGTACAAATAATTGCATACTTTTTAAAAACTTTATTTCAACTTATTCAAAGATAAAAAACACGATCTTCATTTCAAAAATTATTTTAACAATATCTCAAAGATGACACTTATGGGAACATAGATAGCCATGCACATAGTTTCAGTGGGAGATAATATGATGCTATTTTAGGGAAAGGTTTGAAGCTTGCTGCTTGCAAAGAATTTGCCATTGGCGAAGGTAATTATCAACAATGTATTGAAATTCAAAACAGAAGGCAAGTGATATACAAGGGATCTTCAGATTATAAACGTCTGACTTACAAATGCTTGTACTTACACTTTATAGGGGTGTAATTTTAAATACCCGAGTCAGAAGTGACGTGACACTAGGTTATTGTCCAACAGCTTTATTTGAAATCACAAGCTTTCAGAATACTGCTCCTTCGTCAGGTGAATTTTAAATATCTGATAAGTGAACATTTCCTGTACTTATGAACATTTCCTTTACATTGTCCTGCCTACAGACTTGCCTACAGATCAACTTGCAAGTGGACTCCAGAATGGAACCCATTCACAACCCAGGGACTGCCTGCAAATAACAAAATTACTGTAAATTGACCATGTCAACAGTGATCATGGACTGGGCTGGAGTTTTTTTTTCAAGATTATTTGAGAGTATAAAGCAATTTCAATTTTAACAGTTGTGGTGTTTGAAAAAAAGATTTTATTCTAATGAATCAGGTTAATCATGAATGTGCTTCACCCTCCAAAGCACCTCTGATTCCATACCTTTCTTTCTCTTCTTTTAAGATGCTCCTTAAAACCTTGGAATATTTTATTCATTGAAAACACGCTATATCAATTCAACTTGATGTTGTTCAGTAAGTTTCAAATGCTTGGTGCAATACTAATATTTAACCTTCTTAACTGTGACACTAACTTTGGATTCAATATAGAAGTCTCATTATACTTTCTGCCAAATCTGAAAGGCAAATAGTATTAAATACCAATCCCTTTTCTCAGAAACTAAATTGAATAAATTCAATTCATATGCAAATGAAACTTCTACAGGAAGAATGGAACATGTTTGTCAGAAATTATTTACTTTTTAATATATATTCTTTCTCCAGGTCAAACCAAACACCCAGCAAAATCTCTTCAGCTTTTCTTGTACCATTTTGGGATTTAAAAAAAGCTTCCTTAATATGAAAGAGCAAGTATTTTCTTATTATGTGCTCAATCTCATGAAATGCCTTTTGCTATAATATTCTTGTATTTTACACCTTTTAGCTGAATTCCAATTGCCAGTACCACTCTAATCTAGACTCTAATCTCCAGCATCTGCAGTCCTCACTTTTGCCTAGGTAGCAGAGGAGCCCAATACAGCATTGAGAAGTTGGAGATTTCAGCTGCACATTTGTCAGTAGCATTTTAATGCAGTCTCTGCATTAGCCATTTGACTTCTGGGTTTAGTAACCAATTAGTGTGAGAGCGCATGATAACAAGATGCATAAGTATGCTTCAGCTGAGGTTTTAAGAGTAACAAGCAAGAATAAAAAGTTGAAAGGATATCTAGATGTGTCAACAGATCGCAAAACTGTAGCAATGGGTTCACAATACTACAAGGAAGCTCTTTGTTTCACTGAAGCTTTCGAGGACTGATCCTGAGGGCTTCTTGGACCCTTGGAAAGATTATCTTTCTTGCCAACAGGAGGAAGTTGTCAGTCACAGAGCACAAGAGCACAGGGTTAAAATTGCTCAGAAATTTGGCAAGAGAGTGTTGCCTTATTTATGGATATGGTGAAAGGAAGTTAATTGCCAATTCAAGTCAGGCAACTAAATGACATGTCACATTCAGAAATATTTTAATATGCATCTCACTGCACCCTTAAATCTGCCTTCCCAAGTTAAGTTTTTCCTGATTTTGCAATGGACCCATTCCTCTTCCCTCCTCCCATCTCTCATCTATTTCCTACTCATATCTTCATCCTAATGTAATGTCAAACCTATCCCTCACAGTCATCCTCCATAAATGACATCGGGCTCTCTACTCAACATATTCCATTTCTTCCAGTCAGGTTTATCCCTGTCTCCTTGTAAGATAAATGAGCAGAGCACATGAAGGAGAAACAATGAGCCAACCATCTCTATGCTGACAGATGCCAAGGAGGAGTTTCAGGAAATAAGCCAAGTGTCAGACTGCTTGGCTATTAGAGTTGGAGAGATGGGAAGCTCTTAGCTACTTAGTAAAAGAATTGAACATCGCATATCCACATAACATATGATATTCACTCATGTTGGTTTGACATCAGCAGCTCATTTTTTGACTCATGCCCTTTGATGTGCACTTATGACAAGGCTTGTTTATAGATTATAGGATTATTTTGTGTTAGAGGTGTTGGGAGCCATGTCAGTTTGGAATTTGGCTGACAAATATGTCACTGCTTCAGTCTAATTGATCAGTGTTACGACTAAGCCAATAAGGCTGTATGGGTAGCTGTGTATATTGCTGTCAGTTTCCTCACCACATCATGACTATCTAATCCTGCTTCTTATGTTACTCCTCTTCATCTCTCTTCCTCTCTTACTCAGCATTTCCTCCCTTATAGAACTCCAATCCTTGCTGCTACCTGATGCAGTACACCACTATCAATCTTGATAGCTGAACTGTGTAGACTGGAAAATGTCCCAGATGTGTCCAGTCACCTAAGGTACATCATTACCATCTTGCTCAGTGACATCTTTTTTTGGTCTGTACATAATAATGGGATAGTGATGTATCTGATGAGGTAACAGTACCATCAGCAGTTATGTGTCAGAGTCTTAGAAAGAACAGACTACACTGAAGAAAATTTACAACAAAGTTTGTTACATAAAATAAATAAAGAGTTTTGTAGAAACTACTACCAGAGTCAGCCTCTTGTCACTCCACAATAGAGGAACCTTTCCCTATCATATCTCAAGCTACAAATTAACTGAAGAGACATTCAAGTAGGTTCCAAAAGTGAAACTAAGTCACAAACCAAACCTTTTCTTCGGGACTTCTGGTTTCCGAATGGATGTCCTCAACCAGAAGTTCAGTGAGTAGCTATAGTCCCAAAGGAGTCAATCTCAAACTCTGTTTCATGGTGTGATTAGGCTCAGGGCAGCTGAAATTGTCAAGGTATCTCCATAAGATCTTGCAATAGAATGAGTTTCTGGTGATTGAAGGTGAGCTGCATATTGTTGTAGCTATTGATTCTGTTGCTCATTTTGATCCCCATCTGAGCTCCAAGCTGTTATTGCACCTAAGCTGCATTGATGGTTGACAGACGAGAAGGATTCCTGATGAAGAGCTTATGCTCAAAACGCCGATTCTCCTGCTCCTCGGATACTGCCTGACCTGCTGTGCTTTTCCAGCACCACACTCTTGACTCTGATCTCCAGCATCTGCAGTCCTCACTTTCTCCCAGCTGAGAAAGATGGATCAGTCACATATCTCCAAGGTGGTTAAAATGGCTTCCAAACTTTTGGCATCACCTTCAACAAGTGAAGGCACACTTTCAGAACATGTGCATGATCAAATGCCTTTCACAAAGGGGAATGGAGCAGATGTGAAGTCTGAGTCAATTTTTGATTTTTTCTACCCCCATCATTTTCTCAGTCCTTTCAATTCCACTGTTCCTACTTTGCTTTGACTAGTGACTTCTAAGAAGCTCTTGAAATTAAAGCACTCTGTGGTAATTTCCAAAATCCAAGTTAAAGCAGTTGCTAATTTTTACATATTGTAATTAACAACCCTTTATCTCAATGTAATTTTCTGCTTTCAGTCAATGGATTAATAAATAAAGCTGAAGCCAGTGATTGCCTTCGGATTCCTGACTTTCTTCCAGTTTCTGCCATTTAACACACTGCCCACTCCTACACCTACTGACTTTTTGGGTTAACGTTTTTTTCTTTTATTTCTTGGGAGACACAACTATCAATAAACCAATAATATTAATTGTATTAACTGTCACAACAAAGATTTTAACACCTCTAACATGCAACTAAGTAATATATTAAAAATGACCCAATATTATCTGAACAATAAAGTTGCGGTTCTATAAGTTGGATATAATAGACTAGATCTTTCACAATGTATATGAGCTGAAAAAGCTGAACTAACAGCGTATGTCCAATTCTCCACTTCATCCTTGCTGCTACCTTGTTATTATCTATATGGAAGTGACTCCGGGGATAGGAAGGAGCATTGAAGGAAGTGGCAGTATCTATTAAGTCCAACAGATTCATTAATCGTAAGTTTTTTGAAAGTTTCTGATCAGTTTTGTTTTTCAATGTTGTGTTGTTTTCTTACCAACTACGAAGTCAGCAGCTTTTATGTCATTTTCTTCAGGGCTCCCATCTACCACTGCATTCCACATTTAGTGGTTCACAAAGGTAAGACCAGTTTCCTGAGAAGAATTATGTTGTATTTCTTTTTCAAATCCATTTACAATCTCCTGCCTCCTATTTCACACTGTTCCCCAAGGGAACAGAACAAGGACAAAGAACAACCCCTCACGTCATTGTCCCTTTTCATTCAAGAATATTGTAATCATGCACTTTCAGCACGAGTGTGCAGATATTTAACTAATCTGGCATATCTGCCAATGACGGTGTGTTGTGGCATAAAAGTTCAAAGAGAAGGTGACTTTGAAGGTGATGGATAGGGCTAAGATTGTGCTAGATGTATTCTACATATCAATTTTCTGTGATTGCCACACGCCTTGGTGATTGACTCCCAGCTTAAGCATACCGTAGTCTCTCTATGTGTGCCCAAATAAGTCAGCTTGGGTCATGTTACTAAGTCTACCTGATAATGGATATCAGATCAGAGGTTCAACTGCAGTTGCCACTCCTCCTTCAGGGAATCTACTCCGCCTCCATCAAATAAGAATGTCCACTGACGATCATATATAATACAAGAGTAAACATTGTGTTTGAAGTTGTAGGGACAACTGGTGTCAGGTGACAACAATAATAGTAAATTTAGAACATCACACACTAGAATACCGAATTGTATTTAAAAAATATACACTGAGTTGAAAAACTAAATGCAAGATGAACAATAAACAGAATTCACTTTGGCAACTTAAATACAGCCAGTAGAAGGCACGAGTTAAAACATCAGTTTAAGGAGGCTTCTAATAATTGAATGAGTGATCTCCCATGCTTTGTTTCATAATGGTGCCCAGCAAGTTACGAGCAGTATCATAAAATGCTAAAAGGAATTTATTGTAGAGCCAATTATAATAAATTAACATAATTTTGCATGCACTAATTAGGTCAGTGCATGCTATAAGCACACCACAGAAACTACCAAACAATTTCCTTCCACAGATTTGAGAGTTTAGCAACAGAAAAACTAAGGTCTGCCCACTTGTTTCAAAAACTTTGTATAATTCCAGAGAGATGCCACTCTTTGGCTGCAACATCATGAAATAAGGAAGAATATGTCTGTGTAATATGCTGGTATGTCAACGCTTGGACTAGTTTGTACAGTTCTAGTTTTGATAATTTGGTAAATATATCAAGATATTGGAAACTTTGCCATGAAAATTAAAAATAGAAGAAACTTATGACAGCTGAGCAATATAGTGCAGTATACAGCATTTGATGCTGGAGACGTTTAACCATGTAAACATTTTACAATCAAATAGGTTTCCAGTTGGTACCAAGAGCAAATATGGGAGATAAAAGGGAACTATACCCACTAATGGAGAAATCTTGGACTGGTGCTTAAAAATGTGTTGCTGGAAAAGCGCAATTTCAGGAATTTTCTAAATAAATCTAATCTAATCTAATCTAAAGTCTTGTAAGGGTTTATGCCCGAAGCGTCGATTCTCCTGTTCCTTTGATGCTGCCTGACCTGCTGCGCTTTTCCAGCAACACATTTTTAAGCTCAGATCTCCAGCATCTGCAGTCCTCACTTTCTCCTGGGGTGTGTAGTCTAAAAATTAAATGTAAGACTTTCAGTAGTAAAAATGGGAAACACTTTTACACTCAAAGCATGGGAGAGGTTTTGAACACTTATAAAAACACAGCAACTAAAGCTAAATAAATTAACAATTTATAATGTGACTTTGATAGATTTTTGTGAAAGTGTTTTATCAAGTGATATGATGCAAAGGCATTCAATTTGGACACAGATTGCCATGATTCCATTAAATGGTGGAATAGATTAAATGATTTACTTCTGTTCCAAAGTTCCCTTAAAAGGCAAATGCTGTTCCATTGAAGTTAAATGCATTAAATTCTTAGTACTATGGAACTTACTGGCTTCTAAGACTACCTTCACCTGTACAGTTACCTTCCAACTGAAACTATTACTTCATAAAATTACAACATAGCATGAAAAAGGGTCTTTGATCCAAAAACCCTAAAAATAGGAACATTAAATTCATACACAAATAATACACACAATAAGTTTCGATATTATTTTAAAAATAATGACAATGAATACAATACACTTTTCAAAGCTACTAACACATATACAATCAAAGCATTATTTAGTTTGCAAAGTCATATAAAAAGGTACATAAACTAATCAGTGAAGGTCACCTGAAATGTATTTATAGCATGTAATAATTTTCAATTTAGAACCAACCCACTAGAGTTCATAATCATACAAGAAGGACATAAACACATTGCAAAATAAATTGTGTTGCCTTTGTATTACTTTCAGCAAAAGCAGTTTAAATGGGAATCACTGATTTGCACCTTATTGTACAACCCTGAAACTGAAGTTTGATTGAGCAATGTAGCCCAAGCTTAAACGCAGTTGAAATTTTAGGAATACATGTGGAAGAGAGTTCCAAACCTTGACCACCTTTTTTTGCTTAGAAATACCAAAGTGCAGTAGATGCTGGGATGGGTGAGTAAATTGAAGGAGTCAGACAGATTTTTAACTGGCAATGGGTTAAAGGGATATGTGAGAAGCATATCAGCCATGATCAAATGATCGGTTGAATGGCCTAATTCTGCTCCTATATCTTATGAATTCATAATATGTTTTGATCACATTGACTTCGCAAGATATGTTCTCTGTGAGACCTAGACAATTCTCCTTATCTTTGAATAATATTAGGAGATCCTTTGGTATGCTTGAGATGGCAGACTAGAACTCACTTCCATGTCTCTTCCCAAAGAGTCAACTAAGTTTATAAACTCAACTCTTCTCAGCAAAAACTTCTGACTTTGATGTGAGAATAAGGTCGTAAACTGTAAGAGCAGAAGTAGGCCGTTTACCCCATGGAGTCTAATCCACCAATCAATGAGACTGCAGCTGATCTGATAATCCTGAACTTCATAACTCTTGATTCCCTTACTGGTTAAAAAACTGTCTCTACCTTGAATAGAATTAACAAATTTATTATTAATATTTCCTCTTCTTTCCTATACTTCCTGTTGTCGAGGAGGTTGTAATGGCCAGTCTGTCTTTATTAGGAAGTTATGCAACAGACGACTGCAAATCTCAAAAATCATCAGACTGCCCAACTAGTAGAAGCACTGCCAGAACAAATGCTCTATTAAATGATATTTTGAGGTGCAATATAGGTGTCACTGTCACCACCCTCTGCAACTGTGCCCAGGTTGCTGGCAGGAGTTATGAACTATTCATGAAGGGGTATCCCTTATCATCTAATTGCCAACCTTTGACTTCAACCTATTGGAGGGTCCTACAGACAATCTAAGGATTCGTGGAGGATAGATTAATCATAATCGATGCCCAGAAATCAGGTATATAGGGTGTAATGGTAGAGTTCAGTCTGGAGTTTGAAAGGGAGAAGGCAAAATCTGATGTAATGGTGTTACAGTTGAATAAAGGTAATTATGAAGGCATGAGAGAGGAACTGACTAAAATAGACTGGAAGCAGAGGCTAACCGGGAAGACACTAGAGCAAAAATGGCAGGAGTTTGTAGGTATAATTGAGGACACTGTACAGAGGTTCATTCCCAAGAAAAGAAAGATTAACCGGGGAGGGATTAGACAACCTTGGCTGACAAAGGAAGTCAGGAAATGTATTAAAGAAAAAGAGAGATCCTATAAAGTGGCTAAGAACACTGGGAAATCAGAAGATTGGGAAGGATACAAAAGCAAACAGAGGATAACAAAGAGTGTAATAAGAAATGAGAGGATCAAATATGAAGGTAGGCTAGCCAGTAATATTAGAAATAATAGTAAAAGTTTCTTTCAGTACATAAGAAACAAACGACAGGCAAAAGTAGACATTGGGCCACTTCAAACTGATGCAGGGAGCCTAGTGATGGGAGATAAGGAAATAGCAGGAGAACTTAACAAGTACTTTGCGTCAGTTTTCACAGTGGAAGACATGAGTAATATCCCAAAAATTAAAGGGTGTCACGGGGCTGAGTTGAGTATGGTTGCCATTACGAAAGAGATAGTGCTAGAAAAGTTAAAAAGTCTTAAAATTGATAAATCTCCTGGCCCCGATGGGATACACCCTAGAGTTCTGAGAGAGGTTGCTGAGGAAATAGCAGAGGCATTGGTTGAGATCTTTCAAGAGTCACTGGAGTCAGGAAAGGTCCCGGATGATTGGAAGATGGCTGTAGTAACCCCCTTGTTCAAGAAAGGATCAAGGCAAAAGATGGAATATTATAGGCCAATCAGCTTAACCTCGGTTGTTGGTAAAATTCTAGAATCCATCATTAAGGATGAGGTTTCTAAATTCTTGGAAGAGCAGAGTCTGATTAGAACAAGTCAACATGGATTTAGTAAAGGGAGGTCATGCCTGACAAACCTGTTGGAATTTTTTGAAGAGGTAACAAGTAGGTTAGACCAGGGAAACCCAGTGGATGTGGTCTATCTAGACTTTCAAAAGGCCTTTGATAAGGTGCCACACGGGAGGCTGCTGAGCAAGGTGAGGGCCCATGGTGTTTGAGGTGAGCTGCTGGGATGGATTGAGGATTGGCTGTCTAACAGAAGGCAGAGAGTTGGGATAAAAGGTTCTTTTTCAGAATGGCAGCCGGTGACGAGTGGTGTCCCGCAGGGTTCGGTGCTGGGGCCACAGCTGTTCGCATTATATATTAATGATTTGGATGAGGGAACCGGGGGCATTCTAGCGAAGTTTGCCGATGATACGAAGTTAGGTGGACAGGCAGGTAGTACTGAGGAAGTGGGGAGGCTACAGAAGGATCTAGACAGGTTGGGAGAGTGGTCCAGGAAATGGCTGATGGAATTTAACGTGAGCAAGTGCGAGGTCTTGCACTTTGGCAAAAAGAATAAAAGCATGGACTACTTTCTAAATGGTGAGAAAATTAATAAAGCCAAAGCACAAAGGGATCTGGGAGTGCTAGTCGAGGATTCTCTAAAGGTAAACATGAAGGTTGAGTCTGTGATTAAGAAAGCAAATGCAATGTTGTCTCTTATCTCAAGAGGGTTGGAATATAAAAGCAGAGATGTACTACTAAGACTTTATAAAGCTCTGGTTAGGCCCCATTTGGAGTACTGTGTCCAGTTTTGGTCCCCACACCTCAGGAAGGACATACTGGCACTGGAACGTGTCCAGTGGAGATTCACACGGATGATCCCTGGAATGACAGGTCTAGCATATGAGGAACGGCTGAGGATACTGGGATTGTATTCGTTGGAGTTTAGAAGATTAAGGGGAGATCTAATAGAGACGTACAAAATAATACATGGCTTTGAAAAGGTGGATGCTAGGAAATTGTTTCTGTTAGGCAAGGAGACTAGGACCCGTGGACACAGCCTTAGAATTAGAGGGGGTCATTTCAGAACAGAAATGCGGAGACATTTCTTCAGCCAGAGAGTGGTGGGCCTGTGGAATTCATTGCCACGGAGTGCAGTGGAAGCCGGGACGCTAAATGTCTTCAAGGCCGAGATTGATAGGTTCTTGTTGTCTAGAGGAATTAAGGGCTCCGGGGAGAATGCTGGTAAGTGGAGCTGAAATGCGCATCAGCCATGATTGAATGGTGGAGTGGACTTGATGGGCCGAATGGCCTTACTTCCACTCCTATGTCTTATGGTCTAATGCACTGCCTAAAAGCAAATTATTCATTTCTGTTCACAAAGACAATAGGATGGTGATGGGACCATAGAAGGTAATGTTCGTGTAATTTATTGCATCTTAGATTGAGGGGATTCCGGCAGTATGGGCAAAACCAAGAACTCTCGTATTTCTTTCTCTGTTCATTGGGAAGGTGATGTATGTGTTCTTCCTCAGAGGTTCTGTGATATCTTAAATGCAGTAAACTGGAAGATATAATGATGTTACCTTCAGTATTCCATAAAGGATGCCCAGAAGTTAATTAACAGCGTAAACAATAAAGGACCAATTAGATTAGTGTATTCATTTGACTTTGGCTTTTTGTGGACTCACCCACATGGGCCCCAAACCCCATATGCCTATCTATTCCCCGTTATACTCACTTCCCTTTGCCCCAGCATTTAACTGTCTAAACTGGATTTCAAAATCCCTTAATAAACACTTCACTTTATCTCCATTTCATTGTGTCAGAAATTTTGTCCAATCACACCTTAGCGAAATCCCTTGGGATGTTTTCTGCATTGAAGGCACGACATCAATGCAAATTTGCTGTTATTTGAATTAGATTCTGCAGAGACTGAGTGGTAAAATGGATTAGACTTGTGTGGAAAAGATTGCTGATCTAGATAACCAAATGGCCTGTATTTCTGCTGTCACAGTCTATGTAAGTTAAATTAAATTGCATTAAATGTAAGTTGTAGAGCTTACAGGTCAATATTTTCACATTAGTTCTATTGTCAATTGTACCTTCACCTGTACTCTGCCAGTTTCCAGAAAAAAAAAAGTGGCACAGGCAAAACATTTTCAATAAATGCCTTGAGTGTTCTGATGTGCTTACTTTGTTGGTTCTATCAGCTGTAGGTTACTTGGTATTCTGTCATCTTTGCATTACAATGTTCCCATTTCAGAGCATGAGCACAAAATCATGTCTGATACTCTTATGCACTATTGAGGGAGTATTTTGAAATAATTTAGCTTTTGCCTTTCAGGTTCAATATTAAACTAGTGTCTCATCTGTTTGCTTGGGCAGATGTGAAAGGTTTCATGGCACTTTATTTCAAGAAAAGCCAGTGAGTTATCCCAAGTATTCTGGACAGTATTTATACCTCAATCAAAATCACATAGTCAAAACAGATTATCTGGTCATTATCACATTGCTGTTTGTAGAAGTTTGCTGCGTGTATATTGCCTGCCAGGTTTCCTGCATTACAACAGTAACTAGGCTTCAGAAAGTGCTTTGTCAGTTGTAAAAGCTTTGAGACATCTGGTGGTCATGAAAAGCACTATATCAATGCTTGTCTTTTTCTTTATTTCTCTTTGTCTTTTCCCATTGGCTCCATCAAGGCTGAGGGGAAGAGGTAGAAGGAAGACATTTCTTGTTTCCTGATTCACTTTGCAGGGCCACTGCTTCTTGGGTGTCAAGGTGGAAGGCTTTAGACTTCAAATTACTATGGTTAACACTGAGGCTAGAGGAGTGCACCTTCATTCTAATGTCCCTACTCCATGAGTCATAACATAAAATAAAAATATGTTTTCCAGTAACCAAGATAATCAATTACATACCTCATCTATATCAGAATTTAAACAGCAAGATTTATCGACCAGGTCTCATAATAAATATAATAATGGGTTCATCATCAATGCACACGGTATTCAGTGTGTGTATGCATGTACAAACATACTCACACACACTCACTTTCTAGATAGTGTTGGGATTCACACTAGGGAGCAGTGACATACCAATTCACAGTTATCATTGTTTGTTCACAGACTCATTAATGCCAAAACTTGTCCCATCAACATGCAGCTTCCTATTTTATGGGAAGGCAACTGAGTATCATCAATTCCCAATATAAAAGTCAGTGCCAGGTACCTGATGATTTCAGTATATCGCTTGCTCCTCCAGGTCACTAACTTGTACACCCAGCAATAGTGACTCAGGGTATATACTGCACACACCCGACATTCACAGAAACTACCAACATGCACCTACCAGCTATTCAGGACCCTCATGGCACTTGCCTGATGCAATGTCCTTACTGGATTCCTCTCCACTTTAAAGTTGCCTTTTGGGGTTCAATAGCAGCTATCATTGCACTACTGCTGTAAGAACATTGGCACACAGGCACCGGAACCCACCTGACTGATTGGACCAGGTTGCATCTCAGGCCTGCTTGCTTGCTCCCATAGCACTTATTCACCTGAAGTCTATTTTTGTTGATCACAGAATTCCTGATTTGTCATTGTGGCACTTTGCCCCTCCCCCTTTCCCCAGACAAATCTACCAGGCTCTCATTATTTCTCTATTACCTTGTAGTTTTGTGCAGACACAAAAGTAAGTTATTTGTCAGGGTTATCAGCAGTCATCAGCTAAGTTAAAGGAGGCAGTCTTTAATCAAGGATCCAGGTATGGAAGTCAAAGATAACCCCAGATCGATTCAGAGGTTTAGGTATGATCAGGCAGCATCTCAGAGTAATCAGGGTCAGGATTTCCTTCTCACGGTT
Organism: Chiloscyllium punctatum; assembly: GCF_047496795.1. NCBI lineage: Eukaryota > Metazoa > Chordata > Chondrichthyes > Orectolobiformes > Hemiscylliidae > Chiloscyllium > Chiloscyllium punctatum. Next base: position 6,482,104 of record NC_092783.1, on the reverse strand, counting down.
GTTGAGGAGTTGAATGTTGAATAACCCACCACTCACCTTGGCTGTTTGTGCTGTTTTGTGGGCTGTTTTTGCCTGGAATGAAGGAAAGAGATTGATTATATGAAACAAAAGGGGGTGGGACAGCTCTTAGTGCTGGTATAGGTGAGGAAAGGTGAGGTATTCTGAATGAGTCAGTAGACAACATACAGACCACATAGGGTTATGAGGCGGGGGTAAGCTGTAAGGTGATAGTGAACGTGGGAAGGTGTTACATGTAATAGTGAGACTGGTAGACCATGATCCTTTGTGGGAGGTGGGTGCAGTAGCAGAAATGGAGTAAGTGTTAGGTAGCAGAGAGAAGATGGTGACATTTATACTGAAGAAGGTCATTGAACTTCTTCTTTCATTGCTGGGCATTCCTCCAGATAGCTGAGACCTCACTGATTTGAGTGGCAAGCTTGGATGAAGCTGGCAGGGCCTGAGTGCCTGGCATACTCAGCTGGTGCTGAAGGAAGAGGACATCCCTGCTCGGCATCAGCCCCTCCATCAGGACTTCCAGGCGCATGTCTGTAAAGTGGAGTGCAAATCTTTCCTTCTTTGCCATGAAAATATCATGAACTGTGCAAGGCAGATCTGGACTGACAATGCTTCTCCTGGGTGCACCACTGCCCTTTATATGTAGCCTGGGTACTAGAGATGTCATCTATTCTAGGATATCCTACCAGTGGTTGTAATTCCAGGTACAGTGAGACTTAACACCAATCATGTGATTTCTAGGAAGCCTTGTTGGAAAGATCCAAAATGAACTATCAATGAACTCTTTTAAAGAAACCACTACAGGTATGATCAGAAAATGTGAAGAAGTTTCCCGTTTCCACAATCGTCAAAACCAAAGTTCTTTAAGTAGTATTCAAATATGACACAACTTTGTAACATTTCAGCAATGTTCTGAGAGGTTAGGGTATAATTTTTCTCCGTCCAAAATTGCTTGCTTCATTCATGTGGTTCTATTTGCTGTTTTAATCTAAAGGCTATTCGCAGCAGGAGAGTGAGGGATCTCAGCTTCCTTAACTTAAGAAAGTTGACTAAATGCCAAAAGAAGACACATTTTGTTAAAGATTTTCATCTTGCACTCGTCAGTACATTTCCAAGAGCACCCATATAAAGGGTACCAACACTTTCTTTGAAACCACATGAAAAGAGTGTGCTAATTGGTTGGCAAGTTGATTCTGAATGGTAGAGCTGTTGCTATGCAGAATGCCTAGGCAGAATTTTCCCAGGGCCTGAACAATGGTGACTATGGAGAAAGAATTTGGGGGAATCTGTTGGGATATCCAACAGTGCCTTTCTCAATGATGGAAGCAACAAGTCTCTTGTTTGGAGTGGTTCTAGATGTTGAGAGAAGATTTTTACACATGGGTTGTGAGATGCCTATTATGGGGATAATCACTCATTATCAACCTTATTACTCCCTAATGTCACCTCATTGATACACAGGTTCCCTTTATACAACTCACTGGATAGAAACCAGATAAGCAAGAGTTTATGACATGAAAACTAGAACTGGTACTTGGCAACACCAGCTCAACACTTACCCTTCTGAACCTCCCTCTTGGGCACCAGGCACTATTGTCTCAGGGTATGCTTCATGGGCAGATCTTATGTTTACAGATTCTAGTACCAACACATGCCAGGCTCTCCTCTCCATCATGGCACATCTCTGATCCACTTACCATACCATTCTGCATTTTGTAGCAGCATTTTGAAGTGCCCCAGCACCTCTTGTTGCAATGTTGCTACAGAAATACTTTGCACAAAGGGACAGGCTCACAGATTGAACGAGGCTGCGTCTCAGGGCTGCTTGCTCCCTTTCTTAGTGCTCACTTATGTAGTACCTACCTGGATGCTCACTGCATCCCTACCTTGCCTTATCTTCACTTGCGATTTAGAAATTCCCCACCTCAACTGCATTTTAAAACCCCATAGTACTTCTGTCTTGCCATGCTGTTTAGTGCAGACACAAAGCCAGGAAACTATTCATGCCTGTCAGCAGTTATCAGTCAATTTCAAACCCACAGCATGTGCAAGCAGCCTGTGTGCCAAATACATTGCATATGTATCAAACAAATGGCAATGTCTCAAAGTCCAGGGAGATATCCTTCAGTCAGGAATCCTGGACAGCATCCAATCTCTGTTCAATAGCTTGAGTATGGCCAGTAATTGACTTGGAGTAGTTAGTGTTGAGGGGTCTGTCTCTCTCCAGTCCAGGGTGTGGGTCATGTTCAGCCCTGCGGAGATAATGCAAACAGTGGGGAAATTCACAAAGATCAGTCAAGGTTATGGTCATTATTAATTGGCGCTGTGTCTCCAAGTCAGTGATGATCAGTCCGGGGGGTGGGGGGGCATCATGGAAATGAAGGTCACGGGAATGTATCTTGGGATACTTTTGTGTTTGGCTGAATTCAGCACTAGGGATTGAAAATAGAAACTTGGGATGATGATATTTAAGGACAGTGAAAGGAGGAATTTCAATGCACAAGTAGTACACGGGAAATCATGGGATGCTGTGGGATTGGAGGTGATAGGTGGTCACTACCATTATTGCCATTGCCTTGCTGGTGGGGATGGGGTGAGGCAGGGAGAAGAGGGGGGTGATGATGCTGAGCATGACCAGACTGTAGTGATGAGCTGAGGGTAAGGAAGAAATTTGAAGTCTCATTTCAAGGTGGTTGATGGGAATATTTGGGGGTTCAGTACATACGACTATCCAGGGAACAGTAAGTAGAAATGAAACTTGGAGTTTTGAGGGGCATCCTGATAACCAAGCCTGGTACTCAATCCTGGTATCCAACATGACCAGTGTTGCTATCCATGATGTGCCGCATCACTAAATGGACATAGAAAATAGCTGTGACCATGGGCAGGGTGATTGTCTGCTTGACAGTCAATAATACAGGTTTTAATTCAGCCTGACAGGAGGTCTCTAGCAATTGCTTCAGTAATGCAACTGCAGAGTACAGCTTGAAATCATTTGCAATCATACCATTGTGCATGCAGTGTACAAATATGTGGGGTGCAAATGTTGGTTACAACACTGTCGACCATGTCATCAGTCCTTGAATATTGTAGATAGACATCTCTGTGAAGCAAAATAATCACAAGTGACCTTAAAAGAGGCAACTATTGGCCACAACCCACACAAGAAGATGCAAGTCCTCCAACGGAAATGATTCCCATCTCCACTTAAACAGTGTGTCTCACTGTTTTTAAGGCTTCATTTATAACAGATATGAATATTCATTGCTAAGGGCGTTGTCTGATTTTTTTTCTGCTCCCCAAACAGGGTCGTTACAACCATGACTGATGGATCCAGCCAAACAGGTGTGGTCATCACTACTGCTGCCCAGAAAAATGTAAGAAGAACAAAAAAGCCCAAGAGTTGCCAAGACTTTCAGCCAAACATGAACAACCTCTATATGAAGAGGCTGCGACTGAAGGACTTCTCAAAATGCATTGGAGACACATCAAGACCAGAGCCTACTATCCTCAGTCTTGGATGAACAAGGTGCAATGTTGTCTATCTGGATGAAAATATGTCGGGATATTGTCACTGGACCGTGCCAACTGTTAAATTGGATCATGTGATTTGAACAAATGATGGTCTTACCGACTACTGAGAGGCCTGAATAGAGTAAATATAGAGGTGATGTTTCCACCAGGAGAGACTAGAAACTGAGGGCACAGACTCAGGGTGAAAACACAACCCTTTAAAACTGAGATGAGGAAGAATTTCTTCAGCCAGAGTGTGGTTAATCTGTGGAACTCATTGCATTTAAGGATGTCAGTTAATTTAAGACAGTAATAGATAAGCTGTTGATTAGGAAGAGGATCAAAGGAAGAAGGCAGAAAATTGCGGTTGAGAAATATATCTGCCATGATTGAATGATGAAGCAGACTGAAAGGACCAAATGGCTTAATTCTGCTTCTGTATCTTCTGGCCTAATGTCACCTTATTCCAGGGACTGCAAAATTGACAGCTGAATTGGACTTTTATGCAATTGTCTTGTAAAGGGGCTATTGGAGAGCTGTATGGGATGTCTCAAGCATCCAACCATGAGTGTATTGAAACTGTGACTGAGGCCATTTGTATCAGGTTCACTTCTCCATGAAGTTAATGCTGGTGGGGTTCAGCAACATAAATCTTGGTAGCTATCTGTCAGTCATCATCTAACCAGTGCATTCTCCACAACAACAACTCTACTAATTGGAGTTCATGTGCCAACCAATCAGTATGCTCTTCTCATATAGAATAAATAATATTCCACTTTATATTGGTATTCTTACAAATCTCTTGATGTGTGCAGTATGAACAACTTTGATAAAATGTTTATTTTTTCCAGCACACACCAAGAGATTTGTAAGAATACCAATACTCAAGTTCTGGACTATTAAATAACTCAGCATTTATTAAACCTAAGCAAGATTTGTTGCCAACATTTTGAATGCAAAGCTCACTTTGTTTCCCTTTTGTGACTGGAAATTCTCAATGTTTTCATTCAATTTCTGTCCAAAATTAGACTGCAGTAGGCTATAAGAATGTTGTTTATAGTCTTATGACACCAGCTGATGATACTACTGGATAAGTCAGATTCTAGACAAGAACATGGCTTGATAGATCATATTTTGATTTGTTTTGGTTGTAACAAAATGGTCTTTTGCTGAAACATAAACATGCAATTTTGGAGATTTTGTTTTAATGGTAAAATAAATTTGTTAATGAAAGAAATGACAATAAAATAAAGAAGACAAACCATCTACTTGTAACATAAGTACAAAGATTCCCATTAATCATGAAACATTCTCTTTTTTAAAATTCATTCACTGGAGTAGGATGTCATTGGCTAGGCCATAACTTATTATCAATCTTTAATTGCCCAGGGATCAGTTCAGAGTGAACCACATTGCTGTGGCTCTGTGAGCAAGACCAGAGAAGGATGGCAGATTTCCTTCCCTAAAGGGCATTAGTAAAACAGATCAGCTTTTCTGACAATGGATTTGTGTTCATCATTAAACTCTTAATTCCAGATTTTCATTGAACTCAAATTCCATCATTTGCTGTGGTGGGCTTTGAACCCAGATACCCAGAACATTACCTGGATTTCTGGATTAGCAGCACAGGAATACTGCCACTAGGCCATTGCTTCCATCACAATTGAAAAGAAACAAACTGCTTTTGTACAGTACCCTTGGTACAATACTCAAAACACCACTCATACAATGACCACAGTCCCCATATCATATCTCAGCAAGTTTATGTCTCTTGTGACTTAAACATTAAGATTGGAAGTGCAACAGCTTCTTCATATCTATCATAACTATCATATACCTACTTAAGTGTACTCAGCTTTAATGAACTTGTTCAGGGTTTAGTCCCAACACTTCTGGTCTGGAACTAACTGTAACTATTTACTCTAAGGTAAATAATGTTGCAGTTTACTATATATCCTTCCCTCCTACAAGGCATTGTTTTAAAGAGCAATCCCATTCAAGGACTTCACAGGACTGCCTGAAACACCAAGTCAAAAAGTGAAACTAATCATCTCTCTTTTTCTCTCTCTCTCTGTAAGTTATGGGTGTTTCCCTTAATCTTAAGAGAAAAGCTTCAGAAATCTCTAATAGAGGCTCTATTACTCACCCAGGTGGGGTGCAAAGCAATCTAAAATATGCACATGTCCATTTGTGGTGTGCTAAACCCATTCACTCTGAAGTGTACCTCAAAAACTGTTTTTAAATCACCATGGCTACAGAATTACACACAAGTTAATTATTAACTTCAGACAAACAGAAAACCCACTGATTACAAACTCAGAAACCAGAATCCAAAACATATAATAAATAATATATTTATATCACATAATTTACATCACACTAGTATGGGATCAGGAAATGTTCATATATTTCATCATTCCAAATTTATGAACAGTTCAAGGATCTTAAAGATGAATGGTGGATTTGATTACCTTCAAATTAACATTTAGAAAATACTTTGGGGATTATTTTCTATTCTATCTTGTACAGAATGCAACTTTAAGCATGACATTTAATTTTAGTGGTTTTATTTTAGTTTTAGTGTAAGTTTAAAATGACCATTAATTGTTTCTACTTATGGGTTAATAGTAGCAATTAAAACTATTATCGGGTAAACATAGTTTGTTTTAACCACATTGCATCTTGCAAGTGGTTATGTGGATATTTACATATTTGGCACATATGTCATGCCAAAGCAGAGCTAAATAAGTTAGATGTTTAGAATAGCACCATATTTGCTTCAGTTGAGGCAGTCCCAGGGGACATAATTGGCAACTGGGAGGTGAAAGATGACCTTTCACCTAATTCAGATAAAAAATCATTTACGTCCCGTTAGAAGTCTTAATGTAATAATTTGCCTAATATTAGGTGACATTAAATGCAAGTTATGCACCTTATCAAACATGCATCAGAATAAAAGTTCAGACTTTGAGTTCTATGTAGCAATTGCAGGACAATCTCAACTAGTTTTTATTTCATCCATCCACTCCAATTACATCATTGTACACACTCTATGACTCCAAAGGTACTTGTAACATGAACAAAGTGGTTATTTAAAATGAATATTTATTTGAGTAATATGTCCTAAATGTAATTCTAAGTTATATTCTTCATGACCCTGAAAATAAAGCACTTATTTTGCACAATGACTGTGTTTCTATCAAGGAGCCTATCATGTCTGACAATTAGTGTTAACTAAATAGATGGAAAGGATCCATTGAACTGGAGACCTTTAGAGTGATGTGAGGATGATGAAGATATCTGGAGAAATCTCCGATAGTAGAGTGATTGGGTATAATAAAGCTGGAAATTGATTATCTGAGAACATGTGGCCCAGATTGTACAATATCAGGATTAGAATGATGTCTTTTAATCAGTCAGACTGATACTAAATTCCAGCCATACTTCATCCATTTTTGTCTTTCATCAAGCAGGCAATAGGCTCATCATATTGGCAAATGTCAAATAATTAGGCCACTGTTATTTGCAAATCCAAACAAGATACAGTTTGAAGCCCATATTGTAAGATTTATTTGCGCTGACACAACCAACTCTACTCAGGAAAACCAGATCTGCAAAGGGAATAGTTCTGAAGAAGAAACATACAGGGGACTGAAAATGTTAACTCTGTTTCTCTTTCCAAAGTGCTGCCAGACCCTTTTCCAACAACCTTTGTGTTTGTGTCTGTTGTTCTCCACAATTTGCCAACTCAATAGATAATAAATTTACACCAACAGAGGTTATTGTATGTGGTTGCATCCCTCAAAATGGGTGCTGCAAGATTCCTATGCCCTTCATGGTGGGAAATTGCTCAAAGTTGTCCACAAACAGACAAGTGTACACCCATAATATCATAGAAACCCACAGTAACGTGCTTTCAAATAAACATTAACTGCAAATTATCTCCAAGATAGTATCTCCTTAAGCACACTCCTTTTAGAACATATTTCTCCACTTTAGACATAATCACGTCATCAAACATCAAACATTGGAGACCAGACTTTTTTTCTGATTTTCTAAGAGATTGTATGTACTACTGTCTTTCTGGCCATGATGTTTACAGCATGTTATGCTGAAAATGACCTATTTATTTCTATATCGGTTTTTTTCTCTCTATTAAACTAATCTCAGTACATAATAATGCATTAAGACTAATCCTATGAGTTGAAATTTTGAGTAACAATGTTCCCTTCAATGTCTTCTGAAATATCGAATATACTTCACTCATCAGTTTCCTCTCATCTGTCCTATTAGACAGACTTCAAAAAACTCTAATATACTTTTCAGACATGATTTCCTTACCATAAAATTAAGGTGACTTTATGAAACACATTGTATGATGTAACTTGCTGAACATTTCTGTTCATTCCTCATATGTGACCTAAGCTGATGGTCACATTATTTTAATTATTCATCTCACTCTCACTTTGAGCTCATTAACTTTCATTGTACCAGCTATGCCATTGATGCTCACCACAAATTAGTTTTACATTTTAATTAAGAACATTACAATCTCAATAATGTATTCAACCTCTTCTGATCAAAAATATTTCTTTCATGTTTATTGATAAATATTGATACTTTTAGTTAACATTTACTACTCACCTGAATCCATATTTTCATTCTTAATTTTGTCTCATTACCAATCATTTTGCTTGCACACTATCATGTCTTTCATAATTTGATCTACCCTTTAATAATCAGTGTTCCTTTGTTATTCCCTCCTTCAAATGCATCCATTTCCTATCCTTAGTTCTTCATAGAATATTACAACGCATTACATGCCCTTCGGCTCTTGATGTTGCATCAACCTGTGAAATCAATCTGTAGCCTGTCCAACCTAAACAATTCCATTTTCATCCATATGTTTACGCAATGACCACTTAAATGCCCTTAAAGCTGGTGTGTCTACTACTGTTGCAGGCAGGGCATTTCAAACCCGTACTACTCTCTGAATAAAAAAACTACCTCTGACATCTGTCCTATATCTATCACTCCTCAATTTAAACCTCCTTCAATCATCTCACACTTTTCCACATTAAACTCCATTTTCTACCCCACAGTCCAGCTCTGCAGCTTATTTATGTCCCTCTGTAACTTGCAGCATTCTATGGCACTATCACTACTCCATGGACCTTAATGTCATCTGCAAATTTACTATCCTTCTACAACCTCATCCAGGTCACTTATAAAAATGACAAACAACAGTGGCCTCAAAACAGATCTTTGCAGATCTTCTTCTGCTTATAAAAAAAATCCCTAAATTCTTCCAGTTCTGATGAAAGGTAAGTAATCTGAAGTTGTAATTCACCTTTCTGACTTGATTCATGTTGTAAAGGTAAGACATGCAATTACAGATCAGTTTGCTTTAACTTCAGTGGAGGGGCTGCTTCCAGAAGCCATCATTTGAGACAGAATTAGTGGTCACATAGAAAAATCTATGTTGGTTTTGAAGAGCCAACACGGATTTCTAAAGGGGAAATTATGTTAGACCAACTTGCTGGAGTTTTTGACAGCTAACATAAAAGATTGATTAGGCTTAGGGTTAGTCTATAAACATGGGAGGTATGTTTGATTTGAAGAGGTTGAATATATTGTTGAAGCTGTAAAGTTCCTAATTAAAGGGTAAAATGTTGTTCATCAAGTTGTGGTGAGCTTCAATGGAATAGCTTGGAAAAGGAAAGATAGAAAGATCAGGGTAAAAGTGAAATGCATAATTAACATGATAAGTGACCAGCAGCTTAGGGTCACACTTGCGGAATGTACAGAGGTGTTGATGTAATGTATGTGAACTTCCAGAAGAACCAAATAAAAACAAAATGCTGCAGAGATCTGAAATAAAAACAGGACGTGTTGGAGAAACTCAGCAGATCTGGCAGCACTTGGGGAGGGAGGAACAGCATTAATGTTTTGAATCCAGTATAACTTTGAAGAAAGAAATTAACTTTTTTTTCACAGATGTTGCCATACTGACAGAGCTTTCCAGACTATTCTGTTTTTAGTTTAGGCTTCCAAAAGGGATATGATGAAGTGCTATACAATGGATTAGGAGACCAATTATATATTATGGAGCAAAAAGGGGTAGTGGCAATGTGGATACAAAATTGGCTGAGAAATAAGAAGTAGAGAGTAATAATCAATGTATCTTTTGGGCTGGAGGAAGGTTTTTAGTGGAGTATCCAAGGAAATGTGTTGCAATCCCTAAGTTTCCTTATATGTATTAAAGATTTAGATCCAGGCATTCCTGGGACAATTTCAAAGTTTGTGTTGATACAAAACCTAAAAGTATTGCAAACTATGTGAAAGACAATGTGGAAATTCAAATGACATAGACAAGATATTAGGAGGATAGGTGACAGTTGAAGTTTAATATGGAGATGTGCGTGTTGATACATATTGGTAAGAAAAACAGGGACAGCCCAAATGAAATAATGGTTACAATTCTAAAGGGGTGCAGGAGCAGAGCCACTTGGTAAATATGTGCACAGATCATTTATAGTGGCAGCACAGGCAGAGACAGCAAGTAATTGGGTGAAGTGCAAAAGAGATTTATAAGTCTAGTACCAGGATGAGAATCTTCACTTAAGGGGATAGATTGGAGACATTAAGACTGTTCTCCTTGGACAGAAGAAAGCTAATAATGCTCTGACAGCAGTTTTAAAATTATGAAGGGGCTGAATACAGTCAATAGGGAGAAACTTTTCCTGCTGATAAAAGAATCAAGAATGAGAGAGAAAAGAAGCAAATATAACGTGAGAAAAAGAATATTTTTGCTCAATGATTGGGCGTGGAATGCATCTGGAAGCCTGATGGAGACAGTTTTGACTGAGGCATTCAAGAGTACATTAGATGCTTATTTAATTAGAAAGAATGTGAGATGTGGGGAAAGGTCATGATGCTCATTTGGAAAGTCTGTGCAGACATGATAAGTTGAATGACCACTTTCTATGCTGTAACATCTCTGTAATTCTGGGATAGGTGTTGCCTCGCCTGCTAAATATTTACAATTTCCTATTTTTAGTTAAAAGCTTAAAAGATCTCTTTTTGATGTACTGCAGTTGAAGGTAAGTGTGACGCTATAGCAGACTCTTATGTTTAAGTCTCACTAATCAAACCAGAAGTTAAAGAGACAGCAAGAAGCACACATTGTGTAACTGTAAAGACAGGTGTGCTTAAGCGCATAAAGTGGGATTAGATATTTCCGACAAAAGTGCTTGCAGCTCTTTATTTCATTGTTTAGTTATCAGAATAGAGGATGTACCTTTCCACAATGTTACGCATTGCCTGTGCACTGTATTTAGTTTTTTACTTGCATATACATATAACATGTTTGGACGTGCATCAGGGAGGAAAAAAAGTACCTATGTATCAAAAAAGATATATTTACATCAAAAGCAGATGTGCATCAGGTACCTGTCTGTCTGCTTTCCTGTTCTTTCCTAGTTCATTAAACAAGAGGTGGGGTGAAGGTGCTGTTGATGGAAAAGGAAGACATAGAAAGCAAAAAAATATAATAATTAAAACAAATATAATGGCAAAGACAGGAAACTGTGTTATGAGCAAAGACATAAAAATATTTCTGGGGTCACCTTATCCTCCTTTAACTTTCACTTCAATGCATTTGGGAATCCCAAAAGCCTCATGTGTATTTTAAAACCGGACTTGAGCTTGGTCATTCTAGAACTTACACTTTGTTTCCTTCCAGTTACTATCTAACTTTGCTTTGATCTGTGCCTGTGTACAGAGACTTAAAAAAAAAACTTCAGCTTGTCCCCTACAATGAAATCCAATGAGTGAAACTTAACGCTTTTGCACTTTGAAGCAGATGGCCTGCTTGTATTTCTGTTGGGTATTAACAGTTGAATTGGTAAAGTAATACAAAACACCCTTTGTTTGTTGTATAAGGAAGAAAAATGCAACCCAGAGAAAATCTGTAACACCTACCTCTCCAATTTTCCCCTGGGCCTGGACAGTACTATCTGAATGATATTGCTATCATTATATGATACAGAATCTAAATAAACTATTGTTTTTATTTGTCTATATTTTCCACTAAAGAAAGAAAGAGAGGGAAATGAAACCTTTCAGCTTTATCCACAGTGTACTGAACTGAAATGAATCCAGGTTTTTGCTCAGAACTATTTAATTGTAGTGGATTTAGGTCATGAATGTAACATTACATATTAGTCAAAGTTTGTAACCATGCAAGAAAATTGAGAAAAATCAAGTGAGCTAGTGGCTTTGCGGAGAAATTAATACAGTCAACTTAAAAAGAAAAGTGATTTATTTCCCCATGAAGTCATGATGGAGGATTACACCTGAAATGTTGATCTGTGCTTTCTATTCATACAAGCATGCTGACCTGCCAAGTTTTACCAGAAATATTTTCACATTATTATTCTTGCTGACATCATTTTTTCTTCTTTAATTTCTAATTTCTTCTAATTGATAATAAAATAATTTTGTATACCAGCATCACTTTCACAAAGTGATGAACAAATGCTCCATTGTTTCTCTTCATCATAAGTGTGCACTTTTCTTTTACTAAATGTTCTGTCAACAACATTCTTGTTTGCTCTCTTCTCTTTCCATTTAGTTTAGTTATAGATTATAAATTATCGTTATTTCTCCACGATACTCTCTCTTCTTTGCTGTGGATTTATTTTTCATTCTTCATTTTTCTCCCCCCTATGTTATTATGTTTTTTTTCTTGTGATATCCCTTTATTTTCTCTTCAAACTTTAATTTATTTCTATCTTCTAAATTCTGTTGCTATAAATTCTGTCATTCTTCATGAACATGATGTTTCTGTCATTTCTTAATTATTTGATATCTTTCTGTTTGTTTCAATTCTTCATTTTCAACTCCAACAACAATCAAGAAATTCAATACCATCAAGACAAAGTAGCCCATTTCACCCTCTTACCTATTGGTTCATAATGCCAATGGCGCATTGCGTCGACAAAATACACACAGTAACGTGCCTAGGTTCCTTCAGCGTCATTTTACAAACTCATGACCTCGAATGGCTAGAAAAACAAGACAACTTATACATGGGGATAACATCACCTGCAAGTTCTCTTCCTAGTCAATCATGATCTTGGGGTGGAACCAAATTATCGTTCTCTCACTTTTGCCAGTGAGAGAAACTCCCTGTCAGCACTGCAATGTGACTACACCAGACAGACTGCAGTGGTGGACAAAGGTGATTCACCATCACCACCTTCTCAAAGTTAATTAGGAATGGACAATAAACGTTGGTCTTTCCAGTGATGCTCACTTCCCAAATATGAATTAAAACAACGTTATAAGACAGAAGATATACTCACTTTTTCACAGCTTCAATCAGAGGTGAAGCTAACGATAGCTTGCTGTATAACTTTGGTCCCAACTACAATTGCACTTTGCAGCTTCCAGCCTCTGAAGTGGAGGTATTAAGTTTCCACTTGTTTCTGCCAGCTATTATCAATGAATTCTAGGCAGAATCAGCCAAACCAGTTCAAAATATTGGTGAATTGTAAAGGTATGTGAATTGCACCCAAAATACAAATTTTTGTGAGACTTTGCACTGCCTCAAGATTCAATTTGCCTTTTAAGACCCAGCTACATAACTGGCCTCACTCCACCAAATTAGAATGACAAGATATTCGTGGTTACAGGGAGTTGTTCTAATAACACTTATTTTCTTACATGTACAGGCATTAATAGCGATGTTTTAAAAGTATATTCATATCAAGAAAATTTAATTTACTAAGAAACACCAATTAAAGTATTAAATGGCTCAGTGCAGTTTTGTAAAGCAATTTTTCTGTAATTTTAAATCAGATTACTCACAGATGGTGAAAGGAAAGTCTTATTCAATATTTATTTAGGATCATAAACCAATTTTAAAGTGTACAACTCCAATTGCACCAGACTATCATTCTTAAGTACCTTAAGGAACTCTTTAATTGAAAAGATAAAAGAAAACAATAGTACTCTGTTGCATTCTGACTTTCAGTTGGCTCATGGAAGATTTTACATTTATGATTATGTTAATATATTTTAGCAGAACCTAAAATGCAACCTGATCCTTGGAGCAAAAGCAACATAAGTTTAGCAGATGATAGCTAGACTGAATGGATTAGATTAGGAATAGAGACTGTGCAAAAGAGGGTTGTATTCCCTAGAACTGAGAAGGTTAATGGGTGATTTGAAGTTTTTAAGATATTATGGAGAACAAGCAATGGAAAAACAATTCATGTTGCTTGGGCAATTGGACTTGGGAGACATAGTTTAAAAACAGCAACCAAGCCTTTCTGGACCAAAACTAAGAAACATTTATGTAAACACTGGCTTGAAACTTTCTTTCCCACACATGACAATGGATGCCACAACAGCTATTAATTTTAAATCTGAAATTGATAGATTTTTTGCATGTTGACCAAAGGTATAGAGGAATATGAGGTAAAGGAATTAGATCTCAGATGAAACCTTATCTTATTGAAAGACAGAACAACCTGGATGGTCTAAATTAGGTACTCCAACTTCTATGTTCTATTCTTCATAACAAGCACAACTTCAAACACCGGTCTGCCTTGCAGTCAAAACCATACTCTAAAATAGCACAATCGGAAACTAAGATGGTCCTGCAGTCCCCAGTGCTTTTATGTCCTTAAATTTTGATGATTTCATTCTCCCGAGGTGAGCTGGTCATGTTGACTGATGGAAACATCTAGCCACTGTGGGCACTGAACCACGTGACCCCTCCAATATTCTCCTTTAAGAATTTTGAGAAACTTGAAATCGTTCAGCAGAAGCCTGACGAAGCTCCTTACATTCTTTTAGCAAAGATACTTAACAGTTTGCAGCAAATTATATTTCAGAAACATATGATTTGTGGGCTTATGCCAACGCCCTCCGTTTTACCATTCTCTACGTTTGCCAGCTGCCATTTGCCACTAACCACACTACTCGCTCCTGGCTGCTACTCGCAACAAGAAAGAGAGTTGGACACACACACACACACACAAATTGAACAATAACTGAGGCTCGAAATAATCTTTTCCGCAGGTAGACTTTTACCAGCTACTTTCTTTACAGTGGGGACACAATTTATTTTGACCCGCATGAAAGGGGGAGGGAAGGGGAACGCGCGTTGATAGAGAGTGAAAAACCTGCAACTGGGTCTAAACTATAAGGGAAATAGGGAAAAGAATCAGATAGCTATCGGGACTTTAGGGCTATGAAATAAATCAGCAAAGCGCCTTGTGTCTACTTGTGATAAAAGGCTCGTCACGGAATATAAATGTGTGTGTGGTTTTGGTCACTTTTGGAAATCCATTGTAGTGTATAATTAAACAGGCGCCAACACCACTTATATTGCGAATCGCTGCTTTGAGTTTCATTGTTTCAAACCTTCCGCAAAATTGTTATTGCGTTTTGGGAACGAATTGAAGTTCCGAGTCGATATGATTTCATTTTCCTCGTGATGAGGCTTCCTCAAAGTAGAAGCTTTGAGATTCCCCAGTGCAGATTGCCTTGCTGATCATTTCGGACGTTCTTCAACACCCAGAATGGAGTTATTATAGCAAATTGCACAAAACGTTACATGAGTTCTGAAGAGGGAAACTGGACAATTTTCTTATCGTCAACTTCTTTTAATTGTCACTTGGTCCTATCTTTATGTTTTGGCGCCTTACATCATGTAATACACCAATTGAATTGCACGCTTGAAGTGCATTCACTCGGAGAGGTTAATGTTTAACTCGTGTGGATTTTTCTGTTTTCCAGCAGCACAGTTGTGAATCTATGCACTTCACAAAGAAATCTCCAGCGTTGTGTCTTAAACTTTTTTGAACCTATAAAAAGGCAATAACAATTGAAACAGCTAATTTTGAACATTGCAATAAAATGTGAGGTTGATACATCCCAATCAGTGCACACTCGCTGACAAGGACATGTGATCAGTGATTTCAGAGATTGTAAACAATCTGAACGATAAGATGAAAACTTTCGTTTTTCTCTTTCTTTGGCTGAATGCTGGAGGAATTCAGCATTTGGGAGGTAACTTTGAATTAAATATTGGTTAACCAACCTATCAAGTAAATCTTTGCGCGCTGAAAGCTCCTCCCACAGCGAGCGGTCGTCCAATTTCAGCCCTCGGCACCAGCCAATAAGGGATTTGTGTGTTTACCCTGAACTACAATAGGTAGATGCGGTGACAGTGAGAGCAGTCTAAAGTTTGCAGAGATCTGCATCCACACACGTGTGTTGCTTCAAGTGACATCCGCACAGAGTCATCAAGCGCTCCCTTTCATCTCACAGGAGAATGCTCTTGCCCTGTTTAGTGCTGGCCCTAACTGCCTTTGGCTGTGCACCTTCCAGCCAAGCGCCAACGAGTCCTTCCTGCCCAGCTCGGTGCCACTGTGAAGAGGATGGCATTCTACTGTGGGTCGATTGCTCAGAGCTCGGGTTTACAGCATTGCCGGAAGACTTAAGTCCGTTGACGTCCTACCTGTAAGTGCCTGTAATCTTTCAGATAAACGTGCTTATGGTGCAAAACATGAATTAACCAAGTTAAAGGTGCATCACCCCTCTCTCACGTACTCGGAAGGAGAATGTAATAGAACCAAGGGCTTTCGGTGAGATATCAGTAGTTGGGCGAAGATGCTGTGGTTTTAGTTACACGCCGACCCCTCAGCCCCCACAATCGATGCTTGGAACAAGCTGCAAAGCCCGGGGCAGGGCGTCTGCGTTGTTTCGTTCATGTGGCAAAAAAAATGAAGTGATGAACACTAATGATGGCTGTAGATGCACTGTCGCAAACGGTGGGGAGGGCAGATTCCAACGTGGCTTTCAGAAAGGCTGGGGATAGACACATGCAAAAGAGGTGTGTGGGGGAGGGGGTGGGGGTGTGGTGGAAGGACTCTTTTCAAAGTGGTGGCACCGACACAATAGACCGAGTGGCCTCTTGTCATGCCGTGTGGTTCTAAGACATTCCCCGTGACCCAGATGGTGCATTGGAAATAGTACATGTTTAAGTCAGTGTTCTAAGTCTGTTTCTTATTGCAGCGAGAGCAAAGCCTTTGTAATTCTGATATTAGCTGTTTAAGAAGTTTGATATTCTTGCTACTTAGTCCACGGAAATTGTTGGTGTGTATATATACCTTGGACTGCATTGGGGATGAGTATTGTATACTTAAACTTCACAATTGAGACTGTTTATCTGAAGAAAGCTATTGATGACTTGGTCAATAATAGAGATGGAGTAAGATACGTTAAAAAGATATCATCAATGATGATTAGCTAGAACCGAGTAGACAGAAAGTTACTGTTTGAACACAAACTCCTGAATAATTGTGGTTCGTAGAACGCACTCTCTCGAATGGAAGGAGGACTGGTTTAACCCTTACTGAGCTGCGATTATATGAGAGAGCCACTAACAGTGGAACAGAATAACATTGGAGTTCGATTGCTGTCACCGTGTAGTAACACTGTACCTTGTTTTACTGTCACGAAGGCAAATGAGTGTCCGATGCCAAAAATAGTTTCTATAAGAAAGTAATTACTCGCTTCCGTCGGTTGGTTAAAAGGGACAGGAGAATAATTTCCGCCCTGTGCTTAGAATTTTAAATAGCTGTAACTTTATATGAAAGACAAACAGGCTGCAACAACATACTGACATGCTCAGAAATAGACGGGCACATCAAAAAGCTTTTATAAATTGCCTTTAATGCTGCACCTGCCAGGAATATTAATCCGGCTCTTTGCATTACTTACAAGTAGTGCTCTAAATCCCCCTAAAAAAACAGACTGAGAACCACAATGTTACATCAGAGTGATCACTGTATTGTGTGGCGCCCGGGCCAGTGTAATTGTTTCCGTTAATATGTGAATCTTTAAAATGATTGTTTTTTTTGTACAATGAACGTTTTCGCAACCTTAGTCCGCAACGTTTACAAGTGTAGTGCCCAGCGTCCGCAACGTGCTGAGCAAATGTGCAGCTGCTCGCATTCGAAGGGTTTTCAAATTTGCACTCAAGTCTGTTGTTCGGCCAGCAACACACCGAGTCAGGTGCTCGAACTGAGCCAGAGCCTTCCGTCCGAACAGCGACTGTTGAACATTGCGGGAAGGGGTGGTGCAGGCGTTAGAAAGTTAGAGCGGGCAAATTCCTCCCTCCTTCCAGGTCATGATCAGGGCGCAGTTCCCCTAACAATGCTGGCTGACTTAAAAAGGTCGATCATAGATTTAAAACAGGCAGGACGAATTAAAGCGAATAAACGGCAAAACCGTTTGGTGGATTTTGTATTTTGATTTAATATTCTGAATGCAAACCCGTTTCTGGACCTGTATATTACCGCATTGTAAACGGAAAATATAAATGGAAACCCTACGGTAAAAACTGAGCATTAAGTTCTCAAGTACAGTAATCATACAGATATGTTATTTCTGAAAAGTTTCGAGGAACCATAAAATATGGTTTATATTCTTTCTAAATATACCGACAATGACTTACGGTTCTGTAAAATTCTCATTCTTTTTTTTACACGGCGATTTTGGCGTGTTCACACTGATTCGTGTACTGAATAAACATTTACAGTTTTTTTTGCACCAAAGGAATAATTCAGCCCTGAGCCATCAAAAGGCTATACTTTTGGCTCGGATGATGAGTTCAGATGTTTGGCTGTCACTTCCTTTGAAATCACTGGAAATGTACACGCATCAGGGAAATTGTCTTTGGTACCACACGCACATCAATCAGTGATGGCTTTACCTGAGGCGCTGGTGCAGTCTAGCTCACCTGTGTAGACTTTTACAAAACGGTGTCTCACATCCACAATTTGAGATCATTTGAGTGTATTTAGAATAAAAAAGCCACAACCTCCTGTACTTTGCAAGTATTTTGATAGCCTCGATTTTCAACGCAATGCTTCAAATGTAAACCATTTATGGAACTAATTTGTTTCAACGTGTATTTTTTCAAAACGTTAAATAGCTCACTTTGTAACAAAGTAAATACTCTCCTAAAAGGTAAAGACTTGGAAACTATTGAGCAGTATTGTTAAAAAGGTGTTTTCAGGTGTCTTGTAATTAGACATTTTAGTTTCTAAGAACTGTATTAATAAGCCACACAGCTTGAGGAGATCTAACAGGTCCTGATGTATATATGATTACAGGTATGCCTCAACTCATTAAAACTGTTCCTTTGAAGTAAGCATTAGCCTGCTTTCATTAACATACATGTAATACATGCACAAAAATAGTCAAATAAGACATGTCAGCCAATAACATATACAGGACAAATGTCATAAATATGTTTTTAACAACTAGAAAATGTTTTCTCCAGGAATATCTCCAGACAGGATGTTATACAATATGTAATACATACAATTGGTTTGATGCAAAATACTCTGGTGCAAATTATGTTGTGCATTCGGAAGACCAGATTGTCTGGATCTGATTTGCTAAAGGGGAAATGCAGCCTCCCATTGCTCCACTTCACACCTGCTGCAGTGAGAATACAGCCAATTTAAAACAATAATTAAACATTATTGAATTGTTATGAAATCTTTTTTTTTGTTCAGATTGTCAATACAATCTTCCTCTTCTAGAAATAAAAGTGAGTTGGACATCAATTGATTTCCAAAGGTCGCTTCTCATCTATCAGACTATAAGTTGCAAAGAAAATGTCACAACTGCTCGCATAAGTTGTGAGCAAATATCACTCTCAATAGATGACAATGCCAATGGTTACATTGAATATAATCACACAGAAGATATTTGGCATGCACCAAATATGTCTGCTGAACCTGTCTAAGAATTTATGCTGCAATTTTCTTTGCAATTTAGCCCTCTTTCATGATTCAAAACTTTATGCATTGCTTAAAATGTTCATCTCATTTTCATTCCTTGTATTATACTTGTATTGTAGTAGATAATTCCATATGGTAAAATATATTGAGATTATGAATCACGATTGATAAATGTTTGGATTAGCTGTAAATTTAATATAAGAATATAGTTTGGCCCAGCATCAGAACCTTCTTTCATTATTGTGAATGCAACTGAAAACAGGCTTGGAAAAATGCACGCTAAACAAAAAGTAACATCATTTCTGTAATGAGCTCAAAGGTGTGCCTTTCTTTAGGTGCAAGCAATCTATTATCAAGTTTAGCACTTCAACATGTGCTTACCATATACTGATGTGTTAATAACCTATAATAAATGTGTACCATATCATTCACAATCTAAGCCTTCACTTACGCTGCCAAGTTTGCACTGGAATAAAGCAGGTACAGAGAATGTTCTCAGAAAAAAAACTTGGCAATGTAAACTTTACAGTCTCTTATTGTATATGAATTCTCTTCTCTTTAGCTGTGAACTCAATCTACCTCATGTATCCTAAGGCAATAAGGGAGATTGGTGTGCTTGTTTGATGTCCCCACATAAGCATCCTTGTACTGCAGCTGTTTAACTTGATTTAAAGGGTTCAAGGTCCGTGTAGTGTAATTTCTTGAGAATAGTGTAAGAGCAGGTTGGTGCATTATGTTGAAGCAGCATCGTGGTCAGCTTTGATACTGAATACTGCCATTGCCAAGGTGTGAAAATTGAAGAGAGAATCATTTCGAGGCTGCTGTGTGCCTCTTTAAGTAGCCCATTGAATGTGTACATCAATTAATAGGTTGCCCACCTACTTATTTGTGAATAGCTGAAAATGACAGAAGATGAAGTTCCTCACAGTGAAAAACAGAAATAAACACAGATGCATCCACACACATTAACCAGCTCCATCAGCCAAGTCTTGTTTTAAAATCCACTCTGACCAATTTTTCACTTAATTCAACCCAAAGTTAAATGCTTTAGTTCTTTGCTGAATCATAAATTGATTCAATACTTGCCGAATGGTTTAACAGAATTAGTGTTTAGTGCACTAGGTGGCAGTCTGTTCCTTATTCCAATTATTTAACATGTAAAGAGTTCCTTTGTAATAATAATTGGCTTATTCTAATTACATTATCTGATTCTCCTGTTTACTTTTGCACAAGATATATCTTTATGTCCAATATATAGATTTTTTGCATTATTTAATGGTTTGCTGTTGAAATATAATAAAGAATGTGTCCTGTGATTCTTTTAAAAGCAGTTATAATATTTTATCATCCATAACGATTCTTAACTCAGTGTTTAAACCTCATGCCGTTCTTTCAGACTTTCATATTTTGATAAAGTAGAATAGACAGTATGTTTAATGTGTAGTCCTTCACAGATAATTTTATATTATCAACATTACTTCCTTCAAATTACTGTTCCTTGATTTTCATTTATACGTCAATATTTTTCTTGTCTTGCATAATTTGGAAATATATTATGTTGTGGTGGCGAGTTTCATATGTTCACAATTACCAAACCTTACATAGATTTATCAACACCTACCATATTAAATGATAGATTCTGAATTAAACATGCATATTTACTCTTTCCAAGTCATTGTATATTTTTAAATTTGATTGCCATTTGTCTGAAACCCACATTTTCCAAAAGTTTACTTGGATATTTTGGTTTTATTAATATTATCTGGAACCTCCATGTGTTCAGTATTGAGAATTGCATTATGTCAATAGATGAATTCATGTACTTATTGTCAGCATGTTTTCCATTTGACGATTGCAGTTGAGTTGAATTGAATTTCTTGTCACTTGTACCAAGGCACAGTGAAGAGCTTTGTCTTGTGAGCAATACAGGCAGATCACATAGTTAAGTAGCATAGATAAGTAAATAATAATAAGTAAACAGCGGCAAAAACAAAAACACAGGTACAAGCAAATGTTAAGAGTTTGTGAGTCCATTCAGTATTCTACCAACAGTAGTGTAGAAACTGTTTCAAAACCAGCTGATGCATGTATTCAGGCTTCTGTTCCTTCTCCCCGATGGCAGAGATTGTAGAAGAAACACTGCCAGAGTGGGATAGATCTTTGAGAAGGCTGGCGGCCTTTCCTTGACAGTGGGCCTGGTAGATGGATTCTGTAGATGGGAGGTTGGCTGGGTCGCATCCACCACTCTCTGTAACTGTCTCCGATCTTGAATGGTACAGTTGCTATACCAGGTAGCGATACATCCAGACAGAATGCTCTCAATGGTGCACCTATAAAAGTTGGCAAGGGTATTCGCCATCATGCCAAATTTCCTCAGCAGCCTGAGGAAGAAGAGACATTGTTAAGCCTTTGTAACCAGTGCATCGACATGAAGAGTCCAAGAAATCGTGTTGTGGATGACCACTCCCAGGAACTTGATACTCTCAACTCGTTCCACCTCTGTGCTGTTAATGTATAGGGGGCATGAGTAACATTCCACTGAAAGTCAATAATGAGTTCCTTGGTTTTGCTGGCATTGAAAGCCTGGTACTCCATCTGGTCCATCACTTTCCTTGGATTCACATAAAGGAAAATTGATCTGACTTCTGATGCAGTGACTGTTGGGATAGGTTTGTCAGGACTTGTTGGAATAGGTGTTACCTCTCTGCCGAAATTCTGCTCAAAGCGAGCATAAAAGGCATTGAGATGATCTGGGAGGGATGTGTCATTGTCTGTTATCTTACACTGTCTCTTTTTGGAACCTGTGATGTCATTCAGTCCTTGCCATGGTCACCAGATGTCTGTCTGGGTCTCTAGTTTGGATTGGTATTGGTCTTTGGCTGTCTTAATGGCTCTGCGAAGGTCATACTTGGATTCCCTATATTTGAGTGGGTCTCCTGATCTGAAGGCCCCGTGTCTGGTTTATAGCAGGTTCTGTATGTTTTTGTATGTTTTTTTTAACTTGAGGGATCATCCTGATCTAAATATTTCTTCTGTGAGTTTAAAACAAATGTAAGCCGTTTACTATTGCATAGATAGGTGGTTAAAAGTGAAACATCTGACTCATTTGTTTTTCTTAGATGATGAGTAGTTACACATGGGGAAATAAAAATAAAGTTATATTATACACTTGTCCCAGATTCTTTCATGACAGCCCTGTGATATCTGAGACTTTAGCTGAAGTGATGATCTTTGAAAGGCAAACTATTTTCAGTAAGCTGCTAAGTGTGTTAAATTCAGAATTCTAAGAGATTGGTTCTCAGGTAAAATTGAAGTTGGATCAGGTGAACTTCATCGATGAACTCTTTGCAAGCAGAATCTTACTGAATTTTAAAAGAAATCAGTAAGCGAGTTTTGAGAAGATTTGTAGATCAGGCTGCGGTTCTGAATGTAAATTTGCTCACTGAGCTGGAAGGTTTGTATTTGGATGTTTCATCACCATGCTAGGTAACATCATCTGTGAGCCTCTGGTGAAGCACTGGTGTTATGACCCACTTTTTATTTGTGTGTTTAGGTTTGTAAACCTGAATACAAAAATAATAAGCAGGTTGTAACATCAGCACTTCTCCAGAGGCTGATGTTGTGACCTCAGTGATGAAATGTCTGAAAACGAACCTTCCAGCTCAGCGAGCAAACTTACATCTAGCAACAAGTAAGTATGTCGATCTATTTATGCGACCTCTAGCATTTCAAGTTCCTTTTCCAAATAACGTGAAAAGTGAGGTCAATCATATATCTTGTGGTGTTCACAAGTTAAGTGTTGGAAGCAGCCCAAATATATGTATTGGAATGCCTTTTCATTTTAAAATTATACTTTCAGGGCTGCCTTTTAGGAAAAGACATCAAATCAATGTCAACCTGAATGTTTCCTTTTGCTTCTGTTGAAGACAAGGAAGTCTTTCAAACTACAAAGAAGTCATGCAATCTTTGACTGTATTTTTGCATCGTTTTATGGTCAGTTTTTACAATGTAAAATTAGTTTATTATTTTGAATATACAGGGGCATGTCAATAAAATTTACAACGCACCAGTTTTTAAGTCTTTCAGGATAAAATTGTACAAATCAATTATTTGGTTTATCTTAGAACCTTTAGAATATATTAAAAGATTACTTTTTAAAAAAATAAGTCATTATACAAGCCTTGGGGGAACATATACAGAAAGAAAAGGATTGTAAGGCAAAACTGTTATATAAGGTTGTTTCTTGAATGGATTTACAACTCATAAGGGTCATATAAGAAATATGCAGTGGATCTTATGAAGTGGATGAAAATATGAAGTATACAATGAGAAACAATTTTGCAGCTCAGTGTATTCATTCTTTTCTTCCCCGTGGTCCAGTTTATGGTAACTCCGGAAAAGCCAGGTTGCAGAGTGAAATTTACTTAATGAGGCCCTACATTTTGTTTTTGTAATTTGTTCAACATAGTAATAAATCACTGAACACATTCACATGAAACTACATTTATATTAAAGAATTACACAAAAGGCAAAGAAATCATATACATGACAAATTTGAAAGATCCCTTACCCAAACAGCAAAATAAAAAGGATTTTTCACAACAATAACATTTACAGACAATCAATCCCAGTAAAGTGTCACTCGCCTTTGCACTTTAAAATTTCGTATTCAAGTGATGAGGTCACAGCATTTCTTTTTGGTGATTTCCTACACACTCACTTACAATATTTTTCCCATGTTACACATGAAGAAATAAACTCAACTACATAATAAACTAAATAAACTTAAACTACATTTAAGCTGCTAAAATAGCTTAAGACTTATTTTCTGTCAGACACGATTTGGAGGTGCTGGTGTTGGACGAATTCAAAAATCACACAACATCAGGTTATAGTCCAACAGGTTTATTTGGAAGCACTGGCTTTCAAAGCACCTGATGAAGAAGCAGCAGTTTGAAAGCTAGTGCTTCCAAATAAACCTATTGGACAATAACCTAGTGTTGAGTGATTTTTAACTGTTTTTTTGTTGGAAGCTGCCGAAAACTGAACTGCCTTTCTGCTGGATTGTACCTTTTCTTTTGAACTCAACTTGTTTGTAGCCTTGGGCATTATCTCCCTTACTCTGAATCTTAAAAATATTAAGTCAACAGTGAGTAGTTATTAACTCACTAGGTAGCTTATTGAAATATTTAGCCTAAATCACATAATTTCTTAGAATGACTGTTTTTAGCTCAAAATTCCAAATATTTTATAGCCTTATCTTAAACAACAAATCAGACCTTTGCAGCATTGAAAACCAAACAAGCCGTTTATCACTACTTTAGAATTCAAGTTCCCAAATAGTAATATTATAAACCTACATCTTACCTTGCTCCAATAACAGCAGTGTGATGTTAATGATCTTGTCTTTCCATGCAATAAGATGTAAGCTGTAAAATATTGGCAAAGATTTGTAGCTGTTAACAGACCTCAATGGAGTGTTACTGGTTCACATATACAGGGTATTCATACAATATATTAAATATGAAATTAAGGCTAGCTCAATACTATGTGCTTCAAGCATTTCAGGATGAACAATCAAAGGCCACACTTGCATTCTTTATGTGAGTTATCACTTTTATGTTGACATTTTCATCATCAGATAGCATACTTCCAATGTAGCTGAAGTCATGACCACATTTAACTCAGCTACAGATTTATGGAATTGTTGTGATTTAAAAGGAGGCCATTCATCCCACTGTGGCGACACTGGCTCTGCAATGAACGTTATGACTTTGTGTCATTTGCTTGCCTTTTCCTTGTGCTGTTGCATATTCTATTTATTCAAGTAACCATTCAATGCCAAGTTGAATACTTACGTTAACACTGCCTCCACCACAATTCCAGGCAGTGTGTTACAGACCCAAGCTACGCTTGTAAAAAAAATTCTCAAATCACAGCTGCAACATTTGCAAATCACCTTAAATCTGTGTCCTCTCAGTCTTAATCCTTCTATGAATGGGAAGTTTTTCTACTTTTTCCAGACCGGTGGGCGGCACGGTGGCACAGTGGTTAGCACTGCTGCCTCACAGCGCCAGAGACCCGGGTTCAATTCCCACCTCAGGCGACTGACTGTGTGCAGTTTGCACATTCTCCCCGTGTCTGCGTGGGTTTCTTCCGGCTGCTCCGGTTTCCTCCCACAGTCCAAAGATGTGCACGTCAGGTGAATTGGCCATACTAAATTGCCCGTAGTGTTAGGTAAAGGGGTAAATGTACGGGAATGGGTGGGTTACGCTTCGGCAGGTTGGTGTGGACTTGGGCCAAAGGGCCTGTTTCCACACTGTAAGTAATCTAATCTAATCATGCGCGATTCATGACCTAGTGCATAGTTGTGTAAGATTTGGTTGTAAAAAACCCCAAAATTCCTATAGAAATAATAGTAAATTGAATGGCTGCTGTTCTTGTTAAATCACAAAGAAATGTAAGGTGAGGGTGGATACAGAATTAAATATAGGAGTAAAATCATTGCTGTTGGAGATGATCTGTCATGAGCTTAATCACATTGATTAACTTTCCATCCAAATGCACTAAACAGTGAGAAATACTTCTACTTCTACTGTAAATATGAAGTAAACACATCACAGAAGGTTATTCTTTTAATTGTATGGTTAATATGAACTATTACCAGTTAATATCTCTGACATTGAATTTTTTTTTAGAAACAGTGATTCATTCTTTCAGATTCTATTTGTTTGATATTTTCGTTAATTTGATTTTTGTCTGCAGTTTTCTTTCTCTCTTTCTCCCTTTCTTACTTTCTCTCTTTCTTTCTCTTTTTTTTATCTCTCAATTCAGTCTCTCTTTCCCTTTAGTTAATTCTGCATCTGATTTGACTTTAAGTCTTTATTTTAACTTGTGTGCCATTCTGTTGGTAATTTCATAGATCAAGGAGACTTTGTTCACTTGCTTACCTTGTTCACTCAGATTATTGGTACACTGCAGAGGGCTGTATACACATCTCTCATTTCCAGCAATTTTTATCAGATAATGTTGCAGGGAATAAATAAGCAAGGGAAATTCTAACTAATGGTGGCTGCTGTTCATTGCCATGCCACAATAATTTCAGCCAATATCTCAATTTGTTCTGAAACTGTTCCATCATAAAATGTATTGAAGAATTTTTATTGATAGTATCTTGAATTGTTTTGAATGGAGAAAAGTAAGGATGAGCATTGGGCACTGGTATATCCCAATTATTTTATACAGCTACGCTGGATAATTTAGCAATGGATCTTTAAGTCAGAAATAGGAACTGAATGAGGAAACTATTCAACATATCAAGACTGCACGATATAACTACACTTGCGAAACAAATTAAATAAAAATATTTGCATGCTTACAGCCATGGCGTACTTCTATTCTGAAAACCAAGTAACATACCGTCAACAGTAATGTCATGAGAAGTTAAGCAAACATAAGACACACCTTCAAATCAAAAAGCTATGTGAAATATCTTCTGAATGCACAAGATAACTGGTCAAACCTGCAGCATATAATTATTGACATGGTCATAAGAAAATAATATTGTTTGATTACCTCACTATTTGTGCCATAAATTCTAATTATTCCCACATTGATATCATGATATAGTTCACGCATGTATTGTTTTGGATCAAACCACAGTATGTATTTAGATTTCTGATCTTTGTAATTGTATATGTATCAACAAGGAAGTAGATAACAATTTTGTTCAGGAAGCAAATTATGACTTCAATGAAGTGTAACTGAATAGTAAAAATATTTAAATAATGGTAAACTCTTTAATATGCCCTTAACTTTCTCTATTCTATTTATTAAGTGAAGTAATGGGATCTACCAATAGTGATGACTCTTCGATAAACATTAAACAACAAATTAATATATTAAGAATCATGTTATATTACATGTGATGTTTAAAATGGATTTTCCATAAACAATTAAACAAATCTGATTTAGGCAGACGGTTTTAGAAAATGCTACAGTCGTTCCTCTGGATCCATGAAATCAGTTTGTGTAAGTTTGCCTACCTGCGCCAAAACAAAAGTAACTAATTAATCAACATCCACAGGCCAAAATCACATATTCATGAGCACTTCCACAGCAAATGAGAAAATAATTTTAAGAGGTAGGCTGCCATACCACCTCAAAGGAGATGCACAACCACGAATGTAAATGTGGGCACATTCTCGCGCACCCTCTCCCTCTAACCCATGTTTAGATACTATCAGCATCTCCCTCCCTCTGTCTTCTCTTGTTTTGTCTCATTGAAGTTAGTTGTACGCACCTCGCTCTCACACCTGCCCTTGTACGCTTTGTGATATTGTGATAGTACCCAAGTGAAATGGTACTCCTATTATGTCTCTACACAAGCAAGAGGCTTAGTAAAAAGGTGGAAGTATTGGATAAGTTGCAAAGTGGTATGTTGGTTAGTGCTGTAGGCAGTGACGTCAGCCTCCATGAGTCTACCATGTTCTATAAATATTCTATTGAAGTCTTCACATAATGTCAGTAACATTTATTATCTTAACCCCAAAAATAATATGCAGAAAGTCATAGTCTTGAGGTCCAGGAACCTAAACCCTATTTTTATCATTAGTTATTAAGATTTGCATTCACAAATACTTCATTCACAGGGGTTTTCAGGAATGGAACCTTTGCAGAAATGGAGGAATGTGCCACTAACAAGCACTTTTATAATGATTATCAATTAATATATTAATAAGTCAAGGCATATGAAAACCTGATTGCAATCAAAATTAGTTACAAATTTCAAAATCAGTGGGATCAATGCATTGGTAAATTAATCTCGCTTTCTGATTCACCATCATGCATAGTGCAGTAGATTCTAAACAATTCACCAGCAAATGCTGGAATAAATTTATCACTAGAGAATCAAAAAATACAAAAATATAATTCATGGGATTCAACATCACTATTGCTGATCCAGCTAGTTTTAGGTTTTAGAATAATGTGTTTAAGTCTGGAGTAGATCCTACATATCTATTATTTTCTTCCAGGAAAGGTGAAAGCAAGAAGTTTATTTAGTATCTTTACAAAGTATGAATGTGATTTGGTGCTTCTGATCCAAATAACCTGCTTACATAAATCTTATCCATTGCCTTTGGTCAGACTAGAAATCAAAAGCAACAACGAATTTAATTTATATCATACCTTTAACACAGATCATGTCCTTTCTCCTTATTTTCATATTCAAAACAAGTTAGTTTGAGACTTTCATGAACTATAATTATAAATTGCTGAATCATCTTTATTACTCTTTTAGCGTTCTCTGCAATGTCATAATTTCAAAAGATGCATAGTATCTTAAGCATTACTTAATATCTTAACTGGACAATATTGGATATCATTTCATACGTTTTCTACTATCATGATTGAGCTATGTCCAAGTCAATAACAACAGGGATGTTGATACATGGGTCTTTACACTATTTTAAATGAACATAGAGGAAAATAAAGATAAAAATAGGTAACATACACATTTTTGACATTTGGGAGTTGAATATAGTGCAGCAGTGATGAAGGGCTTAATAATACTGGAGCCGAATTCACAAAGTCCAAGATTTTTCTGTTTTATTAATTTTTGATTTCTACTTTCTCAAAAGTAAATTATTGTGGAGTGAGAAATGATGATCAAATCATAGATTGGTAACAAATTATAGTCATTCCTGTTGTTTTTTTCAAGGAACTTTCATAAGAAAGTCCATTTTTGTTTGAGAACTGGTACACTGATGTAATCTTAAAAAGAAGTAATTCATGTTAAGATAATTCTGTGTTCGTAGAGGTGCTCTGCAGTGCTTGATACTGGTAGTATTTTCTCTAGGTTAAGCTAAAATTGACCATCTTCCCTTCCCTATGTCAACAAATCATTTCCATTTGGTTCACTGAGTACTTCTTGCTTCAAGAGTGGTATGTGCTCTTTGCTGGAATGAAAGAGATTGCAATAAACTAGAGCTGGTGACCGATTCTTGCTATTCATTATCTTGCATGGAATTGAAGGAACGGAATAAATCAAAGTAAGTTATTGACTACTTTTAGTGAATGTGATAGGTTCTAGAACACTGCTTTAATTAAATTTCAGTTGTTTCAGAGTAAATTTGTGATTCAGAGACCATTAGTTCTTCTACATGTATATAATGTTGAAAATAAGGACAATCAGATTAGTTCCTTTGGAAGGGTTATTCCAATATATTCTGGGGTCTCATTATTCAATAGCATATGATTGAAGTCATAGTGGGGCTTTGTTAATCGCTTGGGATAATTCATTAGATTTGTACACTGAATCACTTCCAGTTGTAACTAAAACCTTGCAAATGCTAGGTAAAATGCTTCATCCAAACATAGTAATTTTGTAATATGTCAAATGACAATTAACAGGATTGGGACTCCGGTTATTATAACATTGAAAAGATAAATCTTAGGAATCAAAGACTTCAAAAATTTTTATTTGGTTGCTTTCTATAAGTGCATATTTTCTTTTTTCTTTATTTAGTTCCTTGAAACAATTTTCCTATAAGTACAGAGTATGAAAATCCCCTTTTAAATGTAAATGCAGATTATATTTTGATAAAATTAGGGAACATTAAATGGATAGGATATTTGGTCTTTAACAGATATTCAATTAGTTAAATTATATTTGGTGAAGCTGTATTTATTATCTTTCATTACTTTATGAAGACATCATAACAATTTGACAGCTGTGTTCCTTTGCTAATATGTTGTGGCATTTTGGTCCTGCTTCCATCATTTCCATAGTGTCTGATTTCAAGGCTCATTTTTTTAAGCAAAGTCCAAGTATATAAAGGAGGATTAAAGGGGGGCAGTCTTTTAGCATTGCAAATATACATTCTGACAGATGATGCCTTTTTATTTAAATCATGTCAAATGGACATCACTGATGTGAAAATAATATAAAGATTTACTACACCCTGGAGTAGAGTTTCCACTTTAGGTAGAATGTACTTGAAACTGCACTTGTTAGCTTCCTATTCAAAAATTTCTGCTAAAATTATTTTGCAATGTAACAAATATAAAATCTTTCATAATCAATGGAATTAGGCCATCTAACAGAATGTATTTGTTTCCTTTTGTTCTGTATGACTGTGACAGAGGTAAACTTTACACCTCCCTCCTTCTTGGCTTGACTGAATCTTTTAACACTTTTAATCCTTTATTCCTGATGAAGGGCTTTTGCCCGAAACGTCGATTTCGAAGCTACTTGGATGCTGCCTGAACTGCTGTGCTCTTCCAGCACCACTAATCCAGAATCTGGTTTCCAGCATCTGCAGTCATTGTTTTTACCTTGAATCTTTTAACACATTGACTAAACCATCCTTCTCCCATATCTCTTCACTGTTTTCCTGTTAGGTCAGACTGTGCTCGTCTGACTCTATTCTTATCAATATAATCTCATCAGAAAATAATTTGCAATGATTTATTTTCCTGCTCCCATGCTGAACATTTCTGACGTGATGAAATGATCGACCTTTAGCCTGACTCCTATATTACATATAAGTGCTGCCCCCTAGCAACATCATCCAAAGGTACATCTTTAGTTTTCACGTATCATGAAGTCAGACTCATACAGCATAGGAACAGACCCTTCGTTCCAACCAGTCCAGGCAATCATAATCCAAAACTAAACAAGCCCCACCTGCCTGCTTCTGGCCTATGTCCCTCCAAACCTTTCCTCATGACTTGTAAACATTATGATTGTACCACATCCACCATATCCTCAGGAAGTGCATTCCATGCATGAACCACACTTTATGTAAAACAATTGCTCCTCATATCTTTTTTAAATCCTCTCCTCTCACCTTTAAAATTTACCCCTTAGTCTTGAAATTCCCCTATACTACGGAAAAGATAACTGCCAGTAACTCTATTTATATCCCTCATTATTTTATAAACTTCTATAAGGTCACCTCTCAACCTCCCAAGCTCTAGTGAAGAAAGTTTGCAGCCTATCCAGCCTTTCTTTATAACTCAAAACATTCCATACCCAGCAACATCCTGGCAAATCTCTTCTGAACCCTCTCCAGCTGAATAATATCCTTCCTATAACTGGATGAACAGAACTGATTATTCTGATGTTACAAAGCTGTACCTCTCCACCACCTTCTTTGCCTCCTATTATCATATTCCAACCTACTAGCCAATATTGAATGAGTAGAACCTTTCTCAAATTACATATTGGGAACCCATTGTTTTATAGTGCTTCACTCCATTCCTCTCCCTGGCAGGGAGCTGAGATTAAACAAGCCTGCCTACAATGCTGGTGTCACATTTGATCATGTGATGAGCTTCTATTTGTGCCTTAATTAGGACCAGTTGTTTCCAACTCCGTAATATCACAGAACTTTGCAAATGTTCCAGTTTATCTGCTGCTGAAACCTTCTTTCATGCTTTTGTTAACTTTAGGCTGGATTATTCCAACATATTCCTGGCTGGTGTCCCACGTTGTATCCTCCATAAACTTGAGGTCATCCAAATCTTTATTGCCTGTGCGTAACCCACAGCAAATTCCATTTATCTCTCATCCCTGTATTCACTGACCTGTGTTGCCTCAAAGTACAACAACATTTTGATTCTAGAATTCTTAACCTGTTTTTTTCAAATACCTCCATTGTCTTGTTTCTCCCTATCTCTACAATCTCCTTTACTTTCACAAAATGCTCCAAGGTATGTCTGCTCATCCAATTCCACAGGCTTCACTATTTCCAATTGCTCCAGCATTTATTGTCCAGCTTTCCAGGTATTATCTAGGCCCCAAGCTCTAAGATAACCTGTTTAGCACACATTGCATCATTAAGACATTCCTTAGAATCTGGCTGTTTGACCAAAACTTTAATCATCTGGCTTAATTGTTCAGTGTCATACTTTGTTTTACAATGCACTAACAAAACATCTTTCAAAGATGCCACATAAATAGGAAAGATGTTGTTAAACTTGAAAGGGTTCAGAAAAGATTTGCAAGCGTGTTGCCAGGGTTAGAGGTTTGAGTTATTGGGAGAGACTGAATAGGCTGTGACTATTTTTCCTGGAGCGTTGGAGGCTGAGGGCTGACCTTATAGCGGTTTACAAAATCATGAGGGGCATGGATAGGGTGAATAGCCAAAGTCGTTTTTCCCAGAGTAGGAGAGTCCAAAGCTAGAGGGCATAGATTTAAAGTGAGAGAGAAAAAATTTAAAAGGGATCTGGCAGGCAAATTTTTTAACACAGAGGATGGTGTGTGGGAAGAATGAGTTACCAGAGGAAGTGGTGGATGGGAGAAAGTGATGTATGGGACTGGATTAATTTAGGATACCTGGTCAGAGTTGGACCAAAGAGTCTGTTTCCATACTGTACAACTCTACGACTCTGTGACTGTATACATGTAAGATGTTGTTGTTCCTATTAAAATTATTTCTTGATATATTTAAGAGGAGTAGGCTGGAGTAGCTTCATCAATAAATTTGAGGTAGTCTGTCGCCTGCAAATAATCTGATTTAAAATCTCTGAAAATTATTTGTAAAAATATTATACTGAATTATTTCATCAATACTGATGACGCTATCTGAGCTTTCAAATAAATTAGATATTTTTCTCATGGAAATACTTTAAAACATACTTTCTCGTCCTTATGCAGCTGAGAAAATGAGCAGTTTCAATGCATATTGCAATGGTATTCACCAAGGAGAGGGACATGTTGGATGTTGAGGTTAGGGATAGAACTTTAATTAATCTCAGTCAAGTCGGCATAAGGAGGGAGGAAGTGTTGTATATTCTAAAGGCATTAAGGTGGACAAGTCCCCAGATCTGGATGGGATCTATCCCAGGAGGGAAGCGAGAGAAGAAATAGCTGGGGCTTTAACAGATATCTTTGCAGCATCAGTGAAAACAGGGGAGGTCCCAGAGGACTGGAGAATTGCTAATGTTGTCCCCTTGTTTAAGAAGAGTAACAGGGATAATCCAGATAATTACAGACCTGTGAACCTGACATCAGCGGTAGGGAAGCTACTGGAGAAGATACTAAGGGATAAGATATATACCCATTTGAAAGAAAATTGGCTTATCAGTGATAGGCCGCATTTTGTGCAGGGAAGGTCATGTTGTACAAACCTAACAGAATTCTTTGAAGAGGTAACAAAGTTGATTGATGAGGGAAGGGATGTAGGTGTCATATATATGGACTTTAGTAAGGTTTTTGATAAGGTTCCCCATGGAGGCTGATGAAGAGGTGAAGTTGCATGGGGTCCATGATATTCTAGCTAGATGGATAGAGAAATGCTCAGGCAATAGGAAACAGAGAGTAGTAGTGGAAGGGAACTTTTCAAAATGAATGCCTATGACCAGTGGTGTCCCACAGGGGTCCATGCTGGGATCACTGTTGTTTGTGATATACATAAATTATATGGGGAAGGTATAGGTTACCTCACTAGCAAGTTTGCAGATGACACTAAGATTAGTGGAGTAGCAGGTAGTCAAGGGGACTGTCAGAGAATACAGCAGAATATAGATAGATTGGAGAGTTGGGAGGAGAAATGGTAGATAGAGTTCAATCCGGACAAATGCAAGGTGCTGCATATTGGAAGATGCATTTCGAGAGCGAATTATACAGTAAATGGAAAGGTTCTGGGGAAAATTGATGTACAGAGAGATCTAGGTGTTCAGGTCCGTTGTTCACTGAAGGTGTCAATGCAGGTCAGTAGAGTGGTTAAGAAAGCATATAGCATACTTTCCTTTATTGGACATGGTATTGACTACAAGAGTTCACAGGTCATGTTACAGTTGTATAAGACTTTGATTTAGCGACATTTGGGATACTGCATACATTTCTGGTCACCACATTACCAAAAGGGTGTGGATGCTTTGGGGAGGGTGCAGAGGGTGCTGCCTGCTATGGAGGGTGCTAGATATGAGGAGAGATTGAGTAGATTAGGATTATTTTCATTGGAAAGAAGAAGGTTGAGGTGGGACCTGATTGAGGTCTGCAAAATCATGAGAGGTGTAAACAAGGTGAACAGCAAGAAACATTTTCCCAGAGTTGAGGATCAATTACTAGGGGTCACGAGTTCAAAGTGAGAGGGGAAAAGTTTAGGGGAGATATACGTGGGAAGTTCTTCATGCAGAGAGTGGTGAGTGCCTGGAATGCGTTGTCAGTGGAGGTGATCGGGTGGAACATCATTTAAAATGTACCTAGACAGATAGATGAATGGGCAGGGAGCAAAGGGATACAGATCCTTGGAAAATAGGCAGCAGATTTAGACAGAGGATATGGATCAACACAGGCTTGGAGGGCCGAAGGGCCTGTTCCTGTGCTGTAAGGTTCATTGCTCTTTGTTCAAGATCCATTTGTTAAAGAAGTAGTGCCCACAGAAACTTAGATTTATAGTTGACTCTTTGGTCACAGTTTAAAGTTGATCTGCAACAATAACTGTGAAAATCAAACACTTTCCTTAACAAGTTTTGAGAAGATTTGTAGCTCAGATTGAGGTTTTAGATGTAGGTTTGCTCACTGAGCTAGAAGGTTCATTTCCAGATGTTTTGTTACCCTACTAGGTAACATCTTCAGTGGGCCTCAGGCAAAGCAATGCTGAAAATTCCTGCTTTCTATTTATATGTTTGGGGTTCTTTGGGTTGGTGATGTCATTTCCTGTGGTGATGTTATTTCCTGTGGTGAAGATCGACTGGGACAACACATCCATCCTAGGACAAGCCAAACAAAGTCACGCACGAGAATTCCTAGAAGCATGGCATTCCAACTGGAACTCTATCAACAAACACATCGAGTTAGACCGCATCTACCACCCCCTGAGAAAAGGAACCAGAAGTGACTTCACCACAGGAAATAACATCACCACAGGAAATGACATCACCAATCCAAAGATATAAATAGAAAGCAGGAATTTTCAGCATTGCTTCACCTGAGGCCCACTGAAGATGTTACCTAGTAGGGTAGCATAACGTCTGGAAATGAACCTTCCAGCTTAGCGAGCAAACCTACATCCAAAACTTCCCTTAACTTTTATCCATAGGTGTCACTGGTGATGTAATAACATTAATCCAACCTGCTGTCCACATCTGTAGGATGCAAGTTACCAATTCCTAATTGCTTGTGCACACAATTTCAGCATCTACCTCATGTATTTAGAAGGAACTATGGAGATAAATAGAGTGGAAGGTTCTTATTCTTTGGAACCTATTAATTATACCCATGTAACCATTCTTACTGCCTCACATAATGTTACCATGTATTCAGAGATACATGAACACAGTAACGTTGCACTTTGTGAATGTAGAACTGTCCTGTAGCCATCAATACTATGTCATGCAATTAAGTCACCAAAGTTTTAATAGGAAACCTTCAACCAAGTTGAAAATACTGTCCTCAGTAAACATTAGAAATTCATGCAGTTATCATTTTTTTCTATACTCAGTCATGAGATGAGAGACTGGTACAATTGCAACATTTAAAAGGCATTTGGATGGGTATATGAATAGGAAGGGTTTGGAGGGATATGGGCCAGATAATGGCAGGTGGGACTAGATTGGGTTGGGATATCTGGTCGGCATGGACGGGTTGGACCAAAGGGTCAGTTTCTGTGCTGTCCATCTCTATGACTCTATGAGGGTATCACTGTCTCGGCAGCATTTATCCCCCATTCTGAATTGCCTAGAGGGCAGTTAAGAGTCAAGTACATTTGAGTCTGGAGTCACATGCAGTCAGACCAGGTACAGGTGGCTTCCCTAAAAGACATTAGTGAACCAGATGGTTTTTTTCAACAAATAGCAATGGATTCCTGGTCATTGTTAGAGTCTTAATTCCAGATCATTCAAATTCTACCATCTACTGTGGTGGGACATGAACCCACATCCTCAGAAGATTATCTGGGTCTCTGAGTTAACAATCAGCAATTGGCTATTGCCTCCCCAACCATACCAAGATTATTTAAACAAAAAGATTTTTTTAAACAAAAATCTTATGAGTTCTTCCAAACTATATGTGTAAAGGAGAGTGAATGTTGATTCCTGAGAGGCAGAGACAAGAGTATTGAAATGGCAAAAACTTTGAATAAATGTCTTGAGTCGAGCTTCACAGTTCAAGACATTACTTACAAAACAGAGGCAAAAAGCAACCAATGGACCAAAGTGGGCTGAGGGGTTTAAAATAATAAATATCATCAGAGAGAAAGTATTACGGGACTTAAATATCTAAAATCCAATGAATTCCGAGAAGTAGATGGCTGATGTCCTAAGGTTATAAAAAAGTATCTGCAAAGATAGCAGAAGCAGTGATTATGATTTTTCAAAATTCTCTTGATTCTGGAACATTTACAGTGGATTCAAAATGAGCAAGTATAATTGTGCTGTTCAAAAAAGGAAGGGAGAGCGAGAAAATAAAGAACCTCAGGCCAATTAATCTCCAAGTGGTCATTAGCAAAATGTTGGAATCTTTTTATTAAGCATTCCTTACAAAAATTATAGCCTGACCAGCGTCATCATTCCTTTACGAAAGGGGAATTGCATTTGACAAATGGATTTGAATTTTTTTTGAGGATATAATTAATAGGGTGGATAAAGAGGATGCAATATTTATGGATTTCCAAAAGCTATTTGATAAGGTGTCAGACGTAAAGTAAGTGTGCTTGATGAAGGACTCATGGTGCTGTGAGTAATATATTCACATTGATGGAAGATTGGTTAATGGACAAAGAAGCCGAGGATAGGGATAAACAGAGTATTTTCAAGATATCAGGCAATAAATCATGGAGTGCCACAACGATCAATGTTGAGGCCTCAGCTACTTTTTTCCTATAGTAGTGACTTAAATGGAGAAAGAGAGAGTAATAGATTCTAATTTGTGGACAATACAAATCTAAGTTGTAATGAAAGCTGTGAAGAGAACTTAAGTTACAGACAGGTTGTGTGAAAGGACAACAATTTGCTCAAAAGTGTAAATGTTGGAAATTGTAAGGTTGTTTGCTTTGGCAGTTATAATAGAAAAGCAGAAGTATTATTTAAAGCATGAAACATTTACATATTGATGTTTGTGAATAAACTGATACAAGGAACATAGAAAGTTAGCACAAAGGCATAGCAAATAATTAAGGAGGAAAGTTCTTTACTGCACAGGGATTGGAGAAATAATGAAACCTTGCTACAATTTGTCCAGAACCTTTCCCTTGATGTGCTGTCTGCAGTTTTGTTCTCTATATCTGAATAAGGATACATTTGCTTTTAAGGGAGTGCAGCAAATGTTCACTAGATACTCCCTGGAGCTTAGAAGAATGTAAGATTATTCAATTAAAATGTACAAGGTTTGGCAGAGTAAGGTGAAAGGTTGTTTCTTCTAAATGGGATCTAGGACCGTCTCAGGAAAACTCATTTATCATTTAAATGTGAGATGAGCAGAAATTTCCTCACTCAGAATACATTGTGAAGTTTGACATTCTCTACCCTGAAGAGTTGTGAATTCTC
The DNA here is from genome assembly GCF_047496795.1 of Chiloscyllium punctatum. Taxonomy (NCBI): domain Eukaryota; kingdom Metazoa; phylum Chordata; class Chondrichthyes; order Orectolobiformes; family Hemiscylliidae; genus Chiloscyllium; species Chiloscyllium punctatum. The sequence goes on along the minus strand of NC_092783.1, from coordinate 6,444,248 downwards.
CATCACTGAGTGTTATCAAGTTTGAGGCAAACAGATTTTTGGTCTCTTTTTGACTCAAGGGAGATGGGGGAGAGAGGAGAAAGTGGAATTCAGGAAGCAGAGCAGCCTCAGTATTGAATGGGCTTAAGAGATCATATGCTATGGCTCATATTTATTTTATTTATTAACAGTGAACAAAAATGAAAGTTTTTGCAAATGCCCAAATTTAAATTTTGCTCACTCTATGAAATGTGTTCTGATCCCAGCTGATGTTGTTGCTAGACAGGTCAGATCTGAAACTGAAATCCAACCTAAGAAATCACATTTTGTTCTGTTTTCTGGGAAAGAAATGAAAATAAAATGGAATAAACCAAACTATTTACAAATAACAAAGTTTGGTAGACTTTGAAACACACAGTAAAATTTAATTCCATCTGTCTCAATACCATCACTTCTCAGTACTCAGATACCATTCTCCATCACATCTATAAGTTTCACTGACCCATTTCTTTCAATTCCTTGTCTTGAGATCCTTTTAAATCAGTTGTTCAACTCAGTTTAGACTTTATTAGTTCCAAGTAACCCTTTCAATTCTAACCAAACACTTCTGGTCTGCAGTTTACAAATAAAACCTTAACACTGAGGTAATATATGTCTTAGATGTTCTGAACTAATGTGGCACAGTGGTTAGCACTGTTGCCTCACAGCGCCAGAGACCCGGGTTCAATTCCTGCCTCAGGCGATTGACTGTGTGGAGTTTGCAGATTCTCCCCGTGTCTGCGTGGGTTTCCTCCGGTTTCCTCCCACAGTCCAAAGATGTGCAGGTCAGGTGAATTGACCATGCTAAATTGCCCGTAGTGTTAGGTAAGGGGTAAATGTAGGGGTATAGGTGGGTTGCGCTTCGGCGGGTCGGTGTGGACTTGTTGGGCCGAAGGGCCTGTTTCCACACTGTAATGTAATCTAATCTAATCTAAAAAAAGACTGTTCTTATGTCTCAAAACAAGTCTCAATTTCCAAAACACTTTTAAATTTTAACTATTCATAGATATAAAGGATAGCCTTTAGAAATTACAGAAGTGTAACAAAGGATGCAAGTACTCTTGCAACATTACTTATGATAGCGCATCACTCATCCACTTTCCCTTGCACAGTGTTAGTGATATCTTTATGGTGAAACAATGTGCAATAAGACCATAATTGCATGTAATGTGTAGTTGTGATGAAGTCACGTGGCACTTAGCATATAGATTTGCTATATTATAAAAAGACAACTTGATACATTATTTATCTCCTTGAAATAATTGTGGAATAGTCATTCTGACTGTAGAATGCTGATGCTATGTCTCATAGATACACTGCAGTGCTGTTCCAGTTAGTGACACTTGATACTGAATTTATCAGGGAGAAAGTGAGGATTGCAGATGTTGGAGAGTTAGAGACGAAAAGTGTGGCGCTGGAAAAGCACAGCAGGTCAGGCAACATCTGAGGACCAGGAGAGTCAACATTTGCAGACATAAGCCCTTCATCAGGAATTCCTAATAAAGGTCTTATGCCCAAAACATTGACTCACATGCTGTGCTTTTCCAGTGCCATAATTTTCAACTGTTGAATCAATCAGTCAACTTTCAAGAAGGTGCAAGTGCAAATTAGATTTTCAATGAACCCATTTTGAGAACAGTCTGTCAACTTAACTGCATATTCTTAACGATCAAAAATGTCTACATATATGAAATGGTCAGGACCAAAAAAAAACTACCATTTAGTGAGATATTGACTTTTTAGAATTCTACATCATTTTTAAGGTGCATTAGGAACAGGCCTGGTCACGCCTGAGATTTATTTTGGCAATACTTGCTGATGAATCGCTTAATGCAATCTCCTGTAATAAAATCTTGCTAAGCTGTTCATGATCAAAAGTTTTAAAGGTACAATTTACTGAGAAAATATTTTCTTTCAAAGCTGAAAGTTTTAATTGAAGAATTTCTTCAAGGTGCTGATCTGCAATAGATTTTAAAGAATCCTCAACATGATTTCACTCATGAGTGGAAAACAGTGGGAATGGCAAGGCAGAAGAGAAAGCATGCCGTCTGTAAACCCAAGGAAGGGTGAAATTCCATTGTGATACTATCATGCAAACATTTTAATGCCTTTGTACAAAATTCCTCTGCTATTTTCAGCACGGCTATTTAAACATTTCATGCTTGACTTAAAATATCAGCCAGAATGCATTAATAAATTGATTATATCTTATAGTGCACTTACATGCTGTAGTAGTTCAATCAATATAGTTACCATTATTAAACAGATATATTATATAGTTTACAAAATATTAGTACATGTGTAGATCTCACATGGTGTTTCTCTGAGGTAGACCAGACTTGGGAGTACAGTTTTTGTCTATATCTACTGCAGTCTTGTAGTTCAGGCGTCATATAACAACTTACCAAGACTATACACTGGGTGATTAATTCAAAGCAAAAATATTGCAAGACTATCTGATACTGAAAGATCAAGAGGCATTGCAGATATAATGATAGCAATGCTATTCACCTAACAATGTACAAAATCTGTTTAAGAAGCAAATTGCATTTGTTATTTTCTGAAACCTCAAGTTCTCAGTTTATAACATATAAGATTGTTTTCCCTCTACATTTCATGGCACGACTTGTTTAAGATGAAAGCACTTTATTTATTTATTCCCTATGGTCTGGGTTTGGCTGATTGACGCCAGCCGCAATATCCGAGGTCGCCACGAAAGCACATCATAAACATCCTCCTTTGACTCCGGTTTAAATATCAGTCCCTCACAGCAACACAGAGAAAAAAAATCACATCCCAAACAACATAGTTCGTTCAGAGTTTTTAATTAGTGGTCTAAACTTCTTAGAAAACTAAAACAAGACAGACACCATCACACACATCTCTCAGTTTTAATTTGTACTTTTTCTGCCTGGTTTGTCTGGGTGTTGTCATTCCACAGAGGTAGGGTGAAGCTAAAATGTTTATGTGCTCTAAAATTGGCCTTAACAGCATCCTTGGATATTGAGTCACAGCCATTTGTTCATCTTGTAAGCTCAAGGCAGAAATAGAGCAGATCAAAGCTATGGTGTGAGACAAAGACTCACAATAATCAGCTCATTGCACATCATGTATTTGTGCAAATTCACAAATGGATTAAATGCCATCAATTTCAGACCTGAAAGGTGCCCAGTCTAATTTTTATTACAAGGCAAAATATCTTAAAAATCTGAGCAATAAAGGACTAATAAGAACCCAAAACACATCAGGACTAGGAAGGAAGGTGCAGTCAAGGCAATCATGATTTTATTGAACAGTGAGTAGACTCAAAGGATCAACTAGCTTACTCCTGCTTTTAATTGTATGCATATAACAGAGTAATCACAGCCATTTCATCCTACTACTCAGTCATCATTCTAATCGATCAGCAGCCTATTCTCTTGTAGTATATGTTGTTGTGATCAGTTGAAATTTAGCATTCTTGTTTGGCCTGATGAGTGCAAAATGACAAACTTCAGTAACATTTCTGTCTTTTCAGCATTATTCATCTTCCTTATTGCGTCACTCTCACTCACACACTCATGTAATTTTTCAAGGAATTAAGTCTATCCAGTCCATTGCTGCCTGGTTGTTACTGAACACTGGTCATCCTGATGAACCAATACATGTTCTGGTCCACCAGACCATGTAAGATTTGTAGTTATTTATCATTTAATAACTCATTCTTTAACTCTTTTTTTATATATATCCAAAATATCAGTGCAAGAGAAAAGTACCAAACTAAAGTGTGCAAAGATATTATTTAATTCATCTGTTAATAGTACCATTTAATAATACTGTTAGTGAATGGTAACTATGAAAATAAAATGTAGAAAATCCATTCAATTTTCAAGTGCTTTCTTGTCTTTTGATACTTTGACTACTTCTTGATTCATTCACATTTACCGATCGAATATTTGTTCAGCAATTTAAGTTATGTAATTATTTAGTTAACTTTTTTTTGCCATTACAGACCTACAAAATAATAGTTGCTTCACATCCATCAAACTGTTGACATGACGTATCTCCGCTTAATGTATGATGTTTTGAAATGATTTGAAGATGATTTGGTTAAACAGAACAGGGGCTAACTTTAAAGAAAGCTGCTTAAAAAAAAGGGTTAGTAAGCATGGTGGCATGATTTCACCTTTCCAATTGTCAATTTAATTTTGCTGCAAGCCAGAGATAATCAGTGATCTCCCTGAAATAATGGTGATGTTATCAGGCAGTCTAAGTAGCTGATAACACTGATGAAGTCTTACAGACAACAACTCAGTAATAGGCAAATTGAATTTTAGGTATTCTGTTTATTTTATACAGTATTTTAGGAAAAATAAAGAACAATTGGGGCATTCTGATCGATTTAAGATAGAAAAATGTAGAAGCTTAAAAATCTTAACAAACTTTAAAGAAATACATATTGTTTTATAAGTCTATGGAATTTATATCATGGAATGGAGAAATTTCAAAGTCTACAAATATAAGGTTAGTGTTTTCAGTGATGGGACTGCAATATTTATGATTTACTAAACAATTAAAGACATAATTAAACTTATTCAATGTAGAATAACTTTACCAAATGTTTTCTTCATGAGAGTAATAATGTAAAATGTGAATATTCACATCAATCCAGAGACTTTTATTTGATTTACATCTGTGAGCACTTAAACCACCTTTCCCATGGAGAAGAGAGGAGTTAATGCCAGGAACTATGCATGTGTGGTTGCAAGAAGTTGCTGTCAGTTTTGCAGAGTAATGACAATGAATACTGAAATAACTGACCATTGATAGCTCTTCTAGTAAAATGTGAATGTAGACAAACAGGCATGGTAGTGGTTGGCCATTTCAGGTGCATTTAGGAAGCACACAAAATCTTACCATGGATTTGGACTTCAAACAAAGTCTAACTTCTGGAATGTTAACTTTATATTAGAAAGTTTCCACTGCTCATGAAACGTTAAGACTATTTTACATCAGAATTGCAATATTATGCAATATAGAATGTTTTCTTTTGCTAATGATGGATTACCTGAAAGCTACAACCCTAATTGACATTAAACTTAGAGACATATATTGACAAAGAAGTCAATAAAATGGTTGTCATTGTTAAATATTCACCTTAGAGATGTTAATGATGAAGTTGCAGATACCTTTCCTGTAGTATTTTATATTCCAAGTAGCTTTTATATCTTTTCAATTATGGTCTCAATTACCACCAAAATTTTAAAGCATTTGAATCCAAATGTTGCTTGGAAACCAAAGTATTGAAGTGACACAGTGTGGTGCTACAGTGTGAGTGCCTAATGTTACAACCCCTACAGAGACTATAACTTTAAAAGATTTGCGAACATCCAGTGAATGGTTCAAATGATATCACTACAAAATCTTACATTTTTAAATTGTGACAAACCACTATTTTCTTTCATGAACAATTTTTACTTTAAATTACATGAAGGAACACTCCCTTTTTATATTTATCACATGTTCCATTCTCCACAGAATTACAGCCCCTTTATCAAACAGGTTACAGTTATTAACAGTGTTAAATAATTTTCTATGTCCCTCTTTTGTCATCTAGTAACTTCAGTTGACTGTGTCCAAGCAGTTTCCTCAACTTTTGGTGGTTTTCTGTCACCAGCCAAAAAACTGTTTCCATATTTCTTCTTGTCTCTCTACCATGCCTAAACAAATCTCCTTGAATTCTTATCTTGTTGTTGGATATACCCCTTCAACTACAAATTATGGTATTGGCTGTATTAGTTCACACACCTAAGCAGCTAATACTCATTGTTGGTCACAAAGGTCATCTGTCTTTGTGGTGATATTCATTGATTTGTAGTGAAGCCAGTAACATGCAACTTGAAACACATTAACCTGGCATCCAGATGAAATGCTAAGTAGCTATCTTTGTTCTCAACTACAGCATATGGACAGCAAAGGTTCTGGAAGGTAACTCTCCACCACCAACTCAAGGACAACTAGGGACTGGCAATAAATCCTGGGCCAGCCAGCAACATCCATGTCCCATGAGTGAATTAAAAAATATATAATTTTTGTGGAGGTAAATAGACAGTTTACAACAAAACTATTTGCAACTGCATGGCAACAACACCTTTCTGGGAATTTAGGAGATTCAGAGTCTCATCTTTATAAACCTAGATAATGCTGCATTTGTGTCCGAACATAAATACCTTGCACTTCTTCTACATAAAGTTATATAAGCCTTGCTTTGTGCAATAATTGTAACATGGTCAGCCATGGACATCATAGAATATGAGTTCCCTGACTGGGGTTGTTAATCTGATCCAATCAGAGAGCCTTGGCTGACAGATGTAAACAGGAGTGTCAGAGGTTCTGTTCACTCTGAGAGCAGGCTGTGAGGAAGCTAGATCAATGTCAAGGCCTTTCCATGTGTAAATAAAGAGCGACTTGATAATAGGATATGGACCTCTGTCACGTTAGTTCACTTTGGACAGGCTTACTGTCAGACAGACTGCAGAATACAGCACACATCCATCCAATTTAAAATGACTGACTCTATCATCATAATCTTATGAGCTTCAGAATTGCATCAGCAACTGCACAGATTTGTTTCTGGATCTGAGGCCATTGAATCACTTGAGCACAGTGAACATTGGCAAATCAGAGCACAGGACAGTAAAGAAAACTGCCTAATTTTCCAATCTTCCCTGCATCTGTCAGTGTGGTACAAAGATACAATTGCTCAGTTCACATGCAAGCTCAGAGATAGTTGAGGTGGGTTTATCTTCAACTTCAGCTCCACCACATTGGACACTTAAACCTCAATTAGATGGACAATTCTTCTTAGGAAGGATTATTGAGCCCAGACACATCTGCAACAAAACGATTGAAGCTTATGTCTAAAATAAAACCTCAAAACTGTTCCTGAGATAAGACAACTCAGCTTATTATTTTCAGAGGAGAAGGTAACAGATGGAGAAACATTTTTCAAAGTTTATCCTACTCTATCATAATTTTCTGATTATTTTTCTGTGAAAAATGACATTTTGAAAATGGATGAGTAAAGCTCCTGTCATTGTCCAGGCTCTAACTAATGGTAACTTCATGGATACAACACAACTTACTGTCTTCTTTAATGTCTTAAATTCTCTTTTTAAACTTTTTTCTCTATTATATTATTGCAGAAGGACTGTTGTTCTGAACTTTGATTTCTTTATTTTTCTAATTTTCTTTTGAGAATTTGTTCTCAAGAATCAGTACCTAGTATCCACTAAGAGAGTGCCATAAGTGGTGAATTGTAAATTTGTCATTGTACTCATGTGAGTACGTGACAAGAAAGCTAATTCAATTCAATTTGTCCTTGCTGTCAACGCAATCCAATTCATGTGAAGGGAAATTAAATTTGTGTTCCCAGCTGGTCAAGTTTGGACAGACAAGTTGCCTTTAAGGCAGAGTTGGTGTGCAGCAATAACAGAAATCATTTCACTTAATACCAACCATCCCAACATAGTGCAGAAAACATTCATTTCTTTTGCTGGTTTTCCTAAATCTTAAACAGAGTGGTATGCATATCATGATACCATATTTAGAGTGATCACAACAGGTTCAGATGGGAGTTGCCATTTATTGGGAACATTGAAACTAAATGTTAATTTATTTAATAACACATAAAAACACCCAACTTAGTTTCCCTATTGTGGTCATGATCGTTGCATTATTGCAGTAAGGTTCGACAATTATACAAATAAAACCAAAACACTGTGGATGCTGGAAATCTGAAATAAAAAGAGAAAATGCTTGGGAAGCTCATCAGGCCTGGCAAGATCTGTAGAGAAAGAAAGAGTTAACATCTTGAGTCCAATGTGACTTCTTCATAAGCCTCTTCTAAAGAAAAGTCATTTCAGAATTGAAACATGAGGAGTTTCTCTTTATACAGAATTTGCCAGGCCTCCTGAGTTTCCCCAGCATTTTCAAATGTTCCTTTAAATACCTTATGTTGTCATAGCTTAGCCACATGAATGTGGGTACAGTATTGTTGATTGTTACTTCAACCCCTTTAGCAAATGATAGCACTTTGAAAACATGCAATTAGCTATCTGCAACAGAAGGCCAGCAAACAGTGTGGGTTAGATATCCTGGTATTATATATCATACTTCTGATTTCCATCAAGACCAGCCTATTATACCATGAGGAAAATAAAATGCATCACTATACTGCAGTTATACTTTAAAATGCCAGTTTAAAAGACATTTGGATAAGTACATGATCTGGAAAGGTTTGAAGGGATATGTGCCAGGAGTAGACAGTTAGGACTAGTTTGGTTTGGAATTATGTTCAGCATGGACTGGTTGGACCGCAGGGTCTGTTTCTGTGCTGTATGACTCTCTGACTCTAGTGTATGATCTGAGAACTTTTGAAACATTACATATAATTCAACTATCAAAAAAAAGCACCATTGGGTTAAAATGTGTCCAATTTTCTGAACAAGAGATTAATTCAGATCCACCAGTATAATTCAAGTTTTTCATTTTGTAGGCCACCTGAAGCAGGTCTCTCCTTAATTGGGTATTAAATATTTTGTCTCTTAATGTTGAAACTACATGCAGACATTGTGTGTGTCAATAAATACTGTACCATTGCCATGAATTGCAAACTTCAAATCATTAATGCTTAAAAAAATCTGCAATTTGTATTTCTGAGCAATGTTGACAAATATAGTGATTTTTGTGCCTACTTTATTAGAGTGCATGTTCTGTACACAATGTACAGTTCAAAAGTCAACCATATGACAGTTGTATTGAAAACATATTTCAGAGCTTATGTTTGTAAGTTAATTCCAAAAACAAAGGAAATGAAATCTCCTGTGATATGGCCTGGCACCTCGGGCAGTTGAGTACTTGACTCCTTGCCCAGGATGTTGTGGGTTCAAGTCTTGATTCAGCCTGATACTTGAACCTTGTGTGCCTTCAGGGCTGATTCCGATTAGTTCTCAGCTGAACCACTTGTGGAGGTGCTTCTCAGAGGTGTAGTATTCCAATACAGGGGAAGGGGAAGTGGCACTTTCCATCTCTATTTCTCTTATTTTGCATTCCCAGAGGCAGTGACAGCAGCTGTAAAGAAACGACCATTAGTGCTCCACCCTTCTGCAAAACATGAAGTGGGGGAAGGGTATATTTGGGTTTAAGTTATGTTCAGGAGAATAGGGTCTTACTGAACACCAGAAGCATTTTTGTGAATAGGGATTGGTGTCATTTCAGACTTTTGTTGATTAAATTTCATATGTCAAGAGTGATTAATCTAGTATCATTTCCGTTAACATAGTTGGTTATTTTAAGCACTAGTTAATTATTTGTCTGCTTTTATTGATTTAGGAATGGACAAAAAAATCTGTCTTAGCCAGCAACACCCACATCCTGTGAACAAATTTTACAAATCTTTTCAATATTTGTTTAGATCTGAAAATAAAGGTTTTCCAGTACCATGGAGTCGAGAGTGGGACATCTTACACATTTATTTTCAAGTATATTAAAATCTTTTCTGTGAGCCTACTTTATATATTAGCTTACAGTAGCCTCAGAGTACTGAAAGCAAGCTACTAAACAACACAGTTCCTGAGATTCCTTCCAAACTTTCCATCAGCATGGTTAGCAGTGCTACCTCACTGTATCAGGCACCCAGGTTCGATTCTACCCTCAGGTGACTGTCTGTGTAGAGTTTGCACATTCTCCCTGTGTCTGCATGGGTTTCCTCTGGGTCCTCCAGTTTCCTCCCACAGTCCAAAGATGTGCAAGTTAGGTGGATTGGCTGTGCTAAACTGCCCAGGTGATGTGCAGGCGAGGAAAATGTAGGGAAATGTGTCCAGTTGGGATGCTATTCAGACGGTCTCTGGGGACTAGGGCCGAATGGCCTGCTTCCACACTGAAGGGATTCTACCAAGCTTCCCTACAACAGACCCAAGGCTCCAGGAAACACAGAAACTGACTGCCATTCTATCCAAAATGTTTCAGTTTAAACACGCCTTACTCTCTCATATTGTTCCTTCAACCATGATAAATGAACACTATTTACATGAAAAAGTGCTGGAATAACATTTCATGAGTAATTCTGCTCAGTTAACAATCTTATCTGTTTTTCTACTATTATGTTGCGTGCTTCTCAACACAAAATAAAGGTTTGCCAACACTGTTTACAAAGGTGATAACAAAGAAAGGTAAGGAAAAGCTAGTAAAACTTATGAATGACAGAAAATGTTGCAAATTGTACCTCAGAACAGTGCTCCAGTATGACCAGTACATTCATTTCCAAGCATTCTTAAGTGCTTTTTCCCTCTGAGCCCGTGAACCTACAAGCATATTAAACTTTCAGATACCATCATTACCCAGGCATTACTGGACTTATATTTCCTTTATTGGTAGCCTGACATCAGTAGTGGAGGAAATACTAGAATCCATTATAAAAGCAGAGCACTTGAAAAACAGTGACAGGATTGGACAGAGTTAGCATTGATTTACAAAAAAGAAATCATGCTTGACAAATCCACTCTAAGTTTTTGAGTATGCAACTAGAACATTTGATGAGGGAAAGCCAGCAAATGTGGTTTACTTGGACTTTCACAACATTTCTGATAAAGTCACACCAAGGTCTTAACATGTAAAATTCAAGTGCATAGGATTGAAGGTAGTGTACTGACATTGTTGAAGAATTTATTGACAGACAGGAGTCAAAGAGTAAGAATAAACATTTTTTTTTGAGTGACTAGGGGTTTACTGCAGTGATTAGTGCATGAATCCCAGCTATTCACAGTATATTTTAATGATCTCGTTGATGGAAATGAATGTAATATCTCCAACTTTGCAGGTGACACAAACACTGACTGGGAGGGTGAGCTGAAAGGAGGAAGCAGAGATGTTTCAGTGTGACTTGGACAAGTTGAGTGAGTAGGCAAGTGCATGCCAGTTGAAGTATAATATGGATAAAAGTGAGGTTATCCACTTTGATAGTAAAACAGGAGGCTGATTATTATCTGAATGATGGTAGATTGGTAAAGGGAGCGGTGCAATGAGAACAGGCTATCCTCATATACCAGTCACTGAAGGTGCAGCAGACACTGAAAAAGACCTTCATAGCAAGTGGGTTTGAGTGCAGAAGCAAGGCGTCCTCCTTTAGGGCCTTGGGACTATACCTGGCATATTGTGTATAGCTTTGGTCTTCTTATCTGAGGAAGGATGTTTGTGATGCCTGCGGAGTCCAGAATCAGGAGTCACGGTCTAAGGATACTGGGTAAGCCATTTAGGAGATAAGGAAGAGATTCTTCATCCAGGGAGTGGTGAGCCAGTGGAGTTCTCTGCCACAGAAAGCAGTTGAAGCCAAAACATAGAATATTTTCAAGGAGGAGTTAGGTATAGTTCTTATGGCTAAAGGGATCAAAGAATATGGGGAGAAAAGGAAAACAGGGTAATGTGTGTGAATGATCAGCCATAATCATATTGGATAGCACAGATTTGAAGGGCTAAATGATCTACTTCTACTCCTATTTTCTATGTTTCTAGGATTATAGCACTCACAGAATTAATATGTGCATAAAAAATGCTTAAACATTGATTTGATGGTATTTTTTAATCAGCAAATGGAAAAGATTTGAAATTGTGGTTTGGGGTAGAATCTTCTACACTTAGGTGCTGCCAGATCGGTGGGACTATTTGAGGACTGGGAACTCGATTTACTAATTGACAGGCTTATCCAAGGCTCTTTCCCAGAGCCACAACATGAGCCTCCAGAGTTCCTGGTTGATCGGGGACAGCAGGCAGGATAAAACAGCATAGTTACAAAGGAAAATAATGTAGCACATAGATTTTTAAGGTTGCAGCGTCTACAGGGAAGGTTGTTTCCCAGGTCTCTCATTCTTGGGGAAGGTCTTGCAACAGATTCTGAGGGGTTGCAGTAAAATGTATCCGCTCTGGGATGGGATGAAGAGGACAGCCCATCTAACCAGGCATGTTTGGATGGATTAGGCCAAGTAAGCGACAGCAGAAATGAGGTTCCTCTAACCTGGAGACTATGTGCTCCAAAGTGACAGAACTTCAGAAGAGCATAAGGAAACTAATAGCATAAGACTTTCAAATGTGTCAGACTCTGACTTGCCTGGCATTCTCCTACACACCAATCCTTAGTGCAGCACACCTTGTAGTTCCATTTTTTCCTCCCCCTGCAGGCCCCTTGTATCCCCATTAAAATAGCCAACACTTGAATCACCTTCAACTTATTGTGCTCTTGCACCTGCATTTTACAATTCCCATTCGGAAGTGTTGTTCATTGCTTTATATAAACCTAGACACCTGATTGCTTTCTCTCCTTGCAGAAAAAAGGCACGCAACTTGACAAGAGACAAAAACTTGGGGAGGTGATTGGAGAGCAACACAGGAGGGTGGAAATGGTGATAGCTCCCTTTGTTGGCAAGCAACCTGCTTCACTGGGAAGAAGCTCTTGTACCAGGAGGCTGCAGGTGTCAGCAGTGATCTTCTACAACAGCTTGTACTTGCTGAGGCACTTGTGCTCAGATGTGTTGAGAAATCTATTCCTTGGCATTTATACTCAAAGATGGAAATCTTGTTTTTTATTTCTAGCTGGATTTTGATCATTACCTCCAGCACCTTGCGGAGGAGAGTTTGGTTGAAGAGATGGCAGTAGCCTTGCTACTGCTGCTTTTGCCAATGATATGACTTCAGTGTTTTTCCTTCAGCAGAGATGCAAGGTGAAACTACATTGGCAGCTCCTGGTGGTAAGGGCTGACAGCAGTGAAGTCCAGCTAAAAATATAAAGGTATAAGTGAATGAATAGGAAGGGTTTAGAGGGACCAAGTGCTGGTAAATGGGACAAGATTAGGTTAGGATATCTGGTCGGCATGGACAAGTTGAACCAAAGGGACTGTTTCTGTGCTGTATACCTCTATGACTCTGTGATTCTAATGATGATGGGTGATGTGTTGGCTATCACCTATTAAGCAGTGACAGCAGTGTCTAAGGGAAGAAGTTCATTGAACAGCCGTCTCTTCATGGCTAACATTGTAGCTGGTCAACATCACTTCCCAGCTTGTTTGTTTCACTTCCAACTGTGCATTTGCCTCTTTGAGCTCAGGGAGTGACTAACAAATCGAGAAACAAGTGCCTTGACTGGGAAAGGCAGAATCCAAGGTTTATAAAGAAACTTTTGATTGTCCCCATTGGTTAACCACCAAAACCAGGATGCTTCCCCTCTCGCCTCAGAATCCCACCCTGGTGCAATCTGGAAATGGGTGGGACGGTGTTGTGATCCCAACCCAATGTGAATTTCAGGGATGGGTTACATAACTTCCCACACACACTCACGCACAGACACAATCCACCTTCCCTTCTCTGGGAAATTTCTCCATCTGTCTCCAGAAAATGAAGAGCCGCATACATTTCATCAGTGAGTAGATGAAGTTCCTGGCACCAGTTGCAAATTTCAACTCTTAAAGATCAAATGATGTGGTGAAAATCTCATTTATGTGGTTACAATAATCACAGCAAGGGAAAACATTATAAAATATCAAATATCAGTTTGGTGCTTTTGCCAATTTGTAACATTTGAATAATAAGTTTTTTTTAGTACTGTTTATAAAGGTACTTAACAAATCTTTAATTGAACAGGTGGAATCTTATAGTGATAAGAAAAATATTAAAATTGAATTTTTGTAAGCTGATAAAATACTTATGATTGTTTTGTCATTCCTAGTCATATGTTTAAAGAGTGGCCTTCATTATCAGGTCCTGTTTTGAAATAAAAACAACAGCATTCTTGTCGTGTGATACCATTCTGATTACTGTGCTTTTCTTGTCAGCCACTGGAGGTGGTAGAGGTAATGGGTTGCATTTAATGCAGCTTATTGCTTTGGGAGCAATGGTTCCTGGGCGAACTTGATCATAATGTTAATTTCCCAGCAACAGTAAAACATCTCCTGATTAAATAGGAAGGAAAAGGTGCTGCCACGTGATTCCTAGCCTCCAGTACTGGGATGTGAGTGAGGCTCTTGAATGCACACACGCACAAAAACACACAGACACACACAGTCATAGAGATGTACATCATGGAACCAGATCCTTCAGTCTAATTTGTCCATGCCGACCAGATATCCTAAATTAATCTGGTCCCAAGATTTGGCCCATATCCCTCTCAACCCTTCTTATTGATATGCCCATCCAGATGCCTTTTAAATGTTGTTCATTCCTTACACATGCTACCCACTGCATTAAAAAGTTGCCTCTCAGGTCCTTTTTAAGTTTCTCCCCCGTTGCCTTAAACCTATGTCCTCTACTTTTGGACACCTTTCCCTGGGGATAAAAACCTTGGCTATTCATCCTATCCATGCTCCTCACGATTTTGTAAGCCTCTGTATGGTCATCCCTCAGCCTCTGATGTTCCAGGATAAATAGCCCCAGCCGATTCAGCCTCTCCCAATAGCTCATCTTGTTGACACTCAATTAAATATAAAACTGCACATCATAGATGGAGCCGCTCCCACTCAAACCCTTTCCCTGGCTTCCAGCCCTTGCAAACATCACTCCCCTACTCATCTGTCGACTGACAAAAACAAATAAGCTTGTTGAAACCATCCGGGTCACACCTCACTTACCCACTCCAAAACAACATACTAATTCCACCTACGTGGCAGCCCAGATTTAGCAGCTTTTCAGAGCAAGATCCACCAGCACATTTCCTATGGATCAAGGAATGGGAATGTAGGGAAGACATTAAGAAGTTTCTTGTGACATATCCATCTGATGGGCTTTGAACACTCACAGAGAGACTGCTCCCTACTAAACAGGTTCAGGAGAAATCAGGTCTATGCAAAGACATAGACAATGCTGCATATTATTGAGAAATGTACCCTCTGCAGGGAACTAATCACCTCAAACCCGGTAACTGAGGAGAAGATTGCTTGACTCTGGAGAGCTGTACTTGCTAAATATAAATAAAATCCAAGAGTCCAACATCAGCTCACCCCAAACCCCCGACAGTGATTCTCCTCCCCAGCAACCCCCATTCTACTTCTGATCTTGGTCCTGAGGTCTGACAATTATCCTGGCCTTAAAATAGATATATTGTGACACCAGCCACTGCTTCCATTATCAGGAATACGGAGAGCTACAGGCTCTTGCAGGGAAGCACATCCATCATTGAGACCTCATTGACTGGAAGGCCTGCCAGTGGTCACCTAAGAGCCTGAAGAGAGTATGGTTGAACCAGATTGGTTGGATGGAAATGATGGTCATCCAGCAGGCAAGTAAGACCTGCAAAAATCAACAATATTCCAGCCAGCATTTTCACCCATTCTTTAGTCTCTTCTTTTGTTTAGATGTTGGAGGGATTATTTGAAGAGAAAAGCAAGTCACAGTTAAGTGGAATTGGTACGAGGATGCAATACTTTAATTTTTCTCTCCAGTTGATTTTGGGATTTGAAGATATAATAGAATCATTGCAAAATTAATGATGGAATGGATTGTATATTGTGAGAGTCATGGACTTTAGCTGGATAGCAGATTGTAAACTGTAGTAATTTTTATCTTCTCAGCATGCGTGACAACCTGGTGAAATGGGTCACCTGTCCATTACAGTGATTTTTAAATCAACCTGTTTTGCTCCTCTGGTCCAGGTGAGTCTTGAATCTGGACCCTCTGGCCCAGAGGGAGCAGCACCTGCATTGCTCCAAACAGCACTCTGTCTGCCATATAGAACCAACTTTATTCAGATTACATAGATTTCAGTCAAATAGAAAACAGGCAGGATCTCTTATGGCTGCAGAATTGCTTCCATCAAATTACCACATAGATGGGAAGTGCAAATTAGCTTGCAAGCTGTTTATGGGGAAAGAATGATAGCCTAAGTAATGTTTTCTCATTTCAAGAAATAGTTGGCATCTTGACATCATTGTTTGATTTGTCTTGGAGGAATTATTGAGCCTGAGGTGAATTAATTGGCACAGGTGAAACAATACAGTTACGAAATACACTAGCAAATGATATAATCTGTTTGTGTATTAGTTTAATTCTTTCATGCAATCACTCTCTGAATTAAAATTGTGACGTGTCGTAAACATTCCCTACTGAAAGAAAAACATTTTATTAAATTTAGAAACAGAAAAATCAAAATTATGTTAAAATTGTTTTTTTTACCTGATTTTCAAGAAGTCAATGATGTAGAACTTGCTTCTTAAAAGAAGGCAAATCTCCTGAACTGCAAGTTCTGAAAAATGTGTTGCTGGAAAAGCGCAGCAAGTCAGGCAGCATCCAAAGAGCAGGAGAATCGACGTTTCGGGCATAAGCCCTTCTTCAGGAATGAGGAAGGTGTGCCAAGCAGGTAGGGAGGAGGGACTTTGGGGAGGGATGTTGGGAATGCGATAGGTGGAAGGAGGTTAAGGTGAGGGTGATAGGCCGGAGAGGGGGTGGAGGCGGAGAGGTCAGGAAGAAGATTGCAGGTCAGGGAGGCGGTGCTGAGTCCGAGGGTTGGGACTGAGATAAGGTGGGGGGGAGGGGAAATAAGGAAGTTGAAGAAATCTGCATTCATCCCTTGTGGTTGGAGGGTTCCTAGGCGTAAGATGAGGCACTCTTCCTCTAGGCGTCGTGTTGCCATGGTCTGGCAATGGAGGAGGCCAAGGACCTGCATGTCCTTGGCGAAGTGGGAGGGGGAGTTAAAGTGTTCCGCCACGGGGTGGTTGGGTTGGTTGGTGTGGGTGTCACAAAGGTGTTCTCTGAAACATTCCGCAAGTAGGCGGCCTGTCTCCCCAATATAGAGGAGGCCACATTGGGTGCAGCGGATGCTGTAAATGATGTGTGTGGAGGTGCAGGTGAATTTGTGATGGATATGGAAGGATCTCTTGGGGCCTTGGAGGGAAGTGAGGGGGGAGGTGTGGGCGCAAGAACTGTAAGTGCCACAATTATATCAAGTACAAATGAATTTGCTGCATTTTCCACTGGATGAGTAACAAAGAAATAGACAGTTTTGACTTCGTGTGATAGTGTAAAATGGACATTTTATATCTTTCCCTTAAAGAAGTTGCAATCTGGGGGTGGCATAGTGGCTCAGTGGTTAGCACTACTGCCTCACAGGGACCTGGGTTCGATTCCAGCCTTGGGTGACTGTTTGCGTGGAGTTTGCACATCCTCCCTGTGTCTGCGTGGGTTTCCTCTGGGTGCTCCGGTTTCCTCCCATAGTCCAAAGATGTGCAGGTCAGGTGAATTGGCCATGCCAAATTGTCCATAGTGTTAGGTGCATTAGTCAGAGGGAAATGGGTCTGAGTAGGTTACTCTTCGGAGGGTCGGTGTGAGCTTGTTGGGCCAATGGCCTGTTTCCACACTGTAGGGAATCTAATCTAAAACTCAAGCTGGGAGAAATCCAAATCATGCCATCAATTTATGATCATCTAGTTTGTACAATTGCACAAATCTTTTCATTTACCATATTGATTCACTTCAAGTATTTTTAAATCTGGTTTTCAGGAGATCAATTCCACTACAGCAAACTATCTGTACAATCTAGTTAAGCAGTTACTAAGATTACATTTAAATAAGTGAAATGTGGTTCAAACTGCTTTGACTTTGCACAAGCTTCATACCTAGAATGTTTGAGACATTTGTATTAACAAGGCAGATTGTTCCACTATCTCTTTGGCAGCACTATATTTAACTGACCCTGTTATATCTGACTGATGTGATGAGTGGAGCTAGCAGGCTATAACAGTAGATAAGTCCAAATCTTCATAAGGAAAGGTATGGATATCAACTGGTACCTGGGGAATAATTGTTCATTAAGTAATGTAAGGCTAAACAAAAATGAAGCATTACTTTAGAATGAATGTTCTTTAAAAATAAAGTTCAACACTTTAAATTATAAAGGGCTATTAATTCATTCTGACAGCCATAGGTTCCTTGAGTGCTGACTGAACCATAGACTCCGACTTTTGGCTTTTTTCTACAATAGAAATAACACCATGCAAGCCAATTAATTCCCTGAAGACTTTCAGAATAACCTGCTTTGCAGAAAAGAATGACTTGTCTCTTGTTGAACCAGTGTTGCATCTGATATGCTAAAGGTAATTCTAAACTATTCTGCACTCTACATCTTTTGGGAACTTTTTACTGACTCTGCTTAAAAGATAAGAAGTTTTATCGGGTAAGTTCCTAATCGCATAATATGATGGAGCTCACTCAGGGTTTCTCAAATGTAAAGCTGTCTTTGCTTCCTAATGTAGGAAACAGAAAGTTGTAACAGCAGCATTGATCAGACTCAGGGGCTGCTGTCACAAAGTATTGTTTTCATTTCGTGGATGGACAGGTAATTGCCGGCACTGTGACTACACGGGCAGTGCAGACAAAAGAGAACATAAAAGCGAAATGTGAACAACGTATTTTTTTATAGATGGAGCACCAGGGGACAATTGGAGTGGCGAGGCAGACTGACTCCAGAGAGGAATCTGTGAACACGCACTGGCAGACAGCCTGCAGCCAGATGAGATCATCTATCCTCATCTTTCTGCAGTCGTTCAAAGATAGGAAGGAAATCTTGTCTCTGTTCCTCTAAGAAGTTTTTAACTGTCAAATACAGTGTAATGCTATGTCATTTGGCGATGCTTTAGGTTTGATAATACATGCATTAATATTTACATGATGTGAAATATTATAATGTTTAGGAACAGAGAAAGGGGATATAAGTTTAGATTAGACCATTAGATATAATTTAGAAAAATGTGTACTTTTCAGAAATTCATTTCACCTTTTATTGTGTTATACATTTGTATATGACACTGATCTTCTAGTACTTTACCCTTCATGGCCATTTTCACTTGGGACTCTTGGTGAAGTGGGTCAGTGTCCTTATACAACCACATGGGCTATCCCTGCCAAATCTGATTCATGCTCTCATCAAGCATCAACATACTTAGATTATTAGCCAATCTTACCCCTACCACTGCGTTGCTGAGATAAACTTTATCACTACTAACGTTTAGTCTGTATGGCTTAGAACACAGTGACTTAACCTTTGAACCACCTTTTCTATATTTTACATTTTATATCATCAATTTTGATCCAATCTGACAGAGAACTAAAGATACCTAGCTAAAATTGTTTTTGAATTTCCTGATAATTTGATTGCAATTTATAATGAAGAAGAAGTTTGTTCACCTTCACTTTAGATTTGTTTCAATTTTGAAGTCCCTTATGATTACTTCGAAAAGGTAGCTAATATCTGAATGGAATTAATGTTTCATTTAGCTGTGATGTTTGGACAATTAAAATAACTTTGAACCCAAAGGTTTGAGAATACACATAGGGTTTCTGAGAGGTTAATAATAAGACCACCATGAGAATAGAAGCATGTACATGAACAGTCCTTGTACTTAACTGCTGTCAGAATAAATCCTGCAAATACATTTACCATTGGATTATTATTGCAATTAACTTGACTTACAGTCAAACACAACACTGACACAGTTCCCAACATTGAGCCTTTTATTTTGATAATGTCTGCTTTCGTTGCTTTTCAATTATCAACGCCAGAATCCTATAAGGTATAAACACATTGAAATGTCTTTGAGTTTATGCCAAAATTTTCAGTGTGCATTTACTGAACAGATAAAATATTGCAAAAGAATTGTGCAATTTATGCCACATTTAGTTTTCTTAATAGTACAGATCCAAAGTAGACAAATATCCCAGTGGTTGTGTAATCTGTCTTGATCAATTCATTTCAAATTGATTTTTATTCGAAATCCATGATTGATCAGATTATTAGACAAAATTATTCTTCCTTGCTTCCTAAAATGTCATCAATATCTTGAAATTGACCATTTTTATATCATGCACAGAATTGATCATGCTATTTTTGTCATAAAATCCCTACAGTGTGGAAAAAGGCCATTTGACCCAACAAGTCCACACCGACCCTCCAAAGAGTAACCCACCCAGGCCTATTCCCCTACTATACTACTCAACATTTCCCCTGACTAATGCATCTAACCTACATATCCCTGAATATCACAAGCAAGTTAGCATGGTCCGTTCACCTAATCTGCACATCTTTGGACCTTAGGAGGAAACCAGAGCACCTGGAAGAAACCCACAGAGATACTGGGAGTAAGCACTAAGTCCACACAGACATTCACCCGAGGCTGGGATTAAACCCAGGTACCTGGCACTGGGAGTCCACAGTGCTAACCACTGAGCCACCCTCTACAGCTGCAGCTGTTACCTCATAAGTACTTGTTTGACATTTTTAGCTTTTTACTTAATTCTGTAATTGATAGTGAAAACCATAACAAGAAACAACATTGTTCTACCAGCTACACAAAATGACATGCAAGGTGTGGTTCAGTGACCTCATACTCATACTCCTTGTCTGAATTCTTGGTTATACAAGTTGGGTAACCAACACGATGAGCTGAACATCCACTTTCTGTGCTATAATAATTCTGCAATTTAATTATATTTAAATCTAAATGTTGATATAAATTTCATTGTGTTAAAGTTCTCCAATTTTAATGCAGATTGCAGTAAATTTGACTTTTTTTGTTTATTAACTGATTAACCATTTTATTTTAAGTATGATGAAATGGTGAAATGGAAGAAGTTCAAAGTTTTAACCATATTCGAATGGTAGCAGTTCCACCTCTGAGTCAGAAAGCTGTGCGTTCAAATTCCATTCCAGTGACCTGGGCACACACTCAGGCTAACAGTCTAATACTGAGGTCGTACAGCCTCTTGTTGGAGATGCCTCTTTTGCTGTAATGTTAAATTTGTGCCTCATTTTTCATTTCGGAAGGGTACAAATGATTCACTGGAAACTCTAAAGGAGGAGCTAAGGATTCTTTGTTGTTCTGAATAACACAAATTTCTCAACAAAAGTCTCAAGAAAAATAGTTATTATCTCTTTGCCATTCATGCCTTGTGTAAACTGGTTATCGATTTTTTTTTTATTCGTTGTAAACTGCCTTAAGTTTTGAAAGGCATTCCTTAAATGTGTCAGCTTTGACAAAGGGTCAGTTAGACTTGAAACGTCAGCTCTTTTCTCTCCTTACAGATGCTGCCAGACTTGCTGAAATTTTTCTCTTTTGGTTTCAGATTCCAGCATCCACAGTAATTTGCTTTTATTCCTTAAATATAACTTGTTTCTGTATTGTTTGGACTACAATATCCCTTTATCGATGCAATTCAGTGTGACAAAGTAAAAAATCTAACGACATGTTGATTACAGCAGAAATACTGCTACGAGTCTTGCAAATATATTAGCAATACTACTCTTTTTAAAATTCAATTAAATGTAAGACTTAATTTGTGGTTATTGATGTTCTGAAATTTGTATAAATATACATGTGACTCACATATAAACTTCAGTGATAACTTTCCCATTTATGTCTACTGCATTACCAGGTTCATGCAAACATTGCGGTAACCACTATGTAACAGCTCCTGAAGAATTATTGATGCATTTTTTTAGAATTCAATAATACTTTTACAAAAGCTAAACAACAGATACTGAAAATCAGAAATTAAAGTAGAAAGTGTTGAAAATACTGGTGGGTCAGGCAGCAGCTGTTGAGTGTGAATCAGAGCTGACCTGAAGTGTTAATTCTCTTTGTTTCTCCTCAGATGCTGTCTGAAATGCTGGGTATTAACAGTATCTTTTGACAATACTTATCTATGTTTCTATAATTATCTGTTGTGATATTAATCACAAATTTTATTTCTCCCTGAAATACAGCTTTATTTCTCCGTAAACTTCAACTATGCAGCAAACAATTATCAGTTGGAGCTTCAGATCTATATTATAAGCTGGGTGTTTTTTGAGCATTTTGTCTTTATTGTTTGTTGAAAACTGTACATTTATCTACTTATCCACATTTCAAAAGCTTTCTGAGTACAGCCAATTTCCTTTTTACATGTATACATGTAAAAGGCACAATTCATTGTAAACCTTTCCATGTGTCAAGTCTCTAGTTCTTAGCCAGAGTCTTCAGATACTGAGCCTATTCTCTTGTTCTCCAGATTGAGTAACCAAATCTCTAGATATCCTGAGGTACAGCAAATAAAGATACTGAGATGGATATAATGAATGAAAGAAAGAAGAGACAGTATAATGAAAGAAGAAACCAGGGAAACAAAAAGGATGAAAGAAGAGACTAAAGATAACAAAACAGACACAAGAAGAACGAAAAAGGGAATGAAAGGGTTCATACGTGGATGAGATAGATTTTTTTAAAGTTCCCTGTCCTCACCTGTTTGCCTGACAGGAAATAATTTAGTAATATATCCTTGCTTTGCAAGCCCATCTCTTCCATAATCTGAAGAAATTCCAGAGAATTTTGTAACCTTTATAAATATTGAAACTTAGCCAATGCAAATTGTGACTGAAGAAATTTAGCTCAGTGAGTTACCTGGTTTTGCTTTAGAAAGTATTTCATTAAAATTTCTGGGGCATACTTTTGTGTTTTAAAACAAATGTTATGCAGTAATTTATTTATTTTTGTACTATTCACATTATCTTTCCATTTATATCTTAAAATTGCTCACGACAGGGGATATCATTTTTGGCTCAGATGGACATTTACACCTGTACTATTTAATGTCAGTGTTTAGTCACTTGCTGTAACAAAGGGTGCTTGCAACTAACCAGTTTACAGTGGACTGTGAAATCCCAAGTGATAGTCATTTATATATCAGCTATGGCAAATTTTATCTAGTCATCCAGAAAAGTCCTATTTATTTGGAAAGTTGCAAGCTCAAAGGTTAAACACCTTGAATAACTCAAAGCCCTGTTTTTTTGCAGTGCATTGCTTTATATTTCAAAGTCCATCTACTCCCTTTAGGCTTTAATTTGTGTGAGCAGAAAAATAGAAATGTCATCAGAAGGAAATGAATATTGTATACCAATTCTACAATAAAAGCATGAATGGTTGAAAATTGCCTTCAAAGCCAGTGACACAAGAGGAAACTTTAAAGAAATGCAGCTTTGTCTGAGCCCAAACTGATTTGGAATCGCCCATAGGTGTGTTATGAACAATCCTGACCCTGAGGGGCTTCATGAGCTCTTTGAAAAATTAGAGGTTTCTACTGTAGGGCTTTCAATAAATTACTTTTAATATCCTCACTGAAGCATACAGGAAGCAAAATGCATAAAGGAACTGTTTCACAAACATTTCCATATGTTGTGGAAAGATGTCATTGTTTCAGATTGCTTTTGTATCTTTGACTCAGTGTCTTATTAAGTCAGCTTGTCTAAACTTCACAGCTGTTACAACAGTCAGGATCAAACAACTGTGTGCCTGTTTGCTCAGCTTGATGAGCTCAGACGTGCACAAAAGAAAATATGTAATTGCACAAGACCTGCTCAATTTTTTTCAAAAATGTTCTCAAGTATTCTGAGCATTTCGTTTGCACGACTTAAAATGTATCATTCTTCTATTTCTTTCCCTGCAGCCTTTGAGTGATACCGGATATATCGCCGAGCACCCACCTAACTAACTGATATTTTTTATGGGGTGCTTATGGTCTATTATTGTCCTCATAATCCTTTCTACAGTTTGTACCTTTCTATATTTCTGAATAAAAGTCCAATTGTTTGTGCCAAGAGATATGTGAATGTATAGAATGACGTAAAGCATAAAAACAGGCCATTTATTCCAAATGAGCTTTGCCAGCATTTATATTTAACATGAGCCTTTTCTGATCTCTCTTTACCTAACCATATCAACATAAGTTTCTATTCCATTCTCCACCATATGTGTAACCTGGTTTTCCGTAAATTATATAGTAATAAGGTCCCCTTTCTGTCCATTATCTTGGTAATGAAAGTTCTCCTGAATTCCCTATTTAATTTTCTGGCAATGAGGTGCTTAATTTTCATGTGCACAAGGGTTTTTCTTTTCCTTGAAAAGGGTCAAGTAAGAGCCAGATGTGAACTTCAAATATTAGCTTACAGTGAAAGCTTACTGAAATAGTGGAAGTAAAATGTAACTTACAACCATGCGTTTTGTGGCTGAGAAACAGACAGACAGGCATTGAGCATTAGAGGGCACTGGCCCATTGAGGTCCGAAGTTCCAAGATGCCATATTCGCACCAACCTGTATGTTGATGAGAATTCACAGAGTCATACAGCATGGAAACAGGCCATTGGCTCAATTCATTGATACTGACCAGATTTCCTAAACCGAATTATTCCCATTTCCTTGCATTTGGCCCATATCCTTCTAAACCTTTGCTGTCCAGGTGCCAGTCCAACTGTCTTTTAAATGTTGTAATTGTACCTGCCTCTACCACTTTCTCTGACAGCTCATTCCACATATGCACCACCCTCTGTGTAAAAAAGTTGCCCAGCAGGCCTCTTTTAATCTTTCCTCTCTCACCTTAAATCTAGGTCCTCTAGTTTTGGACTCCACTACTCTGGGGAAAAGACCTTGGCTATTCATATTATCTAAGCAATTCATAAATTTATAAAGCTCTATAAATTCAGCCCTCAGCCTCCTATGCTCCAGGAGAAAATGTCCCAGCCTATCCAGCCACTCCTTATAACTCAAACCTCCATTCTCGGTAACATCCTTGTAAATCATATTTGCTCTCTTTCCAGTTTAACAACATCCTCCCTAAAGCAGGCCAACCACAACTGTACTTAGTATTCCAAATGTGGCCTTACATCTGTAATGTGATGTCCCAACTCCTGTTCTCTGTACTCCGACCAAGAAGGCAACTGTGTCAAACACCTTCACTACGCTGTCTACATGTGATGCAACTTTCAGGGAACTATGTATCTGCATCCCTAGGTTTCTCTGTTTGACAACAATCCCTAAGGCCTTCCAGTAACTGTGTAAGTCCTGTCCTGGTTTGACCTACCAAGATGCAACATCTCACATTTGACTTAAATTAATCTTCATCTGCCATTCCTCTTTCCATTGGCTGACTTGATCCCATTGTACTTTTAGATAACCTTCTTCACAGTCTACTTTACCCCCACTTTTGGTGTCATCTGCAAACTTATGAAGGATACCTCCTATACTATCATCCAATTTTTTAATACAAACGATGAACAAAATTGACCCAGCACCAATCCTTGCAACACATAACTGGTCATAGGTCTCCAGTTTGAACCACCACCCTTTGTCTCCTACCATTAAGCCAACTTTGTATCCAATTGGCTAGCTCTCCTTGGATGCCATGTGATCTAACCTTACTAACCAGTCCGTCTTGCAAAATCTTGTCAAAGGCTTTACCAAGGTTTGTTTTGAGAACTACTGTGCCATTGTCTATCTTGGTCTCCCTTTCAAAAAACTCAAATTTGACAGATATGGTTTCCCACTCACAAAGCCATGCTGCCGATCCCCAATCAGTCCTTGCCTTTCCAAATTCATGAAGATCCTGTCTCTCAGAATCCAATCCAACAACTGACATCCAGTCTGTCCATTTGAAATACGTGTTCAGCTATTTTGCTCTGTAAATCAGGGTTCAATGCAAAATTCATGCAATTATGCCTGAGGTTCTGCTCTGAAGGAAGTCTGAAAGCATCTCAAGAAAATACTTCAAGTTATATTTTGGAGCAGTTAGAAGAAGAATTTCCTCCAGACTCTCACACCAAATCCATGTCCAAACGTGTACCCAAGAAAGTTCACTGTCTGCTCAACACTTTGATTCAAATGAGACCCAATGATTTTTGTGCCATATATCCCAAATCCTGCCAATCATATCAAACAGCAGATCCCTCAGGCTGTTTGCATTATTGTATTAAGATCTCTCTAACCAGCCTGTATTTGCAAAACTCAAAACAGATGTCCACCATTGCATGTGTTTTTATAATTAGACAACATTTGCTGAATAATCCTGAGCAGGCAAAGCATTATATTGACAACCAATTTTGGATAGTCAGTTGTGTCGTAGTATGTCATACGTACACGCACTGAAAGCTGCATAAATTAAGACTTTAGTATTTGCAGGCAAAAAAAAATGTATGTATAGTCCACTTGATGCAAATCAATAGAGTTAATGAAAACCATTGTCTGGTTCATTTGTTAGGGCAATGCCTTGACCAATCAGTTTCAACCTTCCTGGTTTAAATTTAGCCAAACCTTGGCAGTTAACTGTCAGTGTTGAAAAGTGTGACACTGGAAAAGCACAGCAGGTCTGAGAAGCAGGAGAATCAATGTTTCGTGCATAAGCGTTACATCAGGAATTTGGGGTGGGGGGCCTGAGAGTTAAATAGGAACGTGGAGCTGGAAGAAAGGTAGCTGGGAAAGCAATAGGTAGATGGAGGTAATTGTGATAGGTCGGAGGGGAGAAGGGAGCAGATAGGTGAGAAGGAAGATGGACAGGTAGGACAGTTCAAGAGGGTGTTGCTGAGTTGGAGGGTTGGATCTAAGATAAATTGGGGGAAGAGATATGAGGAAACTGGTGAAATCAATGTTGATCTTGTGTGGTTGGAGGGTTCCCAAGATGGAAGATGAGCCGTGGATTGGATTTGACGGTGGAGGAGGCCCAGGTCCTGCATGTTCTTGGCGGAGTGGGAGGGGAAGCTGAAGTGGTCGGCCACAGGGCAGTGGAGTTGTTTGGTGTGTGTGTCCCAGAGATGTTCTCTGAAATTAGATTAGATTACATTACATTACAGTGTGAAAGCAGGCCCTTCGGCCCAACAAGTCCACACTGACCCGCCGAAGCGCAACCCACTCATACCCCTACATTTACCCCTTACCTAACACTATGGGCAATTTAGCATGGCCAATTCACCTGATCTGCACATCTTTGGACTGTGGGAGGAAACTGGAGCACCCAGAGGAAACCCACGCAGACACAGGGAGAATGTGCAAACTCCACACAGTCAGTCATCTGAGGCAGGAATTGAACCCAGGTCTCCGGCGCTGTGAGGCAGCAGTGCTAACCACTGTGCCATCGTGCCGCAAGTTGGCACCCTATCTCCCCAATGTCGTGAAGACCACATCAAAAGCAACAAACACAGTACATAAAGTGTTTAGATGTGCAGGAAAATCTCCACCAGATGTGGGAAGATCCTTGGATGGAGATGAGGGAGGAGGTGTGGACGCAGGTTTACATCTCTTGTGATGGCAAGGGAAGGAGCTGGGAGTGGAGGGTGGGTTGGTGGTGGGGGTGGGGAGGTGGTGGGGGAGGTGGCGGGGGTGGGGAGGTGGTGGGGGAGGTGGCGGGGGTGCGTGGACCTAACGAAGGAGTTGCAGTGGGAATGGTCTCTGCAGAATGCTGATAACCTCCCCACCTCCTTCCACATTCCTAATGAAGGGCATTTGCCCAAAAACAATCAATTCTCCTGCTCCTCGGATGCTGCGTGACCTGCTGTACCCTTTTAAACTCTGAGCTCCAGCATCTGCAGTCCTCACTTTCTCCTCGTTAACTGTCAGTGATCATTGAACTCCATTGTATCACCTCTGCATGTCTGGTTGCCAACAAATCAGCAGTCTCTACTCTGCTGTTTTCCCTTTCCATTAGTGTTTTGTTGTGAATTGATGAATACCAGATGAAAAGTTTCAACAAAATACAATATTTTTCAGCAACACTCAATAAACACTTTTTCAAAAAAGATCAATACTCTGGTATATCCCTTTTAAGAAAAATCACTTTGGAGATTCTATATTGGTCAGAAGATTGTTTCTGAAACCAACTACTTTCTTTTCAAAATGCATTTCAAGAACCTTTCCTTTAATGTGGTCACATATTAATTCAGAAATAGCTGTTATTTCAGTAAACATCTAGTTCTACATAAAAACTTCACAGAGGATGGCTTCTTTAAGTGGACAAGGTAAATGTGAACAGTTCATTTACATTCTTAGAAAAGTGACACTATCCTTCTTCGATTCTTCAAACTGTTTCAGAACTTCTGTAAAGTGAACTGTCCAAGCACAGGTTATTAAATTAAATCTAGCCTCTGAACAGATGACACACAGTAATAACTCACATTGAGTGTACTATTGAAAGCATACTACTTCTACAGACAATAAAACACTAATATGTTTCAGATGTAATTTTTTTTATTGAATGAGGTCTGTTCTTGAACTATTGTTGAAAAGTTTCATTATATGTCATGAAAAGTTGATAAATGTAACTTGGAAACTGATCAAAAAAATGATCACAGTAATATGACTTCAGTGCTTAGTGTTATATCTGACCAATTGAAAATCAATTTAAATTGCAGTTCCTGTGCAGGCTAGCTGATTCCAGCTCGAAAGATAGTTGGTGCCTGTTGTCCTGAGCTGAATAGAGGGAAAACAAATTGGCCATCTCTCCTACTCTTAAACACAATTTAAGTTTGCTGCAAAGTACAGGGCTTGCAACATCTTTGTGAGGACAGATTGCATGGAGGTTTGATGCCCTCATGTTAAAATAACCTGTCAGCACTCACTGTCTAGAATCATGCATGAGGTATGCCACCTGGGTGAGGTATAGACAATGACGAGTACACATGGAGCCACATGCCAGCATGAATCATTAACTTCAAGGGAAAGGGGGTTGGGAGAAGATTATGGAAGGAAACCAACAGAAGAAAACATCACCTGCTTAAGGTACAGAGTTCTATCCTCCTAATAACCCACTGAAGTTTGCATTGATAGCAAAATCCAAATGTCATAGTGTATAATAATGTATTTATTGTTGCAAGAGTGTGCATTTGGAACTTATTGCTTGTATTAGATGAATATTTTCAGTGGGTAATTTTCTTCCATCTGTTATTTTACTGGAACGTTTAATCTGCTTAACTATTTTGAATGTTGCAATGTTAAAGAGCAGAGAAAGATTTGTTGCACAAACACATTGCAGAGATGAGCAGAGAAATATTGCTTTGCATTCTTCCAGAAAACAGGAAACCAAGCAAATCAATCTGTTTTCTGAGGGACAGTGAAGATCCCATATGGCTACTTCAATAAAGAGCAGGTGAGCTGTCCTAGCCAATATTTGCCTCTCATTCAATATCAATAAAATAGATGATCTGATTTTCATCATGCAGTTGTTTGAGAGAGTGAGCAGTGTGCAAATTGGCTGCAGTGTTTCCTTTGTCACAACACTGACTACACTTGATTAAAAAAAAGTACTAAATTGACTAAAGCTTTTTGGGATCATTTGAAGTTGTGAAAGGTGCTAGATAAATGCAAGTTTTCTTTATAGATTAAATGTTTAATGGTTTCGACTATTTTATTAACAAAATTATATTAAAGAATGCTGTGTTAACAAAACAATCACAAAGAAATGTGGCACTAAACAATTGCATGTTTGATAGCATTTTACGTACACACAGTTTTAAAACTGAATTGTTACTGGTATTAACCTAAAAGCAATTCTAGTTGATCTTCAGAGTTTGTAGTTCATCAGTTAAAAATGCACTAAGCATTTTCTATAATGCTAGAAACTTCACAAACAGAAAAAAACTTTGTTTTTCTTTATTTCTTTATAAATGTCTATTATACTATGAAGACTAATATAGTTTCTGTAAATCTATTAATAAATATATGCATTTTTAAAAAAAAATGAATAGATTAATTTAAAGGTGAACAAATTATGTTGTTTTAAGTTTTGACATAATAAAATAACAATGCTTTACAGCAACAGAGTGTTAGGCTACATCGTGTCCTTCATTGAGCTGTGCAGTTACAATGTACTTTCCCACGATACAGGCTAAGAAAAGTTAAACAGGGAACACCCAATAACTACAGCACGAACATTCACCATTAGCTTTTACATTTTGTTTGGTTTGAAATTCCAAGCGGTTAGGGACAAAATCCTGACTTTCCAACAACAGAAAACCCATGTTGCAAAAATTAGAAAAACAAAGAAAACAACAAGATGACAATCTGTTTCTGTAAATCTTTGAGCACCAGAGGAAAATTGGTGTTGGCACTGTACACCATGTGTAGGAATCTATTTTCAAACACGTCCTTACATGGGCATGTAGCTTTCCCACCCAGAAACCTGTTAAATGGACAAATTGGTGTTCTGTGCCTGTAGTATATCTCCAAGTGCAAGTTTTGCGCAGAGACTAATGGAGTATTGATGGGTTAGTATCACGACGGTAGCTTCTAACTTTCACTGACGGGTGGAACACAGGTTATATGGATCAGCCACCTCCCGCATATCCTGCCCGATGAGTTTACCCACAAATTTGTTATCAATGAAAAGAAGAATTGAGTAGGGTGTGGAATGGGCAGCTTTTCGGCACTGCCAGTCCTCAAATTTGCAAGAAAAGTTAATCTACCTTATTGAAATCACTGGGTTCTTCCCTAAAACAGTGGATTTTTGTGAAACCAAGAGGAACTGTATTACTCCAGACTCTGTAAATCATCTGGCCCACAGCTGGCCTGTTCTTTTGCCTCACCACGCCCCCTCCTCCTCAAATTCTATGATGCTAAAACATCCAAGCATACCCTTAAAGTAGAACTATAATGCCTTCTTCTTCCCATAAATTATAAGTAATCCCAGCTTAGACTCAAAGTGCTGAAGCTTTGGAGGATTTCTTTCAGCTCAGCATGCAGCTAGTACACCTCGTTACACAGTACATGACTGCAGTGTGAGAGGACTGTTAACATCTTTGGACATGTATTCATATAATGTTTAATTCCTAGCACTTTGTAAGTAATTTAACAATAACTGTAACACTCCACTTTCTTTAAAAATAAGTTCCTAAAAATCAATATAACTGTTTCAAACATGAGCACTTTTTAAAAAATTTAAGATTAACAATCGAATTTTATCAATAAACTGATCATCTTAAGAGATCTCCTGTTTTAAATATTATGAACAGCGTTGCTTAAGTGATAGGATGTTATGCCACCACCTTGTGGATTTGTCATTCAGTGGTGAAGGCATGCTTCATGCTGCACAGTCTGATGTAATGTGTGTCACTCCTGATGTTTGTAGCAGAAATGCTTAATGCTGCTGTTGTGTCACTTGTTCCTAACATCTTTGGTGTTTCATCATTTGTTAATGGTGCTATTCATGTTGTCTCAATAGTCACCGATGTTGTTGGTGTTGTTGATCTTTCCTGCTTTTTAAGCTCAAGTGTACGTCAAATATGATCTCTGTTCCTCGTCATGTGCTGTCTGTTTTTTATTCTGAATAATATATGACCCAATGTATGAGTCTCAGTTTTACAAAACTTTTACTGGTTTCCAAGTTTTCATCATTGCATCATTTATAGTTTGGCTTTTTAACAGCTCAAGTAGGGAATTAACATTTTTATTAAAGTGTTGACCTCCTTTAATATGTGCATCCATCAATTGTTTATTTCTTCCTGGTCACTCAGGAAGAATCATTCTTGATAAATCCTTGTGCTTTACTCTTATATTTTCTTCCATTCAATTGTTGTACAAGAATTTATCTTCATCATTGCCATTTGGTTGTCATGCGATTTTGGAAATGTTCTTCCTGCATTATTTTAAGTGTGATTGTTCTAGTATGATTTTCTACACATTTTATAGTGAAATTTTATCTTTTAAAGACTTGCTAATTGTGTCTTATCAGACCATCCCTTGATAACTTACTGAGAGAGTGCCTGTTGTTGGTCTCATCTCTAACCCCGTTTTGGTGATGTTACATTCAATACATGGTGTATCATTATAATTTGATTTTTTTAAAATCTGGTGCTTTACTAAGATAAGATGAAGCACTTTATAACTGCTCAACAACCTCCCACCCCCCAGATAGAGCAGGACCATATGTTTCTATGACACAGAAAATAGAGTTAGCATCTTTTCCTTTGTGTGCCCCTCTGATTTGACTCCTTTCTGGCCACCCAATCTCAGTACTGTCCATGATATTGCAGAATTTGAGAGCACCTTTATTTGGGTATCATTTCTTTCAAATCTTCAGAAACAATCTTTTCATGTAGCCTCACCAAAATGATGTTAATCTGTTCTCTAGCATCTATCTTCAGATTAATGGTTAAGGTCTTATTTCTCACCCTTTTCCTGAATGGAATGATTCTGTG
This sequence comes from Chiloscyllium punctatum, assembly GCF_047496795.1. Taxonomy (NCBI): domain Eukaryota; kingdom Metazoa; phylum Chordata; class Chondrichthyes; order Orectolobiformes; family Hemiscylliidae; genus Chiloscyllium; species Chiloscyllium punctatum. Next base: position 6,412,236 of record NC_092783.1, on the reverse strand, counting down.
AAATGAAGCATACAGTCATGTCATGTAGTTAAACAATTGTCAGAACAAGAGATGAAGGAGGAATATCTTTTTTCAGAGAATAGCGAATCTGTGGAATTCTTTGCTGCTGAGGACTATCAATGCTGAGTAACTAAGTACAAGTAAGGCTGTGATAGATAAATTTTTAAGCATTAAAGAATCAAAGCTTATGAGGAAAGAGAAGAAAAATGAGTTAAGGATTATCAGATTCTGCCATGACCTCCTTGAATGGTGGAGCATATTCACTGGAGCCCAAATGGCTACTTCAGCTCCTATCTGTTATGGTTCGTAAGCTTAATGTGTCTTCAAACAAATTGTCATAATCCAGGGTACAGATGTTTTGTTTATTTTTATTTCTCATTATCTCTATTGCTCATCCTCTGATAACTCATTTATCATCTTCTTTCTTTGATTTTGCATTTCTTTTTCCCATTGATTTGGCTTTCTACAAGCTTCGCAGTTTGATCCGTATGTGAGACATTTCCGTCTGTCTGAGAAGTCATGTGATCATCCACAGCTCTTGTAAAGCTGACAGAGTGAAAGGTATACACTGTGCAGTCTTTTGATGTTGTTCCACCATATCTGTCCTCCTACATTTTTCTTGACTGAAAGCAAGTCTTTTGGATAGTCAGTGCCTTGATCTTCTACTTTTGGTTTCCATTGCTCTGGCATTGTCTCCAGCCTGTGTTACTGTGATCTTGTCCTTTCCAATCAATTAATTCTGAACTTCAGGATGTGCAGAACCCCACACAAGCTGACTTTTATCTATGGCATTAAAGTTGTATGCTCTGCTTCCATTTTTTTTTTAGTTGTTATGATTTCGTCAACAGGTACATGATTCTTGCCTCACAGGATGAAATTCTAATTGGTAGAACCAATCAGTTGACCTTAGCTGGAGATATGTTCTGAAATTTTCAAAATGTTTGTCAGCATTTTGGCTGCCATTTTTACTCAGCTCATTAAACAAATTTAACCCTTTCTCTCCTTGTTACAAAATAAAGATGCAGCTGACAATTTCCTCTACTCTAAAGCTTATAAAAGGAAGTCAGCGTAGTCTTATGAGACCAAGAACTGGGCTCCCTCATTAGAGTGAGGTGAAGGGTTGTGGCTTAACCAGAGGGTCATCATACGTTAGGCAAGGGAGGATGATTGGAGAAGTGAAAACCTTCTGTGAAGGTAACCTCAGTCTGTGAAGGAGTTGAAGCCACACTGTTTGTAACAATCTACCTCACAAGCCAGCTGTCCAACCAACTGAGCTAAACCAAATATTAGAAATAACAAGATTATACAAATCCATATATTTCATCAAACAGCTTTTATTTTCTTCTCTGATTATTTAACTGGTTAGCAGTTAATATAGAAAAATAAGTCTAACTAATCAGTTAAATCATTGTTATTTGTTTGTTAATTAATAGTTAAGTAGTTACTTCCAACATAAAGTAATATGTAAAGAGGAGAAGGCTATTCATTCTTTTCTGGCTGCTCTGTCATTCCATCAGATTATATCTGATCTGTGACAGAACTTCATGCCTTAGATCCATATTCTTTGATACCCTTATGTAATAAAATCAAGCAATCTCAGTTTCATCCCAATGTTGGCATCCTTTTGGAAGAGAATGTTTTGCATATCACCTGCAATTGTGTGAAAACGTGCTTCTACAATTTGCTCCTTGGAACTTACAAAGTCGGGGTTGTTGGGGGCAAGGGGCACAGAGTCGGAGACTGGGCGGAGAGGGGGGAAGAGAGAGAGAGCTATGAGAGCAGTCGTGTCAGTCTAATGGCAAAGGTGTCCCAGTCAAGTGACTTGGTGATTGTTTTTACAATGTGTAGAAGCACTTTAATGTAAATTGTGTCATCACTGTGCAGTATTTGGCAAATAAACAAAAGAGGCTTGGTAAACACTTCTTAATAAAGATGTCTTTACAATGCTGATAAATCTTTTGAACCATTTTTAAAGTTAAAATTCAGTAATGAGATAAATATGCTTGAAGTTTTGAATTGTGTACTAATATTATATTATTCTGGGCTTTAGAATTCATTCCTTAATTCCTTCAGCTTTATTGTGAGCTTCATTCCATTAGGGTTGTTCACTTAGGCAATGTCAGAATTACTGATTTGTTCTTCGCCTGTGCGAATATCATTTCTTCATAGGAGAACAATGCTGTTGGAGTTGTGGATATCATAAATCTAACTAATCAGTATTGGTTTTTAATCAGAATAACAGAAGAATGCTATCTGGTTGGGAATTTAGTTTAAGAAACTAAAAAAAGTCATAATTAGTGAGCCACAATGACATTCATATCAATGCCTCACTTCAATGGCTACTCATAATAATTAAAATGTTTGTATTTTAAAACTGAGTACACACAATTCATCCTCAATTGCATGAAATGAGCCAAGTACTTGGGTGACATTTGAATTCTTGGCCTGCAATCTGAATCTCACCAGTGGCAGTGCATCTTTGACTTGTTTAATTTCTCTATAACTTTGATTATCTTTTATCTAAGGAAACTTGCACAGATAACAAATTCTACCTAAAAGTGAAATCTTTGAGGATACTGATCTGCAGCACATTCATTATACAGTATTTACTATGTCATAAAATTAAGATTTTTTTATAAATTATGATCTAATAATCATAATTCAGAAAGCAGTCTATATTAAAAGAAATTCTAGTGCAATGAAACTCATTGTAGGTTTTGATTATAAATGATGTGATGGTATCAGGACATCAACCCTCTCTACCCCAACACTATTCCCAGGTGCTGCAGAACTTTCAGGGACATGTCAGTTAGACACATCATTCTTCCCAAAAAGTGGAAGAAATATCTGATAGCATGCTTCTTTTATATTTGTATAAACTAGGAGACCAAAGTATGCCCCAGCTTCATTCAGGGTTTCAGGATTGATGCGAGCTGAGTATATAATATCTAAAAGTTAATTTGATTCTATACCTTGTTCGAGCTCTTGTTGTTTGTTGCAGACCTACAATTTAGATTTGAATTGTTGGATGTTTACGTCTCATTTAGGTAATTGCGTGGGCATTAAGTTAAATTACCATTCATGAATCAGGTAACAGCATTTGACAGACCTATCACCAAGCTCAGGGGTTTTGTCGAAATGATTTAGATAATAAAGAGTTTGTGTCAGTCAGCCAGCCATTAACAGCAGCTGCGCCAACAATCTACACACACGGACTCACAACAGTCAGATCAGAAAGTCAAATGATTGGTTTGCACTGTTAAAAACCTTGACATATGCGTATATGTCAGGCAAATATGAGATTTGTACCTCGAATCTCAATGTTGCAAAAGTAAAAACCCTTTGAACTGCTTCTATGTGAATTGTAAATTATTGCTGGGGAGGAAGGGGAGACTCGTTAACCACAGCTGGCAACTTCACAATCATTCCTACTTCCTGGATGGTTTTACAAACACCGTGAAATTCCATACCTGAGTTGAAAGCTAACAACATGCAACACAGCACTCTGGACTGAAAACGGATCCTCCTTGGCAGCATTGATGATCTTTTCCTGCTCGTACACAAGAAGCAAATAAAGCAGTCACCAAGTTATGGGAATTCGATTTGGCATGTTTTCAGAGTTTAAAAGAAGACTTTGCTTTGACTCAAGTATTTCACGGCTCCCTGATGTGTGCGCAAATCAAGAACAGCGCACATACCTCATCACAGTAGTGCTAGAACCACATAGACAAATAGCACCATCAATTTTATATAAATTTCATTTATTAGTTCATATATTTCATAAAGGTGGGGCATCTCTAAATCTCTAAGTGGCTTTTATACTTTAGCACTATCCAAATTAGCCTTTAAGTATTAGTTCTACCCGCTAAGGACAATAAGAACAATTCATTGAGATACATTTTACCAAAAATTGGCTTAGAGTTATTTTTGAAGAATTTCACAGAATAGTTCTCTCTACGTGCTCTAAGAAGTTTGTAGAATTGACCACATTTTTCTTCATTAAGTGTGCTCAGCGAGGCATTCGCACTGTCCTGTGCGCATTATCAGTAGAAGCACATACGAGTGCCAGGGCGATCCAGGATTTGTTCCATCGTTGCCATGTTTAAAGTCCAGTTTTGCACCCCATTAAGTGCAAAGACTAACACTTCACAGTATACATAGGAAAATGCAAAAAAAAGACTAACTTGAAATGACAAACCAGACTGATGTATGACCAGACCCTTGTTGTGTGACTTGGAGAGGAAGTTGCAAATTTTTCTGATCCCATCTGTCTGCTATTCTTGTACTTTTTAAGTGGTAAAGTTCATTGGTTTTTGAAGGTGCTGTCAAAGGAAGCATGTATAGTTGGTGCTGTGCTTCTTCAATATAATGGACATGGAGATATGTGTGTGTCAAGTCATTTAAGTGTCCAGATTTGTCTGGGGCATTTTTGAAAACACTAATACTGTAGTTTGTAGGATTACACTTAATGTCAATGATGTATTTGTGTATCTGGTTAGAGTATCATAATATTAGTTCTTATTTTATAAAATATGTAGGTTAAAAGAGAAAAAATGAAGAGTGTGATGTGCTAAATATAACCAATACTGTAGAACCAAGAATGTCTTATGATACCTACCTGTATCCTTTATAACTGGGAAAAGCCAGCGCTTAATTTAGAGTGGTGCTGGAAAAGCACAGCACGTCGGGCAGCATCTGAGGAGCAGGAAAATCAACGTTTCGGGCAAAAGACCTTCATCAGGAATAGAGGCAGGGTGCCTGCAGAGTGGAGAGATAAATGAGAGGGGGGGGGGTGGGGGTGGAGAGAAAGTAGCATAGGATACAGTAGGTGAATGGGGGTGGGAATGGAGATGATAGGTCAGAGAGGAGGGTGGGGGAAGGTAGCAAAAATATGCAGTTTAATGTGGATAAATTTATGGTTATCCACTTTGGTGGTAAGAACAGGAAGGCAGATTACTTACCTAAATGGAATCAATTTAGGTAAAGGGGCAGTACAGAGAGATCTGGGTGTTCTTGTACACCAGTCAATGAAGGTAAGCATGCAGGTACAGCAGGTAGTGAAGAAGGCTAATAGCATGCTGGCCTTCATAACAAGAGGGATTGAGTATAGAAGCAAAGAGGTTCTTCTGCAGCTGTACAGGGCCCTGGTGAGACCACACCTGGAGTACTGTGTTCAGTTCTGGTCTCCAAATATGAGGAAAGACATTCTGGCTATTGAGAGAGTGCAGCGTAGGTTCACGAGGTCAATTCCTGGAATGGCGGGATTACCTTACACGGAAAGACTGAAGCGACTGGGCTTGTATACCCTTGAGTTTAGAAGACTGAGATGGGATCTGATTGAGACATATAAGATTATTAAAGGATTGGACACTCTGGAGGCAGGAAACATGTTTCCGCTGATGGGTGAGTGCCAAACCAGAGGAAACAGCTTAAAAATACAGGGTAGACCATTTAGGACAGAGATGAGGAGAAACTTCTTCACCCAGAGAGTGGTGGCTGTGTGGAATGCTCTGCCCCAGAGGGTAGTGGAGGCCCGGTCTCCGGATTCATTTAAGAAAGAGTTGGATAGAGCTCTCAAGGATAGTGGAATCAAGGGTTATGGAGATAAGGCAGGAACAGGATACTGATTAAGGATGATCAGCCATGATCATATTGAATGGTGGTGCAGGCTCAAAGGGCAGAATGGCCTACTCCTGCACCTATTGTCTATTGTCAAAAAGTACAATGGCTGAATGGGGGTGGGGATTGAGGTGATAGGTCAGAGAGGAGGGTGGAGTGGATAGGTGGAAAGGAAGAATAGGCAGGTAGGACAGGTCATGAGGGCAGTGCTGAGCTGGAAGGTTAGAGGTAGGGGTGAGGTAGGGGAAGGGGAAATGAGGAAACTGGCAAAATCCACATTGATGCCCTGGGGTTGAAGTGTTCTGAGGCGGAAGATGAGGCATTCTTCCTCCAGGCGTCAGGTGGTGAGGGAGCAGCGGTGGAGTAGGCTCAGGACCTGCATATCCTTGGCAGAGTGGGAGTGGGAGGGGGAGTTGAAATGTTGGGCCACAGGGCGGTGGGGTTGATTGGTGCAGGTGTCCCTGAGATGGCCCCTAAGGCGCTCTGCTAGGAGGTGTCCAGTCTCCCCAGTGTAGACGAGACCGCATCGGGAGCAATGGATACAATAAATGATATTGGTTGATGTGCAGATAAAACTTTGATGGATGTGGAAGGCTCTGTTGGTGCCTTGGATGGAGGTGAGGGAGGAGGTGTGGGCGCAGGTTTTGCAATTCCTGCAGGGCAGGGGAGAGTGGGTTGTTGGGGGCATGGACCTGACCAGGTGGTCACGGAGGGAACCGTCTTTGCGGAAAGCAGAAATGGGTAACGAGGGAAATGTATCCCTGGTGGTGGGGTCCGTTTGGAGGTGGCAGAAATGTCATCGGATGATGTGGTTTATGCGAAGGTTGGTAGGGTGGAAGGTGAGACCGGGGGGGGGGGGTTCTATCCTTGTTACGGTTGGAGGAGTGGGGTTTGAGGGCGGAGGTGTCCGAGGAGCAGGAAAATCGACGTTGCGGGCAAAAGCACTCCATCCACCTGGACATCCCGTGCTGGCCTATTACCCACCCTCGATCTTTTTATTTCCAACTGCCGCTGAGACATTAACCGCCTCAACCTGTCTACCCCTCTCCCCCACTCCAACCTCTCACCCTCACAAAGCACAGCCCTCTACTCCCTCTGCTCCAATCCCAATCTCACCATCAAACCAGCAGATAAAGCGGATGCAGTGGTAGTTTGGCGCACTGACCTCTACACTGCTGAAGCCACACATCAACTCGAAGGCACCTCCTCCTACCGCCCCCTCGACCATGACCCCACCCCCCATCACCAAACCATCATCTCCCAGACCATACAGAACCTCATCACCTCAGGAGATCTCCCTTTTACAAAGTCAGCACTTAGCTGTGCAACTTTTATTTTCAGTTCTTAAACTATTTAAACTGAAGACTGATTGCTTTTGCAGATTCAAAATGAACTTTTTAATCACCTGACATCTCTTCACATAGGCTAATGTTATTGAAGGAAAGTAGATATTTACAATGTGTGTGAGGATCTTTAACAGCATTAGTGAGGTAGCAAAGCAATTCACTTTGAACGATTGAGAAGTGATTGCTAGAAAATAGTCTTCCATTGATACTTTTGTTACATTTTTAGTTTAAATATGAACACTATAAGCCAAAAGTTATAGATGCTGATCTAACATTCTCTGATATAAATGTGAATTACTGAGCGTGCAGATACAGTTCTATTACTTCTTTTAAGAGTTTTTTCTTTAAATTCATGTTGTTTGTTTCCGCAAATCTCTGACAGTCAAATTTTATATTGAATTTTAATTTCAACTTGCTATAAAAAAATGAATAAATACCTAATAAAATGATTTATTGAAAGCAGCAAAGTATCTGAAAGACAAAACATTATTAAATCTTTGTATTGTTTAGATTCAAGTCCTAAATCTGAATTATGATCTCCAATGGAGTTGTGGACAGCATTATCCATCAGCTTTTAACATGTTAAAATAGTAAATCTCAATAAGTGTATGTTATTCCAATAATAACCACAGATTAGAAGTTTTTTTTGTCAAGGTAGGGTCAGAGGTAGGCATAAGTAAGAAAGACCAATTCATATCTGGAGATGAAGTACAATAATGTAATTGTCGAGGATTTGGAGGGAGTCACATTGACCTCTTTTTATTGATCTAGCTATTCTCAGTAAATTCTTACAAAGGAGTAAGAACTTTGTATTTTAATCACATTTTACACTGTTTTTGTATGACAAGTTCTTTTACTTCACAATAGAAAATGTGTCCAAGATGAGAATACCTTGGTCATTGACAATGGTATGTTACAGTTCACTCAAGGAGTTTGAGTTGCTGTGGCACTGTGCTCTTTCACATCAACATTTTATTTGGAGCTATGTGTGATAATGGTAGAGGCTCCAACATCATTTCCATTATATAGCTAACCAGAAATCTCTCCCAATCTAACTGGTTGCTTTGGTGTGTCTTGGAAGGATTTTCAGGTGTATTAGACTGACAGACCACAATTGACTTCTTGCAAAATCTAAATCTGGTGGCTTCCTATATTTAATCGAAGAATTTGATGCAAGTTACGCAAGGCCACTTTCAGATTTTCATAACTGGTTACAAAATAGCACCCATAATTGCACCATTGTGTTTGTTGATTGAGGGCATGTTTGCACACCAACATTGGCATTCCACCAATTTGAAAGGTAGGGTATAAATATGGAGTCTAATAAATACTGGAGGTGGAATGTGGACTATCAATATGTGGACTATTTATATGCAAGGTTCTCTTGCATATAAATACTGTCTTCAGCAGGTCAGGTTCGAAATTTCAATTCTCAATTGTGGGCAACATTCTAAGTTTTTGTGATATGGCGTATCCAAATGAGGAATTTAAAATATATTAGGGATGAAGAATGCAAGTCAGCTTCTAACATCTATGTTGAGCATTTCTCAGTTTGCTGTCTGTCCTGTAAATATATTCCAAATGCACCAGCATGAGTGAGACATTTTATGCAATAACCACCAAGCCCACCAACAGTTCAGCTTTCAGCAACTGTTAGCACCTGACATTTATATTGTATTTGCTCAAGTTATCTTATAAAATAAATTAAAATTGGTTTGAGATCAAATTTTTTTAACAGGTTAAAAAGAATATATGTCATGTGTGTTGTTACGTGATAAAATAATCAGCGATTAACTTGTTTCATTATCCATAATGGATAATGAAGAGAACAAGTTCTGAAAGTAACAGAGACAGACCAGTCTCTAACAAGGACAAAGTTATTTGGAAGCCTGAAATTGAGTGGTGCCCTTTAAGTGTAAACTTTACCCATTGGTAGTCGAAATAAAGCATGGAAAGTCAAAAGGGTCAGGTGCCTGCTCTAACAATATATTGTCAATTACAACATGATGTATTTTTTTTTCATTCAGCTATGAGCTGGGGACATCGATGGCTAGGTCAGCAGTTATTGCCCATCCTTGATTGGAGTTACGTGTCAACTACATTGTTATTGGTCTAGGATCACCTGCAGGCCAAACTAAATAAGGATGGCAGATTCATTCCAGAAAGAACACTATAAATCAGATAGGTTTTTCTGACAATTGGCATTGAGTTCTTGGTCATCATTAGACACTTCATTCCAGATTTGTTTATCGATTTCAAGTTCCATCATCTACCATGACAGGATTTAATCCCAGCTCCCCAGAACATTACGTGGGTCTCTCGTTTAATGTTCCATTCATAATACCACTAGTCCATCACCACCCCTCTGATCATCTTTTCTTTATTGGCAACTACTACTGTTATCCAAATCTGTTCTGCCCTCATGCTCTGTCATAGATACAGTGATGGGCTTTTTAGCTACAACAGGATATTTGTACCTGAAGAGGTGATATTTATGTTAGTTCACATCACATAAAGACTAATGAGTAACATAATGATGAAGGATTCAAGAGACATTTATGACAGCTGTTTGTTATTCTCTAAATATATTACAATGACAGGAATTTGCCTACTTAGACTAAAGTTAAGATATTAAAGATACTAAAATGTAGCACACATCCCTCAGCATGTCATACTGCAAGAGGATTCAGCAAGATGGAGATTGAGACATTTGCACCCTCAAATCACAGGTGATGCACGATAATAGTATCTTGAGCCTATCACTGAAATGTTTATTGTATTTGAACTGTGAGATATAACACAACAATCTATACCAGCAGCGATACTGAAGTCAGTTCCTCCAGTGCTGGAGCCAACCAATGTAAATATAAGTATAAGTTAGCAAAGCTTAGACATAATACTTAAAGCACAAAAGCATATTCAGCTGAGAGCAGGATCAAATTATGGTGAGAAATTCATAGACAGGAATTAATCACATCAAAGTGATGTATTCTGATCCAGATTTAGAAAGAAGCATCACTGATAGCTGACTATTTGACAAATTTTATTAGGAAATAAGTGCACTTGTATTAATTCTGCAAATAAATCATTTTTTGCATATTTGACCAAAATGAAAGGCTTGGCATTAGTAAAATAAAATGGCTTGGATTTTCCAATGGCCAGATGATCTTTTTTCCAAAATGGATAGGAATTTTCAATGGAACTGTGTAGAAACCCTACTCACAACAGATTCTGAAATAATTGCTCAGGAAATTGAAGATTCTGGTAAGCAATTTCTCTATGCCTGAAACCCTCTAAAAGTCTGAGTTTAAACTGAAGAATTTGGAGGGTTCCAATGGAATTAGGTAAATAATTATTTTGGGTCCCCTGTCAGAGTAAGAACCACCATCTTTACTCCAAGTCCTCACGCTCGTCATATCACTGCTACTGTACTCATGTCCCACCAAGTCTCATGCTCAACCACTTTCATTATTGTCTGCATCATCTTCCTCACTGGTTAAAACCCCCAACCCCACTAACCTTAAGTGTCCTTTACATTGCCTACTCACTCACCCAGGTTTACCACCCCATTGCACCATCAGTAATGGCTCTGCCACCCAGTTTTGTCTTTCATAATTCCTGCCCTCTCTCTCATTCCAGAGAGAAAATAGAAAACAGGATACATGGTAGGCTGACCATCATTCAGCTACTTATCCCTAAAGAGGAGAAGATCATGACTCAAATCAACCAGAACAGAGCCTGGACTGGCTGCCTTTGACTTACTGTGCTGGGACTCCCTGAGTCAAGTGTCCCCCCTTGACTTGACCAAGGACTGCAATGCTGGAGAATCAGAGTAGAAAGGTGTGGTGCTTGTAAAGCACAGCAGGCCAGGCAACATCTGAAGAGCAGGACAGCATGCATAAGCCTGAAAAATCGACTGTCTTGCTCCCCGGATGTGCCTGACCTGATGTTCTTTTCCAGTGCCGCATTTGACTGAGACCTACAATGACAAGCTTCCTGACTTAGTGCCAAGTTTTAGTGCGACACTAAACTGCAAAGCAAAACAGCAGAAGGATGAATCTGATATCTCTGGCTGAGGGAGCAAGTGTGGTAAGGCAAGACAAGGAAGAGATGCTAAAAGCTTCCAAGTAGGCTCAGAGTGAGTGAGCACTATGATAGTGAATAAAGAGCCCATGAGCTGAGTGTGCGTCCCTGAGTGCATGATGGCCTTGCTACTACATTACAATGATAATTGTCAGCGCAGCCTGAGATGCAATACTGAAGTGCAGAAGAGTCCTCTAAGTGAATCGGAGATTTGAGTGAGTGTTCTTAAAGGCTGGTAAATGTCAGATGCCAATGTTTGTGGATGGAGCATGGATGGGTGGTGCCCATGGAGCATGCACTGCCATGTCAGTGCCCAGTCTCCTAGAGATCATTTGGTGCAAGCGGCAAGTTGAATCCTCCAGGTACCTGGTCAGGTTTCCTCATCGAGCTTTACTGGCATCAAGCTTGACTGGCAAGTTTAATAAGATGGGAGGCTGAATCTTAATGAGGTGAATTGTACTGTTTACAAGGTTTCCAACTGCCCTTTTCCACTCTAGACCTGACAAGCCCCTTCCCGGCTCCAGACCCACTCCATCCTTCTCTTCCTCCGAACCTGACCGTCGTTCCCCTGCTCTGGACCCGATAACTTCCTTATTATCCTATCTCCCCTTCCCTCACACCAGACCCAATCTGTCTCCGCACCCTTGGTCTGAATTATACCCTTCTCTGACATTGCTAGTGATGTTATGAAGGAGACATGGATTGATATTCTTTCCGCCATTTTTTTGATACACTTGCAAAGGAATTAGGGAAAACAATGACAAACATATTTTCATGAAGACACATACTTTTAAGAAAGGCTATGTTTCCCAACACCCCTGAAGGGTTCAAATTGGAAAGGAAGGAAGTTCTGCACATGTAGGCTATGTTAAATGGCCTGCCAGTAAAAAAAAACTTGGTGGTACCCAAAGAAGCACAATATAAAGGAGCCAACAAAGCTGAATGACGTCACTGATGATACTGGCAAGTGTACTGTACATGAACATTTTTCATATATGTACTGAATTTTATGGGGGTATCAGGAGACATTCTCTTTGAGAAGTAAGTAGAATTCTCCAGTGTATAATCAATTTGCTTCAGCATTTGCACTTCAAATAGGCTGTCAGAGGTAATTAATGTGCTTTAACTGACAGTCATCTAAAGTATCAGCAGGTGAAAAGGATTCAACTTATTGTTGACATTAATGTAAATTAAAATAATTGTTGGATTATATCAACTTTTTAGTTTTCTCATGGATTGAGGCTTCAGTGCCATTGCCAAATACTTAAACAACAATAAAAGGGTAAAGGTTAAGTGTTAAATTACAGCATCTTTGCAGGAACTAAACTAATTAACGATCTTCAACTTCTCCTCAGTAATTCATTGACTATGTAGAATATTTGCTCAAACTAACATTGCTATGTAATAGGTTCACATCAATTACTAACACAAAAACTAAGTTATTGTTTTCAATCCTGTAGTAGAATTTGACAATTTACAAAACTCACTAGTTAGAGAAGATAAAATAGTGCCTGATGCATAAATACACTGTGAACCTAAAAAAATTATGTTGGTTACTTTGAATATCTGTCTGTCAAAAGAAAGAAGCAAGATTTAGTAATATCATGCTGATGAAATGGGAACAGTTCATAGATCATTAACAAGGTAACCTTTCCTCATAATGCAGGAGGAACAAGTACATGTGTTTATTTGTCAGTCCACCGATGTTCAGCGTTATTTGCACAATGCCTAAATTATTCAGGTATCTGCAATACTGTAAACAAAGGGAGAATGAATGTGTTGTACATCATGTCTAATTTAGTTTACAGGAGCTGTTAATTTTACGTTTAGTGACATGGTGGCTCAATGGTTAACACTACTGCCTCACACTGCCAGGGACCCAGGTTTGATTCCAGCTTTGGGCAACTGTCTGTGTGGAGTTTGCACATTCTCCCCATGTCTGTGTGGGTTTCCTTTCACAATCCAAATAATTGACCATGCTAAATTGCTCATTATGTTCAGGGGTGGGTAGGTTAGGTAAATATAGAGTAATAGGTTAGGGGAATGAGTCTGGATAGGTTACTCTTTGGAGTTTTGGGCCAAATGGCCTGATTGTACACTGTAGTGATTCTATTAGTACAAAACTGAGAAATCAGTAAAGACTGAATAAATACTGGAATCACTAAAAAAGAAATATTACATTTTCACTATAATGTCAAGAATTGATATAATATATATTTTGCATTTCAGGATCTTACGATGTCTTATAGGCAATGACTTTTGAAGGATGGTTGCGATGTGATGAAACACAGTGGCCATCTGTGAACAGCAAAGTTCTCCAAATAGCCATATGGTAAAGACCAGATAGTTTCATTTTGAGTCTTGTTGGTTAGCATTATTTTTTCCAAGCTAGTGCTATAAAGATCCATCTAAGAATTGTGAGGGCCCTAGCTCAAATTATCATTCAAAATTGACAATTTGCACTACTCCTTTCATGCTACAGTGGATTTGCAGCCCAGACAATGTACTCAAGACTTTAGAGTGAGCCTTGAAGCTGTAACTTTCTGAATTTGACAAGAATGCCACAGAGTCAAAGCTAATACCTCACTTACTTAACCAAAGTTTCCATTTGGTAATCATTGGGTATAATCAATGTTGCAGTCTTTCAGAAAAGTTTACTTCTGAAAAGTTCTTTTGTTAAATATATGAAGACGACTTTACAGAAAAATGCATAACATTTCTGTTTACATATAATAAGTACATTCAATGCAGAAAAAAGCCTTTAAATTATTACAGAATTTGCAACACCTCAGAGTGACAACTCAATACAGTTTACCGGTGCTGGATACAATTCCTAGCTTGTGATTGAAATTTACAGTAGTATCCTGGAATAACAGAGTTTTAAAATGGAAAAACAGGTAATAATGATTATCCTTGAGATATTTTATTCAGACATTGTGTACCTCTGCTTTTCAATGAGCAACATGTTTTACTAATAATTTAAACAATGTCATGCCTTTGAATCCACAACTTAAATTGCAGTTCTCAATATTAGCAATGCACGAACCATTTGGGCAGCAAGTTTCAATGATAGTGTGCACATTTCAAATGTTGCAGTATGTTTTATTTCTTTTCATTCAAGTTGCTTAATTAGTGCATTCAATTCTTTTCAGTAAAAATAATTTTGTAAACCAAGGGATTTAACTTGTTTAGTTAAGAGTTATTGCCTGCATTGAGTTGTTTTTTCTGAAGCAAAGAATGGGTAGATAGCGATAAAAAGGTAAGTATAGATGATAAGTGAATTTCATGGTATTTAAAAGAACTGGGCCCATGAATACTTGTTAAATATGACCAACACTTACCACGTACAATTTGTGTGTTGTGGGTTGATTCCATTCTATAAGAGTGAACAAAACACTTTGTCTTGCATGATATATGACTGAAATATACATCAAACAATATGCCATGCAATGTAACATGAAGCAACATAACTCCCAACATTTTATTAAATGCTAATTTTTTCTTACCTTTACTTTACCTTCCCTGCCTTATGACTATTGTTATGACAATGTCTCCTCTAAAATTTTCTTCCTTCTTCTGAATACTCTGTGCTGCAAGTTCTGTTTCATGTATCTCGTGGGCTGAACTCAAAATTTGGCAATGGGCACATTTGTTTTTTCTAAGAACTTTAAAACTGGAGTATTTTTCTGTCCTCAATATTTCCTTCTCCCTCAGATAATGAGGTGTTAAAATCCAAGATTACTGTCAATTAATTACTATTTCTTGGTTCAAAACTAACTTGCATTTGGAAACCTTTAAAAACCTTTGAAAATTCCAAATAATTTTCGAACCAGGAACAATTAGGGAATTCAGTCATTGTATTAATGTAGGAAACAGCAGCCAATTTGCACAAAGGCAGCTCCTGCAAGCGACAATGAAATTAATGGTCAGATAATCTGGATATGGAGAGAATTACCACAACTCGGACTCTCTGTTCAGCAAATAAAACATAATACTCTTACATCCAGTTGACAGAGGAGACAAGACCTCAATTCCACAACTAATCTAAGAGGAAGGGTGGCACAGTGGCTCAGTGGTTAGCACTGCTGCCTCACAGCGCTCGGGACCTGGGTTAAATTCCAACCTCAGGTGACCATGTGGAGTTTACACCTTGTCCCCATGTCTGCGTGGGTTTCCTCCAGATGCTCCAGTTTCTTCCCACAGATTAGATTACTTACAGAGTGGAAACAGGCCCTTCAGCCCAACAAGTCCACACTGACCCTCTGAAGAGCAACCCACCCAGACCCATTCCCCTACATTTACCCCTTCACCTAACACTACGGGCAATTTAACATGACCAATTCACCTAACCTGCACATTTTTGGACTGTGTGAGGAAACCGGAGCACCCGGAGGAAACCCAAGCAGACACGGGGAGACTGTGCAAATTCCACACAGACAGTTGCCTGAGGCGGGAATTGAACCTGGGTCTCTGATGCTGTGAGGCAGCAGTGCTAACCACTGTGCCACCATGCTGCCACAGTCCAAAGATGTGCAAATTAGGTGGGATTGGCCATGCTAAATTGTCCATAGTGTCTCGTGATATGTAGGTTAGGTAATTAGCCATAGGATATGTAGGATTACAGGAATAGAGTGGGTCTGGGATGGATGGTCTTCGAAGGGTAGGTGTGGTCTTGATGAGCCAAGTGGCCTGTTTCCACACTGTCAGGATTCTGTGAAGCATCTTTGGCATTATTGCCCACCCTCAGTACTGCATTGAAATGCCAACTGCAATTATATGCTGAAGTGCTCTGGGATGAGGAAGAAACTCCCAACTTTCTGCCTTAAAAGTAAGAGCACTACCACTGAACCAGGACAGCCACCTGATTTAGCATTTCTCTGCCCTCCTGGCACTCAATTCCGTGCCCTTTTAGCTCCTTCGTTCTTTCTAAATTGATTTTGTACAAGCCTTTTTTCTAACTTGTGTTCAATTTGGATTAAAAATTACTTCAGGGCACATATCTTCAATTGTTTTTGCTAGTGTGAAGCCATGCTTTATAAGAAACAATTTAATGAATTTACTGACTGGAAACCATGTATTTAAAAACAAAGGACTCAGCTTCTTTTAATTGAGTTGAAGTCACAGTCTCAAAAATGGCTGAACATTTGTACCACTAAACTTTCTACATTTCAGTTTATTGAAACAGAGACAACCAATTTGAAAAGCCTCACCAAGAGCAAATACCTTGAAGAATGTATGGGACCATCTTATACCCCCTTCGCGAAGCTTTTCAACACTGGCTGGATACTCAAGTGGGAGGGACAAAGCATTAAATACAATACTTGGCAATGGGACTCTGGCTATGAAATGATTATTTACCCATTTAAGACAGGCAATTGGAATCTGCTAGTCATGAGGGCAAAAGCGAGGACTGCAGATGCTGGAAATCAGAATCTAGATTAGAGTGGTGCTGGCAAAGCACAGCAGGTCAAGCAGCATCCGAGGAGCAGGGAAATCGACATTTCAGGCAAAAGCCGTCCTGATGAAGGGCGATTTCCCTGCTCCTCGGATGCTGCCTGACCTGCTGTGCTTTTCCAGCACCACTCTAATCTGGACTCCACTAGTCATGCCATATTTGGATCATTGACTTGAGATAGAGAAAGGCTATATGACAATCCAACTAATTCCTCCAGTCTTTAAGCACCCTTTTAAACTGTAGATCATGACATAAGCAAATGGATGCTAAAGAAGCAAGACACTGAGTAGGTTCCCTTTCTTTTCTCTCTCCATACAACTTGTAAGATTTCAGCTTTAAATGCTATTTGATATTTCATGAAGCGAAGGCAAAGAGTAAAAACTCAACCTAGCAGCTGCTTTCTGCTGAAGAAAAGATAATTCATCTGTTAGCATCAGTACCATCTTGACCCCAAGTCCAGAGGGTTCAGTGATCAGCAAGAAGCCAGCCAAATCATCAAATCTCAAAATTTATTTAGTCCTTTAAATTTTCTTTCTGCACTTTAACTTGTTTAATTTGTCCTCTTATTCTGTAATCTATGTGTCTGTGGGTAAAAGTCACTATTATTTTACTTAGAACAGATTACTACTATATATTATATTCGTTTTATTAAAAATTCAAAGTCTTTGTGTGATCTTTACATTAAAACCACATCAAAAGTTAAACATTCATTGAATTGGTAAACATATTTTTGACAAAAGAACTGTTGTGGCCAAACAAGGAGTGGAGGAAGAGGAAAGCTATTCCGCCCTGTCACCTGGCTGTAACATTACAATCCAATATATTTTGGATATTGTTAATTGTATGGGTTCAATGTGTTGCATATCCTAAACAAGATATCCTACTTCTGCCTAAATACACTTTTGTATTTTAAAAATATTAGAATTTGGAGTAATGTAAATATTTACAGTCTTGGAGCTTAATGTATAAATATTATAAAGCCATGTTGGAAAATTATCACAGACATATGGTAAGTGTCATGCTCTGATATAGTATAGCAACTCTGTGTTTATACAAGACGAGAGAAAGGACTCTTTGGTACACTCCCATGCATGAGCAACATGTGTACTTTACTTTGATTAACATGAACCTCTTGTACAGAGATAGTTACTTTGCAAGAATGCTGTGCAAAAGCTACTTAGAATGATAAGAAAACTTTGCATTTGGAATCATAGACACAGTTATGCTTCAGGTTTTACTATGATTTAAAATGTTCTGCGCCTGGTGCATTCAACAAAAAATGAAGTTCATACAAAGAATCATACCATATGATCATGCCAGAGTTCTAAAGCTTTGGGGCATAGCTAGTTGAATTACTGCAGTTCGTTTTATGTCTGTGTCAAAAACAAAACCCAAATGATAAAGGTTGGTCTGAGAACATTGATTGGGCTCAAGAGAATATCAAAATATTCCCAAATCTTTTTGGAAAGTGTCAGTGTTGTGAAAACTGGCCAGTGTGTGAATGGTGTTGTCCTTGGCAGCAGTGTCTGTTTGATTTGTCCTGTCAGGAGACAACCATTTGCAGGGAACTGATTCCAGACTGGGCGTGGGAAATATCAATACATCTGACACTGGTCTTGTTTCTCAGAACAAAAGGGTTGCACTGAAGAACAATTGCTGTACTGTCTGCTATAGGTACAAGGTCCATTGTTTTGAAGGTGAAGGATGAGCTAATCCTCTCCTGTTTGCTGGAGTGAACCAGTTGGTATTGTGCAACAGTTCGTGGCTTGAATATGTTTGACAGAGAAATTTTAACTTCTTTTCAGTAAATTATCACCATTTAGTGGTTAATATTTTTGAATATGTTTTTCACTATAGAATAGACCAAACAGGGTCTATATGATATTTCATGATATATTGTCTGAATATCTGATGTTAATATTTCTTCTAAATTCTTGACATACTGGTCAACTTTTGTATTAGGGTTTAATTTGATATCAGAATAACAGTAATGAGTCACAATAAGTCATTATTGACCAAAATGTACAGGATGAACAAAGAAAATTATCTTTGAATTTGCACAGAGTTTTACTAAAGCTGAGAGTTGTAACATAAATCACATTGTGAAGCTTCCTCAAGGAATTGCTCAAATATAGACCAAAGTCTGCAATGTTTGCATTGCTGAAGATTCTGATTTTAAAATCCAGCTGAGACAGAGTAGGTGGAGGGGTGTTGTGCAATTACACTGCATTGTCACATTAGCAAACCCCTATGAACTCAACGTGACAAGCAGAGGTGAAGATTAAATGCCAAAGCTAACTTGGAATGCATTTCTACTTCACAGGCACTAATGCTATCGGTTCTGAAACTGAAGACAAAGCAGTAAATGTTTCGATGTGCATGATACCAATATGATACTTTTACATGAAAATACCTTGACTCCACAGTGAACTTTGTTGCATAAAGGGTGCAAAAGTTATACATTTGGAAGTCAGTCAATTATTTGGAAACGTAGTTACTTGAAAGGTTGTTTTTTTAAAACTAATTTCTTAATTATAAGAATAGCAGTTTACATAGAAATAATAATCATCCTTAGAAAAGCACAGGTTGAAGGGTCAAGAAATCAACTCTCTAGAGCATTACAAATGCGTGACAAAAATTTCAAAGCACAATTTGAACTATTTGAATTTTACACATTAATCATACAGTGTATTAAATACTGTTTAAAGCAATGGAATTACCTGCATAATTTGGATTGGCAAATTAATTTCTCATTTACAGAACAATTTATTAAAACATTTATTCCTGGAATTGTATATTCTCACCTATCATTGATAAATTAGATTAGGTTTCCATTTTTTACACTTATCATAATTAGTTTTAAATGTGTTTAGTAGGAATTGTAGTAATACAGTATAGAGTTAATGGTTACGACAGTGATGGCTTTTATGTTGATAGATATGTTGTTAGTGTGATTTGACAGAAGCAATAACACATTGTGGTATACTTTCAATTTATTCCAATCACAGTGATGCCTTTGTCACTTTCATCTTGAAATGCTGATCAATGAGAAGGATGAGTGACTGGAGTTCGTTGGAGTCAGAACTCATACACATTAGTCTTAGGCGCATATAATGGTGCAGAACTTGTGGTAAGAATCACTGTAAGACTATCAGCACTCATCTCTATTAAGGAGTATTTTGGACATCAACTTTTAGCATCCACACATGAGCAATTTGATCATGAAATCAGAAAGTTGCTGTCTCTGAATTGCAGCTCTTCCACAAGCTTCAGTACATTGGTACTTCACTGGAAGATTTGGCATTCACCCAAATGCAGGAAATGAAATTGTACTACTTACAATAAACCTGCTAGGAAAGGGAAGGGAATTGTGAGTAAATTCTTAATGGTGTGATAATAGTGTGAATTGGTGACGAGGACACTATCATAAATTGTTTAAAACCCATCTTGTTCTCTGAAGTCCTGTAGGAAAAAGCAATTGCCATTCTTAATCAGTATTGTCAACATGTGACTCCAGGTTCACAGCAATATGGTTCACTCTTAACTACCCTCTGAAATAACCAACCAATCACTCTGTTCAAAGGGCATTTAGGTTTGTAAAACAAATACTAGCCTTGCAAGTGACTCCCTCATTTCATGATTTATTTTTAAAATGCCTTAGTTTCAGAGAAATAACCTAACCCTGAACATAGATCTTTACAATTGTGAAGTCATACTCCTATAATTTTTAATCATTATTGGAAATGCGAAGGAAAATATTTGCTTCACTTTTATTTCTATCTCTCTCTTTAGTCATTTCTTACTTTGCTTTCCTTACTTGCTCTGTTGAATTCATTGTTCCAACCCATACTTCCGGGTTTAGGAGGATTTTTCAGGAAGGATACTTCAATCTGATTAGTTGAAAGGACATGCTGCTGCTTGCTCTGTTCACACAATTCCTAGATCTCTTGCAGAAGATGACACAGTATATCAGACTCCGAAAGATAATAAATTGCTGCACAAAAGCATGCAAAACATCTGTAGACAGCTATAAGTGTAATGAAAGCGGGCTCAGTTGCTGCTGACCACAAAATCCAGGTCAATGAATATGCATGATTATCCACTCACTAGTGTGATATGCAGTCACTATGTACAAATGTACTCCTTCAAGGGAAATTAATTACATTTTGTAATGTTTCCTTTGAAAGATTCCAATGATTTACTCATGTAAAGAAAGATCAAAGTTAACCAAAATCCAAACTAAAGATGTCATAGGATGGTTATCTTTCATTAAACATTGCTAATTGTCATAAATCAGAAAATTCTGACGTTCTTAATTTTGATCCATTGGATATTAACAATGGGACATGTTTAGCCAAATATAGCAATCTTGGTTCTTTTGAGTCTGTTTTGTATGAATATACTTCCTCCAGAGGTTTTTTTGAGAGCAATATAACAAAGATCTATAGGAGAACTGACTTTAGCATGCATGTGGATATGTAGAGAGAGTTTAATTACTCAACATTAGTACTTTTGCTTTACCTTAGTATTATTAAGAGTGGTAACACAATGTGGTTTTAGAAATACTTTTGAATTTATCAAAAAAGGAAACATTTTTAATAGGGATGTCTAGAATCGGGGTAACAGTGTACGAACAGGGTAAATCATATGAGATTGAGATGAGGAGAAATTTCAAAACCTGGAGAATGGTGACCCTATGAAATTTGTTACCATACGAACAAGGTCAAAACATGATACAATTTTGAAAAAGAATCGAAGAGAGCACTTGGGGCTTCAGATCAAAGGATATGGAGGAAAAGCAAGAACAAGATATTGGGTTGGATGATCAGCCAAGATCATAACAAATGGTCAAAATGCCTTACTTCTGCTTCTAGTTTTTATGTTTCTATCCCACCACTTGTGAGTAAACAAGAGAAGAGCCTTTAATCAGTAGAAGAATTGAGGGAAGAATTTGGTGATGGGAAGCATTTAATATGAAATGGTGGGTGGAGTCTCAGCCCACATCCTGCTGCCACCTCAATTAAATCTGTAATTGGAAGGTTCATGGATGGTTTCCCTGCCCTTCCACCAAATGAAGCCTTTAAGTGGGCAATAAGTACCAGCTAGGTAAAAACAATGACTGCAGATGCTGAAAATCAAATACTGGATTAGTGGTGCTGGAAGAGCACAGCAGTTCAGGCAGCATCCAACGAGCAGCGAAATCAACGTTTCGGGCAAAAGCCCTTCATCCTTTTATTCCTGATGAAGGGCTTTTGCCCGAAACGTTGATTTCGCTGCTCGTTGGATGCTGCCTGAACTGCTGTGCTCTTCCAGCACCACTAATCCAATAAGTACCAGCTGTCCAGCTGACAGTCAGAACATCAGTCTCTTCCACAAGATTCTGTCCCAGCCTTACTGAACTGAATATGATTTTAAACTTTAAATAATACCATTTACCATTCTATTGGCCTTCAGTTTCTTCCTGAAAAGTTCCCTCCTGAAAGTCAATGTTATGTACAGTGCTCAGTAACTCCAAATGGAATGCCAGAACAACACCAACCACTCCATTGATCTAACCCAGGCTTGTGACTCACTCAGTTGGGAAGTGCTATACTGACCCTGTCAAAGCTGAAAATGTGTTGCTGGAAAAGCGCAGCAGGTCAGGCAGCATCCAAGGAACAGGAGAATCGATGTTTCGGGCATAAGCCCTTCTTCAGGAAAGAAGGGCTTCCTGAAGAAGGGCTTATGCCCGAAACATCGATTCTCCTGTTCCTTGGATGCTGCCTGACCTGCTGCACTTTTCCAGCAACACATTTTCAGCTCTGATCTCCAGCATCTGCAGTCCTCACTTTCTCCTTGAAGATTTTGACCCTGTCAAAGGCCAGCTGTCCAGGCCAACCTCAACCAATTGAAATCCAAGAAGAAAACAACACTGGCCTTGTCTAACTTTAGTATGTGAATGACGATGTTATCTCCATGTTCTTAGAAGAGAATCTTCAAGTCTCATTTAACCCCCTACAGGAAGCATACCAAAGAATTGTTCTCTGCTTCAACCTCAGGAAGACTCAAGTCCTTTACCACCCATCCCTGTGTGGTGCTAGAAAAGCACAGCTGGTCAGGCAGCATTCAAGGACCATGAGACTCGACGTTTCGAGCATAAGCCCTTCATCGGGAAGACTTTTGCTCAAAATGTCAATTCTCCTGCTCCTTGGATGCTGCCTGACCAGCTGTGCCTTTCCAGCACCACACTCTTCGACTCTGATCTCCAACATCTGCAGTCCTCATTTTTCCTACCATCCCAGGTCAAGTTGTGATTCATTCCTCCATTAAGTTCAACACAGAAATCCTCCCAAACATGGAACCTTTCCCTTATTTGATGTGGAGATTCAACACCATATGCAATCTGCATGCGCCACCTTCAGACACCTAAGGACAAGAGACATCTGTGCTGATACCAAGGCCCTTGTGTCGGTAGTGATCCTTCTGACTCTTCTATTTGGCTCTGAAACTTGGTATACATATAGATACCATCTCAAAGCCTTTGAGAAGTACATCGATGCAGTTTGATTAATTCTCTGCATCAGCTGGAGTCTGGACAAACAAACACCAGACTCCTTGAAAAATCCAATAACGCCAGTTTCGAAACTACAGTCATCCGAAGCCAACACCAGTAGGCAGGCTACATACTTAGGCTGAGTTCTGATCACCAAAGCAAATCTACTTCTCTCAGCCCAAGGAAGATACTCGAATAAGAGAACGACAAAAGAAGCACATCAAAGACTCCCTGAAGACTTCACGTAAGAAATGCAACATGGATGTTAATGTGTGTGATACCCCCATTGAGAAGAAAATAATTTGGAAGATACTCCTGTATGAAGGGGCAGAATTGTTTTGAGAACACCCGTAGGCAAGAGCATGTACGGAAAAGGAACCAGAAAAAAGGAATGCCAGTGACTTCAAGGCTAAGACCACTTCCATCTCTCAGAAATACTTGCAAAATGTGTGACCAGGGATGTGGCTCTATGATCACACATATCACCTGCATTAGGGCACGAAGACCCCATGACCAGTGATATGGAATTTCAGGGGTGGCCAATCATACTCATTAGCGAGTGATTGTCATAGTTGCTGATTGTCTAGAAACTTGTAAGACATGCCTATTGATGAATTCTGCAAAACCCACCATGGTGACTCATTCATTTGGGAGCTGTAGTCAGTTTTGTGGGGCATGACTGGCTTTCAGTACAATATTTTCTATAGCTGTGAGAAAGATGATAAAAGTATGATTTGTGCTGAATATAAGTAAGACCTGAAATTCTGACATCTGCAACGCATGGTTTGGCTAATTTGAGGCAAATTACATAATGCAAGCAAACAGAAACTCTATTACTTTGATTTTTGAAAACATGATTCTTCTTGAGGAGAAAGTTTAACTTTGACCATTTTTCAATTTTTTGACAATGTCCACACCAAAAAAAAACTAGTTTTTGTTTACTAAGAATTGTTCATTCCAACTTATTTGCAGACAGAGGCATTTTCTATTGATATTATGAATAGACTAAATAAGTATTAGGCAATATTTGAAAGATTAGATGAGAGGACTTTGAAAGAAGGATAAGAATTTGGCTACTCCTTTGGGGGAAAAATATTAAGATAAATGCAGCAATTATTCTTCAAGAAGCTTGTCAAAGTTTGGCTTGGAACAGTGCATTTTGACTGCACAGAGTAGAAATTGGCTAGATTTATTCACAGCAGACTATTCAAATTGTTTTTAACCCCTTAATAAAAGGGCTAGAAATGGAGTACCTTAAGGACTATTTTGGTCCACTAATGTATGACAAAGAAAATTATAGTAAAAATGAAACTAATTTCCATTCAGTTTCTTGTTTATGGAGAGGTCCTGGTTTTAAACAAAAGTAAGTAACAGAGTAATCATAGGTGAGGTCAGAACTGATTATGCAAATAGAGACATTCTCACAGGAAAAAAATGTTCTGAGGTGACATGATTGTTGTTTTTAGGATCCTAAAGGGACCAAGTAATTTTGATTGTGGCAAACAAAATTATCTTGTCCTGAACAGTATTGTGGTGCTGCCTAATTCTTGAGGTTCTCCAGAGGTGAATGTGACTGGCGAGCAGGAGCTGAGTGATGCTCCTGGCTTCCTGAGGGTGAAGTGCTGTCTGGATGCCTCTTCAATATGGCATCAGGAAGTTTGGACCTGTAAGATCCTAGCAGAAACAGAAGCTCCTGCCCATCTATCACTACAATTTGGCAGTTTGCCTGCTCATGAGTAAACCAAAAAGACAGTAAGTATGTGGGATAACATACATAACCCATGGGCAGCAGTCCCTCCTGACCTTTCCACCACTTCCACACTTAGTATAAGAAAGCAAAGTTCCATCCATGATTTCAAAAGCTTTTGTCCAGTGGAGTTTCCTCATGGGATTTTGGGCATCTGCCATAAATTATTTGAGATAGATTAACCACTGTATTTGGGCAAAAGCTTCCTTATCATTCTATTGCATGATACCTTAAATGCATAACTTAAACTAATGGATCTTCATCTAGTGAGCACTTTTTGTTCTGACTGCCGTGCCTTTAACCATAGTCAGGATGCTGAAGTCACTATTAAGGGTCAATTGCAATTAATCATCTCTCTACAAAATCTGTGAAGTGCCTTTGAGCCCTTTGGGCTGATAGACTCAGACTGATATTAAATAATGGATCCACCAAAAAGAAAAATATTAGAAAGGCATGTGGTGTTCAGCTTCATGGCTGGTATTTTGCTTTCATTTTCTTTTATTTCTTTCTGCATTATATTTAACTCTTCTATTGTCACAGATGAGCTTTATCACAGTCAAAACTGTCAGTTATGTAAACTAACTAAGCAAAAAATTCACACAAAGTTAACAAATGCATATCTTGCAAAAGGAGAATTTGCTGGTAAAGCTCAGCAGGTCTGGAAGCATCAGTGAAGAAAAATCAAGATTTACAATTCGGACCAAGTGATGCTTCCTCAGAGCTGATGGTAGCTAGGAAGATGTTGATTTATATGCAGAAGTTAGAGTTGGGGGAGAGGGAAGGAGTAAACAATAGGTAGGAATAGAGCCCAAAGTGAGAGGAGAATGGTTGGACAGACAAAGGAGTCGATAGTGATCTGGCTTGGAAGGTAAATAGCTGTTAATGGAGACTGTCAGTGATTGACAATGGGTAGTGTGTAGTGGCAGACTATGTGATAACAAGGCCAAGTATGGTAGCCGGCTAGGACATGGGGGACTTCAGGCCCTACAATTATTGAACTCGATATTGAGTCCAGAGGGCTGCAGGGTCTTCAAGTCCGGTACTGTTCTTCCAGCTTGTGCTGAGCTTCACTGGAACACTGCAGCAAGTCTGAGACAGAGATGTTGGTCATGGAACAGGGTGATGGTGTTAATGTTCTGGAGTACTGGTGCCGGAAGAGCACAGCAGTTCAGGCAGCATTCGAGGAGCAGTAAAATCGACGTTTCGGGCAAAGGCCCTTCATCAGGAATAAAGGCAGAGAGCCTGAAGGGTGGAGAGATAAGCTAGAGGAGGGTGGGGGTAGGGAGAAAGTAGCATAGAGTACAATTGGTGAGTGGGGGAGGGGATGAAGGTGATAGGTCAGGGAGGAGGGTGGAGTGGAAAGGTGGAAAAGAAGATAGGCAGGTAGGACAAGTCATGGGGACAGTGCTGAGCTGGAAGTTTGAAACTAGAGTGAGGTGGGGGAAGGGAAGGGGAAATGAGGAAACTGTTGAAGTCCACATTGATACCCTGGGGTTGAAGTGTTCCGAGGCGGAAGATGAGGCATTCTTCCTCCAGGCATCTGGTGGTGAGGGACTGGCGGTGAAGGAGGCCCAGGACCTCCATGTTCTCGGCAGAGGGGGAGGGGTAGTTGAAATGTTGGGTCACAGGGCGGTGTGGTTGATTGGTGCGGGTGTCTCGGAGATGTTCCCTAAAGCGCTCTGCTAGGAGGCGCCCAGTCTCCCCAATGTAGAGGAGACTGCATCGGGAGCAACAGATACCATAAATGATATTGGTGGATGTGCAAGTAAAACTTTGATGGATGTGGAAGGCTCCTTTAGGGCCTTGGATGGAGGTGAGGGAGGAGGTGTGGGCACAGATTTTGCAGTTCCTGCGGTGGCAGGGGAAGGTACCAGGATGGGAGGGTGGGTTGTAGGGAGGCGTGGACCCGACCAGGTAGTCACGGAGGGAACGGTCTTTGCGGAAGACGGAAAGGGGTGGGGAGGGAAATATACCCCGGCGGCGGGGTCCATTTGGAGGTGGTGGAAGTGTTGTCAGATGATTTGGTTGATGCGAAGGTTGGTAGGGTGGAAGGTGAGCACCAGGGCCGTTCTGTCCTTGTTACGGTTGGAGGGCTGGGGTCTGAGGGCGGATGTGCGGGATGTGGACGAGATGCATTGGAGGGCATCTTTAACCACGTGGGAAGGGAAATTGCAGTCTCTAAAGAAGGAGGCCATCTGGTGTGTTCTGTAGTGGAACTGGTCCTCCTGGGAGCAGATATGGCGGAGGCGGAGGAATTAGGAATATGGGATGGCATTTTTGCAAGAGATAGAATGGGAAGAGGTGTAATCCAGGTAGCTGTGGGAGTCGGTGGGTTTGTAAAAAATGTCAGTGTCAAGTCGGTCATCATTAATGGAGGTGGAGAGGTCCAGGAAGGGGAGGGAGGTGTCAGAGATGTTCCAGGTAAATTTAAGGTCAGGGTGGAATGTGTTGGTGAAGTTGATGAATTGCTCAACCTCCTCGTGGGAGCACGAGGTGGCACCAATGCAGTCACCAATGTGGTGGAGGAAGAAGTGGGGAGTGGTACTGGTGTAATTACGGAAGATGGACTGTTCTACGTAGCCAACAAAGAGACAGACATAGCTGGGGCCCATATGTGTGCCCATGGCTACCCCTTTGGTCTGGAGAAAGTGGGAGGATTCGAAGGAGAAATTGTTAAGGGTGAGGACCAGTTTGGCCAAACGAATGAGAGTAAATTGTTAAGGGTGAGGACCAGTTCGGCCAAATGACTGTCATTCGTTTGGCCGAACTGGTCCTCACCCTGAACAATTTCTCCTTCGAATCCTCCCACTTCCTCCAGACCAAAGGGGTAGCCATGGGCACACATATGGGCCCCAGCTATGCCTGTCTCTTTGTTGGCTCTGATCTTCAGCATCTACAGTCCTCATTTTCTCCCATTACACACCCACTCATTGTTAGCCACTAACAGTCTCCATTAACAGCCATTCACTCTCTCAGCCAGATCATTATCCACTGCTGTGTTTGCCCAACTGTTCTGCTCTCTCTTTGAACATTATCTCTATCTATCATTTACTCCTTAACCCTTCCACCCCCCTATTTTCTGCATATAAACTGACATTTTCCTAGCTACCATCAGTTCTGGGGAAGGGTCACCAGACCCAAAATGTTAATTTTGACTTCTCTTCACAGATATTGCCAGACCTGCTGAGCTTTTCCAGCAACTTCTGTTGTTGTTTGATTTACAGCATCTGCAGTTCTTTCAGTTTTTAATTACATGTACTGGTATGCCCAATGACTTCGCTATCCTTTGTCAGGTGTGTCACCTTCTCAGGTCAGTTTAAGTTAGCCGTTTGTTATGTTGCTGACATAGTGTGCACTACATCACAATCAGAAACAATCAAGTAGCAGAAATTAATTGGACCCACTCATCCAATAAAGGCCTTAATTGTTGTTTTTACATTTTCAGAAATTATTGCTTCCTTTTAATTGTTTCCTATTTTTTGTACTCAGAAGTGCTCTGACACACTTAACTAAATGTCTTTTTATTGTGCATTCAAAATGATTTTTTTAACTACTAACCACCTCCAGCAAATCACTTGTGTAGCCAATTAAATATTTACATGCAAAACCCATTAAAGACATTGTAAACCATTAGAAGGTGAGGGGGAGATCGGAAAAAGGTTTCTCTTTTAACCCATATCTAGAATTGGAAACCACCTTTCATGCCAAAAAGTTGCTAAAAACATATGTATTAATTTTTGAATGTTTTAAACATTCACCAAGAGTTGATGGGGGTAAACAATGTAAAGTCCGATTGGCATTGCAGGCTGTTGGGAGACTACTTGAGGTTATAAAGAAAGGTCCTTATGTTAATGAGTAATAAAACCAATCCTCATTGCTAATCCACTTAGCTATTTATACTGAGGAGAGACCTGTGTATCAAGTGAGATTCCAAACCTCCTCGCAATTTGTAAGGTTAACTGCTAGAAGGTAATAAGGTTACCAAAGATAGTGAACTGTGGTCTTTAATCCCTACCCAAATCTCCACTTCCAGAAAAGTGGATCAAGTGAATCTGTCAGCTTTAAAGATAAGCAATAATTAAAGAGAAATAAGATACCATCTGTTTTGAGTACCTCCTAGTGTGGATTAGATTCATCAAGGGAGCAAAAATGTAACTGATCATTCCTTAGGCCAGTGCCAGGTGCAGAGACTGAAATGGCCTGAGTTTTCAAACAGGATGGTTGAAGTTTGAAGGAAGGCTTGTAATGTGGTTTGTTTGTGCAAACAACAAACAACAATCAGTCCATTTATACACAGAGGTTCAAATAAGTCAGCTTTAATGTCCTCCTTTGGATAAAATATGGATAAATAGAAAAACTATAATATTGCAATTCAGAGAAACATTTTGGATTCATATCTTTTCCCAATTTCCAAAACAATTTAGAAATAGGTTATTATTTTATTGACTCCATCTTCACATTCAAATAGGAATAGATGGCCATATATTCCTTGATATCAACTACAATATACATCAAGAATTACAACACTGATCAGCCTGGTCCTTTCATATCCGTCACCAGGTACACATTGAAAAATAACTTAGAGCTATATTTGACTAGTCATTATTAAATCCAAACTCTCAGCCACAACAACCTTTTTCTTAAAAAAACTATTCTCCTTAATAAGCTGCATGTATTACTTCTGGCATGGCATCATGATTGCAATAGATACTGTTCGTATTATTCCAGCAAGTTGTAGGTAAATTGAATGCAAGTTTTTCAAATACAGCCTGAAACATAAATAGAAATCACTGTCAATGTTCCGTATGTTGGTGAGCCGCTAAATAGAGGAGATAGAGGTTTGTTTTGTCGGTGAGACAAATCATACCAGAAGCTCAAGCCAATACTTCAATTTTAGCTGTTGATTGGTCTGTTTCTCAAATCCTTCATTTTCTGTTTTTGTCTCAGATTTCCAGACATTTTGCCAAAAGTTGCTGAAATACTACAGCACAATGTAAAATTTATTGTCTCTTAGAGGTTTAGCTTGCTCATTTCCAAAGTCTTAGCTTGCTCATTTCAAAAGTTTAGACTTTTTCTTATTGTAAATTTGGATGACCTTTAAGTTCAAATTTTTCCCTTGAAAATGTAAAGTCTATACAATTAGTATCAGTATTTATTAATAATGTACATATTTATATATTATGCAGCACCATTTCAGCATTGTTAAATTATAAAAGATGATTGTTTAATCATTTCTGATATGTGAGTTGCTGTTCTACATTCTCTTCAATCAGTTTTCATTAGCGTTTACTAACAGGATAACTTCAATAATGTCAAAATGAGCCATTTGTTTGTAATTTATTATGTGACAAGATTGCCAGTTTTAGGGACAACTATCTTATCAAGAGGTGCTGGCATAGTGGTAATCCAGAGGTCCATGTTAGTCATCTGGGATTACAGGTTCAAATCCCATCATGGTAGTAAATGGAACTAAAATTTAATTAAGAAATATGGACACTAGTCTCAGTAATGGTGGCCATTGTTGATTGTCATAAAAATCCATCTGGGTGAAAATGTTCTTTCTGGAAGGAAATCTGCTGTCCTCACTTCGTTTGGTCTACTTCTGATTTCAGACCCATAGCTATGCGATTAATTCTTAACTGTACTTTGAAACGGCCTAGCCAGCCTATCAGTTATATCAAATTGCTACAATGTCTAGGAAAAATGAAATAAGATAACAATATCCAATCCCGCCACATTGACCTTGTAAATCCTCCTTACTAACACCTGGAGGTTTGTGCCAAAATAAGGAGAGCAGAACTACAGATATTGGAGTGCAGGTTCATAGTTCCTTGAAACCAGAGTCACACGTAGACAGGAAAGTGAAGAAGGCATTTGGTATGCTTGTCTTTGTTGGTCAGAGCATTGATCTTAGGAGTTAGGAGGCCATGTTGCAGCTGTACAGGACATTGGTTATGCCACTCTTGGAATACTGTGTGCAGTCTGGTCTCCCTGCTATAGGAAGGATGTTGTGAAACTTGGAAAGGTTCAGAAAAGATGTACAAGGATGTTGGAGGGGTTTGAGCAATAACAAGAGGCTGAATAGACCATGGCTATTTTCCCTGGAGCATTGGAGGCTGAGGGGTAACCTTATAGATGTCTATAAAATCACGAGGGGCATGGATAGGGTAATTGGACACGGTGTTTTCCCTGATGTGGGGGAGTGCAAAACTAAAGGATACAGCTTTAAAGTGAGAAGGGAAAGATTTAAAAGAGACTTGACAGGCAACTTTTTCACATAGAGGATCGTGCGTGTATAGAATGAGTTGCCAGAGGAAGTGGTGGCGGCTGGTACTATTACAATATTTAAAAGGTATCTGGATGGGTATATGAATAGAAAGGGTTTAGAGGGATGTAGGTCAAATGCTGGAAAATGGGACTCAATTAATTTTGGATATCTTGTCAACATTGGCAAGTTGGACAAAAGGGTCTGTTTCCTTGCTGTACGTCTCTACGTCTCTATTATGCTACGACTGGTCAAGCAACAGCCTGAAATAGTTATATTTACAAAATCATTTCTTGTAATGTCCATGATACCATCATCACCAATCTTGAGTACATCCTCTCCCACTAATATTTGACCAAAGGTTGTGGAAAAGTAATATTTGGTCAAAGTAAATTTGTCTTGGGTGTCCTTAATATTGGCTCCGGACATAATGACATCATATCAATCATGGGCAAGGAAACATCCCGTTGATTACCTTCCAGTATCCTCCCCTCGCTGATGAATCGATACTCCTCCATGTTGAAGAGCATTTTGTGGGACGTATTGAGGGTGGCAAGGCCACAGGATGTTATTTTAGTGAGTACTTCAATATCCATCATCAACAATGACTCAGTTGTACAATAACTGGGCAATATGGTGGCTCAGTGGTTAGCACTGCCGCTTCACAACACCAGGGTCTTGAGGTCAATTCCAGTGTTTGGCAACTGTATGGAGTTTGCCCATTCTCCCCATGTTTGGGTGCGTTCCTCCCATGGTTCCAAAACAACTAAAAGGGAGAAGGAGTCTCCACAAATATCTCCGTAGCAATGGTGAGGTGCAATACATGAATTGAAAAGACAAGTTTGAAGCATTTGGAACCATCTTCAGTCAAAAAAGGCTGGGAACATTATGAATCTTAGCCTTCTTCTGAAGATTTGGCATCACAGATATCAGTTTTTAGCCAATTCTATTCACCCCATGTAATGTCATGAAATGACTGATGACATTGGATACTGCAAAGGAAAGAGACCCTGGCTACACACTTCCAGTAATACTGAAGACTTATCTTCTAGAAATAGACTTAAGACTAGTCAAGCTGTTCCATTACAAGCTCATACAAATTGCTCAGATATGTTCTATGCATACAAAAATAGATAAGTCCAATCTTCTCTCAATTATCATAAAGTGATGGAAGGTGTGTTATCAAGTGACACTCATCAATAACCTATTCATTGACACTCAATTTGAGCTCCACCAGGTCTACTCAGCTCTTGATCTCAATATAGTCTTGGTCCAAACATGGACAAAAGGGCTAACCTCAAGAGGTGAGATGATAGTCACTATTCTTGACATAATTGCAGCATCGACACAGAATGGCATCAAAGCATCTACAAAAACAAAAGTCAATGAGAATAGAAAGAAGGGGGGACTTGTGAGTAAGATGATTAATTTTTGGAGATCATCTCAGTGCCAAGAGAACTGCAGTCACTCCACATAATAGATTCCTCGGCTCAGCTATCTTAAGTTGCTTCATCAATGAAATCTCATCATGTCAGAACTTAGGATTGTAGCTGCTGGTCTCACAGTGTTCAGCCTCATTCTTGAATCTTCAGACACTGAAGCAATCCATGTTGGTATGCAGCAAGACCTGGACAAATTCACAGCTTGGGCTGATAACTGGCAAGTAAGGTTCACACCACGCAAGTCCAGAAAATGTTTTCCTCCAAAAGAGATAATCAAATCATCTTTCTTTGATGTTCATTGGCCTTACCATCACTGAATCTCCCACTAGCTAACATGCTAGAATTACCGTTGAGCAGAAAATAAACTGGACCCGCCATTTAAATAACCATTCTTGCTACAAGAGCAGGTCAGAAACAGGGAACCCTATAACGAGTAAATCACCTCTGAGTACCTAAATCCTATCCACCATTGACAAGACACAAGTCAGGTGTGTGCTGAATACTCTTAACTTCCTTGTGTGAGTGCAGCACTCAATAATCTCAACACCATCCAGGACAAATAAGTCTGCTTACTTGACATCCCCTATCTACTACCAACACATAGTTCAGCCGTATGCACCAGCTACAAGAAGCACTGCAGCAACTCACCAAGGCTCCTTTGATAGCATCTTCCAAACCCATGACCTTTACTACCGAGAAGGAAAGAAACAGCAGATGCATGGGAGCACCATCATTTGTAAGTTCTTTCTAAGTCAGTCACTATCTCTCTTAGAACTTCATCATGTTTCTTCACTGTCGTTGGCTTAAAATCTTGGAGCTCTCTTCCTATCAGCAGTGCAAGTGTGCCTACACTACAAACATCGCAAATGTTCAAGAGTGTAACTCACTCACTTTCTCAAAAGAAATTGCTGAGCAATAAATGTTGGCTGAAGCAGTGACAACTACATTTTAAATTTTAAAAATTTTAAAAATCTACACCAGTGCATGAAATTGAACTTTAAACGATTTGATTTGAGTATGTCCCAGTTCAAATAAGGCAGACAGTGCAAGGTAAGGATTTAAAAATTTATTCAATAAAGTCAATGTTAACCTAATGTGAAATTCTTTCCATACACTATGAAACACAAGGCAAAACTATTTACAATTCCATACTGTAGCGACTGCAATGAGGTCATCCAAGTGGACCTCACAGAATATGAGTTTCCTGACTGGGACTGTTAATCTGATCCAGTCAGGGAGCTCTCACTGATAGGTATAAACAGGAATGCCAGAGGTTCTATTCAATCTGAGAGCGGGCTCCGAGGGAACTGGATCAGTGTAAAAGACTTTTCACATGTAAATAAAGGGTGACTTGGTGATGGGATACCAGCCTCGATGGAGTTAGTTCACATACCATAGTCGAATTGAAATTGAATTACATGAAAAGAATTGAATATGTTGAGAATATTCTCCTCAAAGCAAAGAACATAAAGAGGAGATTTCACAAATATACAAAATCTATGAAGGGGTTTGATGGAGTCAACAAGATGAAGCTGCTTCCTTAGCAGGTGGTTTGGTAGCTAATTCAGATTCAAGATAATTTTGGGGTAAAATTGGACTGTTTTTAAGCAGCTACTTGTCATGATCTTAAATGCATGTCTTAAAGGACAGTGGAAACAGTGGAAATTACTTTCAGAACAGAATTAAACTTGAAAAGAACAAAATGCAGGGACATAGAGAGTGAAAAAATGAAGTGGAAGTAATTGAAAGCTCTTCAAAAACCCAATACAATCACAATGAACCAACTGGTATCCTTTTGTGCTCTGAGAATCAGGAAGTCTATGTACTTCATATTTGATGTCCCTGTTTCATTACTCATTTACCTTGTTGCTGTTCTTAATTGTGACTGTATACTGTTTTATTGTCATTCTTTCTGTCTCATTTATCTGACAGTTCAGTAAATAATAAGCAAGTAATTTTAAACCATTAAAGAGTGAAAATTGTATAAATCATTGTGAATAATCTAGGATGACCAGTTACAGAGAGGCAGTCTTGGAAATGATTGAACAGGCATTATAATCACATTGAATAGTTTTAAATTTGCTTCACCAGAATTAGAATGAATAAAAAAACCTTCATGTTAAATCTACAGAACAAAAAAGATAAAATATGAATACATCTGATTAAAAAAGGATGTTGACCTAAGGTAGGAAACCACCTCTGATTTTCCAAAAAGTGCTTTCTAATAGGTAATGAACATTTCAAAAGGGTGTTCCCTCATCATTGTTAAAAATGAACCAAAAGGTAAAAGAAGAATTAGTTCAGGCTTTTACATTATTGCGATTTTGGGAAATAACAGAAACTAAGAGAAAATGACATTGTACTATTTTGACAACACCAGGTCATTCTGCTATAATGCATGTTTCATTAACATGAATTTGCTTTAAAACGATTGACTAATTGGGGACGCTGTTTCTGAAGCACAAAGTTTTAAAGCGTGTATTGGTTATAACACGATTCTGGCCCCATTAGTCTAAATGGTGCAGCTATGACATGATTTTCTTATAACATGGGATTACACGAGAATGGAACTACAATGTTATATGCTATTCCTTTATGATAATAAAGTTTCAGTGGCAATTCCTACAACTAAACAATACATTGGAAAGCTTATTTCTGGCACCTAGGAATGTGTCAATCATACTTTATACTGAAAAATAAACTTTTTTAGGAATATAATTTTATCACTACTTTTACATTTGATAACACCTGGATTAAATCATTGACTTCCAGTTCTATAGGGAAAATAAATTGAACTATGTGTTATATTTCAGAAATTTGGAACACCATTTCTTGTAATAACAAAAAGTCGGATGATGAAGATTAAAATCTATTTGTAACTATTTAACTTTGAAGCAAAACAGTTTGATGCTTATAAAAGAGATATTAATTCACTGACATATGTCATTGACTTATACTATGCACTTGCAAATAAATACTGTACTTCACAGAGTGTAATTAAGTGAATAATGATACCGAGGATCTGCTGTTGTAAGTGACTAATTCCTCATGAGATGCTGAATCAAAAAAGACAATTTCCTAGGCACCTGAGGCAAAATTGTCCCATCAATCAGTACCACAAAATACAGATTAACTAGTCGTTTATCTCACTTACTGTTTGTGGGACTCTGCAGTGTAAAAATTGGTTGCTAAGGTTCCCTGCATAACCATATTAACTGCACTTTGAAATTTGTTGATTAGTTATGTAGTGTTGACAGTAAAATTTTCATAAACTTTAAAAAATAAGCTATCAATTTTCATTTTTTTTTATGTTCTTTCCTGTAATCAGGATACAAAAAAAATTGTTCCTTTCCTCACAACATTTGTGAAGAAATGAACAATATTTCCTGTAAGGCTTGAATAGATCAAAGGCATATCTGAGTCTTTATTACTATTGTTCACCTATTAGATTAGTTTCCAGGGGAGTAAATATACTTCTTCATTTCTAAATTCAAGATGTGGTCAGATTTTTCAGTTTCTAAAATATACTATTCCCCAAGGGTGAAAAAAAACTATTTTTTTTCTATCACAGTTATTTCTTCCCATTAGGACAACATTAAAATACTTAAAGCATGATTCAGAATTGCCAAAATAGGCATAGCACACCTTAAGGTGCAGCATAAGAGCAGAGAACAGTGTAAATACACACAGAATGGTTCATTCAATCCTATAAAACAAATCTGTCTAATTGTGTGTAGGTGTGTATAGAGGTTTAGTTACGATTCTCGTTTACTGATGTGTCCTCTGGAGCTGAAAAACAAAACAGCCAAAGTTACTCCACGTCTCATATTCGTCACAAAATGAAAAATGAGGTCCTGATATTTTGACAAAAATGTTTGAGACTATGAATGTTGTCAAGAAAGTGTATTTATCTTGGTATTGTGACAACATTTCTGTGACCCAGTGTCAATACTGTCATATTAAGTAATTGGAATGGATGATTGACAGTGCCTTTTTTTGTGGCCCTGTCCATGTTACACCTGTCAGAAGTCAAGGTGGAATAATCACTATCAGGCAGTTTACAAGGTCAGCACTTTTCTATATAAACATGGTGAACTGTCTGAAGGGAATGAGGGAAAGAGAACATTTTTATCTTAGGCTGAACACAGGGCAAAAGGCATTGACAGCTGTTTCCAAGTGTACAAAAATAGTTTTACTATTGGTTAGTTAGCATTCAGCTAAAATCTGAGATCTGTAGTATTTTCCTCACTGAAATTGTTTAATTGTTGAATTTAACCATAGTGGAGATCAGTGAAATTCTTTCAAATAACCGATATTCAAACATACTTCTTGCAGGTCAAAGCAATATTTAATAATCACTCAATTGTATTACATTTATAATTTCAATTCCAGCATCTTAAATCTCAGACACATATCACTGATTCATATACTTTTATGTTGCTTATTAGGTGGCTGCATTTATAAAATTATATTGTTTCAGAATTCACACTGGATTCATTTCAGAATTATAATGATGAATGCAGCTTTAAAGCTATGTTGGTTTTCAAAACATCCATGGAAACTGCGGGGATTAAGAGCAACTACGCATCTGTAGAATTATGAGTCAAAACTCATTAGATAGAAAAGCAGTTTGAGCAACACACAATTGTAATATCTTAGTATTGAAGTACAATAATATTTTGCCAACAGCATCTTCAGACATTTAGCTGAGTTGAAGAAGTCTTCTTTCTGAATTAGAAGGTTAAGTGTTCAAATTCTAGTGTTATAGTACATATTCTGGACTGACATTTCAATGAAAGACCACTGATCATTGGAGGTGTCATATTTTGAAACAGACATAAATTCAAGCCACTTACAATCAGTCACTTGGTCGTAAGAGATCCCATGACACTATTCAAAGGAAAACAGAGTTCTCCTTGTGATCTGGTTAAAGTTTAAACTCCACACAATATCCCTAAGACAAATTAATTGGACATTTATTTTGTGGCTGCTTTAGCATCTTTCTGTGTGCAACTTGGTTGCTGCATTGCCCACAAACAGTGACTACATAAAAAGGTTACTCAGTGGCTAGTCACTTTGGAACTAATTGGGACTTGGAAGATGCTACAGATATGCAGGTCCTTCCTTTTTTTTGTATCTGCTATTGCCAGCCAAAACAAAAAGTAGCAGAATTTTCATATATGAAAATATTATAGTTTTAAGATGTTCATTTTGTCCCGTTTTTTGTTTATGAAGAGAGTTTGAGACAGAGGTGCCAAATGTACTTTTCAAAGCCAATAAAGTAAACAATTTGTGAGGCCTTCGTTTTTTTTTTAAATTGGAAAAATAGGAGCAGCCTGAAGGGGTGAGGGCAAGCTCCCTCAGAACCAGGATTTTAGTTTAACCTTCAGTAGCTGTTGGAGTTTGTAATCTGTTATACATCTTTTCCTGCTACAGCAAAACACTTAAGTTCTATCTGTCTCTCTTCAGAGTTTTCTCTTGATGTTCTTTCTTCCAGGACTGGAGAATTACATGTGAGATGATCTATTTTACTGAATTTGCTTTTGTCAAGTGTGTGTTATGGCATTTTACAATATTGGAGCAGTTGCTGTTTTTAGTTAAGTAATCTAGTATTCTGTTAAGTTTTCCAATAGAGTTAAGTTATTCTAGTTCTTCGTTTCTTTTCATTTTAACTATAGTGTAAGAATAAAATGTGTTTTGCTTCAAGCCTGATAGTTTGACCAATCGAATTGCATTAGGAACACAACACCTTACACTTGCCTTCAAAATAAGAAAAAGTTGGGGTCTAGGCTAACTTCTTACTATATTTTGAGGTGATTTAGTCTGGTCCATAACAAGCGGAGGGCTCTTATTGGGATCAAAATTTCTAATTCACAGTTGAGGTTTAGGGTTATTGGACTTAAAGACAGTGAATGATGAGTTTTAGTGTTCTCTTTTCAGCTGTGCATTTGGTTGGTTTAAATACAGTGTGCCTTCTGTATTAATGGCTTTTTCAGTCACTAAGAGTTTCCTGGGGGGAGAAGATGTCACTTTGGGAGTTTTATAAAAACTGAGCAAAGCAAAGCATTTGGAATTGACAGACAAGCTGGAGTTGGATTTGCCTTTGTCCCTGTGAAAAGTGGACATAACTGTGGCAATCATGCAGCATTTAGAATTGCCAGGAATGCCATCAGAATCTTTAGAAATGGCTCAAATTCAATTGCAAGTGAAAGGCAATTAGATCATTTGAATTTCAATTGAAAGCAGAAGAAAGGAGAAAGAGAGAGATTTTGAACTTCAGAGGTTGGAACTGAAAGTTCAAAGTTGGTTTAAAATGCCAGACGTAGAGGTGAAAGGTAGGAGTAGTGTTGAGGATAGTGATGGAGAATAATCCCATCATAGCCAAAGGCCAGGTGGGGATCTGTTTAAATATATCCAAGCATTATCTAGTTTTGACAAAAAGGAAGTAGAGACCTTTTTCATGTCATTTAAGAAAGTGGCCAAACAAATGAAATGACGACTGACCATATGGGCATTGTTGATTCTAACAAAACTGATAGGTAGAGCTAATGGGTTATTTGCATCACTATCAGAGGAGCTACATGGGAAGAACAAGGAATTGAAAAATAACCCAAGGCCTCACAAATTGTTTTCTTTATTGGCTTGGAATAGACCGCACAGTAACTCTGTCTCAACCTCCCTTCACAATAAAAGAGGAAAACTACACCTCTTAAAGCCATAGAATCATCACAGATATCATAAACAGTTCTGGAATTCAGCACTGTTCATATTGTGAGTACAGGTGGGTAATCCTAAAATATAGGAAAAAGGAATAAATCCCAACATACTGGTTTTCAGTGAGACTATGACCTTTATCATGAACTTATTAGAAAAAAATGTGGTATTTATGTATTGGCACTTCACTTGTAAGGTACAGTTAGGTCAGTCTTTTCTTCCTGATACCTGTTCAGTTTTCCTTTTGTAAAGATGGATCAACTGCAGATTATACGGTTGACTAACTCACCGTTTGGAGCTGCTGGGCTCTGAGTGTGACAAGGCTTTGATATTTCATCAGGATAGCAGGGATGTTAACAGACAGGACCATCCTGCACTGGTCAAATTAAAAACAAGCTGAAAGAATTCTTTATGTCCAATCTCAAAACCTTCCAAGTGTTTAGGCAGCTTATTGTGTTTAAACAGACATGTAGATGCGTTTTTACCTTCATGCTCTCAAACTGGGTTTTAAAATAATAATTCAGAAGATATCCATCCCTCATATTTGCACCTAAGTTCCTGATATGTCTGTTGAAGCTTCAATATAATTAATTGTAAAATTCATTATTTCGCTATTTCATCCCCATATTCATTTTTGGCTCTTCTCTCCCACATTTTGAAAATAAACTAAATTGAAAGCTTTCCAGGAATAGATTTAGATATTTGACTGACACGAGAAGTTAAAGGTATTTCATAAGATTACAGAATGACGCACTACAGAGAACACTCATTCATTATGCATATTGAGTTCCATTTAAAAAACAAAATAAGACATTATAATAGAATATCAAAAAGACAGAGCAGGGCAAGAATACCTATCAAATTTAAAATGAATCCATGCCCGATTACACTTTCATCACATTTCCCTTTGATTGTCTGACCCAATTTTTATTTTCTATTTGTTTTCTGCAGATGGCTTTATGCTTGTTTTGTTTTTGTTTTTGTTTGTATCCATTAATATTGATTGAGTAATGAATGCCAGAAAAATGCTTGGAAGAAGAGATGATTTATCCTTGTAACTGAGCTCAGGGGTATATGCAGGTAATGGTGCCTCTGGAATCTTGTGACTTTGATGATGAAATCTGATCTCTAGATTAAAGCATACCTTCAGTTACTGTCATTCTTTAAAATGTTGCTTAACTCAACTTCAAAGATCTTTTTATTTGAATTTCCATCCTTATGCTGCAATGGCTTGAACAAGCAGCATAGACTTGCTCTGCCATGCACACTAAAACTTTGTGCTAAGTATAACACAACTATCAGCTCATTTATCAAAAAAACTTTTGGTATCCTTGATATTAGGTTGAGAATAGCGAGTTTCTCCTGTCGAATTGTTATCTTTTTAGTCCCTATTTTGGCCAAATTTGAAATATTAATTACTTCAATGAAAGATTTTTCTCATGGCTTTAAAATTGTTTACTCACCGCAGTGAACTGAGTGTCAGATTTTGTAACAGGACTAAAATATTGTTTTTTGATCATGCTTGTGCCTAGCTGTCAAAAGTCATTCCATGTTTAAATCACTTTAGTTTGTCTTCTGTCTTCTCCATTGTACCACAACCACAGCAACTAAGTATTACGCATTATTAGCCTTTGATGAGTTTGTCCAATGTCTCTTGCTCCATTGACACCCCTCAGCTTGGATGCAATCCTCTTTGTGCTGTCTAACCTGTTCTCATCTGATGTGCAAATGAAAAGCAGCACAAGCAGCACTCACATTACACAATTGCGGAATAGAGATTAAATGTTAAAGTTAACCTAGTTAAAGTAGACATTTAGAATAAAGACTGTGAGCAAAATCCTTTCACGCAAGTAGGCAAGAAAGGAACTGTGAAATGTCAATGTCTATGGAAAGTTTCCTTATCAATTCTTACACTCCCTGCTTGGACTATTGTAATCTTGCCTTTCACAAGTAAGCCCCAGAAAGTCTAGGAAACCCTTGCACTCACAGTTGAATTCCAACACTTGTGCTGACGTCATTCATAATGAGCTTTTAATAAACCAATGTTAATTACAGGACTCTACAGAGGGAGTTTCTCACTTACAGCCTAATGTGCTGTGATTACATTTGGAAATCAATGGACTACAATCCATTTTCCCTGTTTCATGTTCCCTGTAAATTTCAGCACTTTTAACCTTGTCTGCCCTCAATCTAACTTATTTCTGGAAGTGAAAGTTCTCTTCATGATAACTACTCTTTTCTCTTCTTCGAATTCAAAAAAGTACATTTGACTTTCTATTTGTTTGTTTCATTAGCGTTGTCAGTTCAGAATATCCAAGAATAATGAGAAAACTCAGGCAGTATGATCAGCTATTCTTTATCAGCACTTAAGCAACTTTTCTAAGCTTAAGTCAAAGTCTTTGGAGCAGAACCTGAGGGCGAACTGAGAATGCAGGAGTATTGCTAGAAATAAGGCTTTGAC
Source organism: Chiloscyllium punctatum (assembly GCF_047496795.1). Lineage (NCBI taxonomy): Eukaryota > Metazoa > Chordata > Chondrichthyes > Orectolobiformes > Hemiscylliidae > Chiloscyllium > Chiloscyllium punctatum. The sequence goes on along the minus strand of NC_092783.1, from coordinate 6,370,572 downwards.
TGCTGTCTGGTGAATGTAACTTATGATACTTTTTCAAACAAGCAAAAGGGAATTTAGCGCTATCCTAGTTAATATTTATCACTTAACCAACACCACAAAACAGATTGTCTGATTATTATTTTATCAATGGTTTTGGGACTGTTGCTGTGCACATACTGGCTGCATATTTCCTACAATGCAATTGTAATTATACTGAAAAGTACATAATTGGCTATATAACACTTTAGGACATTATAAAATTGTGGAAGATGTTGTTTAATGCAAATCTTTCTCTCTTATCAATTGCATGACAATTATGGGGAAACTACTGACTTGTGACTCAAGTCAGACTTTGGTTGTATTTTCCCATGGGCTTCAAGGCATCAAATTGTAAGATTGCAACACGAAAAAATACAAGAAGCTTGACACTATCCAGGACAAAGCAGCCTGCTTGATTGTCACTATATCCACAAAACTTCACTCCCTTCACCACTGGCAGTAGCAAAAGTATGTGATATCTACAAGATCATCAAAGCTCCTTTAGGCAGTGCCTTCCAAGCAAGCCCACAGCCACTACCACTGAAAAGGATAAGAGCAGCAGATATGTGGGATCATCATCACCTGCAAGTTACCCTCCAAGCCACTCACCTTCTTGACTTGGAAATATATCACTCTTCCTTTAGTATTTCTGTGTCAAATTACTGGAACTCTCTCCATAATAGCAATGTAAATGTACTAACATCAAATGAACTGCGGGGGATCGAGAAGGCAGCTCACCATCACCTTCTCAAGACCTGATTTGGAGATGCTGGTGTTGGACTGGGGTGTACAAAGTTAAAAATCACACGACACCAGGTTATAGTCCAACAGGTTTAATTGGAAGCACACTAGCTTTCGGAGCAATGCTCCTTCATCAGGTGATTGTGGAGGGCTCGATCGTAACACAGAATTTATAGCAAAAATTTGCAGTGTGATGTAACTGAAATTAGACATTGAAAAATTAACAGACAATCAATTTTTCAATGTATAATTTCAGTTACATCACGCTGCAAATTTTTGCTATAAATTCTGTGTTACAATCGAGCCCTCCACAATCACCTGATGAAGGAGCGTCGCTCCGAAAGCTAGTGTGCTTCCAATTAAACCTGTTGGACTATAACCTGGTGTCGTGTGATTTTTAACTTATCAAGACCATTAGAGAAGAACATTTGTGCTGGCCTAGTGAGTGGTGTACACATTCTTTGAATGAATAAAATGGTTATAACCAGATGGAGTATCCCAATCTTCACTTGGTTGGGAGCCAGATTGGGAACTATTAACCCAGAGATCACCTGTTAATTTGATTTCTCTGAGCGCATTGTTAGAGAAAAAATGGATTAGGGATACGAGTACAGCCAGACCAAACATTGAAGACAGTGGGGACATCTCGAAATTGGTGCAACCACAAAGGGTAAAGTAATAACTCTTTTTCGTGGGGCTGGTCCACGCAGGCAGTTCTTCCACTCAGACGAGAAACCCTTCCAACAGCAGCTTATGCTCATTGCAGCCCCCTGCTTGGACAATAGGGCTCTGGATTTGATGGCCCCCAAATGTGCTACAAGGAGGCCATCTCCACTGAGCTAGTAACCTCCTACTGCTGGTGTGGACTGCATGTCCCAGAAATCACAATAATTGTTTTCCTTCACCCTTGCAACATACAGGCCTGCCCAGGGAATCATTCCTAGTGATAGGATCATACCAGGAGCAATCCTGATGCAAAGTTCCCCCCCACCCCACCACATCTTCCACTTCTAGAAACACAGAAGCAGAAAAACTCTGCTCTTTATAACAATTAAATTCTGAGATGGGTGGTATATGATAGGACTTAAGACCTGCATAATTAGAAAAATATTTTCCAATTTTGCAATACAGATTACTCAACGGATCTACTAATTTCTCTTTAAAGAAGTGCAATAAATTTTTGCATAATTTGCTATTATGAAGTAGATCTTCTAAGAATCATTCAACCACCGCAGTGACAGTAGTTATTTTGTTTTCTTGCCAACACAGTGTGTCTCTAAAACCTAACTATTAAATTTAATTTAATCTGAAATTATTCGTGGCATTTTTAAATGCTCACTTAACTTTCTCTGTAATGAGTTCACAGTCATATTAAACTAAATATCCTGACTCTTTCTGCAACTGAAAATACCTTGTATGTTGTAGAGTGAAGGGAATTATACTTGTTCTTTATGGACAGCTATTAAGCTTGTGAAAAAGGAGCTCTATGTCAAATCACATGGAACTGGAGCCTGGATATGTTGAGATCCAAGTAAGGTGTCCTCTCCAACCAACCTCTCTATACCAATTCACAGGACGTGGGCATCATTTGTTAGGTCAGCATTTATTGCCCATCTCTAATTGTCCAGAGGGCAGTTAATAGTCAACTACATTGTTGTAGGTTTGGAATCAGATGTAGGCCAGACCAGAAAGGATAACAGTTTCCTTATGACATGAGTGAAGCAGTTGAGTTTTCTTGACAATCAACAATGGTTTTATGGCCATCATTGGACTCTTAATTCCAAATTTTGTTTTATTAATTTTCAATAAGATCTGTGACTGTTCAGTCATAGGAGTGAGAAATATAGAGCTAATGATACAGATCAAGGATCTGTCATTGGATCTGACTCAATGATAACTGTATCAACCTGAAACATTTGGAATATTTTGAAATATTGAAAGGTACTGCAACATCGCAGGTTCTTGTCCCTTGTTTCCTTTATGAGGAACCAATGCATGTTTAATTGCAGTATTAGTGCAAGCTTTGACACTTAATTTTCATTAAATTCAGCAGACTAAAAATATTTAGTCAAAGCAGATGTGGGCGGCACGGTGGCACAGTGGTTAGCACTGCTGCCTCGCAGCGCCGGAGACCCGGGTTCAATTCCCGCCTCAGGCGACTGACTGTGTGGAGTTTGCACGTTCTCCCCGTGTCTGCGTGGGTTTCCTCCGGGTGCTCCGGTTTCCTCCCACAGTCCAAAGATGTGCAGGTCAGGTGAATTGGCCATGCTAAATTGCCCGTAGTGTTAGGTAAGGGGTAGATGTAGATGTAGGGGTATGGGTGGGTTACGCTTCGGCGGGGCGGTGTGGACTTGTTGGGCCGAAGGGCCTGTTTCCACATTGTAAGTAATCTAATCTAAAATCTGTACTATATATAGCTTAGCTTTTGTCCTAGTATTAAAATAATAGTCTACTTACAGGAAGATGATTTAAGATCTTATGTATTATTTCAATGACAACAATCATTAATAAACACATTTTAAATAACTAACTGCAGATTTAAATGCACATCTATATGTGCCAAATTATTTTCCAGCAGGCAGCTACCAATTTAAAGAGATTGCAGTATTATGTTATTCCTTTGCTTTTTGCCATTCATGTGCACTCTTAACATAACTACTAAACAAATACAATGCTTAGGTTTACCATATTAAACTCCACATTCCTCAATCTATACCAGAGAATGATCTGTGGATAAATATCGTCAATCAAATAAGAACACCCACTGAAATTAAAATTGATGGAAGGGCATAAAGTTGGGGATGGGTGGTCTAATTTTTAAAATGATATTAACATTCTTGTGTATTTGGAGGTCAGTGAAATCTAAAAAGGTCACATCTCTGTGTTGTAATCCTAATTATCATGCCGATCAGGGGTATTTTTACTTTGAGATGGTTATGGGAAACAGTCAAGAGATACTTTTGTGGCTGTTTCATCTAAATTAAGGGAAATGCAGCAATTAAAAATAATTATTCTGTGTCCCACTGGAGGGCCTTGGTTTTGATTATTTACAAAGCCCATTAGCCGTAAATGCAAACATAGATGCCAACTTTAAAGTGCACATTAATGCAGAGTAATTCAAAAAAGGAATGTCTTCTCTAGACAAATATTTTCTTAAATATACTTATTTTGACAGAATATTACACACATCCTTCAATATTTTAGCAGCTTCAGTATTTATGTGCCCAAATACAGGATATTATATTTCTGAAGTGCAGTCTTTGAAAAAGATGTTCTTGGAACAACCAAACCATAACCACACAACATGGAAGCATACAAAATAATTATGATGTAAAAATTGTTTCTTGAATGAATCAATTAAAATTATTTATTGACCAAATTATGATTTTAACAAGTTAGAAATCTGAAATCTGAACAGCACATTTTGGAAACAATCAACAGAGTCAGGCTGCATCTGTGGACCGGGAACAAAGTTGTTTCATTGAATTATTTTTTGATTGAATGATGATTGAAAATGTGATTAATTTTCTTTCTTAACTTTATCAACTTTAGTCTTTTAGTTCATTTTCTCTCAGACAGCATGATACTGGTGATTGTTCCGGAACTATGAGACTATAGGGGGTATAGACCATTATTTCAGGTTGTCTATACCTTCAGGATTTACCTGACCTTTTCTTGGGATATTCAGCTCAATAATAACTTATCAGAACTGGAAGATATTAGGAAAGTTTTTTTTTCTTACATAAGTGCAGAGCTAAGCAAAACTGAATAAAACCAGTAAAATTTGGGAAATTATGCATTCTGGTCCCACTCATTCTGTCTACCTGAAACTCTTGTGCAACCAGTGCATTAATTTCCAAGTTATTAATTTCCAAGTTTATGTTTTCTTTGTTGGTTAGATGAAGATGGTGCCAGACAAAATGAAATGAGTATGTAAATAAAAGATGGGAGCATCTCAGTGAAATAGGAACAGAGGAGGGAGGTCTGAAAATTCCACAAAGAAAATGCTAACCTGGAAAATTACTAGGAAATTCTGAAGGTGTGGATAACCTGAAACAACAGTCTACACCCACTATAGTCTCATAGTTCCAGAACAATCACCAATAATGTGTTGTCTGAGAGAAAATGAACTAAAAGACTAAAGTTGATAAAGTTAAGGCAGAAAATAAGTCATATTTTCAATCATCATTCAACCAGATAATAATTCAATAAAACAATTTGTTCATCAGCGGATAAAGAAACACCTTCATACGTTACTATTGGTAGGTTAAGTAATAATCATTATAAATAGAAATTTCTGTAAAAGAGTGACAAATTTGTTATATTCTTAACATTAACCATCATGAAAATCTGGCTCCCATCAAACAGCTGTAATTATGGCAAGTTGTTTGAAAATGTGAAAACACCTGAAAATAATAATGTATCTCCTTTGGAAAGTAATCTTTGGAATACTTCGTTTGAACTAACACCTGCTTTATAAATACCTGCAACAAAAATTAACATGCTTTTGAGGAGAGAATGGGGATTAGATTAAATACACAGTAGATTATGTGAAATCCTTGGACATATTAGGAGGAAGACAACATCCTACAAACTGTCAACTTGATATTTGTGCTGTGATCTGTTTGAACTGCTCATTTTCAGACTGGATTACTGCTGGAAACTAAAGGCAGCTTAGAGGTTCTCTCTTATTATAAAAGCTTTTGTGAATGAGTGGGAAATCTCTGTACTCAATATAGTAAATGTGGTGACCTGGAAAATGGATCAACTTATGCTGTTTTTCCAGATCTTAAACTGATACCGAAGGGTCCAAAAAAAGTGTGAAAACGAGCATGACCATTCACAGAAGTGTGCAACCTGCAATCTTTCCATCGGCATGCAGGGAAAATAATGGATGTATTTTTTTAAAAGTGTTCATTATGATATTTAAATAAGATCCTAAGTTTGTTGTAGAACACTTGTAAGAACTTGGCCAGCATCTATGAGGAAAACCATTCAATAAATCATAGTGCTAAGTGGCAACCAAGACCATGCTGATGTGCACTTTAAATGGCTTCTTTTACCAAACTACCATCTTGCTGCTATTTGTTTGTTATGATGGTCCAAAAATAAGCCTTTATGTTTTTATTTTCCTTTCTGCTTTTGTTCATATTTCTTTAAACTGTATTTACTTTTCTCATTTTAATGATATTCATTAAAAAATTGCTTAAATCTGAAATAAATATTTCCTCCAGCTAAGATCAAGTTGTTGAAAGTTTACTGTGGCTTAGTAGATGAGTAACAGTTTATCTCTAGGTTGTGGTTTTCAATGAGCAATAAGTTACTGTTTATTCACATACATTAAAGTTTATTTTTTATATAAAGGAAATAATATAATTGTATATAATTAATTTGGAGTAATTTACTTCTATGGATACTGCACAAACATAGGGCACCACAGTAGACTTAATCTCAAACCTTTCTTTGTAGAACTGATTGTAAAAATAAAATACTCAGAGTTAAAATTTATTTTAATGCCCTTTGGAATCCAGCCATTAAGAGTGCCATGTTTTAATGAGTTGCAGAACCACTGCTGACTCAAAAACACATTTATAAGTGCCAACTCATTATTTCAAGCATGACAGCTTCCTGAATAGCTGGGAACTCATTGCTTCAACATTAACCTGCTTTGGTGAATTCAAAGAAACAGAAATGTTTTATTTCAACATAACATTTATACATTCAAATAATTGTGTGGCAACATCAGAACAGATTTGGGGAAAAATGACCTCAAATCATTCAAAACAATTATTCCATTTGTTATTTTGCTGTACATAGTGGCTATTTAATAGAGGAATCAGGACTACTAACCAATTTAAAACCAGCATTTGCCATTAAATGTTTCAAAGTTAAATATTGTTATTACTTTCTCAACAAGATGTTTCATGTTTCTATCATTTTATATTCCAAGTTATCTCAGTATTGTGCCACTGATTTCCACATCTCAAACTCCTGATGAATTGCAATTGTCTGTGAAAATAGAACTTAGATCACAGAGTTAATTACATTATAATTAATTCTTCACTTTTTATGTCTCTTCAGTGACTTGAGCATGAACAATATTAATGAGCTACAGCCGAATGCTTTTGGAGATCTTCACTTCTTGGAAGAACTGTAAGTAATCAAACAACATTGAGAACAAACAACTATAATAATGAGGTTGAAAATTTTCAAAGAAGTTGGTGTACAATTAATATTTCTTTCACAATTTTCTATAACTCTCGTTGTACCTGAATGTATTTGTAACTCGCTCATCTCGCAAATTGTTTGAATCAAACCATGAGCAAATAAGGAACTTGAATTTGAGTAATACTTTTCTCAACCCCTGAATATCTTAGTCATTCTGAACTAATTTTGAATAGTCGTCATTCTTGTGATGTGGTGAAACATAACAGCAATTTGCATACAGTAAGTTGGCACAAACAGTAATGAGGCTACTGCCCATTTCATCTTTCTTTGCTCATATATATTGAAATTTGGAATTTTGGCTACTTCACTGTTGCTGTGTAATGATTTAATTTTATTTATTTATTTATTGTCACATGTATTTTGTTACAAAATACAATGGAAAGTGTTGCATAGTATCATTCAACTTTACAGTCCTTCTTTTTAAATACTCTGCCATGGACCTGGTACCCAGGAATGAGTCCCTTCATCGTGTCACCACTGCTGGAATGAAAGTCACCCAACCCATTGGCATCATCTCACCTCCACCAACGCCCTCACTATGATGTGTCCTTGCTGGACCTCACCAATACAGATGCCACCAATACCGCCAGGTACTGCACCGGTCCAAACTCAAATCCGCCACCACCACAAGTCTGCTTTGGGTCTACATTGCCAATACAGCTGCTGCTGATGCCACAGGGTCTTGTACTGGAAGCAAACCCATATCCGCTGCCACCTCCATGAATCTAATGAGATCCCATACATGTGAACATACAAACGTATGAGTTAAGAGCAGAAGTAGGCTACTTGGCTCCTTGAGCCTGCTCCACCATTTAATAGGATGTGACTGATCTTGACCAGCACAAGTCTTCTCTATCTTAATAATCATTTACTCCCTTGCTAGTCAAGAATCAATCTATCTCTCCATAAAAAGATTCAAATATTCTACTTCACTGCCTTTTGAGGAAGGGAATTCCAAAGACCCATGACTCTTAGTGACAAAAATATTTCTTCTCATCTCTGTCTTAAATGGGCAGACCGTTATTTAGACTAGAGTAGCTTTTATTTGTCATTTCTTCCATATACAACTGATGCAGTAAAAATGAAAGTGTTCCTCCAGAACCAAGGTGCGACATGGACAGCACAAACTACATGATCATACAAAGGGGGGCATAAAGTATGTAAAAAGTGCAAAATACGCAAATTATGGTGTAATAAAAGAATGATAATTAATAGACATTGTTCTAACAGCAATTCAAAGTCGCGCAAAGAATTTTAGATGAAAAGGAGTCCGATCATACCGTGTTAAGGAGCCTGATGGCTTGAGGGAAGAAACTGTTGTACAGGCTGGCTGTGAGAGACCAAATGCTCTGGTATCATTTGCCAGATGGCAGGAGGGAGAAGAGTTTGGGAGATTTGTGGGGTCTTTCACAATGTTCTTAGCCTTTTGGATGCAGCACGTGGTGTAAATGTCTGTAATAGAGGGAAGAGAGACCCCGATGATCTTCTCAGCTGTCCTCACTATCCATTGTAGGTCATATGATCCGAGACAGTGCCTTGTCATTCCTGCTGATGAGACCCACTACCGTTGTGTCATCAGTCAACTTGATGATGTGATTCAACCAGTGCATTGCTGCACAGTCATGTGTCAGCAGGGTACACAGCAGTGGACCGAGCGCACAGTCCTGGTGGCCCTAGCCCCTGCTCAGTGTGATGGTGTTGGAGATTCTATTCCTAATCCAGACTGACTGAGGTCTCCCAGTCAGGAAGTTGACGATCCAGTTACAAAGGGAGGTATTTAGATCCAGCAGACTCAGCTGTCCAAACAGGTGCTGAGGAACAATAGTGTTAAATGCAGAATTGAAGTCTATGAACAGTAGCCTGACGTAGATGTCTACCTTCTCAGGTGGATGATGGCCAGATGGAGGGTGGTGGAAGTGGCATCATCTGTTGAGCAGTTGGGTCGATTTGCGAACAGCAGAGTGCCCAGTGAGGGTTTCCTTGTTGAGTTTTCCCAAAGTCTAGCCTATTTGGGGAGTTTGGTGAAATGGGAGACTGAATATTAATGAGATACCTTGTAGGATTCACAAGGTGTTTAAGAAGCAATCATTCCTCTTGTTTGGCAGTTTGCTGCTGCTTAGCGAGAATCTTGCTGTGCTGCATGAGAGAAACGCAAGAGGTGATGCAAATTTCTTCTGATGTCAAAATGGGCTTTGCCTTACTTGTTGAAAGATTCTACCACACATCTGAACACAGCCCAAACTGCTCAGACTCCTGTAAGATTTCATCTGTGGATTTTGCAAATTGCATAGACAATAATGGGCTTAAATGTATTAATTCCACCAGCCACCAATCCAGGTGAGCTGAACTTGAACAACAGCTAAGCTCCGTGGTGATATAATAGAACCTATGCTAAAAACATATTTCTCAGTTTGCACTGAGGCAGGGCTAGGGCTGGGATGAAGAGAAGGAAAGAAGGAAATTTCCTTCTGCACAAAATGGTATCAACCATAGTTTTGGCAGCAGATCCTTCCTTTGGCAAGTGCAGCTTAGCTGTAAAAAAGAAAAGTCAAAGTCCTGGTGTGTGCTGAGTTAACTGGCTTCAGGTTGAAGTTAATAGGTTATTGTTCCGACATTCTTTGGTTTGGAGTGTGGTGTTGCAGGATTGGGAACAAACTGCCACAGCTGTTGCTCCTGATTATTATCCTGCAGCCGTCTGATAGCACTGACAAGTTCCAAGTTCTCTCTTCAACAGCAACTGGAACAGAAACTAACTATGCATGTTATATGGCTACTTCTGGTGAAATTTTCTTTTGTGTTTTATTTATCATCTTTAGATATCATCCTGCCTCTCTTTTAAATAAATCAAATGCAGAGCCTTAGATTTTTGTCTGTTAAGAAAAGGGTTTCCATGTTAAACTAATCCCATTATGAAACAGTGCTCTCCAATTAACAAAGGAAATGAAATTTTAACATGAGCTTAATCAGGTTAATCTACAAACCTCTCTGTCAGTTGAGGAAAATGTCAACAGTCCCAGATGTGAATTGCTTAACATGTACTGAACTGTTTAACATGCTGGTCTGTTTTTTTCTGCCTCTGGTTTAACTGTGACCTGGATATGGCCTTCCTGTCACAGTGAAACTAAATTGAAATATTAAAATCTTCCTATTTGAATATCCCAAAGTCCTTATAAAGTAATTTAAGCAGATTTTATGGAGGTATGAGTGTGGTAATGTGCTGCATCTTAATGTCTTCACTCACATTGAAATCAGAGGGTTAGATAGGGTGGACAGGGAGAGCCTTTTTCCAAGTATGGGGACGGCAAACACGAGGGGACACAACTTTAAAGTGAGGGGAGTTAGGTATAAGACAGATGTCAGAGGTAGTTTCTTTACTCAGAGAGTAGTAAGGGTATGGAATGCTTTGCCTGCAACGGTAGTAGATTTGCCAAGTTTAAGTGCATTTAAGTCGTCATTGGACAGGCAAATGGACGTACTTGGAATAGTGTAGGTGGAATGGGCTTCAGATTAGGATGACAGGGCGGCGCAACATCGAGGGCTGAAGAACTGTTATGTTCCATGTTTACCTGGATGCTCATAGCATCTTTGAGTTACCTTGCCTTTGTGCATTTTGCTCCTTCAGGCAGAGATACCAGACTCATAATACTGCTGTCTTGCATTTGTGTGTGTGTGCATGCATGGGCGTACATGTGTACTTGCAAGTGCGTGTGCACATGTATGTAGATGTGGGTGTCTTGGAGCTATCCTACAATAATTCAAATAAAATGCAACAATTAAAATAGATTCCATCCCATCCCTTTTATAGCATGGGAGGAAAAAGATTTGATAAAATGAATAAGAGGTTAACACACTTTTAGAAAGCAAGTTCTAACTGAGGCCCTCATGGCAAAAATCAGGTATACATTACTGAATAAAAATGAGAGGTGTGGAGTCTATTGAAATTTGGGGTGAATATCTGTAATTTTAGAAAAGATTACCTGATTTCCATTATCTCTTTGATGAGCACAAACAGCCAGTTCCTGGGGATTTATATTAATCTTTCATTGACTTTTCAGTAAGAGATTGGGAATCCCATGACTGTAAGGGGCAAATGTGACCTATAGGGGAAGATAGGCCAAGTCAGGAGTTAATTGAATTGTCCAACCAATCTTGATTTTCAAGACCTCCAAGACACAGTTTTCACTCTGGAGAGTCTCATGTGGGATATGTGGGATATATCTGAAAATGATTATAGACTGTGATGAAGGTGGGCAAGTGCTCAAGTGGCCTAGAACATAGAACAAAGAACTTAGAACAGTACAGCACAGATCAGGCCCTTCAGCCCACAATGTTGTGCCGACCATTGATCCTCATGTATGCATCCTCAAATTTCTGTAACCATACGCATGTCCAGCAGTCTCTTAAATGCCCCCAATGACCTTGCTTCCACAACTGCTGCTGGCAACGCATTCCATGCTCTCACAACTCTCTGTGTAAAGAATCTGCCTCTGACATCCCCTCTATACTTTCCTCCAACCAGCTTAAAACTATGACCCCCTTGTGTTTGCCATTTCTGCCCTGAGAAATAGTCTAGCCTAGATAGAAGCCCTGCATTAGTTCTCTGGGACTTTGTTCCATTTCCATTAAAAGACGTTAGGCCCTCTTACATTGCTCTCTTACTTCTTCAAACTCCATTCCCCTTGGCTGCTTACATCATCTCATACCCCATCACACACCATGGCCCATCCATAGCTTCTCACCAAAGTATCCATCATGGACAAATATCTGGACCCAAATGAAGATGAAAGCAAGTCTAAGCAAGAGCTGAAGTTAGGGGTGCATCTGCCCAAGCAGTGAGTTGGAGAATAGTCGGGTTGGGTGGAGGCTGTAAGATGTGAAAGGGAAGAGAAGGAAAAGATTGTAAGAGAAGTAGAGAGGAGGAGGCTGATGCAAGAGGGATGGGAGGAGGAGAGGGCTACAAGAAGATTGAGGGCAGGAAAGATGGATGCAAAAAAGGCTAGGAGAAGAAAGAAGCTACAAAAGGGTTGGGGGAGAGGGAGAGGGAAATTTCAAGGGTTTTGGAATGGGAGAGAGAAACTGCAAGGGAGGACAGAGAGATTTGAAAGCAGAGAAACAAATTTAAATCTGTCAATGGATTAATATTCAGCTAACTTTGAGGCAAAAATCCTGAGAGTCATTGAAGTATGAATTAATTGCAAATGATGTGAAAACCTTGACTTAAGGCTGGATAGGTGGCTCAGTAGTGGCTTAGCACTGCTGCCTCACAGCGTCAGGCAACTGGGTCCGAATTCTGCCTTGGGCGACTGTCTGTGTGGAGTTTGCACGTTCTCCCCATGTCTGTGTGGGTTTCCTCCGAGTGCTCAGGTTTCCTCCCACAGTCCAAAGATGTGCAGGTTAGGTGAATTGATCATGTTAAATTGCCCATAGAATTAGGTGCATTAGTCAGGGGTAAATATGGGCAATGGCTCTGGGTGGGTTACTCTTCGGAGGGTCAGTGTGGACTAGTTGGGCCGAAGGGCCTGTTCCCACACTGTAGAGAATCTAATCTAAAAAAATTTAGATACACTTATGTGGGGGAAATCTGTAATGGATGCCATTGTAATGAACACTGAGTCAGATATTAAAGACAAATGTGAGATTGAGATCTGGGATGCAGTATCGAGAATAGTAACTGCTTGGTTAAAGTATTCTACTTTTGTGTATATTTGATGGAAATGCTTTCGCTGTGACCTTACCAGTCCACCAAAAGCATGTTTAGTGTGATGGCGATTTGTATTCACAAATGTGTGTCAGTTGTTTTGAAATCTTTGATACCTGTTGACTCATACCAAATTAAATTGTATGGTAACAATGAAATTAGTGGGGATTGGCTAGCTCAGTTGGCTAGATGACTGGTTTGCAGAGTGATGTCAACATCATGAGTTCAATTCCCACAGGGGCAGCACAGTGGCTCAGTAGTTAGTAATGCTGCCTCACAGCACCAAGGACCTGGATTTGATTCCTACCTTGGGCAACTGTCTGTGTGGAGTTTGCACATTCTCCCTGTGTCTGCGTGGGTTTCCTCTGGGTGCTCTGGTTTCCCACAATCCAAAGATGTGCAGGTCAGGTGAATTGGCCATGCTAAATTGCTTGTAGTGTTAGGTGCATTAGTCAGGGGTAAATTAGGGAATGGGTCTGGGTGGGTTACTCTTTGGAGAGACGATGTGGACTGAAGGGCCTGTTTCCAAGCTGTAGGAAATCTAATCTAATCAGCTAAGGTTATCCTGAAGTACTTTCTTTTTCAACCTCTCCTGTTGCCTATGGTGTGTGACCTTCAGGTAGAACTATCATTACTCATCTCTGTCTAATGAGAGAGCAGCCCTCTGTTCTGGTAGGACTATGGTGCATTTACTTTTTTATGCTTTCCTCATGGATTGTGGCTTTAAGAATGTTGATGAATTCTTCAAAATCGGCTTCTGTGAGAGTACAAATACCCCATAGCTGAACACAGATTTAAAATATATTGTTACTGATTACTACATTACCTAGTAAATGAGTTAGAATACAATGGGACTGTCAACATCCAAAAAGTAGCCCCTGACAAAATTTCAAGAAAAGCGCTCGAGAAGGAAATACTTTGACCTTGGATCTACACAAGGATGATCCTGCGGCATTTATTAATAATCAATGCACTACTGGTACATCAATTCATCCTGCGTGTCTATTCGGGATACCTGGGAAGCTGCCTTTTATCCTACATTAGTCACATTTCCCACAGATATCTTAAAAAGCTCTTACTTGTCTGGTGACAAGGAATACCTTCTGATGATAGGGCTAATGACATCCCTTAGCATTGCTAACATCAAGAAATGGCACAGCTAAAATCATGTGCTAACAAAAGTGATCTTTGAGCAAATCTTTGGGTTGCAGAAAATATGCCTCAAGTTCCAGGTAATGGTGGTCTGTTGCTGTCAGCACAGATTGATTCAGACATGCTGCAGTAAATCTGTGGCAATGTGGATACATGGCAATTCACGCTGCCCTCCCCATCTCCATTACAAAGATGTTCCACATTTAGCAAGACATGCCTATTGCTGAGATCCTTTGTTCACCTTTTTACTCCTGTCACATTATTTGTTGCAGAGCAAGTGACATATATTATTAGAGAGAATGTAAAAATCGATTTGAAATGAGTTTATGGTTGATTAATATTTAAGGGGTGACAAAGCAGATTTTAACTCCCAAGTGAATACCTTGTGAAACTAACTTGATCTCTTTACCTTCTCCTCTTACTCCTACTTTGTTTAATACCTGTAGCTTTAGCAGTGTGGGAGGAAACCTAATCATGTCTCTGCTCTGACAGCTCGGATTGTCTTGGTCATGGTCCTCTTGGTGTTGGAGCTTGTATGGACCCGACTGAATCCTGTCCTAGATGCACTTGTGAAAGAGCATGGTAAGGCAGGAAGAAGGAAAGGGATTTTGACTGATGAGAGGGGCAAAGGATCACTGTAAACCGAACCCCCACTTCCATGAATGTTAGTCCATCTTCCCTGTTGTGTTCCATCCAGATTGTTGGTTGCCAAGAGCTGGAGTGCCATTTTGCTGCATTTGAGTAAGGTGCTGAATAATCAAGGTAATTTCAAAGAATCATAGTGCAGCTAGAGGCCATTCAGACCATCAGGTCTGCACTGACACTCCAAAGAGCATCCTACCCAGACCCATTTCCTCCTCATAACCCCGCATTAACCGCAGAGAATTCACCGAGACTACACATACCTACTCACTACTGGGTAATGTTAAATTGGTAAATCCACTTAACCTGTAGCTCTTTGGACTATGGGTGGAAATCAGAGCAACTAGTGGAAACCACACAGACCTAGGATACACAAACTCCACACAGTCACCCAAAACTGGAATCTAGTCGAGGTCCCTAGTACTGTGATGTTGCAGTGCTAACCACTGTGACACTACATTTTCAATTGTTTGGCATTTTGTTTAAGATGTGGACTGAGTGTACAGGTAATCTACCATCCATATCATGTCTGATGCTCTAAAATCAGGAGTCTTTTCCATTATTGCAATGGTCTGAGACATCATGGCACTCATTCTAGAAACTGAGTCCACTAACCTCTCTATAAATTATGCACAGTTCACCCGCAACGTTGACACAACCTCAGATATATTCTGCTGCTGTATCTGATAGCACTCATCACCAATAATCTGAGACCAATAATCTGTGCTCACATGAGTAGAACGTAGAGAATCCTACACCTTCCAATAGGAATTCTCTTCTGCTGATCTTGTCACCACAATGCAGCTGCTCACTCACTATTATCATTTGGAAATCTAGCTACCTCCTTTGGTGAGGTTTAATGTGTGCACACCTGAGCTGGTGTAGGGCGCACACAAATTATGTGAAAATGTTTCCTCCAAGTATATGATCTCCTGTGCCATCAGGACTATCAGAGGAACAAACGACATGGTTTAGAATTGAGAAGGTGAGAGAATGCCAAGTCTTCAGTGAACAATTCACCCTATCTCAGTAGTTGTTGATAACAAGTCAACATGCATGAGTGTGGTATGCCATAATATTTAATCCTGTCATTGTGCAACTGGACACATTTATCTCTCCATTGCCAATAGGTAAGGCATGACTGATCACCATTACCACCTCCTACTACTCTAAATGTAAGTGGTGAAGCTGTGCATCATAAAATTTCCATCAGATAGCTAGTCAATGATGATAGAGAGACCAGAAGATTTGGGTTCATGGAAAGATAAAGAGACAGTTCTGTTTCTGAGAAATTCCCAGAGCTTCATTTGAATCAGCTGTGTTAGTTATTTGAAAGTGAATGAAAGAATGGCTCTGGGGAAATAAGTTTATTCTGTATATAGTCATGGTTCATGACACCAATAGGCTTATCATGGACAGAAGGCAACTTAAACTTAGGTCTATAACCAGAAACTTTATTAGATGTATCAATAGAATATTTAAGTTGCAATTGATATGTAAGGGCTGACTAGAAGGAGTTTTGCTGGAGATTACTGATCCCATATATTCTCCATGAAATTAGATCTCAGCAAAGAGGTCAAAACCAAATATAGCCAAACTCAAAATAGTAAGAACACAAATGTGGAATTTGTGGCTGTTGTGGTGGAAAGACAAGTTTACCAGGAACAAACTCTAGATGCCTTTCCTGGTTTCCCACAACTACATTGTTTCTTAAA
This sequence comes from Chiloscyllium punctatum, assembly GCF_047496795.1. Lineage (NCBI taxonomy): Eukaryota > Metazoa > Chordata > Chondrichthyes > Orectolobiformes > Hemiscylliidae > Chiloscyllium > Chiloscyllium punctatum. Next base: position 6,354,378 of record NC_092783.1, on the reverse strand, counting down.
TGGGCAGGTTACCTCTCCAAGCTAACTATACACAAATTACTTTGTCTGACATTGTAAGATACAGTATATCAAACACAATCTATTGCCAGCTTATGTGAGGTTTTTGTTTTAATTGTAGCTTATGTTAAATAAGTGTGTGTGTTTATTTCTTCTGTTACGTAGTGTGTGATTGTTAATAAACTTGAAGTGACACTGTGTTTCTGTTTTGATCAGACGTTTGGTGCTAACCTACCAAACTCAATAGCTGGATACTAGACTACACTGACAGCGCTTTGGGTTTTTGGATGGTCTTATATCTTCTTAGGCTATAGAGCCCAATCTATATTAGCCAGCCACATTTGGGATTGTGCGGCTAATGAATTATTCCTCTTTACAGCCATCTCCACCAACACATGGTGCTCCTGGCAGCGGTCAATTATCAAACCTATAAATTATACATTTCCTTTCCCTAAGTTATTACAGCACTTGGCATGGAAGACAAACTTTCCTCATTCCGTAATGCCCAATTTGCACCAATTTTGTTCAGTAAACATTTGCCTTTGCCTTTCCAGTGCTATTCCAGGTGCTTCTAACCATCTGTTAATGGCAGAGGGTAACTGATGAAGAGGATTATTGTTTGCTCTGTTTCCTTAAGTTGGCTAACGGAGAAGGAAACGCAGCCCACATTCTGAAAACATCAAAACTGCGTGTGAACCACTCGGTTTTGGTACACCCAAAGTACTTTTAATAACTGACTGTTAAACCCAGAGTGTCGTCAATTATATGGCTGTAGTAAAGCTGTGTTGATGCAGAAAATACGCCAGCATGTTGCCTTTTAGGTCACTCGAGCATTTGTTCTGATGGTGATGAAGGATTTATACCATCAGATCATTTAAAGTTAGATTTCAGATTCCACATGCTGTACAGATCAATTGTTTCAACTGGTTTCCAAGCTTACCTATGTTTATAATTAGGATGATTTCTTGTGTAGTGAAACAACTGGCCCTCTCTGGCAGGTGAAGAATACTGTTGAATTAAATTACTCTTATTACAAGTCCAGAATAACAGCTTCATGCTTTATGGCTGATGGCTTAAGTCTTTTATTTTTAAACCTTTACTTATAGATTATGGCTCTTTAAATTTTATAACTGTTATCCAAAACCGACTTTCTAATCCAGAATGAAAATAAATGTACAAAAACTTATATTAAATTCTGAATGATTTGTTGAACTTCGGTCAAAAAGGTAATTGTCCAGCATCCAGACTGCAGTTAATTGCTAACAGTTGTCAGGCCTGCCTTATGCTTGACATTGTTCAGAACTATCCGTTTTATTGCACTGCATCATCTTAAATCCTCACCAGCTGTTCTGAAGAACTGTCTCAGAATCCAGGCCTGTCCAATGACGACTATATTCTTTCACAGTTAATCCTATCATGCCTTTTTTGTTGTCCTTCAATAATTTGGTAGCTTCAAAAATAATGACATAGTTGGATTTATTGCTGATGTATGCAAAACTTAATAGAGAGATCAGAAAGTAGTTATACATTACAAAACTATCTGCTACTGCAGAACCTTTATTTTATAACTCAATATCCCATGCAAGAAATTTTTAAGAATCATCTTTCAAACATAAACTTTTATATTAAAGATTTAGTGTGCTAATAGGTATATATGGACACACAATCCCATTGAAGCTGAAAAATGTGTTGTTGGAAAAGCGCAGCAGGTCAGGCAGCTTCCAAGGAGCAGGAGAATCGACGTTTTGGGCATAAGCCCTTCTTCAGGATTCCTCTCTGGCAGAAGGGGGTAAGGGAAAGTGAAAGCGACAGGGAGTATGGAGTTAAATGGAAAGATAAGCGGCAGGATAGCATATGTGCAGGTGGATTTAAACTTGAGGCAGACTGGGAATGCAGCAAAAGGAAGGATAACTTAGGACATATTATGACTTCCAATATCTCTAATGATAAAAAAGTTAACATTAAGGCACTTTACCTGAATGCTCATAGCATTCGTAAAAAAGCAGATGAACTAATGGCACAGATCATCGTGAATGACTATGATGTGGTAGGCATCACAGAGACGTGGTAACAGGGGGGTCAGGACTGGAGGTTAAACATCCAAGGATTTTCAACTTATCGAAAAGACAGGGAGGTGGGCAGAGGGGGCGGGGTTGCCTGGTTAGTTAAGAACAAAATTAAATCTATGGCACTGAATGACATAGCGTCGGATGATGTGGAGTCTGTGTGGGTGGAATTGAGGAACCACAAAGGCAAAGAAACCATAGTGGGAGTTATGTACAGACCTCCTAACAGTGATCAGGACCAGGGGCGCAACATGTACCGGGAAATAGAGAAGGCATGTCAGAAAGGCAAGGTCACGGTGATCATGGGAGACTTCAATATGCAGGTGGACTGGGTAAATAATGTTGCCAGTGGATCCAAAGAAAGGGAATTCATGGAATGCTTACAGGATGGCTTTTTGGAACAGCTTGTCATGGAGCCCACAAGGTCACAGGCTATTCTGGACCTAGTGCTATGTAATGAACCAGACTTTATTAAAAAAATCTTAAAGTAAGGGAACACTTAGGAAGCAGCGATCATAATATGGTAGAGTTTGAAAGAGAGAAGGCAAAATCAGATGTAATGGTGTTACAGTTAAATAAAGGTAATTATGAGGGCATGAGAGAGGAACTGACGAAAATAGACTGGAAGCAGAGCCTAGCGGGGAAGACAGTAGAGCAAAAATGGCAGGAGTTTGTGGGTAAAATTGAGGACACTGTACAGAGGTTCATCCCCAAGAAAAGAAAGATTATCTGGGGAGGGATTAGACAGCCATGGCTGACAAAGGAAGTCAGGAAATCTATCAAAGGAAAAGAGAGACCAAGAGCACTGGGAAATCAGAAGATTGGGAAGGGTGCAAAAACAAACAGAGGATAACAAAGAGAGAAATAAGGAAGGAGAGGATCAAATATGAAGGTAGGCTAGCCAGTAATATTAGAAATGATAGTAAAAGTTTATTTCAATACATAAGAAACAAACAACAGGCAAAAGTAGACATTGGGCCACTTCAAACTGATGCTGGAAGCCTAGTGATGGGAGATAAGGAAATAGCAGGAGAACTTAATAAGTACTTTGCGTCAGTCTTCACAGTGAAAGACATGAGTAATATCCCAACAATTAATGGGAGTCAAGGGGCTGAGTTGAATATGGTTGCCATTACAAAAGAGAGAGTGCTAGAAAAGCCAAAAGGTCTTAAAATTGATAAATCTCCTGGCCCCGATGGGCTACATCCTAGAGTTCTGAGGGAGGTGGCTGAGGAAATAGCAGAGTCACTGGAGTCAGGGAAAGTCCTGGATGATTGGAAGATCACTGTTGTAACCCCCTTGTTCAAGAAAGGATCAAGACAAATGATGGAAAATTATAGGCCAATTAGCCTAACCTTGGTTGTTGGTAAAATTCTAGAATCCATCATTAAGGATGAGGTTTTTAAATTCTTAGAAGAGCAGGGTTGGATTAGAACAAGTCAACATGGATTTAGTGAGGGGAGGTCGTGCCTGACAAACCTGTTGGAATTCTTTGAAGAGGTGACAAGTAGGTTAGACCAGGGAAACCCAGTGGATGTGGTCTATCTAGACTTCCAAAAGCCCATTGATAAGGTGCCACATGGGAGGCTGCTGAGCAAGGTGAGGACCCATGGTGTTTGAGGTGAGCTACTGGTATGGATTGAGGATTGGCTGTCTGACAGAAGGCAGAGAGTTGGGATAAAAGGTTCTTTTTTGGAATGGCAGCCGATGACAAGCACAGGGTTCAGTGTTGGGGCCGCAGTTGTTCACGTTATATATTAATGGTCATGAAGGGACTGGGGGCATTCTAGTGAAGTTTGCTGATGATACAAAGTTAGGTAGACAGGCAGGTAGTACTGAGGAAGTGGGGAGGCTGCAGAAGGATCTAGACAGTTTGGGAGAGTGGTCCAGGAAATGGCTGATGGAATTCAATGTGAGCAAATGTAAGGTCTTGCACTTTGGAAAAAAGAATACAAGCATGGACAACTTTCTAAACGGTGAGAAAATTCGTAAATCCAAAGTACAAAGGGATCTGGGAATGTTAGTCGAGGATTCTCTCAAGGTAAACATGCAGGTCGAGTCCGTGATTAAGAAAGCGAATGCAATGTTGTCATTTATCTCAAGAGGGTTGGAATATAAAAGCACCGTTGTGCTACTGAGACTTTATAAAGCTCTGGTTAGGCCCCAATTGTAGTGCTGTGTCCAGTTTTGGTCCCCACACCTCAGGAGGGACATACTGGCACTGGAGCGTATCCAGTGGAGCGTATCACACGGATGATCCCTGGAATTGTAGGTCTAACATACGAGGAACGGCTGAGGATCCTGGGATTGTCTTCATTGGAGTTTAGAAGGTTAAGGGGAGATCTAATAGAATCTTACAAGATAATACATGTCTTGGAAAGGGTGGACGCTAGGAAATTGTTTCCATTAGGTGAGAAGACTTGGACCCGTGGACACAGCCTTAGAATTAGAGGGGGTAAATTCAGAACAGAAATGCGGAGACATTTCTTCAGCCAGAGAGTGGTGGGCCTGTGGAATTCATTGCCGCAGAGTGCAGTGGAGGCCAGGACACTAAATGTCTTCAAGCCATTGATAAATTCTTGATGTCACAAGGAATTAAGGGCTACAGGGAGAATAAGGGTAAGTGGAATTGAAATGCCCATCAGCCATGATTGAATGGCGGAGTGGACTCGATGGGCTGAATGGCCTTACTTCCACTCCTATGTCTTATGATTTTATGGTCTTAAGGGCTCATTTTGAACTCACCCACTCAGTTGGAAGATGACATGGTCAGATTGGATGCTTAATTTACAGCTGTCATGATGATACTTTCCATTGGGGTAATTTACCATTCATCAAAGGTGGTGGAAAACATAGATGATGGACTTTGTTTTCTGAATGGAAAGTAAAATAGGGAAGGGTATGGAATGGGAGGCCAATCTCATTATCATCCATTTTACTCCATTGTTAAAAGTTAAAATTACTCCCTCATTGACCTCAATACAAAGTAAAACTGAATAGAGTGTAAAATAAACAATCAATTCAATTCAACTAATTTCCAGGCAGACAATTTAAAATTATGCCAATTCTTGCTTGCTGGCCAATTTTACTATTGTCATTTAAACTTATGTGGAACAGTTTTAGCTTTGCAAATTATGCAGAGCAATTCTACCATGAAATCAGGTGAACTCTGATTAAGTAGGGTATTTTAAAAATTTTTAACATGAAATGAATGCGACATGAATTAACTTTTGTAGAGTTTTAGCCCACCTCTAGGAGATATGCTGAAATAGCTATGTCTCATGTTAATCAGATCTCCTCCAACCCCAGACTTTTGCTTCCTTAGGTCTCACGTTCAGATGTTAGTAAAGTACTCAGAATGACAGGGAGGAATGGCAGAAGTGTGCTAGATTGCAGTGAGCAGAATGATGACTGTGGTCCTCCATAGACTGTGGTTTATTAATCCAGATGAGCCCAGAAAAGAATTATTAATTTTAAAAAACGAAAGGACTGTGAACGCTGTAAATCAGAAACAAAAACAGATCGCTGGAAAAGCTCAACACGTCTGTCACCAACTGTGGAGAGAAATCGGAGTTAACGTTTCGGGTTGGTTCTGAGGAAGAGTCACTCAACCCAAAATGTTAACTCTGATTTCTGTTCACAGATGCTGCCAGACCTGCTGAGCTTTTCCAACAATTTCTGTTTTTGTTAAAGAATTATTAATCTTCTTTTCTGAAACTATATACCCATGCAACATTTAACCACTGGTTTATTCTGTTAAATTATCCAATTACCTTTTGGATGAGCATTCCATAGAACTCAGAACAGCAAATGGTGGTCCTGAAACTATGGAGATGCCCTTCACTTATTGCAGTACATTGCTGCTTCTTTAACCAATTATTGAACTGTCTGTGAACTTGAAATGAATACATTTTATGCATCTTCAGGTTGTGAGCTGACCTGAAACTGACTGTAAGGCTTCACAAAAAATGATTGTGGCCCAGAGACAGTTTCCTATCACTGTACTGGAATTCATTAATACTTTTATAATGTGTTGTTATGATTAAGTTACTTTGCTGAGGGTGAGTAAGTGGTTTTTGACTGGAGGCACTAGTTTTCATTAATCTGCGTAGGTCTTTCCACTGCTGTTTATGAATCAATGAATAAATGATTAGGGTTTAGATTTTCATCATTAGTGTATATAATTTAATTATAGCGGGATACTTATTCCACTCAGTTAAATGGCAGTGTACTGGGATAATTATTCATTAGAAGTAGTCACTAACATATTTAAATCAATGTTGGAAACACACAATGCATCCACGTAAAAAACGATTCCTAATCAAACAATTATGACCTCTATACCAGTACTAAAACAATTGTGCTGATTTCATATGAAAAGTTATTTGAACAATACATTCTTAATTCACTGACCCGCAAAGAACCTTCAAAATTAAATGGTTTAATATATTCATTGCTTTTTCTTAAGGTCACTATTTATCAGTTATGCTCAGATTTTGTTTATATGTAATGAAAAAGCTGCAAGATCAATGGCCTTGACCTGATCACCTCCAGTCCATAAGTGCTGCTCCTGTTGACTGTCCCTCTGTTTGCAAAACCTGTGCACTTGATTTGTTTGAAGCTCCTTGACACTCTACGAAGTGGTTGAATCCACTTTTTTAACTGACCACCAGTTTGTGAAAGTTTCTCCTGCTTTACCTTTACATACTCTACCTTTTAGTGTGTGTCTAGTCAGGACAGGTTCTTGGTTCTTGGTTTCTGATGCCAGTTGCTCGATCGTAGTTTGAAAGAAATAACACAAATAATGATATGGCTAAATTATGTTCACTATGGCTTCGAACACATAACAATAAATAAATCAAATAATGAAAAGGCTAAATTATGTTTTAATGTAATGCTGTGTGCTGTTAGCCAGCAGTAGAGTCCTGATGAAACCATTTGGACATCAGTGCAACTGAAACTCATCACAATTGAAGTGTAATGCAAGCCCAGTAAGTGCATCACAGTATGCATAAAGTTTTAAGGACCTTATCCTTTTTCCTGCCATTGTAACTTTAGAAAATTAAATGCACCAGAGCCCAATTATGAATTCCTGCAACTAATTTCCTCTCATCATTCTTGTTACATTTTATCAAATTTTGTAGCTGCTTCCTAATTTTTTGTTGGATCAGTTAGTGCAAGTACTGAATAAGATAAGAATTTTCACTTCATTACATTTAAGTTTGAAAGTTTAAACTCTTTAAGGGTTCACTTTAATCCAAGGGGAGACAATGCCAGCATCACATCCAAATGATTTAGATTAATTTATCTCAAGTATAAAGCACACTAATATGCAAATTGTGTTTGTGTAGTATTTTACAAATACAATCTGTTTTATATTTTTAAAAAGGTAGCACCGTGGTCAGCACTGTTGCCTCACAGCGCCAGGGATGCAGGTTCAATTTCACCCTTGTGTGATTGTATGTAGAGATTGCACATTCTCCCAATGTCTATGTGGGTTTCTGCCAGGTATTCCAGTTTCCTCCCACAGTCCAAAAATGTGCAGGTTAGGTGAATTGGCCATGCTAAATTGCCAGGTGTGTGCAGATTATGTGTTTTAGCTATGGGGTAAAATGCCATGCAATTTTACAGGGATGTGGTGGGTCCAGACTTGATGAACCTAAATGACCTTTATCTGCACTGCAGGGATTCTATGATTAAAATCGTTAGAATGTAGAGATTCAGAGGAAATGGTATTTTATAGATTCCTATTCCAACATAGAAAAGTGATGAGAAGTGATCATGGGTATGAGAAAAAGACTGGAAGTTAGCATTAGATAATAGCACAATGGCCCAAATGGACTCCTTCTTCACTGTAACAATTCTGTGAAAATATGGTTTCTCACTTCCAATTTTCCCCTATTTTGAAGTATTGAGTTACTTTGGGATATGGTTTTGCAGGTAGTAATGCTTCAATTCCTGATCTTGCTGGCTGTTCATTATGTCATACAATTATGTTACCTTGCTATTTTACCAGATCAATTCAACTCTCACTCAATATTCAACTGCTTCATTTCCCTTCTCTGGTCAAATGGTCGAACCAGAGAAGTTTCTCTTCACTGTTCTAATGATTCTGAGAACTTTTGTGCCTAATTCTTTGTTCTGGAGCCATTATTACTAGATATAAGTTGGCTCGCTGGGCTGGAAGGTTTGTTTTAAGATGTTTCATACCGTGCTAGGTAACATCATCAGTGAGCCTCTGGTGAAGCACTGGTGTTAGTGACCTGCTCTCTATTTATGTGTTTAGGTTTCCTTACGTTGTTTACATCATTTCCTGTGGTGGTCATTCCATGTGGTGATGTCATTTCCTGTTCTTTTTCTCAGAAGGTGGTAAATGGGGTCTAAGTCAACGTATTTGTTGATAAATCTTTTACTGTAAATTCTGTGTCCTATGATTTTGTCCCACTAGCTACCTGACAAAAGAGCAGCACTCCGAAAGCTTGTACCTTCAAATAAACCTGTTGGACTATAACCTGGCGCTGTGTGATTTTTAACAAAAAAAGTACAACTAACGTTCCAAAGGTAGCAAACTAAACTAGAGGGATTCCTGGTCTGTCTGATTGACGTATATTACTTATTGAACCTACTAACTGTATGTTATTTAATTACACTTCAGTTTCTTTAATATTAATTTGTATTTATTTGCATATTTATCAAATATTGTCCTAATGAGGATATTTTTAGAAAAAGATTCAAAACTATTAGTCTCTTCTGAAGTCTATTTTATTAAAATTCAAACTTTTTTTTAGCTGTTAACTAATGTAAACAAGTTTGGTTAACCATAATTAATATGCATTGTAACAAATTATAGAAAGTGGTAAGACCTCATTCTAAGTGTTTAGAGAGGATGAAAGTTAATTTCAAAATGTTAATGGTCCATTGAAAAGAAAGTGTTACATTTCTTGAAAAAATGAGCTGAAGGGAGAATCTGTCAAGTAAGTTGAGTAAGATGAATTTAAGTACATTACTGAGTTATTGGATAGAGATGTTGTCAATAAAAGTATTAAAATTATTTCATTAAAATTTTGATCTTTTGACTGACCTTGTCAGCAATCAAGTATTGAAGTCAACAACACCCACCCAGTTTAATCACCTTGCCCTTCACTTCAGACTAATCAGCATTTTCGCATAGAAATTCTAGTTTTTCGGTGCCTGCTGCACAGTCACGTAGAGATGTAAATGAATTAACTTATATAATAGAGGACGCTGAAACAAAATTAAAGCCACAACTCTGCTACAATATAGGGACATATGGAAGAGATCATGAGACTGTATTAATTCCCATTAGTCAAAATGGGCCTTTTTAAATGATTAGTAACATGTCCTGTTCAATTTGATGCTGCAGAGTGATGCTTCTTATGACTTGCCCACAGTCAAGCACTTTGTCCCCCATTTCAAGGACAGACTTTTTATATGGGAATGTTGGTCAGAAAAATCAAATTAGCAAGCATTTCACGTTGTATTGTTTGCATTAGTGGCAGATTTCAAAAAGGCTTCCCTAATTGGATACACATTGCAGCAGGCTGAATGTGGTTGGATGGCGACAGACCACTTGAACACGCAGTTTCACCTCCTAGGTTGAAATACACATTTCAGGCTGAAAGAGCGAATAACCAGGTTTAAAATCAGGATTGAATGAAATACATATTATAATGGCATGCATTTCTGATGCTCGTTATAATGCCAGTTTGCATCAATTGCTCATTACAACTTAAAGTGTTTTGCATGGTCAGTACCAAAAGCTATTTGAGATCTTACATTGTGCATCCTAGGACTTTGACCCTGTATCATGTCCTAATGACCAGAGCCACATGGTTGATTTTATTTGAAGGTTGTATTCGTAGCAAGTGATTCTCATACAATAATTATAAAACTTCTTTTTGATATCAAAGGAGGGTTACAGTGCAGAAAGAGGCCATGTAACCCCCATGGTTTTCTGTAAGAGCAAATCGGTTCATCTGTCTCTCTCTCTCTCTCTCCCGTCTTTTCACTGCAGCCCTGCAGACACACTTTCTTTTGTCAGATCATTCTCTTTTAAAAGCCAGAATCTATCTCCATCTACCAACAGGTAGATTCTCAGATCCCATGCCTCTGCGTCTCTGGTGCTGTGAGGCAGCAGTGTTGACCACTGAGCCAGTATGCCGCACATCTAAAACCGTGCTCCTCTTCTTAAACTTTCTGATAATGTTTATCTTTTTTTAAAACAACTTCTTTGGATTCAGGCCAGTCTGAAGAACACGATGTAAAAATGTTATTCCTCGTGCCCCATTGCTTTTCTGCCATTTAATTTAAATTAACATCCTCTTTGCATACTGTGTATAAAGAGGCCATTCAGCCCATTGAGTCTGCACCGATTGTTCAGAGCATGCCACCCAGACTCCGCAGCTCCCCCCATCCTATCCCTGTAATCCTGCATTTTCCATGGCTAATCCACCTAACCTACGCATCCCTGGAAGCTATGGGTAACTTAGCATGGCCAATCTATCTGACCTGCACATCTTTGGACTGTGGGAGGAAACGGAAGCACCCAACAAAATCCCACAAAGACATTGGGAGAATGTGCAAAGTCCACACAGACAGACATAGTCACCCAAGGCTGGAATTGAACCTGGGTCTCTGGTGCTGTGAGGCAGCAGTGTTGACCACTGAGCCAATATGCCGCACATCTAAAACCGTGCTCCTCTTCTTAAACTTTCTGATAATGTTTATCTTTTTTTTTAAAAACAACTTCTTTGGATTCAGGCCAGTCTGAAGAACAAGGCTTGCTGACTGTCACAGATAGAAAAAGCAAGGAGCAAAGGTCCCCTGCTCTCCCCACATTTCATCTAAAGCCACTGAAAACGCTGACTGTGAAATCAAATAAAAGCTATCTGCCACTCCAAGTTTAAAAAAAAACACAAAAATAAAAATCATGGAGGCACACAATAGTGCAGCACAGAAGGAGGTCATCCAGCCATTGAATTTACATAAGCACTTTCAAACACCAGTCTGTCCCACTCTCCTGCTCTTACTGTACATTCATGGAATTCTTTCTCCTTAAAAATATTTATCAAACTCTCCTTCAAAGGCTTTCATTTAATCAGTGATCACCACCATCTCAGGCAATGCATTACAAAACCAAATATCTTACTATAGTTAAAAAAACTTCTCCCCTTGTCCCTATGATTCTTTTACAATCACCTCAATCAGTGCACACTACAGTTAGTGATCTTTCATCATTAGAAGGAGTCTATATTCTATTTTTCTCTGTCTAAACCTTTCACAACTTTAAGCAGCTTTATAAAATCTTCACTTTCTCTGCTCTGATGAGAATCAGCCCTTCATATCTGGTCTCTCCACACAGGTGTCATCCTGCATCACTGAAACCATGCTCAAAAATCTTTTTTGTACTCTCAATAAAGCTTTACATTCCAACTTGATTAGCTTTCTAATAATCTTAGTAAAGTCACTCCTCGAGGTGCACAGATAATTGTTCATTTTGTTGTTGGACATAAACAATGCACAATATATTGGCACCTGCAGCAGTTGTAGTGGTATATAATGGTAAAGGATTCATATACTTTAATGTGACTAGTAGTCTATTTCAAATGTTGATGACAAAGTATGTTCAACTCCTCTAAATACTCAGCAGATTTGCCCAGTACATATTTGAGATCTTATAGCTCAGCAAGATTCCATATTTAATCAGAATTATTGTTTAACTACTCTGAATTAGAGGTTTAATAGAATTGCCCTTGGGGCTCCGGGATTAAGGAAAGCAAAAATAACCAAGAGATTGATTTCTGATCATAGAATTTCTGCAAATGATTTCCCATGGAGGTTAATTGGATGAGATACTGAAGGGCATGTAACTATGTAATCGCAAGGAGTTCACACGTTAAGAAAAGAACTTTCAAATTTTTACCACCTTTCATGACCTTTGGTGATCCAAAACCTCTTTACAAGCAATAAAGTACTTATGAAATATAGCCACTGTCATAATGTAGAGAACATGCTGCCAATTTGTGCACAATAAGATCCCATGAACAATAATGCAGTGGTGACCAAATAGTCTTTTTCACTGGTATTTCTTGAGGGATAAATATTTTCAAGAGAGAAAGGATGTTGATCTAAAGTTGCCAATGGAGTTAACCTTTATAATGCTCTTCCTCACAATCCAGCAGATACTGTTGGACACTTGAGAATAATAATTCACTTGCAGATCATAGGATGTGGAATAAGATTTTTTGACTTCTTCCCCTCCAGTAAATGAAAGTACTGATGGAGGAATCTTTGGTAGAGAAGAAAATTGTAACAATAAACTTCAAAATGTCTTTTGCACACAAATTGTTAGACAATGGCAATGAGCTATTAATAACATAATGGATACACCAAGTAACTTTAAGTGAAGACACAGACATATAAAATTTATTAACAAAAACACCTGGCACATCTGAGACCTGCTTAACTGCATTAAGCTATTAATGGGCTGTTAAACACACCTGGTAACTGTTAAAAGACTAATCATGCATTAGCAGTCTATGAAAGAAATAATTATTTGAAGTTTATTGCCACATAAAATTTTATCTAAGCCACATTGAACCTGTAACTTTCTTTTTCCAAATTAAAGATTTTCTCCCTCTCCATCTCAATTTCTTCCCTCTTTTTTTTCTCAATTTCTCTTTTTTTCACCTATAAAGTATCTTTACGGTTTAACTGATCTTTCCAAGCAAACAATGCACCTAATAATCTTTACTTGCAGTGTAAATATTCCATCGCTATACTGGCTAAGTATGCTTTGGAATCAAACTATACAAAATGTTGAATTGATAATACTATCTATATAACAAATTGATCAATAGAGGCAAGGTCGATTTGGAGAAAATGCCTGGTGAGGAGACGTACACATTTAGTAGGAATTTGTTTAAAAGGGAATAGGTTGCATAAACTGGGACTCTCCAATCTAAAGTACTCTTTTGTCAAAGGTAACTACAATAATTTGCAGGCAACAATTCTTGTTCACAAGTTTCCTCGATTGACAAACAATTATTTGCAGAAACTTGTCACTAAATGAAGTGGTAATTATACAATTATAAATTTTCTCATGTGTTTCTAAACTGTTTACGATCCAATATATTAAAAAGGAGAGATTACCTGTAGAGGTCAGTCTCCTTTAGGAACACTTTTGAGTGTGGCACTGATACATTACCAAGTAACCAGGCAATACTCCAACAGTGCAGCAGACACAGATTCACTTTTGTAGTCACTAATTTTATTTCTAACCTCTCCTACATCAAATTGTACTTGCTTCATTCCTCCTTTTCTGGCTCCAATCTATTCAGCTATATAAACTGTAGAAAACAAACCTGAATCTATATCACCTAACAGGATAAGATGGGTACGAAATATGGCCACATTATGAATTGGAATATTTTAGTAAGGAAGAATGTCAATGCTTTTATGCTCAATTTAATTCAAAATAAACGTGAATAAAGTCTCATTGTACAACATATCTGAAATTACACAATAATTGGGATTCTGTAAATTGAAGTTTACTATCTGGAAAGATTGATCTAAAATTTTATTCAGAAAACAATATGTCAGCCTACCCCAATATTCATTGAGCACCTCCTATCAAGTGTGTGACAAATTCCCTTGCCTTGGACTTCTTCAGAGGTAGGCTATTAGCGTCTGGTCATGAGTACAGAAACACACTCAGGCCTATAGTTTTGAATTGAACATGCTTTCAAACCACACATTAAACATTAGTAGTATTTAATTGCCAGTAAAGAACTGAGTTGTTCTGAGGCAATGAAAGGCACTATATTAATGCAAACCGTTTTCTTTCCTTTAAAGTAAATTTTCATCAGACACGGGAAAACATTTATTTTTCTTCTGTCCATAAGACATCTCACTAATATGGAGAACGTAGTATAATCAAGATTTTGGATTATTGTGAAAATACAAATTGTAACAGTTGAATTAGCATCATAGATTCCTTACAGTGTAGAAATAGGCCATTCGGCCACTGAGTTTGCACCAACTCTCCGAAGATTATCCTATCCTGACGCAACCTACTATCCTATTCCTATAACCCTCCATTTCCCACGGCTAATCTACCCAGCCTGCGCATCGAACCTAGGTCCCTGGCCCTGTGGGGCAGCTGTGCTAACCACTGAGCCACCATACTGCCCAAGCCTAATTAACTGAGCCTGATCATAATTATTGCTCTACATAATCTCTATCCATGAAATAAACTGTACTTATAAGGTAAGAAGCATCATGTTTTATTCTGTCTTCATTTTGGCAAAGTTTTTCTTGACTTCTCAAAAAAATTAGAGAAGCCACATATGAACGTATTCTGTGAAAAGCATTATCTTGTTCATGGGGGCTACTGCATTAGTAGATATAGATCTGGAAGGGTAGCACAACCAAGGGAGTCACAATCATAGCTGCTGGACATTAATGTAAATGTGAAGAAGGTGGAAACTGTTTATGGGAGTGATTAATGTCGGTGAACCCAAAAAGGCATCAATAACAAAAGATTAAAAGCTGATAAATTATCAACAAATGTTTTCCCCCAAGTCTAAATATTACAGTGCAAGAATATGAATCTTTAGACTTAAGCCAAAGCAGAACCTTTTTGGGAAATGTAAACTTGATTAGAAATACAATTTGGAATCTTAGTGTATTGGAATTTTTATCTAAGGTCTGGATTGAGATTTCTTTGTACTTCAATAAATTGAAGTAGAAGTAAACTCAAGCAATATCAGAGCTAATGCTCTCTGTCTCCAGAGTTGTCTCCAAACTGATGAGATTGAATAAAAGTTTGGTCAAGTTCGATGAAGCCTGAATCAATTTTCGAAGGATCCCAAAGTTCAATGCTCCAGACTATGGTAATTGGACTTTATCCTCGGAAAATCTTAACCTGCTGAATAAACAAAAAATCCATATGGTTAGCAGAAGAAAAATATATTGCAAGTGATGCTTCAATGATTAAGACCCTTGTTCTCCAATTGCTTGCAATTTTAGTATTACTGGTTTGATCACGGAGTCCTTTCTGCCAACACGTGACCTCGTTTCTTGCTTCTTGTGAAATTAATTTGTGCGATGCACCAACCTTCTTTTTTCCTTTCTACTTCACTGCATTTATTCATCAAGCAATCATTTAAAAAAAACTCCATTAACAGAGTAAGTTTTATAGTTGAGGCAGTCTGGATCCTGTGCTAGTTCCCCAGAGATGTGATATTCAAGGAAAAATGGTTCCAAAGTTTATGTAATTCCACAACTTTTTAAAACCGCAATTAAGAACAAGATGAAACATGGATATTTGTTGGCCATTAAGGACTCATTAAATGTAAGCTTTGGACAAACATTGAAGAAGCTATTAGATAAGATGCATTGTCCTTTATGACAAATTAATTAGTTATACTTAATCCTTTCAATGTGGAATCTTAAACATGTGGATGAGGGTTCTGCTCTTTCCAAGTGCTTCAGTGTTTAATGTAAAATCTATTAAAAACAGCTGCTGGATTTTAGCTGTTTTCGAAGTAGAACCATCCATAAACAGAATCCCAAACCTCTAGTGAACCTAATGTGCAAAAAAGAATTCAGAGGCTGCTCTTTCATGAATGGTAATCTTAACCAACTGGGAAATTGTATCCAAGGTACATGAAAGTAAAAGAAATCCAAGGATTCCTCCCACTCTCCAGCAGACAGTGAGTGAACGTTTGCAGGTAATTTAAGGAAGGGAACGACAGCCAAATTCTTTAAAAGGAAATCTGAGCAATATAGAATTCTGTCACGTTGCTAACACCCCAGGACATTTATTTTTTGATTTGACAAGATTCCACTGATTTTTGGTAAAACAATTGAAATATTTTTGTTCATTACACATTACATTCACTAATTTCATGCAAAACATCTCAACACATAGATAGGAAATGGTATTATATCAATCTGACTCATATTTCCTCACAGTCCTCAGAAGAATGATCAGTGGGAGTAGTTCAGAGTTCTGTGATTAAAAGTTTGTAATCCCTGTGGGCAAGGAGGAAAATCTTTAAAATAATAGCACAAAGGACTAGACTGGGAGGGATAGAAATGAAAGAAGTACTCAAAGTAGAGATTGCTTCATCCTGAACAGGCTCCACAGTTATGATTACAGTGGCAAAGCAAAAGCATTAACGAAGACTGAAGTCCCGGGAAATTATATCCAAGGGAAATTGTGGGTGGCACGGTGGCACAGTGGTTAGCACTGCTGCCTCACAGCGCCAGAAATCCGGGTTCAATTCCCGCCTCAGGCGACTAACTGTGTGGAGTTTGCACGTTCTCCCCGTGTCTGCGTGGGTTTCCTCTGGGTGCTCCGGTTTCCTCCCACAGTCCAAAGATGTGCAGGTCAGGTGAATTGGCCATGCTAAATTGCCCGTAGTGTTAGGTAAGGGGTAAATGTAAGGGTATGGGTGGGTTGCGCTTCGGCGGGGCGGTGTGGACTTGTTGGGCCGAAGGGCCTGTTTCCACACTGTAAGTAATCTAATCTAATCTAATCCCAGTATTGGAAAAGATAGTGAAGGTGGAATCTGAGTAATGTGGACAAAAATGAGATATTTGCAAAATTGAAGAAGTCTGATGAGGCCGTTGGGCGACATCAGGAGCATCTTACATCACCTTTTATAGTTTCCACAAACAATGTGATGGTTTTCTCACTAGAAGTTGCCAATTAAGGGAATTATTGTTTTTTAATAGCCACATTTGCACTGCAGCTCTTCTTGTCAATATCCAGCTTTTTATCTGTTTATCCCCATATTGCATGCAAATCTAACTGCAGCCCAGAGCATGATCTACAGGCACCAGCTGCACATATCCTTCATCCATTGATATTGGCATCCGACATCTGCCAATCCCTAATGACCATATTAGCATATCTCCATCTTAGTAGCACAGACTTGCATTGCAGAGTGCACTATCAACTAACACTGAAAGGTTGCAGCACAGACATTTTGCCTGCATGTACTGACACCGAACTGAACGAGGTATCTTCAATGCTTCACAGAGACGGAGAACCCACGGGTTCCAGAACAATCAGAAAGGTAGTTGAGGAACCAGGCATGTTTCATACCTGAACTTTATACTTCACTGGCCTGACCTTGCATCGACCATGCCTCTTACCCATGCTGGGGCATTCCTGTGGTTCCTACATCAAACCCTGAAGTAAACTGTCTCTCTAGCTTAACAGAGTCTTGTGTCTGACATTGGTATTCCTGATATCATTTCACCACATTTAGCCTGTTGTGGAGTCTTTTCCCCACTAACAACTCTGCTGGAGCTCTCTCTGTAGTTGAATAAGTTGTGGTCCTATCAAATAGAAACTGAGACAGTTTGGTATCTAGTGAAGCTGTAAGTTTCTTGAAGCTTGCCTTCAAAGTTTGGACTGTTGTTTCTGCCAGACCATTGAATGATGGATGGTATGGAGCTGCCTTTATTGGATGAATTTTGTTTGTCTTCAGGAAATGCTGGTAAATTATGGTTCATTATCTGTGACCAACACTTCCGGGAATCCGTGTGCAGATTGTTCTTCTATAATGCAATGGTTGCATTCTTGTGCAACCCTGTGTTACAGAAATATTGCACTTTAGAAACAGCGCTTAAAGTGTTGGTGCTGTAATTGCGTTACAGCCAACACACATTTAAATGTTCACGCTATAGAAATAATGTCCCCAGTTCACCATTCACGTTATAGCGAATTCGCATTAATGGAACGCATGTTATAGCAGAACGATCTGTATTACAAACAATGTGTGCACTTATTCTATCATTGTCCACATGTTTGATGAATGAACTCTATGCATGTCAGCTACTCTGTGTGAGCATCCACAATGACCAAGGACATTGAGCCCATGAAAGGACTTGATTAATCGACATGTAACTGTGTACAAGGTTTACACAGTTACAAATGTAGGGGAGTTGCAGGTGATAATTTTTGTTCTTGTTGGCACTCTGGACACTGCCCTATCAGCACAGCTATGTCTGCATCCAATCCTGGGCCACCAGACATGATGTCTGACCAACATGTTTACTTTGGAAGCCCTTGGATGACCCTGGCAGAGTTCAGCCAGTATTGACAACAACATCTGTTCAGGACAATCACTCTTGCCATCCTCTACTGTGATCTAGTTTCTCTGGGTCCAAAAAGTTTCCATTTCTGGTTTTGATAGCCCAATCACCACCAACTGCTTCAGTTTTGCCAGGACCGAACCTTTATGCAATCTAAATCTGGTATTGCCAGCCGTGATTGAAAGTGTCTCAACATGGAAAGGAGGATAGAGGGGTCTTGTGGATTGGTGGTATTGCCCCTACCTCTGGGCTAGAAGGCTCAGGTTCAAGTTCCACCTTGCTGAAGAAGTACATCATATCATCCTTTAACAGGTTGATTTTAAAATACCTTGAAAGGAGAATAGTTTTAAGAGAGTTGAAAGAAGTTTTGAGAGCTCTTTAACCTGATTAAAGTTTTATTTTTACAGGGTGATTGGGAGCAAAACTCTGCTCTAATCACAACTCACCAGTGGTTGGTGCTGCATTATAAGGTACACTGGAGTTCACCATTTCTTCATTGATTCTTTATGTAAACTGTAATAAGCAGAAAGGCCAGCTTACAGACTGCTAGCCAAACTATTTTTGACCAGAGGAATTATTTGGCAAGGAGAAAGGTTTTACTTAACAGGTTCTTATTAGGACTTTCTATATTTAGTATTTTACTTAAAATATATCTGGTGCTTTTGGATAGACAGCATTTTGTAAAGAGACTTGCTGGGCTTGGACTTTAGCCAGCAATCTGCCCTTATTTTAACACATCGCATTGTATTGTAACATTTTGTACCGTTAAAAAATCCTGAAGATGTGTGTCTGAAAACAATCTTACAGTCCCATCTACTGAGACAGTGCCAATGCCCATAAAAGTAATAAAATAGCAAAGGTGTTAAAGTAAATAACCACCATAGAGCATTACTGGTTAACATATCCCATTGAAAATTTCCTTGGTAGTTACAAATATTCTCTCTGTCATATTGTATTGATAAGATTGATCCCAGCTGTTCTTGTTGAAA
The DNA here is from genome assembly GCF_047496795.1 of Chiloscyllium punctatum. NCBI lineage: Eukaryota > Metazoa > Chordata > Chondrichthyes > Orectolobiformes > Hemiscylliidae > Chiloscyllium > Chiloscyllium punctatum. Next base: position 6,335,195 of record NC_092783.1, on the reverse strand, counting down.
ACAAACATATCAATCAACAGCATTTTCATGGCAGTTTATTTGCTTCATTGAATATTAATTCTCCATAGACTAACTCCACAGTCTAAAAAAAGTATGCTGCACTGAACATGAAAATTAGAAGTATGTTACTGAAGATTACAATAAAGAAAACATTTTTCAAATACATTTGAAAAAAAAAGTTGTTTTATGTGGAAACATTATAGAACCAAAAACCAAGTTTCTAACATATGGATGGATTATTGGATTGATAACATAATCATCATGCCAATGGTTACTGCCACTCTACAAAATCATTTTAGAATTGCCTATATTTTCAAATAGCCCATAATATTTTGCAATAGCCCATAGTAAATTTCTTCAGGAACCAATGTCAGTCTTCATTCAGTGTCTGAGTTAAGAGGCTGTGATTTCAAGCCCTACTCCAGAAATTTGAGAATTAGGTGAATTAGGATAAAGCTGAATAAATAAAGTAGTAACATCATTGTATATTTAGAAACTAACTGTGAAGTAATGGAAAGACTAACTGAAGGAAATGTGTTAAATGTGTATGTTGTGCAGAAATTATTGTGGCAAAGGAAGAATTGAAAAATTCATCCTTTGTTATCCAAGTTTGACAACTTTAGTTTGACAACTAAAAAATGGTTCATAATATTCACAATATGCAGTGAAATATTCTCAACCATAAAGCTTTGTGACATGTCTGCAGGAGTTCCTCAGGATAGTGCCCTAGGTCCAACCATCACTACCTGCTTAAACGACCTTCCCTCAATCATAAGGTCAGAAGTGTGTATGTTTGCTGGTGATTGCACAATGTCCAGCACCATTCACGACTCCTCAGGTACTGAAGCAGTCCATATCCAAATGCTACAAGACAGAGGTTTATAAAGTCAAGAGGAACATAGATAAGGTGAAAAGCAAAGTCTTTTTTCCCCAGGGTGGGGGAGTTCAAAACTAAGGGGCATACTTTTAAGGTGAGAGGAGAAAGATTTAAAAGGGACCTGATGCACAACATTTTCACGCAGAGGATGATTCATATGTGGAATGAACTGTCAGAGGAAGATACAGGTACAGTTACAATGTTTAAAAGATGTTTGGACAGGTATATGAATAGGAAAGGGATATAGATCCAATGCTGGTAAGTGTGACTTGTTTTCTTAAGGAAACTTGATTGGCATGAACGATTTGGACCAAAGGGTCTGTTTCTGAGTTATATGACTCTACAGAAATGCCTGGCAGTAACCATTTCCAATGAGTGACAGTCTAACCACAGTCCCCTGACATTCAGTTACATGACTATCACTGAATCCCTATCAATATTGATATCCTGAGGCTTATCATTGACCAGAAAGTAAACTGGACTAGCCATATAAATACAATAGCTACCAGAGGAGGTTGGAGGCCAGGAATACTGCAGTAAGTAATTCACCTCCTGACTCCCTAAAGCCTGCCCTTAATCTACAAGGCACAAGTCAGGAGTGTGATGGAATACTTCTCACTTGTCTGAATGAGTGCAGCTCCAACAATACTCCAGAAGCATGACACCATTTAGGACAAAGCAGTCCACTCATTTGGCATCATATCCACAAATGTGCAGTCACTCCATCTACCACCGGCACCCAGGAGCAACAGTGTGTACCGTCTGCAAGAAGCACTGCAGAAATTCACCAAGGATCCTTGGACAGCATCTTCCAAACCTACAACACTACCGCCGAGAAAGACAAGGGCAACAGATTCATGGGGAAAAAATCCACCTGGAAATTTCCCTCGAAGCCACTCACTATCCTGACCTGGAAATATATTGCTGTTCCTTCAGTATCATTTGGTCAAAATCCTGGAATTCCCTCCCTCATGGCATTGTGAGTCTACCTACAGTACATGGACTGCAGTAGGCATCTCTCCTCCAGCTTCACAAGGGCAACTAGGGACAGGCAAAATGTTTTGGCCCAGCCAACAATGGCCATGTCCCATGAGTGAAGAGAAAGAGGCTTTATTTCTTCATTTGCAAATATGTAGTCTCAATTTTTTTTGCTCTAAGTGCTAACCTCCTCAGTTGGAGTCACTATTTTGCATTGCTTCCTAATCTTGACATTGAAACACAATAGTTGATTGCTTACTCCAATAACAACCATATGTCAGTTCACACCAGTGAAAGCTATACCTGAAACATTGAGAGAAAAAATAAGGTGCTGGAGACGATGTCAATAAAAATGTAGCATAGTCCACACAGGTGAAAGGTACTGGGCAATGTAAAAGGAATCATCCCCTTTTGAAGGTCAGCAAACTGTTTTCAAGTAGCTCAGGGTGGCAAGAAAATGTCATACTTTGCTTTTTTTACTGTATTTTACCACTATTTTATCACTATCGCTGGATTTTGGAGTATGTCTGGGAAAATTAACAAACAGTGAAATTCACAACTAATCTTGGAGGAACATGTTTGGGAGAGGTCACAGCACAGAAACAGACGTGAATATTTAAATGTGACCTTACCGTAAGTCTGCAGTAGTTAGTAGAGTGGGTTCTTTCTTGATTAAATGTTTTATTGAGATATGTCTCTTGATTAACCTTAAAATATAAGCCAATACTATTAATTTAACCTGGAGCAGTATTTTGCAGAGGAGTAAGACGGTGCTATTTTCTGGGTCTGTACATTGTGAAGGAGAAAAAATGGCCTTTAGTCGAGTGATATGTTCTTCTTGTCAGATGTGGGAGTTTAGGGAGAGTTTATGGGTTACTGAGTATTATATCTGCAATAATATCGTTGGTTGCAAATCCAATCAGATCGAATGGATCAGTTGGAGAGACAGTTAGAGGCAATACAGAATTCACAAGAGCAAGGGGATGTGATGAATGGCAGTTATAGGAAGGGGTAAAATACGCAGATACAGTCACATAAATGTGTTAACTCCAGGAAAGGTAAGAGAGGTAGGCAGTTAGTGCAGGAGTCTTCTGTGGCTATCCCCATTTCAAACAAGTATGCTGTTTTGGAAAATGTAGTGGGTGATGGATTCTCAGGGGAACATAGCACGAACAGCCAAGTTTCTGATATTGAAACTGGCTCAAATGCAATGAGGAGTACGTCGGGTTCCAAGAGATCGATTGTGTTAGGGGACTCTCTGGTCCGAGATACAGACAGATGTTTCTGTGGCCAGCAGTGAAAAATCAGAATGGTGTGTTGCTTCCCTGGTGCCAGGATCAAGGATGTCTCAGAGAGGGTGCAGAATGTTCTCAAGAGAGAGAGAGGCCTGCATGAGGTGAATGTACACATTGGAACCAATGACATAGGAAGGGAAAAGGTTGAGATTCTGAATGGGGATTACAGAGAGTTAGGCAGGAATTTAAAAAGGAGGTCCTCGAGATTAGTAATATCTGGATTATACCGGGTGCTATGAGCTAGTAAGGGCAGGAATAGGAGGATAGAACAGATGAATGCATGGCTGAGGAGCTGGTATATGGGAGAAGGATTTACATTTTTGGATCATTGCAATCTTTTTTGGGGTAGAAGTGTCCTGTACAAGAAGAGGGCATTGCACCTAAATTGGGAGGGGAGTAATACACTGGCAGGGAGATTTGCTAGAGCTGCTCAGGAGGATTTAAACTAGTAAGATGGGGAGATGGGACACAGGGAGATAGTCAGGAAAGAAATCAATCTGAAACTGGTACAGTTGAGAACAGAAGCGAGTCAAACAGTCAGGGACAAAGCAGAGAATGAGGTAGGACTGATAAATTAAACTGCATTTATTTCAATGCAAGGGGCCTAACAGGGAAGGCAGATGAACTCAGGGCATGGTTAGGAACATGAGACTGGGATATCATAGCAATTACAGAAACATGGCTCACGGATGGACAGGACTGGCAGATTAATGTTCAAGGATACAAATGCTACAGGGAGGGCAGAAAGGGAGGCAAGAGAGGAGGGGGAGTGGTGTTTTTGATAGGGGATAGCATTACAGCTGTGCTGAGAGAGGATATTCCCAGAAATACATCCAGGAAGTTATTTGGGTGGAACTGAGAAATAAGAAAGGGATGATCACCTTATTGGGATTGTATTATAGACCCCCTAATAGTCAGAGGGAAATTGAGAAACAAATTTGTAAGGAGATCACAGTTATCTGTAAGAATAATAGGGTGGTTATGGTAAGAGATTTTAACTTTCCAAACATAGACTGGGACTGCCGTAGTGTTTAAGGGTTTAGAGGGAGGAAAATTTGTTAAGTGTGTACAAGAAAATTTTCTGAATCAATATGTGGATGTACCTACTCAAGAAGGTGCAAAACTTGACCTACTCTTGGGAAATAAAGCAGGGCAGGTGACTGAGGTGTCAGTGGGGGAGCATTTTGGGGCCAGCGACCATAATTCTATTAGATTTTAAATAGTGATGGACAAAGATAGACCAGATTTTAAAGTTGAAATTCTAAACTGGAGAAAGGCTAGTATTGACGGAATTAGGCAAGAACTTTCTAAAGCTGATTGGAGGCAAATGTTTGTAGGCAAAGGCATGACTGGAAAATGGGAAGCCTTCAGAAATGAAATAACGAGAGTCCAGAGAAAGTATATTCCTGATAGGGTGAAAGGAAAGGCTGGTAGGTATAGGGAATGCTGGATGACTAAAGAAATTGAGGGTTTGGTTAAGAAAAAGAAAAAAGCATATGTCAGGTATAGACAGGATAGATCGGGTGAATCCTTAGAAGAGTATTAGGAGTATACTTAAGAGAGAAATCAGGAGGGCAAAAAGGGGACATGAGATAGCTTTGGCAAATAGAATTAAGGAGAATCCAAAGGGTTTTTACAAATACATTAAGGACAAAAGGGTAACTAGAGAGAGAATAGGGCTCCTCAAAGATCAGCAAGGCAGCCTTTGTGTGGAGCCGCAGAAAATGGGCGAGAGACTAAATCAGTATTTACTGTGGAAAAGGACATGGAAGGTATAGATTGTAGGGAAATAGATGGTGACATCTTGAAAAATGTTCATATTGTAGAGGAGGAAGTGCTGGATGTCTTGAAATGCATAAAGGTGGATAAATTCCCAGGACCTGATCAGGTCTACCCTAGAACTCTGTGGGAAGCTAGAGAAGTGATTGCTGGACCTCTTGCTGACATATTTGTATCATTGATAGTCACAGGTGAGGTGCTGGAAGACTGGAGGTTGGCTAACGTGCTGCCATTGTTTAAGAAAGGTGGTAATGACAAGCCAGGGAACTATAGACCAGTGAGCCTGACATTGATAGTGGGCAAGTTGTTGGAGAGAATCCTGAGGGACAGGATATACATGTATTTGGAAAGGCAAGGACTGATTAGGGATAGTCAACATGGCTTTGTGTGTGGGAAATCATGTCTCACAAACTTGAATGAGTTTTTTTGAAGAAGTAACAAAGAGGATTGATGAGGCAGAGCAGTAGATGTGATCTATATGGACTTCAGTAAGGTGTTCGACAAAGATCCCTATGGGAGACTGGTTAGCTAGGTTAGATCTCATGGAATACAGGGAGAACCAGCCACTTGGATACAGAACTAGCTCAAAGGTAGAAGACAGAGGGTGGTGGTGGAGGGTTATTTTTCAGACTGGAGGCTTGTGACCAGTGGAGTGCCACAAGGATCAGTGCTGGGTCACTTTTTTCATCATTTATATAAATGATTTGGATGTGGGTATAAGAGGTATAGTTAGTAAGTTTGCAGATGACACCAAAATTGAAGGTGTAGTGGACAGCAAAGAAGATTACCTCAGATTACAACAGGATCTGGACCAGATGGACCAATGGGCTGTGAAGTGGCAGATGGAGTTTAATTCAGATAAATGTACGGTGCTGCATTTTGGGAAAGCAAATCTTAGCAGGACTTATACACTTAATGTAAGTGTTGCTGAACAAAGAGACCTTGGAGTGCAGGTTCATAGCTCCTTGAAAGTGAAGTCGCAGGTAGACAGTATAGTGAAGAAGGGTTTGGTCTGCTTTCCTTTATTCGTCAGAGTATTGAGTACAGGAGTTGGGAGATCATGTTGTGGCTGTACAGGACATTAGCAAGGCCACTGCTAGAATATTGCATGCAATTCTGGTCTCCTTCCTACCAGAAGGATGTTGTGAAACTTGAAAGGGTTCAGAAAAGATTTTCAAGGATGTTGTCAGGGTTGGAGGATTTGAGATTTAGGGAGAGGCAGAAGAGGGTAGGGCTGTTCTCCCTGGAGCATTGGAGGCTGAGGGGTGACCTTGCAAAATCATGAGGGGCATGGATAGGATAAATGGACAAAGACATTTCCCTGGGGAGTCCAGAACTAGAGGGCATAGGTTTAGGATAAGAGGGGAAAGATATAAAAGAGACCTGAGGGGCAGCTTTTTCACACAGAGGGTGGTACGTGTATGGAATGAGCTATCAGAGGAAGTGGTGGAGGCTAGTACAATTGCAACATTTAAAACGCATTTGGATGGGTATATGAATAGGAAGGATTTGGAGGGATATGGGCTGGGTGCTGGCACATGGGACTAGATTGGATTGGGATATCTGGTCAGCGTGGACGGGTTGGACCGTAGGATCTGTTTCTGTGCTGTACATCTCTATGACTCAGGAGGAAGTCACTTGACCCATCATTTCTGTTCTGATGAAGGGTCACTGGACCTGACTCATTAAGTCTGCTTTCTCTCCACAGATGCCACCATTCTAGCTGAGTTTTTCCAGTAATTCCATTTTAATTCCATCACTCCTGTTCCTGTTTTTAGAAAGATTTACCCAACTAGCCTCACTCTCTCAATCTTTCCATTATTTTTTGTCAAATGCATATCAAATTCTCTTTGAAAGTTACTATTGCATCCACTTCCACTATTCTTTTAGCCAATGTAGTCATGATCATAAAAGTCACAGGGTTTAAGCATTTCTATTTATTTTCATCCCATCTCCACACCTAACTTGCTTCCTTGGTTTATTGTCTTACCATTTAGAACAGCCACAGTAGCAAATGTACGAAAGTGTGCTCAGTTGAACTCCACAAATCTCCTTGAAATAACATAAATTGGAGAACTAACTTAGTGCTATCCCTGTAATATATTTAAAGATTACTTGTTTTACTTATAAATTCTTGTTTTACTTAAAATAATGTAAAACGTAATTGAGCAGAATGTTTGCATTTGATATATTAACCAGTTTGTTCCGATAACAAGATCTGTTCTGTGTTTCCAGTATTTTTTTAACAAATGTGTTCAATTTAATAGAAATAATTTGTAGTCTTCTTGTAAGTTTTCAAGTGGAAAATTCTCATCAATGTTACACAATACATCTTTTATAAATGATCCCAGTTGCTAATTTGCCACAAACTTGGTCAATCGTTAATCTTCTCAGAATGTCTTCGGACTTTGTCAGTGATTCGGGAAGGCAGCAGAAGCATTATCATTTTACATAATGGACAGTTTATGTTTGTAGTCAACAAAGGGGACAAACCTTTGATAGGACCAGAGCTCATTAGAAAAAATACCAAAGAAAACTCTGAAATTTGGGCTCCTTTAGTGTTCATGTGTACTTGGTTTCAAAAATTACAGAAAGACTGCATGAGCTAATAGATTATTTAACATTCATTAGTAAAGAGCTTTGGATACTTGGAACCACTAAAGATTACTTCTGATGTCAGTGGTGGTGACTTCATCACTTGATGGAATGCTGAAGGCAACTCTACCAAATTCACTTTAAGAGAACTCAATAGACTTCAGTGGCAATCAGATAGTCAACTTCCTGGTTTCTTTAAGGTCTGAGGCACCAAGTCCAAGAGCCATCAGCCAATTGGTAGCTACTCTTCAACTTCAGGAAGATTGAACAAGCCAGTATAGTGCTGTCCCCCGAATCAAGGTGAGGTTGAGGGTCTTGCCAGAGCCAGTCAGGCAGATACCAGCAAGGGGAAGAAGACTGTTCAGGCATGAGGGTGGGCTCAGAGAGTCTTTCAATGAAGGTGACTACAGGGTGCCTAATCAAGAGGACAGCCCATAACACAGCCAGCAGAGGCTTTAACGTGGTGGTCTTTTCATGCAGTGTGACATTCACTGCTCTCACCTCGCTCCACTCCCACTACCACCAGAATATTATCAGTTAATTGAGACACAAAAGAGGCCATTATTTGGCAAATTGAAAGCGTCATTGACTTCTAACCCAGGAAGACAACCTTTGACCATCTTAACCTTGATTTAATTAGGATGCGTTAGAAAGGTAATGGGTACCTTATCCCATGACTTCCTTTCTTCCTGATTCTGGGTCAACCCCACCTCCCACCTTACAGCTCGCCCTTTGAGGCAAAATTAAATTAAAGCGATTTGTTCTAATAGTAGAAACTACAGTGAATCGCGTGGGTGTGGTCACAGGGCAATGCAAAGTTTCGGGCAGGGTTCCTTTTAGTTCTACTTTTACATCCATAAAAGACAGAAAAAAAAAATCCAAATTTTGCAAAGAGTTAAGCTGCCAGGAGGTTATCCTCACTGGGAGATTTGCCTAATTATATTTCATTGTTAGTGAAATGAAATGGGAATTAAAGTTCCATGGTATTATGGCCTACAGCAGCGTTGTTAATGAGAGTGACATATTGGCATACATTGTTGAACAAATATTTCACTGTGTGACATAGAACAGCGAAGACAAATTATTCCTGATAGCTTTGAAATAAACAGTTTTTACATGCGGGGTGAGAAACAAATGAGAAAACCAACATAAAGCGGTGAATTTGATGAAATCCCTCATGTTTTGAATGGAAAGTCAGACAATCAAACTTAGATTGTAATAAATTTTCCATATTATTTGGCTGAAGTGTGAAATTCCTTTATACAAGACATCGACTTTGTCGAAGCATGGAAGACAATACTCTCAAGTCAATACAATGTGAGCTGTTAGCACTCCTCATAATTTCACATACTGAAATTATGGGCTGAATTTCTATCAGAAATTAACTGTATGCCAGGGCAAGAGCATGTCAGCGAGGAGTTCCTTGCTAATTCTTCACTGTGCAAAGCAGGAGTGAAGATAAAAACACCTTCTCGGGTGGTACAAGTGAAACGTTGTTCTCCAAACATTCATGCCCCCCCCCACAACTCACATCATTCAAGAATGGTATCAGGTAGGGAAAGCCCTAAATGAGTTTTTTACTTTGGTTTTCACCAAGGAAAGGGAACTTGTTGTAAATGAAAACTTAGAGGAGCTGGGATACAGTCTTGACTAGATCAAGATTGATGAAGTTTTTGTGCTAGAAATTTTGGAAAACATTAAGATTGATCAGTCCCCAGAGCCAGACCAGATTTATACTAGGCTGCTCTGGGAAGCGAGAAAGGAGGTTGCTAAGCCGCTGGCGAGGATATTTTCCTCCTCACTCTCCACAGGAGTCATACCGGAGGATTGGAAGGAGGCGAATGTTGTTCCTCTTTTCAAGAAGGGTAATAGGGAAATCCTTGGAAATTACAGACCAGTCAGTCTTACGTCTGTGGTCAGCAAGGTTTTGGAAATAATTCTGAGGGATAGGATTTATGACTATTTGGCAAAGCATAGTGTGACTAAAGGCAGTCAGCATGGCTTTGTGAGGGGCAGGCCATGACGACCTCACAAATCTTATTGAGTTCTTTGAGCAGGTATCAAGACAGGTCGACGATGGTCAAGCAGTGGATGTGGTATATATGGACTTCAGCAAGGCATTTAATAGGGTTCCCCGTGGTAGGCTCATTCATAAAGTCAGGAAGTATGGGATACAGGGAGATTTAGCTATCTGGATTCAGAATTGGCTGGCTGACAGCAGAGAGTGGTTGTAGATGGAGGAAAGTGTTGAGTGGAGTCCCGCAGGGCTCTGTTCTTGGGCCTCTGCTCTTTGTAGTTTTTATAAATGACTTGGATGAGGAGGTTGAGGGGTGGGTTAGTAAATTTGCAGATGACACAAGGGTTGGAGGTGGTCGTCAATAGTATCGAGGGCTACTGCAGGCTGCAGCACGACATAGACAGGATGCAGAGCTGGGCTGAGAAATGGCAGATGGAGTTCAACCTGGATAAATGCTAAGTGATGCATTTTGGAAGGTTGAACTCAAATGCTGAATATAGGATTAAAGACAGGATTCTTTGCAGTGTGGAGGAACAGAGAGATCTGGGTGTGCAGGTACATAGATCCCTCAAAGTTTCCACCAAAGTGGATAGGGTTGTTAAGAAAGCATATGGTGTTTTGGCTTCCATTAACAGGGGGATTGAGTTTAAGAGCCGCAAGGTTTTGCTACAGCTCTACAAGTCCCTGGTGAGACCACACTTAGAATATTGTGTCCAGTTCTGGTCACCCTACTAGAGGAAAGGTACAGAGGCTTTGCAGAAGGTGCAAAGAAGGTTTACCAAGATGCTGCCTGGATTGGAGGGCTTGCTTTATGAAGAAAGGTTGAATAAGCTCGGACCTTTCTCTCTGGAGAGAAGGAGGAAGAGAGGAGGCCTGATCGAGGTGTACAAATTAATGATAGGAATAAATAAAGTCAATAGCCAGAGACTTTTCCCCAGGGCAGGATTGACTGGTACAAGAAATCATAGTTTGAAGATATTAGGAGGAAGGTATAAAGGAGACGTCAGAGATAGGTTCTTTATGCAGAGAGTTGTGAATGCAGGGAATGCGTTGCCAGCTGTGGTGGTGGAAGCAGAGTCATTGGGGACATTTAAGCGACTGCTGGACATGCACATGGATAGCAGTGAGTTGAAGGGTGCGTAGGTTAAGTTACTGTATTTTACTTTAGGATTAAATCTCGACACAACATCGTGAGCCAAAAGGCCTGTTCTGTGCTGTACTTTTCTATGAAACTATTCTATTATATGTAAGAGCATGTTGGTGCATTCTGCTTCATAGAGATGAGTAACATCGAAGGCCGAAGGGCCTGTACTGCGCTGTAATGTTCTATCAGCAACCTGCAATTAGTGAAGACATGGTCAAGATTCATGTGACCAGGATTTGTATCACAGATTACCTGTACTGTCAAAGTACCTGATTAATAACAGTTGCCACTTATCACATCACTCACATGTAGAGCTTGATGCTCAGATGGAAAATAAACTTAATCTGCACTCTCGGGGTGTGGTCACAGCCAGTTCCACTGTGCATTTACAATTCCCAAGGTAATGTGGCGTGTACTCAGTAGAGTGAGTCTGAGGCCCAGCCTGCTAATCCAGGAGCCTTCCTGAACCTCTGGGTTCCTTTCATTCTTGCACTTGCTGTCAACCCCATCAGTGGTGAGCTTCCACATTTCTTTGAATGATGACCTCATTTCCTACTTTACCCTGAACCAGGCTCTCCAGATAAATCATTTCGACCATCAAGTCCATACTGCCCTTCAAAAAGCATCTCACCCAAACCCATTCCCCCTACCCTATACCTGCACCTAGCCCCCTACCCCCACCTAGCCTGCACATCCCAAGACATTATGGACAATTTAACATGGCCAACCCAACTAGCCTGGGCATCTTTGGACTGTGGGAAGAAACCAGAGCACCCAGAGGAAACCTGTGCAGACACAGGATGAAGGTGCAAACTCCACACTGAACCATTGTTGCCACCAGCTCTTGGCATTGAATCCACCTCGACCTCTCTTTAACAAGCATGCAATGCATATCAGAATTATTGCAGAATTCTTCTGCAGAGATTCCACCAAATCATAAAGTTATATATTTGTTGCCTTCTTACTAGGAGGTCACAGTTCTATACTGTTGGGAGTGAAAAAGAATAAGTTAGAGACTTTATGATGTGAAAGTCTCCAGTTTTAAGTTATACATGTTGCTGCTTTGCTCCTTTTTGTGTGATTTGCAGACTGACTGGTTTCTCCCGGTTTCTTTCGGTAATAAGATTTGTTATCCAAGGGGAGTTTTGAGCAGGTATTGACATGATTAATACTTTTATTGCCAGTACAGAATAATTTAAGGTTTTGAAGCCATTATTGCACAATGGGAGATAGATGGTGGCCATACACATGAACTTACAACTAATTTATTTCTGCAGCCTGCTTCACTAAATATCAAGCTCAGGGATTCTATAGTCATTCTAGGGTTGTATAGATTTTGAGTTTTGGGTTAAACCCATAAACAATAGGAGATCTGAGTTTCACAAATAATTGTGTCTAGACATATTCATTCAAATAAGGCATTCACCCACAGATATTCAATCTGGGACATTTTGGAGACTTGAGATATCTCAGACTCTGCATAAATTATACAAGTCACCTGCCTCTTGGCAGCTATCTTAACAGCCATTCCTGGGGATTCTGTTTGCAGGCAGTTTAAAATGTAATCATCTTATTAACTCTAGCAATCATAAAAATATATTCCATGACAGACTGTGTAATATTTTTATGTAAATTGTAATAGTCACTTTCTGAGATATTCTAGCTCAGATGAAACCTTACTTTCATAATGCAATTTTAATATAAACTATATTCATGTTATATCTTGTAATTAGACATATTTATTTTTGCAAACTTTATCCAAAATGTTGATCATTAGCAAATTACTGTTGTGTGCTACTGGTACATCTGCAATTTAGTTACAAGCAATAGGTATCAGTACTTTGATAAAGATCACATTGTTCAGTTAGCATGATTGAATATTGAACAAATTTGTTGTGGTGACTGAAATCTCCTTCAGAGAGAAAAAAAATTCTCACAGAACCAGCGGCCTGACATCAAGAGTCGCTAATCAAATTGATATATTTGTTATGGTATCTAATTGCTTTAAAATAATTGGTGCAATACTTCAAAGGAAGTAATACATAACCATGATAATGACTGTCCTTTAGTCTGCACAGTAGTTTAGCGAAACTCGGACAACAGACGACTACCGAGACATAAGCGAACTAACCTGTGTTCAACCATTACTCCAGGAACTCTTGGCCCCATAAATTACCTTAAATGGTGATAACATATTCGTAATTGATATGATTCTAGCCATACATTCAAATTTTATAGTAAATAACTGTGATCTTAGTCTAAAATTGCTTTGGGAGTTGTCATAGCAAATGGGGTTATATTGTGAATTGGGTATCCTGTTGGATTCTTTTTCTTGAGACTTTTACACACTTGATGCAACTGCAATACACCAACTTCTGTAAACAGCCAAAACTTATTAAGCAAGTAGAAGCTTTAGAGGATCACTTAACACTCTTCACAATGCTTGTGAGGCGTGTCAAGAGAAGTTCTCTGAACAAAGGCACCAGTTCTTCCTTTATGCAAGATTTTACATCGCAGTCAGTCATGCCCACAAGGCAGCCCTCAGCCACTCCCCCATTGTCACATGCCACTCAAGACATAATGTAGTGATTTGATTATTTCCAGAAACAATGTAATTTAGATCATTAATTAATAGCAAGATCTGGTATAAATCCTTTTTTTTAAACTGCAGGGTGTGGTTAGCAATATCCTTATTGATTCTAAATAGTCGGAGATGCAATGTAAATTTACTCTGATAGCAGGAGATAGCAGTGTAATTTTTTTACATTCTACCTGCAAGACAGAGAAACATACCACCCTACCTCCAGGACATCCAATTTCTTGAAGGTCAGCAGAGCAAATTAACCTTTTAACATCTCATCCTACTTGCAATTTTCTCACTTTAAAATACTTAGATAATTCTTAAACAGCCTGTTCAGACTTGCTATGATACTCACCTCTGGATCAGATGGCAATGGAACCCAGGTACCCCTGGCTCAGAGTAAGGACATTCCTACTGGGCCACAAGAACCCCTCAAAAAATTGTATTGTTTTGTAAATTTTTTGTTCTCCTCAAAGTGAGGGATATATAATTCCTTGTCATGTGAAGCACAATACATTTTCGTATCATCTTAGTATCACTTCAACCATGATTGCCAGTTAAACAGTGCTAATCTCAAGATAGCATTTTTCCTTTTAATTTTAGCTCAGCAATGCTTTAGTTCCACAAAGCCATCTAGATTCTAGCTGGATTGGAATTCAATGCCTTTGTCCATCGCCAACCATTTTTGTGAACAGAGAACTTTAACAGAAAGCCATTAAAAAGAACCTACCTATAAAGTGTGTGGATGGCTACCAGTCAATTAAGGCTACAATAATTCAAAATAATTTAGCCTTGTGTAATTGCTAACCAAAAGAAACTGAAAATGTTGAATGTCAGAAACAAAAACAGAAATAATTGAGAAACTCAACAGATCTGGCAGCACAAGTTACAGCTCAAAGGTTGGAGGCATGATGGAGAACTTAGAGTTATTTGCTCAGCCTTGGTAATCTGAAATGTTTTCAGTCAGGAATATTCAGCAGTATATACTAGTTATGTAATAGTGAATAACTGCATACATTTATTAAAATATTATGTAACTTGTTACAATCTGGTTAGAGGTTAACTTGTACACCTGTTCCTAGTATTACACAGCTGGCAATCAATACTTGTATTTCCATTGCTATCAATTAGCTATTTTCATGGTGGATAATTTTGCTAAGATTAATTCCACATGGCAATGTTCTCCTTTCTCTTACAGACGGCTGTCTGGAAATCACCTTGCACAGATTCCCATGCATGCTTTTGCTGGCCTCTACAATCTGAAAGTCCTGTAAGTATCAATATTCAGGTCACACCAAAATTTCTCAACTACTATAATGAATACAAATATTCACATTCCCTCCTGAAATCTTCACCCAGGTTCCACTCAAGGTGTGAAATAGAGGACTGAATTGAGCATCCTTTGCACTGGATTAGTGCACCATGCTTATATTTGAATAATGTTTGGATATCACATTAAACCATCAGAAAATATTTTTGAGAATGCTCGCTTTTAATTGTCCTTGCTGTTTTTATATAGGCAAACTGTTTAATGTGAGCAAAGTCAATAGCTTTTGTTAGTTTTAAAGAAAAGATTCAAGAAATGTGTACATGTGAATAAACTTGGCTTTATATTAAGTTGTAACCAACATTCCTGTAGGAAGCTCCTGATAACAGTTCCATAAATAAATTCTCGAAAAAGATATTAATGCTCACAGAATGTAGAAGGCTATTTCATTCATCTTGCCTACAACTAGTTCTATTAGTTAGTCTGGTTCTGTTACATAGTGCCAATCTCCTGCCTTTTTCCAATATTCCTGTACACGTTTTCAATCCAAACAATCGTCTAATGCCCTCTTGATTGTCTCAATTGAACCTGCCCCCAGCATGTTTCCAGGCAGTGCATTTCATTCCCTAATTACTTGCTGTGTGAAAAGGTTTTTCTCACATCACCCTTGTTTCATTTGCCACCATCACTTTACATTTATGTCCCTTTGTTCTTGTTTCTCTTACAAGCAAAAACAGATTCACTCTATAAACTTTCCTGCCCATTCATGATTTGAAAACCTTAATCAGATCTTTTCTCAGCCACCTTCTCTCCAGGGAGGACAGTCCCAACTTGTTCATTCTATCCACACACCTGAAGTTTCTGATATCTGTAATCATTCTAGAATATCACATCTGCACTCTCTCCAATTCATTTACATCTTTCTTATAATGTGGTGCCCACAACTGTATACAATACTATAGCTGAGATCTACCAAATGTCTTGTCAAAGTTCAACATCATCTCCTTGCTCTTGTATTCTATACCGTATTAATAAAGCTCTGTTTACTGCTCTCTCCACCTGTCCTGCCACTTTCAATGATCTGTACACATCTACATCCAGGTCCCTCAGTCTTTCCCTCCCTTTTGAATTGTACCCACTGTTTCATATTGTTGTTCAGTGTTCTTCCGACCAAAGTGCATCATGGTGATCATGCAACATTTTTCAAATGATTAAAGAACTGTACAGAAACTGAGACTATCTGCCTAACATTGAAAACTAATATTTCTTCTTTCCCAACATGTTTTATGGGATGGGCTGAGTTCCTTGAATCAAACACAGTCCCTGCTCAAAGAAATGGACATTGGAAAAGGGTGGGAACAGAAAGAACCAATCTCTACATTTGTTCCCAATTTTTCTATCACCCTCTCCCCTCAACACACCTCCATGAAAACCTATCCCTTCCCTATTATTGGTCTTCGTCTTCCATAATGTTTGGACTCTTGGGTTGGAGAGGGCGGTACTGGGGGAGCTGGTGCAGAAGGGTGCTCCTTTTGGTAGCACTTACAGCTCCCTTGGTTGTACTGCTGAGCACAACAGGCTTCCAGCCTCTGGCTGGTACCTCTGAATAGACAGCACTTCAGCCTCAGGCCCCTGTGGTCTTGCCACTGCTTGGTTGACTTGTGTTTTCTTGAGCCTTTCCAATAAGAGGCAGCTCAGTTTCTTGTCAGGTCTCCTTCAAGCAGGTAGGATCCCTGACTCCACAACATAATTCAGCCCATAATGTGTGGAATTTGTGAAGTAACCCAGATATCCATACAGATATGGTCCATGAATTGATGAGTACAAGGCTCACCCCTCTTTTCCCTCTCCACAAAGTCAATTAGAATTTGGGAGGGAATGTAATTGAGACAAAACTTAGAGATAGCAGGTTTCGCCTCAAATCCTAACCTCCAGCAGGCAAAGAATTCCAGTCTACACACACACTGACCCCAGGAATATGAAGCCTCTACACCAAACACAATGTTGAATTTCTAACCTCTTGAAGGAATCCCATTCCAGCTGCCCTTTTTCTAAAGACCTCAGTATGATTGCAATATTAGGTATACTATATTCCTTATCAAAGTTAATGACTGCTGAAAATGTGCAAATCACACATCAAATACCACCTAATCACTTTGTATTCACTGTGTTGAGCACAATGCCAGGTAATATGAAGAGCTCCTCATTTTATTTTGCAAGTTGAATTCCTATTTTACAAGTTTCCATTGCCTGGATCAATGTCAGAAAGTGGCTTTTGCCAAATGTATATTTCTGTTTTACATTAATAGAAAATACCTATAACCTCTTTGGAGTTGGGCCATCAAGTAGAAATTAGTTCTACATTTTTCATATCAACTACATCTACAATTGTTTGAAAAGTACCTTTGATGTCATGCAGTATTGATAGGATGTTGGCAGTCTTGAAGCAATGGCCTTTATATTCTTTGTTGAGCTAATATTTCAGCTTGGCTTCCAACACATTTTGAATGCTTAATCTATTATCAAATTATTGCACAAATATAGCTCCATTGAGCCAAAGTGATATATATTCAAATTGATATTTCAGAACAATTACTCTTTTCTTTGAAGAAATTATTTGATGGTATAGCTCCGAATGTAACTGAGTCAACATTTGTCATGTGATTTTCAGGGGGTATTTTTAACCTTTTCCATTTGATGGGAAAAATCAGACCTGTGTCAGGCCAACCATCCATTTATCCTCCATTCACAACATATCACATCAAGTCAGTACAAATTTCAACCAGCTTAAAAAAGGCCCAAAATATTTAAACTTGCCAGGTATTATTGAAATGCTGCTGGCTGACTTTCACCTCTCTCTGGCAGAACATTTGAGAGAAGTGGCAGAAGCCTGTGTGACCTGGAGGCTGTGACCATGTGAGTGGTGGGACCAACTATTGGGATGTTCAGTGGAGGCTCAATGCTGACAAAGTAGGGTTAGGCTATTTCTTAAGAAAAAATAATGTAGATCTTTGAACTTAACGTTTTTCGGCCTCTTTGTGCCCCACTTCATTTACTTGCTGGGCTGGCATGCTGTGAAGCTCAAAGCTGCTTCCAGTTCAAACCATCTGATGGAAATTACAGGCAGGTCACAATGGCATCATCAGTTATGGCATGAATGTATGAAGAAACATTTCAGCCTGTTCTGAAGCAAACAGAGTAAAGTAAATGAATATAATGGCATGTCATCTCTCAGCTCCTGCAATGCAGCTAAGTGACTGGTATGCTTTCAACTTCATAAACTTCCCTTTGTTTTCCTAACTTGCTTGTTTCTGTCAGATAAACTGTTCTCTATGTTATCAAATTTGGAATGGAATACAGTTGGTATTATCAAAAGTTGCCTGTAAAGAACATTGCCTCATCTTGTGTATCGATAACAGTCTAATTCATATGGTTGGAACATAGCAAAATTTCCCATGATACCACAATAATGACAATGTTTTTTAATGATAGGTACTGTTGGTTTGCAGCTATTTTGAGGAGTTTAAGGTTTTATTAGTTTACAGATTTAGTGAATCAACAAAATTGTGATTTGCAAGTTGTCTCTTTCCAAGTTTAAGAGCCTTCTCAAGGGAAATAAATGAAAAGAAGCTCAATGATTTAGTTTCGTTGTGCTCCAATTTGTCTTTGACATTTCTCCCATTAATCACACAAATGCTTACAATGTCGCACTCAGCTTGTTCAGGGAACCAGCAAGCTCAGTTAGTCAAAGTGAAGTGCTTCACCGATAATGCAGCTTGAATGGCCATGATGGTTGAGTCAGTTCTTGCCTCTTCTCTTTGCTTCTTAGTGATATCATCGCAGAGAGACATGTGGAAAGTCATGACAAGTAACTCTCAAGGAATGAGGATACTGCTTGAAGAGAGAAAGAGAACATATTTCTGGGCAGTTCATAATCTGCGCTGTTGTTTTTAATTTTTGCTTTGTACAGTTTTACATCTTACACCTTCAGTGTTAATTTTATAAAGCTATTTTCACATCTCTACAAAAAGAATACACACAAAGAAAGAACAAAGAATATCTCCAGATTATGATTTTTCATTTGCAAAAGATGTACAGGTATGAGATGTTCCTACTAGAAGTCATAACAAAATAATATTATGAGTTTACAAACCAATCGCAGCAATTTCAAATTATATTTTTATTTGTTAGTTTAATTTGAATTATAATGAAAGATCCTGAAAAAAAATCAAGTTGCAGCTGAAAGACCTGCCTAATTGTTTCTGTACTACACCCATCAAAAATAATAACTTGGGAAAAAGAATCGATCACTTATCCCTTCAAGTCAATTTGTCATTCGAAAGAGAACTATGACCTAACTCTAACTGATACCTGCCTCTACTCTAGAATTATCAAGTTACTACCTGTTTTATAATCTTATCTTGACTGTATATGTTTCAACCAATAATTCAAAGTACTTTAAAGTGACATGGTCTTAACAATAAGAGTCCATATGAAAAGTGCCAATTACTGCACTTCAGAGGACTTCCTTCAATGACAATTACTTCACAACAACTTATTTCCACAATTAGTAACATTCAGTTGTGTGAAGCCAAAACTCTACAAAGAAGAAATATTTTGTGGTAAACACATCGGTTAAGCCCAACAGTGAAGAATATCTGTTTGGATAAGAAATAAGAAAATGACTGTCAAATCTGAAATTGTCGACCATCATATTTTTTCTTTATTCATTCATGGGATGTATACATTACTGCCAAAGCCAGCACTTGTGACCCATCTCTAATTATCCTTGAATTGGGAGATTTGTTTCACCACTTCAGAGGGCAGTTAAAAGTCAACAGTTTTGTTGTTGCAGGTCTGGAATTGCACATTGGCCAGACCAGGTAAGATTGGCAGATTTCTCTCCCAAAAGAACATCAGTGAACCAGATTGTATTTTTACAACAATCGATCATAGTTTCATGGTCACTGTTTGTTATGTCTTGTAGCTAGTATACAGTTTACTTCTAAGAGTCATGCTCATGACATCATCACCTGAGGGTATAACAGTGTCAAGCTGCATCTTTACTGGGGAAATGAAGCATGACACCCTGATGGTGGTCTGTTGCTCTTCTGTGTGTGTTTGATCTTTCAGGATTAAATTCCCCACATCTAATTCTTATGTGTCTGGAGCGAGCATAAGTATTGATTTATTAGGTACTGTAACTCCCTACTAAAGGCCAAAGCCCAGATCATGGTGGTAGATCAGCCATTATGAATAAAATTAGCTTTATATTCTAGATTTTACTAATTGAATTTAAACTCTAACATATACTGTGCTGGGATTATGAACCTATGAATCCTGAGCATTAGGCGGAATCTCTGAATTACTAGTCCAGTGATATTTCTGCTACACCATCATCTGCCCCTTTCCTGCTGTAGGAAGAGAAAGACAGGAGACTGGTTTAAAAAAAACTTCTAAACAACTACTCTCCACTGGACATTTTTCTGCAACCTTTTGCATAAAAAGTTTGTGTTTTTCACTTAGGTACATGTTTTACTGGTAAACAGAGTTAAGATAGGCAAAGTAAACAAAGTACTGTATTGTGAGGAAAGCAATAAATGTGTAAAGCGACAAAAGGAAAAGAAAAAGATGAAAGAGTGATTCGGAGAAAATAGCTTTCAAATCCTGAAATCTAGAAGCTTCCAGCTCTTTGATCAAGAGACCTTCAAAACGGATGGAGAATAAAAGACTTTATTAACCTGCTTTCTGTGCATGAACAGATTCAGTTACTGTACATTAGCTAATAGCACAGAGTGACTTTTCAGACTTAAGCCACAACTGATAAAGACGTATTCACTTCAGAAAAACAATTACAGAAACATTTAAGCAGGGACTCCATGATAGGTCCAGTGAACTTAAATCTGTTTCGGTATCCCAGAGGGAGTGTGCCCAGGATAAATTCAGCTTTTCCATTTATTTCACTTCTCTTGTTAGCTAAGTAAACCTTCATTCATTTTGGTAGTACTTGGTGAAAAAAGAATCCTTATGGTTCAGCATCAGAGAGAATTAGCTACTGCTGTCAGAGGAGGCAGAAAAGAAACTGTTTAATTAATATATTTTATCTTTTTTTCCCCAGCTTTCAAGGGAAACTGTGTTTAAGGCCAAACTTTAAATGATTAGGTACAATGTACTGTGCAAGTGTTCTTGTAGAATTTTCCAGTTTGCTATTATTGTAACTTCAGAAATAAAATTTAATTTATTATAGAAAGGCTCTTAAAAACTGCATTGGCAAGTTATCTAAATTTTTTAAACCTTTTTCCAAAGTAATATGACACATCTCTGGTTTCATTGTGTCTGGCAATAATAAAGACACATTCTTCACTTCTTTAAACATTTGTTGTTGATATAAAAACTAAAGAGTGCTTCAGTTTGATTCATTACCATTGACTTAGTACAATACATTTGCTCTCCAGAAGTTTCTCGGCAATTCCAAATTGAAGCAACAAGCATTTTTCATTTTGTTACCATTATTTGATGTCGGACAGCTAGCTGGAGATTTGAGTAAAAGGATGTTTTCAGTCTCTATTGGAATCTGCAGGGCATTATTTATCGTGAAATTAAAATTTCAAATCTTCCATCATATCCTCCTTTGCATCTGAGAGATAAACTATAAGATTTTTGGTGAAATTTTTGGATTATTTTATTTACATTTGTGATTCCATTTTCCAACGTGTTACTTTTAAGACTACCTGTATTTATGTAGTGCCTTCAACATACTAAAATATTCCAAGATACTTCACAACAGGCAAAGAAAATTACATTACTGAGTTGTATACGGAGACACATGGACAGAAAACCAAAACTTATTCAGAGAGGTTTTGAGCAGTATCTTATAGAAGAAATGTGAGATAGAGAGTCGGAGGATTAAGAAGAGAATTACAGAGATTAATGCCTTGGTGGTGCACTGGTACAGTAATTAAAGCTGAGGATGAGCAAAATGCCAGAATTTGAGGAATATAGACACCTCTGAGAAAAGATAACAGAAATTGCCTTTGGTGAGGGCATGGAGTGATTTGAAAAAAAAGACAATTTAATAAATTTGATGTCGAAATTAAGAGGTGTGAAAGAAAAGAACAATTAAACTTTTGGTTTATTTTAAGCATTCAACAAGTTATTAGACATATCTGAAAGCTATTTCAACACATGCACCTCGCTAGATGTTTGTTCAACAAAGCAAGAATTATCTATGTCTTTAGAAATTAACAAAACACTGATCCTAATCACTAATTTAGTAAACCTCAAAAGTTATGATGTGGTCACATATTCAATGTATAAGTAACTTAAACCCAATCAATGTGACTTCAAAACTGGCAGAAAATGATATTTTAGGAAAGTAATTAGGGTAATTCTATGATGTGGAGAAATAGGAGTTGAATATAGCACCTTTCACAATTAAAGGACATCCCAAAGCAACTTACAGAAATAAAGTAGTTTAAAACATTGCCACATTTTCCTTATACCAAATATAGTCACTGGGTTGCATATTGGAAGCTCCCACATCAGAAATGTGATATTGATCGATGGGATAAATATTGACCAGGACACCTGGGGCAGGTTCCCTGGCTCTTTTTTTGAAATGCCGTAAGATCTTTTATGTTGACCTGAGAGAGCAGGCATGGCCTCAGCTTAATGGCCAAAAGATGACACCTGTGATGGTGCCCATGAAGGAGCTGATCACTTTTCTCATGTATGTCTTGCATGCACAACGTCAGAGATGAGACTGCTCTTGATTGATTCACACTTAACACCAGGAAGAACAGAGAATTAGTGGCAAAAAATGCAGTGTTGATAATGGGAGGCATGGTGGGCCAAAGAGCCTGTTTCTGTGCTCTATAAGTAAAAGGATGACTTTAGACTTACCAATATCTGGAGAAAATTGTGGTGGCAACCACATACAGTGGAAACAGACCCACATGTCGGAAGCAACATTAGATATAAAAGTGGTTGAGACATAACCTGGCCAGCGATCAAAATAATAGGAATTAATGGATGATGACAAGGGTCAAGTGGTAGGCTGTGAATGTATGTGAAGGGGGAGGTTTGGGAACCAAAGAAGTGCAATTAATTCAGTGGAAAGACTTCAAAGAACTGGGATGAGGATTTAAGTCAAAGAGGATCAAGAGCTTCTCAGCACAAAAGCTGAGGAAGAAAAGGAGGGAGACTATTGCAATGAGAAACCTTGATGCTGATTCAAAAGACATGGCAAGGGAATAGGGTAAGTGTTTAAAGAAGGAGAATGTACTTGAAAAACACAGGGACAGATTAAGGGTTGAGTTGTATATATGTACCTCACCATCAATGCAACAAGTTGGGTGGTGCGAGTAATAAAAAGATGGGGAGATATTTGTGAGGGACAAAATGTTAACAACCTGTAAAACAAGTTTACATTAGTAGAATGATCTTAATGGCATAGTGGTAGAATCCCCACATCTGAGCCAGGAAACCTGGGTTCCTGTCCCTCCTGCAACTGGGGTGTGCAATAACATCTTGAAACAGGTTAATTAGAAAATATCTAAAAGCAACTGGATTCCAGTGCAAACATCTACAACAAGTTTTGAATACCAAATACTTTGTGAATGAACAATCTAGATGGAACTATAGAAAGGGGTGAAAATTCTTGATTTGCTGTCAGAGTCCAAACATGGTCTCGTGGGGTGAGCTGGATTGGAAGCAAATTGGCAAAGCTAGCACAAGCTAGCATGAGAAGAAGAATGATTGAGGTAATGCTTGTATGGAGGCAACAACTGGTACCTCTATGGGCTCTCTGTAGAACACTTAGACAGAGAGAGATAGGCACTGATTTACTCAAGCTTAGGATAGTGACAGGAAAGTATGAAGACAGAGAATTAGCAATACATTGGCATTATTGGGGGTGTCAGGGCAAAGTACTTTAAACCAGAAAACTGAAACATTGCATCACAATGTGACCAATTGATCAGGACATAGGTGAAAAAGAGTCAAAGTGGGGCCAATAGAGGGAAGAGAAGGATCTATAAGCAATGGGCATGCACCAGTGTTACAGCAAATAGACTTAGAAGGAATTTAGCTTATACAGATATGGCATCAGGAAAAAGATGACTTGAGAATGGAGAATAGGAAGGACAATCTGAAAACTCAGCAAGTTGAAACCTGAGATTCTGCAGTGAAACGAAACTGTCTTGTAGAAATTCAGAATATTAAGATCCAGTTCAGCTTATGATAAATTCATTCGATAAAACTCCATGAAATGGTTGCTTGAAGGTAATGTTCAGAGCACTCCTTCCACGACATACAGGCACCAGGTTTATGTATGGTTTCAACATATTTCCTGCTTGGTTCGTGTTGACAAAACTTGTGCTTAAATAATAAATGTAATGTATATCCTATGTTGGACATTGAGCTTCTTTCTGCTTCTTTGATACGCTATAACTCTATAATTATTTATTAAGTTCAAAGAAAGTGATGCCTTAATATGTTCTAACCTTTAAAAGCAGTTAATTCGTTGTAATTATGTAATCTCTACAAAATCTGAGATAGCAGAGTGAAGATTAGCCCTAAGGGAAATAAACATATGCCAGTAATTTCAATGGGTGTTGTCTTGATCTCCCAATGTAACTTTGGCAAAAGATAGTCAAAATCTCCAGAGAAGGTGATAGAATGAAAATCAGGCTGATTCTATGAAAGGCAAATGATCCTCTTGGACAGATTTCCATCCATATAAATTCCGCAGAATTTACGCCTTGGTTTTCAACCAAATTCTGATTTGCTGGTATTTTTTCTGTATATCTCCCCTTCAGAATGGACATGATTTGGAGGTGCCACTGTTGGACTGCGATGTACAAAGTTAATCACACAACACCAGCTTATTGATTTTCCAAGTTTCTATAAGGTCATCCCTCAGCCTCAAATCTCCAGGGAAAACAGCCCCAGCCTATTCAACTTCTCCCTGCAGCTCAAATTATCCAACTCTGGCAACATAAAAATCACACATCACCAGCGCATAGTCCAACAGGTTTATTTAGAAGCACTAGCTTTCGGATCGCTGCTCCTTTATCAGGTGGTTGTGTTGAATGAAGAAGCAGCGGTCCAAAAGCAAGTGCTTCTAAATAAACCTGTTGGACTATACGCTGGTGTTGTGTGATTTTTATGTTGCCAGAGTTGGATAATTTGAGCTGCAGGGAGAAGTTGAATAGGCTGGGGCTGTTTTCCCTGGAGATTTGAGGCTGAGGGGTGACCTTATAGAGACTTGGAAAATCATGAGGGCATGGATAGGAAGACCAGAACTAGAGGGCATAGGTTTAGGGTGAGAGGGGAAAGATTTAAAGAAAGGGGTCCTAATGAGCAACTTCTTGACTCAGAGGGTGGTGCGTGTATAGTGTGTATGGAATAAGTTGCCAGGGGCAGCATGGTGGCTCAGAGGTTAGCACTGCTGCCTTACAGCGCCAGGGACCTGCTTTCAATTCCAGCCTCAGGCGACTGTGTGAAGTTTGCATGTTCTCCCAATTTGTGCGTGGATTTACTCCGGGTGCTCTGGTTTCCTCCTACAATCCAAAGATGTGCAGATCAGGTGAATTGCCCATCGTGTTCGAGCATGTGTAGGTTAGGTGCATTAGTCTGGGGTAAATATATAGTAATGGGGAATGGGTTTAGGTGGGATACTCTTCGGTGGGTTAGTGTGGACTTGCTGGGCCAAAGGGCCTGTTTCCACACTGTAGGGATTGTAAGATTTTACGGAAGTAAGTGAGACTAGATTGGAGTGGGGTATCTGATCAGCATGGATGAGTTGGACCGAGGGTCTGTTTCTGTGCTGCACATCTCTATGACTCTAATGGAGTACAGGATATTGCTCAGTGCTGGATTTCCTCATTTTACACTGCCATTCTTTTGTGGAAAATCTTAAACAGTGCTTATTGACAGACTGCTTACTTTGAGGACAATCCAGTTGGACTATCTTTGAGTCAATACTATTTCAACCAGGAACTCAAATCCAACCCAACTTTGTTCTTCCATTTATCTAACCCGGAGTTTGAGTTTGGTGTTTCTTTTCAACTGCTTTGACTGAGATCAGATTGACTTGGAGCAAACTTAAATTTGAAGCCTCCCTGATCGATTTCAAGTCTTAGGAGAAATTCCCTTAGTGCGACGAAGTAAAAACCAATTAAATATCCTCAAAAGTAAGCAGATTTCAAAGGCAGAGAGAAAGTACAAGGAGAGAGAATACCAAGCCTGCAGCTCTTCCAGAACTCAGTGAACTGTGGTGTCTTTCCTATTTTCAGCAGACCTCCAAGCCTCAGCTGTGTACCCACTGGAACCCTGGTATACACTCATAATGATAAATATAGTTTTCTTTGCCTTGAATGAGTAAAAGAGGGAAAACCACTTGTGAATCTTTCAATAGCTGAGACATTGCTGTTTTAATAACAGCAAAACTATAAGCGTTCGTCAAACTGACAGCAACCTCTGGGTTGAATGTTAAGTCTAAATTGGGATCTGCTGCACAAATGTGTACCAGTTTGATATCACAATACCAAGTGTAAGACATTTTTGGAGAGGCTGAGTCAGGTTTGGAATGACTACATGCCTTTAAGCTGGATATTACAGCCAATTACAGGGACTAGATTCAGTCTACTGAGGTATCTAGCCTGCAGTGTGGACTGCCAGGTTACAGTGGGCTCACATCAGGAAAATGGAAGATGGGTTGGGCTGCACTACTTTCTGTGAAGGACTCCAATACCAATAATAACCACTTGCATGATCTCTCACATAAAATGAATGCTAAAAATAAAATTAACTGTAAAAAGTATTGAGCTTTGTTTCCAAGGGCACTCCAATTTGAACACTTTTACTCCATTCATCAGAAATTGCCAGGTGAGGCTGGCAATATGAGACTGTTGGAGGGCCAATGTAAGAACTGGAAAACGTCCTTAATCTGACAGCAGCAGACTCCCTTCTGTTAAATCAGTCTTTCAAACATCCAAGTGGGTCTGTTTGCAACATGCCCTCCAAGGTCAGAATACAGAACTTGCTCCAATTTCAGATTCCCAAGCCCAGATTGAAATTCCAGCTCTTGAAGTCTGTACATGGCATAGGTAGACCCAGGGGTATTGTCGGTATTTCCCCGATCCTCTACAAGGTGTACTGAAGACCTTGCAGATCACCAGGTATGGAATGCTTATCCGGGTATGCACTCATTACTGGACGAAAAATGGGCCACAACCAATTTTTATTTCATATGTTCTCAGAAGCTCTCTTTCCCTTAACAGCCTATTCAAATTTTGTATTTTGATTTGATATCTAAATTGAGAAAAAAGTTTGAGAGAAACCTGAGGTATGAAATATTTGTCTTACTTTGGACATTAAAATAATAATTTTAACTCTCTTTTCAATAGAATGCTACAAAATAACCAGCTGAAGAGACTCCCCAGTGAGGCATTATGGGACCTTCCCAACCTCCAATCACTGTAAGTTATCTAGAATTGCAACTAATAATTACAAATTAGAATTGCTTGACCCCTGTGTCATCTGTCTTTAGCAACCTTTGTTTTACAGTTGTCATAATACCTGTCAAATGTCCACCCATTAATGATGAGATTATTATTTTGGTTCTTAAACATACATCCATGTATTTGAATGAGCTGACAATTTTTTACGTTCTTTGTGACCACAAATCTTACTCTTGAGATGTGAAAAGCATTACATAAGATTAAACCTGTACTTTTGTACTAAATAAAACTGAATTCAGGCTATTCATATTAAAAGTTACATTTCATAATTATAATGAAATATGAAAATCCAATGAATATTGCCTTTGATTGTCAGCTTTTATTTAATTTCAGCTTGACAAATAAAAGAGATTGTTTTTACAATTAACAATCTAACAGGGCACAAATCTTTAACACACTGGGCATTACATTTTCATGACTAAATGTACAACGTAGCTCATATATGCTTTTAAATACAATTAAGGGCACTCGTGTGGCAGTGAAAGTATCCCTTCCTCTGAGCTAGAAAACCTGGGTTCAGGTTCCATCTCCTCCAGAGCTCTCCGTCATAACACCTCTGAACAGATTGATTAGAAAATATGTATAATGCAAGTAGAGCAATGTTTAAAGAAATGCTGAGGGTACAGAAATGTAAAGTGTCTTCAATTCCAACTTTCTATAGAGACCCTTGATTGAAGCGTTTTATAGGGAGCAATTAACCTATTTGCAATTGTCACTTTTTTACCTGTTCACATTCTGCAAATTATTCTATCTCCAGCAAAGCAATTATATTTTCTTGAGCACTAGTTGCTACTATGCAGTTGACATGTACATGCATTAAATATTGACAAAAATAACCTTCTGTACAAACAAGATGGTTGTGCTATTAAGGGAGCAGAATGACCAAATGATCTTTCTTTGCATTTGACTAGTTTAATTTGCAGAAGCATAGTATAAAGATAAAGAGGTGCTATTTAATTAATGGCAGAATTAGAGAAAGCAAACCATGTAATAGTAGACTGTAACCAGACAGGAAAACAGGATAACATTCACATGCTCAGTAAACAAATATTGCCTCAATACATTTGAAACCATTCAAGGACATTGCTTCCAAAACCAGATAAGAATGAATGTAAAAAAATGAGGCTGTAGATAACAATACCCACATCAAGCAATGAACTACAATAAACGTTGTTGTGTCTTCTACCTCCTTGGTTTTAACACAGTTTTGATGGTCCTGGTTATCTTTTGTTATAAAAACACAGTAATACCTTTGTGTTCAAAGCAAAGCTGACTGCCAAATATTTACCCCAATCTTAAGAGGTTGATGAGTCTATTTCAACGTATCTATGTTCAGACCATTCACACATATTCTGGTAGACAGCAGTAAGAACCAGTAAATGCTACGATGACATCTAAGCAGAGTGCCTTAGCAAGAAACATCTGATTCTGTATTTGGATTCCTCAATTTTTTTTGTCAAAGCTGTTATACCAAAAACTTAGCTTTGTCTTGAAAATAAACAGGTTTTATACTATTAATACATTTATGATGTTCATTTATTTTCTTAGATTTTAAAATGATGAGTTACACAAAATGCCATAAAGGAAAACCTACATTTTTTCACTTTATATTTCAATTCTCCAGCAAACAAAAATGATTAGGTAATACACATGGAGTTAAGGTGGAAATAAAATATCACAGGAAGCATTTAAATATAAATTTTTGAAAAGTTTGAATTCTTTGTCATATTTGAGAAGTTTCGTGTTCCACAAATATATAGATTCTTTTTTAAGGGCTAGTGAGGCTATTCAGAATTATG
Source organism: Chiloscyllium punctatum (assembly GCF_047496795.1). Taxonomy (NCBI): domain Eukaryota; kingdom Metazoa; phylum Chordata; class Chondrichthyes; order Orectolobiformes; family Hemiscylliidae; genus Chiloscyllium; species Chiloscyllium punctatum. Next base: position 6,306,339 of record NC_092783.1, on the reverse strand, counting down.
AATTTAATACACTGTTAAAATCTCAGTTGTGTCTTGCTCACAAGATTCAACGTTTTCAAGGGTTTTTGTTGACATCAAGACTAAAACCATAATTTTTCAGCAGTTCAATTGATTCTTCGTCATTACACTCCAGTGTAACTTCAACAGTGCATCCCATAGGGAAGGGAAGAATCACTGTAAGCGGTTTCTGGGCTTTAATATATAGTTGTAAGTGTGCAGATTCCAGAGGTTGCTCTGAGTTTAAGAGGACAGTAAATACTGATGATTGTGCTGTCACTACTATTGCAAAATCCATGCAACTATTTCTGGAACAATGCAGAATTTCTTCCTAGTAATTTTAAAGATATAGTTAGTTTAGGAAATGTAAAACTCAAGGCATGGGTCCAACCTTCTTATTAAAATGTTATTCTTAACTCATAGTTTCTTGAAAGGTACTGACACAAATGGGGAAAAATACAATTGGCAGAAAATGTCCAATCAAAGTATACTTCCCAAATCAGAAAATGAGATGTTTAACTGGTTACAGGTGTTAAAAATGCCTGTAATCCAGGTCATCATACGACTGAGACAAACTCATTAACAACCCTTAAATTTTCATTTATTTTAATACAGATTCTGTTCTGATGGTTAATGCAGGCAGCCTCGTCCAACACTTGCTAACAATTCTTTTTAATCAGAAATAAAGCCAATCTGAGAAGAGAGGGAAATAATTTCATACATGGAAGGATTTTTTTCATGTTATTTCTTCTTGGGTTTAATTTGCATATATCCAATGAAAGATAAGAGCTTTGACATCTTGGAGCTGTTAAAACCTTGTATATGACAAGAATTTAGTGGTTTCTTGATTTGAAAGTTGGCAAAAAATTCTAAGCTGTAATATTTATTAAATTCTCAGAAAGCCCCTATTTTCCTGAATATATGTAAAAGTTTTGGAATTAAAGGCAAATCTCATCTCTCCAGAAATATAAATTTAAGCTCAACTGAGGCTTATGTGATTCTACTTCTAACCAATACTCTTCTAGTAATTGAAAGAGAATCAATCTTAATTAGTGGCAAAATAATATAGTGAAATGATCAGAATGCTGCAGTGACAAAAATGTTTTTCATTCCATCAATTATTCTTTTCCAACTGTTTCTAGTCTCAAAATGTAACAAATCTGTTAGAGTCCTTTTCGAGACAATACATACTTCCCACCCAAATCATAATGATCATAATGGCTGAACATTTTCACATTTCACCATGGGGCATCGTGCAACATCAATGGTATCTGTTAAACATAGTAAAGGCACACCATTGAAATTACAGAGTGGTATGCTTGTTCACATCTTTGCAAATTAATTTTGACTTTGTATCAACCCAAACTTTGTAACATCTTTTAAGTGATCCAAATCACACCAAGGAAAATAACTTTCCAAAAACCTGATTGAGATATGTATTTACATAACAACTCAAATATATCTTTTCAAACTTTACCTTCAATACAGTTATTGTTTAGCGTGTTGAGGGTCGTTTGGCTCACTGTGAATATTAAAAGGCAGCCGTAGAGAGTACCTAGGCAGAGGTCCACTTTCCCTGCCAGAGGTGTGAGTTTGCTGCCTATCCTACACCATTTCAACAGGAGCACGTCTGTTGCATAACTCTGCTCTTTGATTATGACTAACAGATACCCTGGAATTAGTTCAAAGAAAATAATTAAATGTCAAGGTTCATCTGCAAACTATGGTAATGGATTAATCCATGATGTTGTCTGAATATCATTATTTAGATTACTGCTTCAGTTGCTCCACTAAAATGTCAACAACTGATTACAGTCTCAACCGAAACATGGATAAAGGAAATGCTGATATCGAGTTTGGTTAAACAATAACCATCAATTCACATTGTTTTCAAGTCTTTTGGCAACTATTTTTCCTTTCTTTCCTAAGTGTGATTAACATAATGACCCCACTGGTGAGAATCTCTTGCCAATCATTAATAGCAAGAGGTGAACATCTCACCCCATACACTAGGGATCTATCACCTAAGGCTGCCTGCCAATTAGAGCTTGGCCACATCCAAGTCCTCAAGCCTCACAGTCAAAGTCTGATTCTTGGTGGGTCCAGCAGAAAGAAGATTAAGTCTTTTATATTTGGAGGTGAGAGAGAATACTGAAGGAGGCCGATTGGAGATGCCCCCAACCCCCAATTCAGCAGGCCGATCACTCAATGGGAAATAAGCCACATTCTAGATGCTTTTAATCAACCCATCCAGCCTTGTTATGATACAGCTCTGAAACAGATGGAAGTTGAACTCAGAGCCACAAAAGCTCCCAAGATATCTTTATAACCCAGCAGGAAGGCAGCTGATCAGGGAGGTGACCAGGTTAGGACATTAAGTGTCCATTCATTGCCCATGTAAGAGACTTAATTGTTTCAGATTTGAGAAAGCTGCTTGTGGACCCTTTTGCTGAGCACTTAATTGTGGAGTTGGTGAGAAGTGGGTGCATTTCTCTCCAAAAGAAAGAAAGCCATCCTTTTTTTTCTGGTTAAGATGTAAACAAAATAACAAATCTAAACTTGTGTCGTAAGCTCCATGTTAAATTTGTCAGAAGGAATGTGCACTTGCACAGAATCATATTTCTTCATCTCAACAAGAATATGAAGAAGATTCCTGGGGAAAAATTATCTGGTATATTTTGTTGACGAATGAAAACTCTACTTTTCAAATTTCTTTTGCAGAGCAGTTTGATTTTAGCAAACAATTCCACTTCTTTTAAAGTTGTTCACTAAAAATGAACAGATTTGTTTCCCATCTCAGGACTGAAATAATCCTCATCAAAGTCACAAAAAACATTCAATATGACCGTGATCTTGCTAAATAATCCCTCCTCAATTTACTGACCCCTGTTTGCTATGTTTGATATGATTGATCACACACCATCCACCTCCAATACCTCCTCTCAGTTATCCAGCTGAAAGGGACTGAACTCACAGTCACTCTCTTTTTTTCCCCATTTCCACAAATTACCTTTGTGGTTGCCAAAGATTGATTGTATGCATTCTACTTCTCATTGGTGTGCTGTGTCCTGCCAAGATCACCCAGAACTGTAATACCAGTTTCCATATATGCACCAATGGCACCAGCTCTATCTTACTACCAAACTCTTCACTATCTTTGCTTTGCTGTACTGTTTGTCAAACATCCAGTCCTTAATGAGCAGCCATTCCATCCCATTAAATATTGAACAGGCTAAAGCCACTTCCTTCAGTCCACAAAACAAATTCTGTTCCCTGGCCCTTGACTCCATTGCCCTTCCTAGTCATTGTCTGAGGCTGGGGATGGCTATTCCCAATATTGATCTTACCTCTTTTCTACATCTATAATATTGTTCACCTCCATATCTGTTTCAGCTCATTTGCTACTTAAATTCAATCAACTTCTTTGTTACCTACAGACTTCACTCTGCCAATGTTCTACTGACTTGACTGCCATCCTTTACCCTCTATAAACTTAAATTAATCCAGCACTCAGCAGCCCATATATTAGCTCAACCCAAGTCCCATTCAACTATCAACCTCTTGTGCATTGACTTAGGTTAGTTCCCATTTAACAATGCCTCAGTTACCCATCTCTTAACATCTCCTACCCTTAATGTCCTCTGAAATATCTGTGGTCCTGTAATTCCATCCTCTGGCATTTCTGCTTTTAATCATTCCTTCTTCGATAGCCATACCTTCAATTGCCAGAACCCTAATCTCTGTAATGCTCTCCTAAGCACCTCTACCACTCTTTCTCCCTTAAAATGTTCTTCAAAATCAAGGTCCGAATGTCTCAAGTATCTCATTTTATTGAATTACCCTTCTGATTCATTTTACTCTGCTAAGAACCTAAACAGGAATAGACCATTCAGTTCCTCAAGCCTCCCCCACCATTCAGTAAGACCATGGCTGATATGTTGCAGGCTTCAATACCGCTTTCATGACAGTTCTTCATAGCTCTCAACTCCCCAACAGTATCTGTCTGCCTCCTCTTTAAATAATTCAGTTAACCATCTTCCCCAATAGAGAATTCCAGACATTCAGTGTCCTCTGTGAAAAGAAATTCCTTTACACCTCAGTTTTACATGAATTTCCCCTTATTCTGTGATGATGTCACCCAGCTCAAGACTCCCCTACTAGTGGAACCATCTATACAACATCTACCCTGTCAAACCTCCCTCAGAAGCTTGTGTGTTTCAATAACATCACCCATTAATCTTCTAAGCTCAAATGAAGAAAGGCCAAACTGATTTTCCCACTTATGACAAGTCAATTCTTCATCCCAGGGATCAGTCCAGGAAATCTCTTTTGAACTGCCTCCAGTGTTAATATATTTTTCTTTTAAATATGGTACTAAACCTGTGCACAGTACTCTAGGTGTGACCTCAACAACACTCTGGATAGATGTAACATCACTTGTCTATATTAAAACTCCACCTTCGAGGAATAAAAGCAAAAATTCCATTTTCTTGCTAAATTACTTGCTGCGCCGATATGCTAATCTAATGAGTTTCATGCACAAGAATGATTCATCTGTTTTGGAGTCTCTCTCCATTTAAATAATTGTCTGCCTTTTAATTCTTCCTGTCAAAGTGCATGGCATCACACTTTCCACGTCACACTATCTATATCCCCTGCAGATTCCTTATGTCCTCATCATCACATGTCATCCCACCTACCTTTGCATCATCACCAAATTTGGATTAGTCTCTGCCCTTCCTCCAAGTGAATAATATGGATCATAAATAATTGAGACCTGAGGACTTAGTGGCACACCACTAGATATTTCTTTCCAACCTTAACAAGACATGTTAATCTTGACTCTCTGTCTTCTGTATTAACTAATGCTTAAACATTAGCCCCTATATTGTGAGTTCCTATCTTATGCAATAACCTTTTATGTGACACTTTATCAAATGCCTGCTGTAAATTCAAAAATACGACGGCTGCCGGTTCCCCTTTATCAGTTCTAATTGTTACATCCTCAAAGAACTTTCATAAAACCATGTTAACTTTGTTTGATTAGACTCATAGGGTCATAGAGATATGCAGCACAGGAACAAACCCTTTGGCCCAACTTGTCCATTCTAACCAGATATGCTAAATAAATCTGGTCCCATTTGCCAGCACTTGGTCCATATCCCTGTAAACCCTGCTTATTGTTATATATCCATCCAGATGACTTTTAAATGTTCGAATTATTCCAGCCTCCACCACTTCCTCTGGCAGCTCATTCCTGACAAGCACCACCTGCTGCATGAAAAGATTGCCCCTTAGGTCCCTTTTAAGTCCTTCCCCTCTCACCTTAAACCTATATCCTCTAGTTTTGGAATCCCACACTTGGGGAAAAGACCTTGCCTATTTACCCAATTCATGCCCTTTATGATTTTATAACTCTCTGTAAGGTCACCCCTCAGCCTTCTTCACTCCAAGGAAAACAGCCCCAATCTATTCAGACTCTCCCTATAGCTCAAACCCTCCAACCCTGGCAACATCCTTGTAAATGTTTTCTGAACCCTTTCGCATTTCGTAACATCCTTCCTATAACAGGGAGACCAGAATTGCACACAGTATTCCAATAGTGGCCTAACCAATGTCCTATACAGCTGCAACGTGACATCCCAACCCCTCTATTTAAAGCACTGACCAATAAAAGCAAGCACATCAAATGCCTTCTTCACTATCTCGTCACCCTTTGACTCCACTTTCAAGGAATTATGAACCTGCACTCCAAGGTCTTTGTTCAGCAACGCTCCCCAATACTTTACAATTAAGTGTATAAGTCTTGTCCTGATTTGCCTTTCCAAAATGCAGTACCTCACGTTTATCTAAATTAAACTCGATCTGCTGCCCCTTGGCCCATCTGATCAAGATCCTGTTGTAGTCTGAGGTAACCTTCTTTGCTGTTCACTACACCTCCAATTTTAGTGTTATCTGAAAACTTAGTGACTATGTTCACATCCAAATCATTTATATAAGTGACAAAAAGCAGTGGACACGGCACGGATCCTTGTGGTCCATTGCTGGTCACAGGTCTTCACTTTGAAAGCAGCCCTGCACCATCACCCTCTGTATTCAACTTCATAGCCAAATCTTATTCTACTTCTGTATCCAAATAGCTAGTTCTCCCTCTATTCCATATGACCTAACCTGACATACCAGTCTAGCATAAGGAATCTTGTCAAATACCTTACTGAAGTTCATTTAGATCACAACAACCACTCTGCCCTCCTCAATTCTCTTTGTCACTTCAAAAAACTCAATCAACTTTGTGAGACACTCGCAAAGCCATGTTGACTATCCCTCATCAGTCTTTGCCTTTGCAAATCCATGTAAATCCTGTCCCTCAGTATTCCCTCCAACAACGTGCCCACCATCAATGTCAGACTCACCTGACGATAGTTCCCTGGCTTTTCCTTCCCACAGTCTGAAATAGCGGTGCCACATTAGCCACCCCCCCAGTCTTCGGGCTCCTTGCCCGTGGCTATCAATGATACAAATATCTCAGCAAGAGGCCCAGCAATCACTTCCCTAGCTTCCCACAAAGTTGTAGTGTCTTGGGGATTTATTCACCTTTATGCATTTTAAGATATCCAGCATGTCCTTCTCTATAATATGCAAATTTTTCAAGATGTCGCTATTTATTTCCCTATGTTCTCTATCTTCTGTCTCCTTCTCCACAGTAAACACTGATGCAAAATACTTGTTTGGTATCTCCTCCATCTCCTGCAGTTCCACACATAGACTGGCTTGCTGATCTTTAAGGGGCCTTATTCTCTCCCTAGTTACTCTTTTATCCTTAATGTATTTATAGAATCCCTTTGGATTCTCCTCAACCCTATTTGTGAAAGCTATCTCACATCCCCTTTTTGCCCTCCTGATTTCCCTGTTAAGTATACTCCTATTGCTTTAATACTGTTCTAGGGAATCACTTGATTTCTCCTGTCTGTACCTGATAAATGCTTCCTTCTTACTCTTGTCCAAAACCTCAATATCTCTGGTCATCCAGCATTCCCTACATTGCCCTTCACCCTTTTAGGAACTTACTGTCTCTTGACTCTTGTTATCTCATTTTTGAAGACATCCCATTTTCCAGCCATCCCTTTTTCTGCAACCATCTGCCCTCTGTTAACTTTTGAAAGTGTTAAGGTTTTTGAAATGTCCTGTTATTTCTTCCTTAATGATAGTCTTGAGAGCATTTATCCCAACATAAGATGATAGGCTCAGTAGTCTTTAGAGTTCAGCTTTCTGGCTCCTTCTCTTTTGAATGAGGGTATTATATTAACAGTTTTCCCATCCACCAGAAAACATGTAGAACCCCAATGAGTTCAGGAATATTTCAACCAATACCTCCATTGTCTTTGCAGCCAGTTCCTTTAAATCCCATGGATTCAGGTCCTGGTTATTTGTCTGCATTAATCGCATTAGTTTGTGATATACTTTGACTTTCAGGATAGAGACTGCAACAAGTCCTTTCCTCACATTAGCACGTTGATTATTTGATATCTTTGGGATTTTCACAGTGTCCTCCACCATGAAGACCAATGCAAAATATTGGTATAAATTATCTACCATTTCCCTGTTCCCAATTATCAGATCCCCTGCTGCATCCTTCAAGGGTCCCACATTCACTGTAGCTACTCTCTTTTTAAATACCTGCCATAGTTTTTCTCCTTTTCTTGATTTTTGAGTCATCCACCACTGGGTCCTAAAAAAAATCCCAATTCTCTGGTCCACCACTCAATTTTGCAGCGGCTTGTATATTAGCTTTTGATTGGACACTCAATTGATTGGATGTGCTTTAAAAATGTAACTTCTCAACTACTTTGAAGCAATTTGAAATTTTTTAAAAAACATATGGACAGAAAATGCAAAAGTGGAACACTGACATGAACTTTGCAGTCTTAGAATTCATCAAGAAAAACGTCAGAACTATACAGGACTATACAGTTACATTTGCTGTAAAACTGTTGGTCTTAGAATCAGCACTATGTTAAACATTGCAATGACTGATTTCACAGCCATCCATTATCACAGTAGGGTGTAAGGATTTAAATAAAAAATTGGAAATACTTTCAAACACAGAATAAATATGCCTTTGCAGTCAATCATCTAGTATATTGTCCAGTACAACATTTAGTATTGGCTGACAAATTAAAACCAGATCATGTTATTATATTTTCTTTAGAGCCTATCCTGCCAAAGCTTTCTTGTCCAATATATTGGTAATCTTGTTTAAATACTGTGCCGGGACTCTGGGCAGATATCAGCACCCATGCTGAGAACAAGTAAAAGGAATTTCTAAGTATATGTTACAGACTTCACTATCTTGAAAAACCCTTGTTCATTAAACAAACCCTATTCATTACGTTCACATTATCCTTAAACTCTAATGATTCATAAAAACAAACATTTCATGCAAGTGTGGAATTCATTATAACAACAAGCATAGAATTCATGACTTCACAAGGAATACAACTACTTGTAACTGGTAATCTATGGCAGGCACCCTATTGTGATAATGGATGGCTGTGAAATCAGTCATTGCCATGTTTAACATAGTGCTGATTCTAAGACCAACAGTTTTACAGCAAATGTAACTGTACAGTCCTGACGTTTTTCTTGATGAATTCTAAGACTGCAAAGTTCATGTCAGTGTTCCACTTTTGCATTTTCTGTCCATATGTTTTTCACAAAGATTGATCAATAGAATTTTAGAAGCCTTACCAAATGGAAGTAAGTTTTGCAATGATAATGATTGTCAATTTGAAAATGGGAAGAAAAATGAAAATGTGAACTTGTTGTTCAGATTAATGATATTGGCACAGCCTGACAAATTTAATGAAGAATATCAAAAACTTACTATGAAAACCTTATAATTTTTCATGATTATAAGCAATGTGAGTTTCAGAACTCTAAGAATGAGACTTTATCTTAATTGTGCCAAAATTACATCTTAAAATAGACCCTTTAATTTGATCTGTTTACACTGGATATGATGTATGCTAAAATGCATCAACTATTCTGATAATTTTTTTTTGTAGTTGCTTCTACCAATTGTGAGATTGTGTCACAGCGCTAGAACTTAGCTTATATCTTATGCAGCCGACCATCAGCATGTGTTAGGAATCACAACAGATCACATTGTTCTGCAAGAATCATTTGAAGACCCCCTTAGTTCAATACAGCTCAGATTATTAAGTGAATAATGCAAGAGTCACAGAGTCATAGAGATCTACAGCATGGAAACAGACTCTTCGGTCCAACGTATCCATGTCAACCAGATATCCAAAATAAGTATATCCCATTTGTCAGCATTTGGCCCATATCCCTCTAAACTCTTCCTATTCATGTACCTATCCAGATGCCTTTTAAATGTTTTAATTGTACAGACTCCCCCACTTTCTCTGGCAGCTCATTCATACACCCTCTGCATGAAGACATTACACCTTTAGGTCCTTTTTAAATCTTTCTCCTCTCACCTTAGAGCTATGTCCTCTAGTTTTGGAACCCCACACTTGGGGAAAAGACCTTGCCTATTTACCCAATTCATGCCCTTCATGATTTTATAGCCCTCTGTAAGGTCACCCCTCAGCCTTCTTCACTCCAGGGAAGGCCGAAGGGCCTGTTTCCACACTGTAAGTAATCTAATCTAAAACAGCCCCAATCTATTCAGACTCTCCCTATAGCTCAAACCCTCCAACCCTGGCAACATCCTTGTAAATATTTTCTGAACTCTTTCACATTTCTCAACATCCTTCCTATAGCAGGGAGACCAGAATTGCACACAGTGTTTCAATAGTGGCCAAAACATTGCCCTATACAGCTGCAACGTGACCTATGTTCAATGCACTGACCAATAAAGGCAAGCATACCAAATGCCTTCTTCAGTATCCTATCTACCTGTGACTTCACTTTCAAGGAACTATGAACTTGCACTCCAAGGTCTCTTTGCTCAGTAAGACTCCCCAGGACCTTACCATGAAGTGTATAAGTCCTGCCCTGAAGTGCCTTTCCAAAATGAAACACCTCACATTTATCTCATTAAAGTTCATCTGCCATTTGTCGGCCTATTGGCCCATCTGATCAAGATCCTGTTGTACTCTGAGATACATTCTTCCTTGTCCATTACACTTGCAATTTTGATGTGGTCTGCAAACTTACTAACCATACCTCAAGCGTTCACATCCAAATCATGTGGAACCTAAGTTTGTCCCTTCTATGACCTTGTTTTCTCGTAGCTCTCATATTCACTGCCACCTTATTATTAACAGTAGGGCTGTTTCTCATCGTGTACAAAAACATAGAATATAGATGCAAAACCAGTTTTCACTTGTTAATAGTCTGCTAACGGGTGGTTTCTTGAAAGCTGTGCTGTTAAAAATGTTTAGAATTAAGATTACTTTGGACAGTTTTAATCTCTTGTAAGGAAATTAGTGTATGTATATTTCTATTTTTACTAAACAAATCGGACACACCTCTTTTGCTTTCTATCAGACTGTCAAACAAATTATTCATTTTACTTAGCTTTAAGGAATATTTGTACACTGGCATGGTTCTAAGGGATCTTGGCTTTCTACATAAGTGAAACTTCAAGTTTCCACAGCCAAAACAACACCCTAAAACATCTGAATACTTACTGCTATAAAAAGAAATGCATATTTAAGTTTGGATCTATATTTTATTTTTCAATCATGATTAAAATAATAAAGAACTAATTGTTAATCAAGTCTTGAACATCTTGTAAAGGAAACTCTGCTAAGCAATGTATTTTTGGTTTGAATGAGAAAACTATTGTTGGAGCCAGTGTGCAATATTTCTCAAAATTCCTTTAGCTGCTCTTCATTTGAAAGAAAGAAGTTTAAGAAAAAAATTACCACAATATTTTTCCAGTGCAAATAATCAGTGATAGGGTTGACATGGAGAAGTTGCTAATTTTGGTATAGTTCATCACCATTTGGTAGACAAAATAACAAAACATTTGTACTTTAATCAGTAAACGTGGTCATGATATTTAATCAATTGCTTGACAGCTTTTAAGACAACAATCATAAATTTTTAATAAACTTATGGCTTATTGATAAACCTCTCAGGAAGCAAACTTGCTTAAAAGCTCCTATTTTTAAAAGGAATCAAGTAAAGATTCATTTTTCCTGAAATAGTTCTGAAAATAGTTAATGTTTTTGTGTAAATATTGTAAATGTGATTTGAATAATGAATGCAGAAAGCAGAGCGGCAAAATCTCTCTGAGTCAGTGCCAAAGTCCATTAATCAGTATACAAAAGGGATTTCTTTTAAACTAGTGTACGATTAGACTTTCATTATAATATTGAATGGCACTTTTTTTGAGTTAACTGAATGATTAGAATATACCAAGCTAACAAAATAATCTACAAAATGTTTGTGAAAAGCCCATAACTCTCAATAAAATCTATTTGATTTAAATTGTTTCAAATATTGTTCGAAATTGTTGTAGAGCTCTAGATGAACTGATTGCTCTGTTAACAATTTGGACGCACACCTTTTAGAAAATCAAATTGTAAACGTGCTATTGTCAGATATGTCGACTTATTACCATGTAATATTGTGATGTTATGGATCTGATTCAGGAGGTCCTCGAGTTACCATTTTTTAAGGAGATATAGATTGTTATCAATGAATAATGAAGACTGAATGTAGGTGACAGTGTGGAATACTGTTCATGAAAATAATACAAGAAGTAGTAAATCAGAATGCACATGCACTATTAATTGCTCTGTGCAGATGCTTCAAACATCTTGAACCACATGACTGCTATAAATGATAAGCGTTTTGTTATTCCAGTTTGGTGCGCAGAATAGTGGCTCAGCTTCAAATTCAAAAAGTGCATGTCCACAAACCTGATATGGATCACGTCATAGAGAATCTTAAGAGGTTTTTTGGCAAGACAGAGCAGTCACAGGCATGCAAAAGCTTGGCAATACTCATGCGAGCTGAACTTGACCAATTTTTGAAGCTGGAAGACAATCTCTAAGACGTTTGACTCTGCAGGTCAGGCAAGAATATTACTGTCTGAAGTTTCCTTGCAGGACATATTTGAGTTTTGTCTCCAGCTCCGTAAAAAGGCAGTCAACCTCATAGAGTCACAGAGTCATAGAGATGTACAGCATGGAGACAGGCCCTTCGTTCCAACCTATCCACGCCAACCAGATATCCCAACCCAATCTCGTCCCACCTGCCAGCACCCGGCCCATATCCCTCCAAACCCTTCCTATTCATACACCCATCCAAATGCCTCTTAAATGTTGTAATCGTATCAGCCTCCATCACATCCTCTGGCAGCTCATTCCAGACACGTACTACCCTCTGCGTGAAAAAGTTGCCCCTTAGGTCTCTTTTATATCTTTCCCCTCTCACCCTAAACCTATGCCCTCTAGTTCTGGACTCCCCGATCACAGGGAAATGACTTTGTCTATTTATCCTATCCATGCCCCTCATAATTTTGTAAACCTCTATAAGGTCACTCCTCAGCCTCCAAAGCTCCTGGGAGAACAGCCCCAGCCTGTTCAGCCTCTCCCTATAGCTCAAATCCTCCAACCCTGGCAACATCCTTGTAAATCTTTTCTGAACCCTTTCAAATTTCACAATATCTTTCTGATAGGAAGGAGACCAGAATTGCACACAATATTCCAACATTGGCCTAACCAATGTCCTGTACAGCCGCAACACGACCTCCCAACTCCTGTACTCAATACTCTGACCAATAAAGGAAAGCATACCAAACGCCTCCTTCACTATCCTATCTACCTGCGACTCCACTTTCAAGGAGCTATGAACCTGCACTCCAAGGTCTCTTTGTTCAGCAAAACTCCCTAGGACCTTACCATTGAGTGTATAAGTCCTGCTAAGATTTGCTTTCCCAAAATGCAGTACTTGCATTTATCTGAATTAAACTCCATCTGCCACTTCTCAGCCCATTGGCCCATCTGGTCCAGATTCTGTTGTAATCTGAGGTAACCCTCTTCGCTGTCCACGACAGCTCCAATATTGGTGTCATCTGCAAATTTACTAACTGTACCTCTTATGATCGTGTCCAAATCATTTATGAAAATGACAAAAAGTAGATGACCCAGCACCGATCCTTGTGGCACTCCACTGGTCACAGGCCTCCAGTCTGAAAAACAACCCTCCACCACCATCTTCTGTTTTCTACCTTGAGCCAGTTCTGTATCCAAATGGCTAGTTCTCCCTTTATTCCATGAGATCTAACCTTGCTAATCAGTCTCCCACAGGGAACCTTGTCGAACACCTTACTGAAGTCCATATAGATCACACTTACTGCTCTGCCCTCATCAATCTTCTCTGTTACTTCTTCAAAAAAGTCAATCAAGTTTGTGAGACTTGATTTCCTGTGCACAAAGCCATGTTGACTATCCCTAATCAGTCCTTGCCTTTCCAAATACATGTACATCCTGTCCCTCAGGATTCCCTCTAACAACTTGCCCACTGCTGAGTTCAGGCTCACCGGTCTATAGTTCCCTGGCTTGTCTTTACCATCCTTCTTAAACAGTAGCACCACTTTTGCCAACCTCCAGTTTTCCAGCAGCTCACCTGTGACTATCGATGATTCAAATATCTCAGCAAGAGGCCCAGCAATCACTTCTCTAGCTTCCCATAGAGTTCTCGGGTACACCTGATCAGGTCCTGGGGATTTATCCACCTTTAACCGTTTCAAGACATCCAGCACTTCCTCCTCTGTAATCTGGACATTTTGCAAGATGTCACCATCTATTTCCCTACAGTCTATATCTTCCATATCCTTTTCCACAATAAATACTGATGCAAAATATTCATTTAGTATCTCCCCCATTTTCTGTGGCTCCACACAAAGGCCATCTTGCTGATCTTTGAGGGGCCCTATTCTCTCCTTAGTTAACCTATAGGTGAACAGGTCTTTGTGAGGATTAGGCAGCAACAAGTAAGCTGGGTACAAGATGTTGGACAAAAATATTGAGAGCATCAGCCAGTCTTATACATCAAGATTCTTCATGTAGACATTACCTGTAAACTGAAGACAAATTTTTGTGATTCAGTCTAATCAGGAAGTTTAGATTAGATTACTTACAGTGTGGAAACAGGCCCTTCGGCCCAACAAATCCACACCGACCCACTGAAGCACAACCAACCCAGATCCATTCCCCTACATTTATCCCTTCACCTAACACTACAGGCAATTTAGCATGGCCAATTCACCTAACCTGCACATTTTTTTGGATTGTGGGAGGAAACCAGAGCACCCGGAGGAAACCCACGCAGGCACGGGGAGAATGTGCAAACTCCACACTGACAGTCGCCTGAGGCGGGAATTGAACCACTATGCCACCGTGCCACCCATTGTACTTGGAGTTGCTAAAAGAAACTTTTTTGTGTCTATCCCAGAATCACACACCCACATATACATCTCCATAGTTGATGTTGACCACAGTTGGCTGGCAGAAAGACAAGCAGTTATTTCTGAAACATCATACCTCGTACTGGTGAAATCAGTGTATGGGGGATATGATTTTCAACCTTTCAATAACAAAGGAGGTAATGACATTAAAGTCATGAGTTACATGTTGTTTTTGCTGTTCATGTTACAAGCACTCAGACCTGTAATTCCAAAATGACCATACTGGACAATTGAATAGTGCAGCAAGATTAGGCTTATCTAAATTGATGTTCAAATGTGTACAAGTTCAGGTATATTTTAAATCTGAAAATCAAAATTGTAACCAGAATTAGTTTGGAAAATATGATGCACTTTGTCCAGTAGTTTTCTGCTGTCCATTCACCATGTTGTGGTGTTGCTAAGGCTTCAGAGTTGTCTACTATGCAAATGGACCAGCACACAGCCCCACCATTATGCTAGTTGGATAGTGAGCCGCCCAGACAGCCACTTTGGAAGGTATTTGTGGTAACATTGCCAAGAAGATCTGGCAAGTGTGGCCTGGGAACGAACTTCTCATCAGAATAATGAAGTCCCCGCTTAGGAAAATTTAGCTCATATGAACAAGTTAAGCGAAAAAAAACCCTTCACTGATGCTTTGAGCACAATTCACACCTTTGCGCTCAAGGGAAAGAAAGTTGAGAGGGAATCAATACTACAGCCTAGAATAAAAACACTTTATCCATTCACTACAGCATGATTTCTTGTAAAGGTCTCGATAGCTGAAGACTTCAAAAATTCATGGGTGACTATTTTGAAACAAAGTTTGACTGCTACTCTGGAGTGTTCAATATTACATATGCTATTCCAGAAATCTCGAAATCAAACATGAACTAGCAGTTGATTCCAAAACTGGCAGCACAAAGGTTATTTTTCCAATTACTTCTCTTTCTTTCATCTCTAGTTACTTAGAATAGTGAAGAGTTTCCTTCACATCAGCCTGGGCATCACTAGATTGTTTGGCTGTGCTATGGGGAGATGTTTTGCATATGAACCGATAATGCTCATAACAAATGTAAAAATAAAAATGTCACAGGTTATGGTCCAACACTATTGCAAGATGTCACCATCTATTTCCCTACAGTCTATATCTTCCATATCCTTTTCCACAATAAATACTGATAAATACCAAAGTTCTGAAGGAGCAGCACTCTGAAAGCTATTGTTTCCAAATAAAGCTGTTGGACTATAAGCTGTTGTGTGATTTTTAACTTTGTCCAGTCCCACACCAGCTCCACCACAACAAATGCAAAGTAGACAGTCTTATTCAAATTTGGAAAGGTTTTTAGACCATTAAAGTATTTTGCATCTTATGTCGGCTACCCCACTTGATAGCCAAAGCTGGGACTGCATCCAGTTCCATATGGCAAGAGTTAACGGAAGTGAAGGAAATGCTAAATGCAGAGAAGGGCAAGTGAGTCCAATGGGCCTGGGGGACCAGAATGCATGAGAGAGGAAGTACCTCCTTTTCTTGCCAATAACCCAAGGACTGAGGCCTGATTGGCTTTAAACTCAGCTCTGACAGACTCACAACGCAGGCAAAACTGGCACTCCTGAAATTGCCACACCAAGGTGGGTAGTATTGTGGTTGCAAGTGGGGGTGAGTAGTGTCCATCATGTGGGAGCTAAATTAGCAGTGGCAGGAAAAGAGTGAGCACTATCAAGAGACGACATGAGCAGTGTCGTGGGTGTGAGAAGGAAGTGAACCAGCATTGAGACTGGAGGGTTTGCCAGGCTAGGACCTCAAATTAAAACCAGTTTAAGGCTCTATTTAACAACAAGGTAATACACTGAACTGAATTAAGGCCTCAAGGGAGGGGTTTTGGTAAGGTTGTGAAGTGAAAGGGAGTGGACCCTCATTGGAATTTTGTTGTAGCAGTAGGCCTCCCAACTCACCCAGCACCAATTCCAAAGTGCAGCTACAAACTGTGAGTCGTGACCTTCAGTGGGATTGCTCACTGAAATTTGTGGTCCCAATTACGTTCCACATGGCAATAGCTGTATATGGAGCTCCAGATGTTAACAGCAGTGTGGCCCTTTTAAATTATCAGAGAATAAATTAATAATGGTTGTGGCCTAACTCCTTAATCCTGGAGACCTCAATCCTGGTTTGAAAAATTAGGTGCCTTACTATTCAGATTAAATACCTCCTTGCCTCGCACTCTTCACCCCCTCCCACACCTTCAAAGAGATCTGCACTTGTCCCAGTATATATGCACAATCACCTGCCAGATTCTGCCTCCCTTTCACAGGGCTGCTTTCCACCCCTTCCAGGGTTCCTCCTGCTTTATACCACACTCCCTAGCCGACTTCCCCCAAGACCCGATTCTCACCCCCTCCCCAAACAACTCAGCTCTTACAGGTCTGGAATCTCAGTTACTTTCAGGCATGAAGATGACACTTACACTGGGAAAACATTTGGGAAGATTTGCCCAAACACTCCAGTGTGGAAAATTGAGGCTAGAGTTTTTAATATGGACAGCAAAGTGCCCTCCCACTCAGTTATTGAATTGAAGATTCAGGCCATTGTTCAAGCAGAAAAAGCAAGATACATTTATTCTATAGTTATATCTGACATAGAAATACAGGATATTGGTGGTGAATGAAATGAGAAGTATTTCATCTCATCGATAGTTTAGCTTACATATTTCACATGTAGGACTAAATAATGTTTGACTTGACTACACGTTGCTAATCTTAAACAGTTAACAATATACGTACATAATAATCTGACTGTTCCTATTGACCTCAACTCCTATGAGGCTGTAAGAGAAAATTAGATCATGTGTCATTGCAGCACTTTCTACTATGATATATACAGTGTCTCATTTGCATAACACACAATCAGACCAAACCTCATGCTACAATAACTAACCCAGCAGAGTGTATACTCTGCTTACATTGAGGTGTAAATGATTCATTCCTGTGTCTAAATCCCAAGTTGGAAGTCTCAGCTCTTTGTAGGCTAAAACAGACATTGATTTAAAGAGATTACACTCCATTGATTTTTATGTAACTCTCCTGACTGATAGGTGTTTTAAAATGTTATTTTGATGACTTGCCAAAATTAACTGAAACTGTTAGAATTGAAGCCAGTGTAATCACAATCCATAACTAAACTCAAGGTTAGACAATTGCACCATAAAACTCAAAGGTTGAATTTCTTTAATGTAAATCATGTCTTCTCTGAGAACTTAAGTGACTTTGTCAAATTACTTCATGCATTTTAAAATCAACTTTATTTCTTGATGCAAACACATCACATGCATTGAAATCTACAAGAAGTCAATCATTTGGCACAGGTCATTTATGATTTGAAGAATTAATTAGATGCACAGAAATATCTTTTTTTATTAAAATGAGAATAAAGCTGCATGCTGATTTTCATAGAGGAGTTAAACTCGAATAGGTAACACATTTTGGATTGGATTATGATTTTCTAATATGTTACAAATTCTTGAAGTGAATATTCTTTTTTTTAATCATTTCTATCATACACAAACATTTTATTTGAAGAGGGTCTTGTGAATAACTGCATTAATACCTCCCCTGAAAATATCATTGCTTTAAGACATAAGAGAATATTAAATGCTGCTATTGCATTAAATAGACTGACACTGTACAACACTGAAGACTTTGAAGGATTTTAGATATATAAAGTAGCAAAAAAAAGGTTGGTGCTCAGTTCTGTATGTTCACCTGGAAACCTTTGATCTGTTTTAAAATAATGTTTAAGCCTGTTCACGGAAACACATAAATTAATATCAAAGGTGGATGAAAGGAAACTTTTAGACCACTTATTGCCTAAAGAGATGGTAAAAATTTAACTAAACTCCCAAGGGCTTCATTTGGAACTGGTTACTCAAGCTTATTGCCTTTGATCATGTGTTGAGGTTTCACAATTCATAATTATCAACTTGTGGAGACTGAGCATCTGTGCTTGTATTAAATCCTTCTTCTGGGTAAATTACTTGGCAATTATTCGCGTGGTTTTTACCTTCAGTGCTATAGTGTAGAGAATTTCCTGTACTAACTTCAAATGTGTTCCATTGGCTATAAGACACTTTGGGACATTGTGAGGTCATGAGTGGTGCTATGTAAATGAAGGTTTATTCTTTTGTTACTGTTACTCCAATTTCAGCATTGTTTCATACTCACATAATTGAGATAAATGATCAGATTTGCCGAACAATAACTACTGTTTCTAACTTATCTTTTCCCTTCAATTTTTTCCGATGGGTAATCACCAAACAATAAATATTTGTTCGCCTTTTCTACCATGAACTGTTCTAGCTCTCCTAGTTTAGTGTTGGTGAGCTCATGGATTGAACTCGTTCTGATCTCCCATGTGCCAACAGTCATTACTGATCCAACTCGTCATCTTTAAGCACTCGTTTAACATGGTTGACCATTACATTTCATTTATTGCCTCACATCCATGGTGCCACTGACTTGGAGAGTCTGTTCTTAACTTTCCTAGCATTGTAACATTATACTAAGGCACCTTCTATGATTGTTCCTCATGTATCTTCATAGTTACCTCATGTGTAGTTCAGGAATTGATGCCATTTCTCATCCTACGCATTATAAACATGTTATACCTTTGTCAATGAGCTGGTCATTTCTATAGTCTGGTGTTCTCTCATCAGCTCTCAGGATGTCGACAGCACAATGGCTCAGACATTAGTGCTGCTAGCACACAATGCCAGGGACCCGGGTTTGATTCCACCCTTGGGCCATTGTGGATGTCTGTGTGGAATTTGCACATTATCCCTATGTCTTTGCGGATTTCTTCCAGGTCCTCGGGTTTCGTCTCACAGTCCAAGGTGTGCAGGTTAGCTGAATTGACCATGTTAAATTGCCCAAAGTGTCCAAGGATGTGTGCAGGTTTGGTGGATTAGCAGGACTACAAGGATAGAGTTGAGGGTGGGTCTGGATGGGATGTTCTTTGGAGAAGTCAGTGTGGACTTGATGGGCTGAATAGCTTGCTTCCACACTATAGGGATACTGTGACAAAACTAATGACATTCAGTTCAGTTCTCTGCAGTACCTAAGGCCCCAACTTTCCTGGCTACTTATTGAAACCAACCTAGCATATTATCTTAATTGTCTTTGAATGTCACTTCATATAACCCTTACTATTAGGGCACCCTTGAAATTGCAGAACAATACCTGTTAATTCACTGAAATCAGTATCTATTGTCAAAGTCTTTATGCAGGTTTTCGGCATCTTCAGTGTTGATTTTTTTCGCTACTTTCCTAGATAATCTTTCTGCCTTTAGAAGTCCAAAACTATGCTTTCTCTGATACAAACTCTTGAACAACTATTACTCTACAGGTAAGTCCAGTGCTTCCCAGCAGATTGACTGCAAGTTGCTTGTCCTTGATAACTGTCCCTCCATGGCTGTGTGGAATCATGTCTGTTTCACCTGCTGTAATCAGTCTCAGTGCAAATCATTCTTCCCTCTGATCGCACTCTTGCTATTTCCTATCCCCTGTATTTTATTCTTTTATCCATGACATGTTCTCAAGGTCACATTATCCTTCTAACTCTCTTCTACCATTCCAACATTTTCTAAGAAGTGTTTAGTTTGATCATGCCTCTCCCCATAAATTCAACACAAGGATTTTTAATGCAGTGAGTTGTAAAATGCACTGCATGAAAGGGTGATGGAATCAAATTCAGTGGTAACTTTCAAACAGGAAATCGATAAATAATTAAAGACATTTGCTAAGCTGTGGGAAAAGAGTGGGGTAGAGGATGATTTGAGCATCTGTTTGGAACTTTCTTCCTGAAAATGTGGTGGAAGCAGAATCCTTGAATATTTTTAAGACAGAGATAAATAGGATTCTTGTTAAGCGCAGAGGCTATAATTTATCTGTGATAAGTCCACATTACAATCATGTCAGACATGATATTATTGAATGATGGAGCAGGCTCAAGGGCTGCTGGGCTCACTCCTGTTCCTAAATCATATGTTTGTGTTTTTCTAGGAACTGAGATCAGCATGAGAGGTTATGATTGGTATCATTTTACAATGCCTCTCTGACAGAATGTTCCAAATTCACAACTTTTATCACCTGGAAGGACAATTTAAGCAGATAGATAGGAAAACCACCTGCAAATTCCCCTCCAAGCCACATACTAACCTGGTTTGGAACTAGGTCACCGTTCCTTCACTGTTTCTGGGTCAACATCCTGGAAATCCGTTCCTATTAGCACTGTGGGTGTACCTACCCCAAATAGACTGCAGCAGTCAAAGAACACAACCCACAGACCACACCTTCTCCAGAGCAATTAGAGAAGAACAAGAAATGCCAACCCAGTCAGCAGTGAATGAATATACATTCCATGAATGAATTCTTTAAATATCATAAAACAAATTTAAATGATGTTAAAACTGTTTTCATCTATCACTTCCCTATCCAAAATAAGATAGAGTCCAATGTTGTTTTGTATTTACCTTTCCTGCTCTTCGTAATCTTGCATTTGTCCACAAGAACAGTTCTCTCTCCTTTCGTTCTCTAACTTTAACCTGTAATAGGTTTTCCAATGATACTGAGTCTTGTGGCTCATCCCTAACACTCCTCAAGAATTTAAATGCTTTCCATTGTATTTTCCATTTCTAGATGACTAGAAATGGTCATCTTAATCATAAAAGTTATATGAATTCTCCAACTTTTATCTTTCAGTGTAATGTTCTTTTATTTGAGGAGAACAGGATGGTAGTGATTGTTGCTGGGTTGTCAATAATCAGAAAACCCGGTGAATAGGAATGTATCCACTTTTCATTTTGCTCCATTGTAGTACGTTACTAGGCTAACTTTCTTTCCAAAGCATTGGTACCAAGCATCACATGAGAGGATCCAGATAACTTTGCTGGCTGAATACAATTGACTAAAAAGGGATGAAATTGGAAAAGAAGGTCTAGGAATTTAAGGAGACTGTGGCAATTATATGAGGTAGGTCCTGTGGTCAATTTGAACTTAAAAAAAAGTGAGGATAATTTTTGTCGCTTCATCTTCCAATGGAACTGTACCTCATGCCAGGATACCATCAGTGGTAAGTGTCAGCCTTTAGTACTTTGTTCATTGGCAATCCTTAGGAACAAAGAGATCTTGGTATACAAGCCTTTAGATCCCTGAAGGTGTCAGCACAGTAAGACAGGGAGGTGAAGAAGTCATATGGGATGCTTGCTTTCATTAGCCATGGGCTAGAATATAGGAGCAAGAAAGTCCTATTACAACTGTAAGACATTGGTTAGGCCACATATGGACTCCTGTGTGCAGCTTGAGTCATCACACCACCTGAAGGATGTGATTGCACTGGATAGGAGAATCACCAGGATGTTGCTTGGGATGAAAAGTTTTAGTTATGAGGAGAAACTGGATGGACTACGTTTGTCTTCCATGGAGCAGACGAGGCTGAGGGGGATCTGATTGATCCTAATTATGAAAGACATAGACAAAGTAAATAATGGGAATCTGTTCACCTTGGCACATGTGTCTAAGATCAGAGGACATAAGTTTAAGGAGAGGAGTAAATGGTTTAGAGAACATCAGAGAAAAAAGAACTCACCCAGAATGGAATATGCTGTCTGAGAAGATAATTGGGACAAGTACTCTTGCAACATTTAATAAGCATCTTGATGAGCAGTTAAAATGACAGGAAATAGTAGACTATGGACCAAGGACAGATAAATGGTATAGTTTGGTGTTTGTTGGTCAGCATAGATGTGGTGGACCGAAGGCCTGTTTCCAAGAAGTATGAGAGTATGTCTTTGTATTTTGGGAACCTTTAGACAAGGAGGCAGAACACTAATTGCTTTTGCATAATTCATAGTTATTTCACTTAAGAGTTATTAGTTCACCTCAAGTTGTAATAGTAACTTTTTGATAATTGAATGAGAGTTTTACATAGATCAACAAGATACCCGGGATGGCTGGAGGTGACCAGCATGTAACTGATACCTTCTCCAAACATCTCTTCATCATTGGCCAATCCATGCTACAGAGTATGGCATGCATTTTCAGAAAGTCAGTATGCAGTATCTGCATCACCCACCATGATGTTGGTTACTGTCTCAATGGAAGAGCTCACATGTTCAATGCCCTCAGTCTTAAAAGGTTCCTGTCTCAGTTTATGACTCTTCATTTTGTCAGGGAAATCTGAATTGTGGGAACATAACTGTTGCTTAGGTGGAGTCTCTCTTCCTGTCAATCCTATGGGCCTGCACTTACACCCAGCTGTCCATGGCTGTGCTTGTCCTTCATCCTCCAACTGTACTGCTCACACCTGCTTCTGGCTCTCTCACCTCCACCTGCTCACGAACAACTTGCTCACCACACTCATGCCACCCAATTCAACTCCATGTGACGTGAATGAATCTGCATGATGTGACAGTGCATTCTTTGATGTGTCTGCTGGCAACTCTTGGCCTGGCACAAGCATAGGACTCTGTTTTTCCCTCGCCATATCTGAATCTATGGTAGAGACAAGGAATGATCCAGATAATGAGACTTGAAGAGTCAAAAACCCTGTGGGGTTGAGGCTTCCAACACGCAGCTGAGTATCTGACATGTAGAATCAGATGAAGTGAACTTCACCTCCTCCATTTCAATATCTATTCATCCTTTATACCTCTCTTTGCTTTCCCCAATTTGCTCTTGGTAACCATCTTGATGATCTTCATTGCACCCTCTTCAGTGGCAGTCACAATGTCTACACTTTGCACCTCAATGTGCCATCATTTCTTCTGCATGGTCAGTGAGCTGTTGTCCTATAACTATTAGCTCATTGATCAGAAACTACAAATGTCAGATCTGGCAGGTTTGAGATGTGATAGAGATGCACTTGATCATGAGGGATCTTGATAAAATAGATGGGGAGAAACTTTTCTCATTGATAGAAGGACCAGGAATCAGAGGGTACAGATTTAAGGCAACTGAAGAAGAAGGAATGGCATTCCAAGGTAAACATTTTCAAGCAGCGAGTGGTGAGGTCTGGAATGTATTACCTGAGAGTGTGGCAGAAGCATGGTAAATTGAAGTTTTCAAAAGGGAATTGGATCATCATCCTAAAAGGAAATATTTCCAGGGCCATGGTGGAAAATATAAGTGTGAACAAGGTGAACTGCTCCTTCAGAGAGTCAGCAGAAATGCAATGTCCTGAATAGCTCCCTTCCATGCTGTTACTATTCAAAATATATAGAATCACAGAATGTTATTCTCCATAATTTGTAGTTGATACAAACCATGATTTACTCACTACCAAGTAAAGTTATAATTCTTACTGCAGTGCAGACAAACTGATAGTTGGATGACTCTAATGAAAACATTAAAATATTAAGAGTTATGTGCTATATCACATAAAAGAGTTTATTAATTATCTGTAGTTTATAATGTACTAGCATGACAGTTTGCTTTAAACCATATTACAAAGCTATTACGATTGATATGTGTAACTCCTGCCACAAGTGTACTGATGGATAGGTGTTAGAAGAATGCCTTCCTGTTTTTACAGGTTAAAGTAACAGATGGGCTGTTCATCAATGTTCTAGACAACTACAATCTATCAAACCAGCCAGATCCAGTTTGAAGACTGCAACCAATTTGTTGAGAGCAACTTGACATTTTTGTGGGCGAAGACAAATGCGCCCCTTGTCATGTCATTGGACAGTGACTTTGATCTCACAAAGTGGCGATGCATGAAAACATGGACACATTCACCAATTCTGACCCACTGCTCCTTATAGTTCTCAGTTCTCAGTGCCTGCCTTTGGGCAATGGGATGAGGTCAAAGATTAAGATTTGTTCTTCTGGTTTCTCCTAGCACAAGAGCAAATGTTTCTGGAAAACTGATTTATGTACCTTTAAACTATTTTGTTGATAGTATACTTTTTTTTCAAAGTAGCCCACATCTTCATTCTTAACACAAAATCCATTTTATATGATAAATAAACATGCCAAGATATTTCATATTGCTTTGTCAATGGCTTCTGTATCTTGTTTCCAAGGTCATTCAAACCCATCCCATAAATTTGCTATTTGATGTTGCTTTGTTAAATGTCGAAGTTGGAAGTGTTTGAGCCTAAGTGCTACTATTAGTATCAGAGTGTCAGCAGTTTATAGACGTGAAGGAGCTTTCACTTAAGAACTTTACAAATTCATTTGAACTGAAGGTTGTTTTTATTTCCCATGTTTCTCCTGGTACTGATGATATCTGCGACCTCAACTGCATGTTCACTTTTCATGTGTGAGTTCAGACAGCAAAAGAAAGCAGTTAATTTGACTCAGCGGAGCAACTGGGATTGGGTTTTCAAAGTGGGATTGGCAAGTGACACCAGGATGAATTTCCCTTCCCAACCTCATGTCTGACCCAAGTTGCTCTCGGATAGTAATTTCTTTTTTTATTATTATTACTTACAGTGTGGAAACAGGCCCTTCGGCCCAACAAGTCCACAAATGGCAATAGCTGATTGGGCAAGTGGTGACATCGACACACAATTAGGGGCATGTTGCACCGCCAGGGGGCAGGAACTGTTGCCTTATGTCAGCAGTAAAAGCAGGCAGCAGCCATGTTGATTACTGCCACTAGGTTGCTGAGGTGTTCAGGCAGTTTGTCAAAGAGCAGGTGGATAAAGATGGTCCAAAAGTGGCCATTGATGCCAAATAAGTTACAAGGCTTGACCAGTAGTGGTTGAACCCTCAAATTTGACAGAGTACCACACATGAATATAAATATCCTTTTGCACTACAATGACCCCAAAAACTGTTCAGCTCCCTCCAGAATCAAAGCTGACAATTCCACTGTGCTCTAGAAAGGACCCTTAACAATTTATTTCAGGAACTTAAGGAACTCTTGATGGTCAGTGAGCAAATTTTCATTTTCCCTTACTCGTGTAGGCACTTTGAAAATTTCAATCCAGTCCAAAATCTCAAATGTAATTCTCACCCAGCATTCATACCGGCCAAGGTTGCTGGATAGTTACTAAGGAACTGAAGCTCTTGGTGTTTTCTTCCCCTTCTCTAAAATGGGAAATTTGATATCAAAGTTAATGCTCCTAGTCATAGCCAAGATCAGTTATCTCACCTTAATTAGGGATTGGTTGGGAGCCCTCTCGTTTTAAATGGTTTATAAGATCCATCCCATACTTTTCCTACATTGTACATCCAACTACTGGAGAATCTCTACAGAAACTTCTATAAATTATTTCTTATTATTTCTAAGAATGCAAGCAATTTGATTAAAATGTGGAGGAGAATCATTCTCAACTGATAATCTTAGTTGCTTTCAACCTGTTCAGTGATAATAGAACAAAGAACAAAGAAACTTCACAGGCCAGGAACAGGCCCTTCGGCCCTCCAAGCCTGAGCCGATCCAAATGTACTGTCTAAATGTGAGGGTCAATTCCTAACGATCTGTATCCCTCTGCTCCCCACCTACTCATGCATCTGTCCAGACGCATCTTAAATGAATCTCCCGTGCCTGCCTCTACCACCACTGCTGGCAACGCGTTCCAAACACCCACCACCCTCTGTGTGAGGTACTTACTGCGTGTATCCCCCTTAAACTTTCCACCTTTCACTTTGAAAGTATGACCTCTCATTATGGAATTCTTCACCCTGGGAAAAAGCTTGTCTCTACCCAACCTTCTGTACTCGTCATGTAAACCTCAATCAGGTCCCCCCTCAATCTACTAATTTTCTAGTGAAAATAAACCTAACCTACTCAACCTCTCTTCTTAGCTAGCACCTTCCATACCAGGCAACATCCTCGTAAACCTTCTCTGCACCCTGTCCCAAGCGTCCAATCCTTTTGGTAATGTGCTGCCCAGAACTGTGCACAATATTCTAAATGTGGCCGAACCAATGTCTTGTACAAGTTTAACATGACTTGCCAGCCCTTATACTCAATACCCCGTCCAATGAAGGCAAGCAAACTATATGTCTTCTTGACCACTCTATCCACCTGTGCAGCAACCTTCAGGGTACAATGGACCTACACTCCCAGATCCCTCTGCCCATCAACTTTTCCCAAGGCTCTTCCATTCATTGTATAATTCACTCTAGAATTAAACTTGCCTAAATGCATCACCTCACAGTTTTCTGGATTGAAAGCCATCTGCCACTTTTCCGCCCAACACTCCAGTCTATCAATATCCTCCTGTATTCTCTGACAGTCTCTTATGCTTTTTGCCACTCCACCAATCTTTGTGTCATCTGCAAACTTGCCAACATACCAACATACCAACAGGGCCATCTTCTAGATCATTTATGTATATTACAAACAACAGTGACCCCTGTGGAACACCACTGGTCACCTTTTTCCATTTCGAGAAACTCCCTTCAACTACTACTCTCTGTCTCCTGTTGCTCAACCAGTTCTTTATCCACCTAGCTAGAACACCCTGCACACCATGTGACTTCACTTTCTCCATTAGTCTACAATGGGGAACCTTATCAAACACCTTACTAAAGTCCATGTATATGACATCAACAGCTCATCCTTCATCTAAAAACTTGGTCACTTCCTCGAAGAACTCTCTCAAATTAGTAAGGCACGATGTCCTATGCACAAAATTATGTTGCCCATCACCAATAAGCTCATTCCTTTCCAAATATAAATAGATCCTATCTCTCAGTACTCTTTCCAACAACTTTCCCACCATCGACGTCAGGCTCACTGGTCTGTAGTTACCTGGAATATCCCTACTACCATTCTTGTACAGGGGGACAACATGAGCAACCTTCCAGTCCTCTGGCACGTCACCTGTATTTAAGGATGCCACAAAGATATCTGTCAGAGCCCCAGCTATTTCATCTCTCGCCTCCCTCAGCAACCTTGGATAGATCCCATTCGGTCCTGGGGATTTGTCCACCTTAATAACTTCTAGCCTACCCAACACATCTTCCCTACTTATGCCAACGTGATCCAGACTAATCAAACTTTTATCTCTAATCTCAACATTCATCATGTTCCTCTCCTCAGTGAACACTGATGCAAAGTAATCATTCAGAATCTCACCCATTCTCTCAGGTTCAACACACAGGCTTCCTTCATTATCTTTTAGTGGACCAATCCTTTCTTTAGTTACCCGTTTGCTTCTTATATAAGAATAAAATGCTTTGGGATTTTTCTTAATTCTGCTCGCTAAAGCTATTTCATGACCCCTTTTAGCCTGGTTGATTCCTTGTTTAAGACTTGTCCTACTCTTCCAATATCCGCCCAGGGCCCATTCTGTTCTTAGCTGCCTAGACCTTATGTACACTTCCCTTTTCTTCTTGGCTAGTCATACAAATTTTCCTGTCATCCACGGTTCACAAATCTTGCCCTTCTTATCCTTTGCCTTCGACGGGACAGCCCTATCCTGCACTGTCGTTAACCTATCTTTGAAAGCCTCCCACATCTCAAATGTGGACTTCCCCTCAAATAGCTGTGTCCAATCCACATTTCCCAGCTCCTGCCTAATTTTGATATAATTGGCCTTGGCCCAATTTAGTAATTCAATGTTTTGCCAGCTTCAAATGGCTTCTCACCTTTGCTTGTCTGACCCCCCCGAAGTCAAATTGATTTTAAAAACAAACAAGTGGTTTCTCCTTCTGCCTTTAATGCAAAGGTATAACCAATCAATAAAGACCCGGTATTCACTTCTTTGCCTTTTGTGAATACGTTTGTCTGAGCAAAGTTTTATGTACAACATTTCACCCATTTGTGGGTCCAATATTGGCACTTCCATGGTTTTCCAATAAAAAAAGAAAATGGTTGCAAGAGTATCAAAAAATGAAAAAGTGTCTAACAAACCTAAAATACAGATATACTGATGACTTTCTGGATTAGAAAATGTATATTGCACATTTTCAATTGCCATGCTGCTTACTGTCTTGTTTTTATGGTGGGTGTTGCAATTACTATCACAATTTAAGTTGTAATTAAATGTATGGTATTCCATATTACTGTGCAGGTGGGTGATCTGTCAGTCATAATTATTTAAAACGAGTGAATATTAACCCAAAAGGAAATATACTCATGCTGCTTTGTTGGCTAGGTAAGTCTACAGTGGTAAGAAAATTACTTCAGGGAAATTAAGAAATCTGAAAATAAAATAAGAGCTAGTTTTAATGTCTTCAGTGGTAAGAAATACACGATTGAAAGAAATAGAGTTGCTTAATGTGTGTATAAGGGATCATACCAAAAAAAGTCCTTGGTATTCACCGAGTTATTGGACAAGCGATGGCCTAGTGGTATTATCGCTGGACCGTTAATCTGGGGAACTAGGTTCAAATCCTGCCATTGAAGATGGTGAGATTTCAATTCAATATGGAATCTAGAATTAAGGGTCTAGTGATGACTGCAATCGATTGTCAGCAAAACCTGTCTGTAGGGGTGGCATAGTGGCTCAGTGGTTAGCACTGCTGCCTCACAACACCAGGGACCTGAGTTTAGTTCCTGCCTCGGGCAACTGTCTGTGTGGAGTTTGCACATTCTCCCCGCGTCTGCGTGGGTTTCCTCCGGGTGCTCCAGTGTCCTCCCACAGTCCAAAGATGTGAATTGGCCATGTTAAATTGCCCATAGTGTTAGGTGCATTAGTCAGAGATAAATGTAGGGGAATGGGTCTGGGTGGGTTGCTCTTCAGAGGGTCGGTGTGGACTTATTAGGCCGAAGGGCCTGTTTCCACACTGTAGGGAATCTAATCTTATCATTCACTAATGTCTTTTAGAGAAGGAAACTGTCATCCTCACCTGGCTGGCCTACATGTGACTCTAGATCACAACAATTTGGTTGACTCTTAAGTGCCCTCTAGGATTGGTATAAATGCTGGCCTAGCCTGTGAAGTCCTCATCCAGTGAACGAATAAAGGATAAAAGAAATTTATTCTCAGTAAATTCCTTGAACTTTACCAGTACTTAAAAATTAGGTACTCACAATGAAGGAGGCTTATCCTTCACTTTTCAGAGGACTTTCATACAGCACAGGATTATTTGATTGCCTTAAAAAAACTTAGTCTTCATAATATGAAGTTGGTGATGGTGAGCAAACCATACAACTAACTAACCATACAGAGTTTCTTAAAAGTTTCAGAAGTGCATTGACAGGGTATCAGTCAGAGCAGACAAAATTGGCATGCTTTGGAAGAAAATGACAAATTGGACTTTTCCGCGAAAGAAGAAAGGATAACACTCGATTTTAAAATGTCAAGTAACAAGCTAATGCTCTTATTGTGTGCTCCTGGGGCTGGTTTTGTTTTCACCAATGCTGAGTTATAATAGCTTAATTAGAATTGGTATATTCCAAAAGTGCTTTCACTTCAAAGTAAATTTTGTTTTCATCAAAAAACATAATTGTCACGGGATGCCATCAAGACTGACAAGTATATAGAAGAAGTCAAATCAGGAAAAACAAAGTGTTCGGTTTAGCCAGACTATAAAATATTGAGCAAGCAATTTTACTATTTGTTTTGGTGAAAGTGTGAAAAAGGCATTGAATTTGTGTTGGGCTAATAACAAATTAATACTTTAAAAATCTGCCTTTAACATGCAATTTTGTTCTGATTTGATAAATACCATAATTTTATCTTCACTGAAGGCACAAACAAGCATCTGTAGTTGAACATTTGAGCATTTGTCAGAAACAGTTTAGACATAGCAGTATGTATATGTAGGATAAAAGCAAATTACTGTGGATGCTGGAATCTAAAACCAAAAGAGAAAATGCTGGAAAATCTCAGCAGGTCTGGCAGTATCTGTAAGGAGAGCAAAGAGCTGACGATTCGAGCCTTTGACAAAGGGTCAGTTAGACTCGAAACATCAGCTCCTTGCTCTCATTATAAATGCTGCCAGACCTGCTGAGATTTTCCAGCATTTTCTCTTTTGGGATGTATAGATTAGATTACTTACAGTATGGAAACAGGCCCTTCGGCCCAACAAGTCCACACTGACCCGCCGAAGCGTAACCCACCCAGACCCATTCCCCTACATTTACCCCTTCACCTAACACTACAGGTAATTTAGCACAGCCAATTCACCTAACCTGCACATTTTTGGATTGTGGGAGGAAACCCACGCAGACACGGGGAGAATGTGCAAACTCCACACAGAGAGTCGCCTGAGGCGGGAATTGAACCCAGGTCTCTGGCGCTGTGAGGCAGCAGTGCTAACCACTGTGCCACCGTGCCGCCATATATGTAGGCTCAACTTGCCCACTTCTAATGTGATGTTCACTGGCACACAGTGGCATGTTCCAGCAAAGTTCAGGGACTGATAGTGCACAGTTTTCTGGACACAGCATAGAAGGTCCTGGTACAGGAGGTCCAAAGACAGAATGATGTCTTTACCTGTGTTGGGAATGGATTCCACCTTGCCCTCCTGGCTACCTCATTTGCAAAATGGATGTAGTTCATGTCCCATCCTTTCTGATGATCCAAGGGACCCCTAGCAGGACAGCTAACTGAGCAAATTACAAATGGTATAAAATTGAAAGAAGAGATTATGCAATGCTGCAAAGATTGCTAGTAGTTAAGGGAATTGGGAAGATTTTACAAACCAGCAAATCTTGACTAAAAATAATGATGAGGAAATTAGAGTATGAGAGAAAAGTAGCATAAAATATAAAAAGAGATGGTGAAAGATTCTGCAAGTGTGTTAAAAGGGAAAAAAGAGTAAATAAAGCGAGTGTTGATCCCTAAGAAGGTGAAGTTGCAAAATTAATAATAGTAAACAAGGAAGTGGTAGAAAAATAAGGATTTTGGGAAGCAAGGAAGAAAGTAGAACTAAGAGAATAATCAGATCCCCCATGATTACTAAATGATCGAGGAGGCTTGATTGACCAATTATTATTTCCATTTCTTAAGATCTTATGCTAATGCACATGAACTCTCCTTTTCTGTTGGTAACTCCTATTAGTTATCCAATTAGGTGGAATACCATGACACTTGCTCTATTTAGTTGAAATTCTCAGGAGAATTTTAGAACAAGGATTGATCAAGTGTCCCTGAAGCCTTGACAAACACTAGGAAATTTCCTGATGTTTCAAAATTCCTGCAGCAGATGAACAGTAAAACAGTATTTAATAGCATCCAAAATCCTCTGCAATAGCAGCCTTACCGTAAATCAGTGATATTATGGGAAAGCATCAGATCAAGCATGAACCACTAAAATGTTATGCCGCCTCCTTAATGAATACAGGGAGATGGCTTAAGAAATGATCAACCCCCCAGTGTTGTTCTGAGGTGGCTGTTTATTGTGAAATTCAACTCTTCTACCCAGAGGGCACCCTGTGTAAACTTCAAAATTCCCACATTTCAATTTGTTCATGTGGGAGTCTGTTTCATGCCTAATGTATCCAGAGAAATACACATTTATTTAGATTCTAATTGCAAGTAGATTGTAGGGGTTAAAAATTGGGACATCCATAGTTTGCAGTCCTGTTAAAGGACTTCTTACTCTTTTGCATAGTAAGGCATATGGAGGTGGGTAAAATATGCAGAACGGTGTAGACTTGAAGATATCAGTAAAGTACTATCATTGCACTTTTTCTTGCAACTTAGACTAAACTAGGCATCTTTCCAGCTTCTTTCATTTTACTGATTTAGCCATTAGGAGCTATGGAGTAGATTGGATTTTAATGAACCTTAAAACCAACATTAAAAGATTATTATGCACCTTTGAATACAATAACTGAAAGTCTAATGTTATTTTAGCATTTCTAAGTGATTTAAAATTTGGCACAGACTGGACAAAACTTCTTTAATACAATATGGATCTTCAGAGAGAATATCATCAAGTATGTATAAAAGTATAAACTTTGATAAAAGTGAATTTGTTTTCAACTTTCTTTTTATGTTCATCATTGGACCATTAAGATTCAAGCAGCTGTAATTATTTTTAAAATATAGTTTGTGAAATATGCTTGCCTTCTACTATTTGTAACAAGTCTTTACTAATCTTTCTTTGAAGATTTGTAATAGAGCAATAAAATTTGCATAAATTTATTGCAATTTTGTCATAAATAGAAATGTTTCTAATTAATGTAGTTGCATTCTTCTTTGTGCTAACTGTCTCTTCTTCTTTATAGTTTTTCAAAATAGACTTTTCTGAGTTTGTTACCTCATTGCAAATCTTGATCTGAATTGCTTTGAGTGGTAGTGTAAAGGTGAGGAAGCTAGATTGAAGAAACCATTGAACCTGGTTAATCACTTGTGACACTGACTAACCATTAACTTTAGTCATGAACTAAACTTTGCAATACATTAGATCAGGATTCTGTCATTTATATTAAAAAAATGAAAGAACGGTGGATGCTGGAAATCTGAAACAAAAACAGAAATTGCTGGAAAATCTCAGCAGACCTGGCAGCATCAGTGAGGAGAAATCCGAGGTAGTTTCAAGTCTCACTGAACATTAAAATTTACAAGTTTCATGCCTCTTAAAATATATTATTTTCTATTCTTACAGCCAAAGTGAATAGCCTCATGCTTATGTTATACTGCATCTGCCATGTTGTTCCTCTTATGTAACCTGTCTATATCATCCATTGCTTGAATTTTCATCTGGCTGCTATGCTTTACTGTCTTGTTGTCAAAGACATTGATGTAGGTTATAAATAGCTAATGCCCCAATACTAATCCTTTCAGCATTCCGCTAGATACATCCTGTCAACTTGAAAATGCTCTATTTATTTCTCTCAACTGCTTTTTGTCCATTATCCAACCTATCTATGCTAACATATTTCCTTACATGCTTTGTGTGTCTGTTTACTGCAATACATTTCAGACCATTTACCCAATTAACTTTGGCTCTCCTTGCACATGTAGGTAATGACCTTTTTTAAGTGTAATATAACTGGGGAGGTGATGTACCAGTGGTGTTGTTACTGCACTGTTAATCCTGAGACCCAGATAATGTTCTGGGGACGGGGTTTGAATCCTGCCAATTAAATTGAATTCAATTTTTAAAAATCTTGAATTAAGAGTCTAAGGTGACCATTAATCCATGGCTGATCATTGGAAAAACCTACCTGGCTCACTAACGTCTTTTAGGAAAGGAAGCTGTCATCCTCAAATGGTCTGGCCTACATGTGAGTCCAGAACCACAGCAATATGGTTGACTCTTACCTGTCCTCTGGGCAATTAGGGATGGACAATAAATGCTGGCTTAGCCAGTGACACTGTCCTTCTGGGAATGAATAAAAATAAGGTTATCCAAGTTAATAAACAAAGCAAATAACTGTGGATGTTGGAAATTTAAATCAAAAGCAGAATTTGCTGTGGACACTCAGGTTTAGCAGCATCTGTGGAGGAAAAGCAGAGTTTACATTTTGTAAGGGTCAGTGGACTTGAAGCAGTAATCCAAATTAAGTTGGTTGTAAAAGTTTCATAGTAGCAAATTTAATATAATTGAGAATTGCAAATGTTTAGCAAATGTCAAGGCAGTGATAGAAATCTGTTATGTCAGTGCTATTCTGAAATCTGGATCCAACTCAATGATGCACACACAAGGAAGTTTAAAGCATGGTGGTGTAACTGTGCACTTGTTTAACTTTTATACCACATGGAGCCATTTACCAATACCTGAAACAAAAAAACTGCTGAGATTTTGAGGGTCCTGCTGCAATACAGTCAATAGCTCCTTCCATGCCATCCAATTGATGAGTATCAAGATGAATATCATCAGCAAGTCAGATTTACGGGAAGAGTCATGAATATGGAGGCTGAATTTGAACTAACATCAAACTAAAATAGTAATCAGCAGGGGTTGCTAATTTGCTAATTCAAAGGACCTAACACGTAAATAAAGAAGGGTAGTTTGGACAATAATGATAGATTCCTTTCAAAATATCACTAGCTATATAGTTAAGATTCACGAATTAAGAAAACTACTTACTGCATTTTGTTCTTTGTTAATGCCAAATAGAATAAACCACATTCAAGCCCACGGAATCAAAATGGCAGCAAGGTGTTTTTTATTTGAATTCTGAATTGATTATACAAAAGATTTTTGTTTTCACGTATTGATACATGAACTGAACACAAGATCTCCAATGTAATTACTGATGCTGTCCTAATAGAATCCCTACAGTTTGGAAACAAGTCCATCCTGACCCTTCAAAGGATATCGCACCCAAACCCATTCCCCAACATTTACCCCCTGACTAATGCACCTAACCAACACATCCCTGAACACTGGGCAATTTAGCATGGCCAATCCACCCTAACCTGCACATCTTTGGACTGTGGG
The DNA here is from genome assembly GCF_047496795.1 of Chiloscyllium punctatum. NCBI lineage: Eukaryota > Metazoa > Chordata > Chondrichthyes > Orectolobiformes > Hemiscylliidae > Chiloscyllium > Chiloscyllium punctatum. The sequence continues at coordinate 6,271,619 of NC_092783.1, read as the reverse complement.
AGGAAACCGGAGCACCCAAAGGAAACCCACGCAGACACAGGGAGAATGTGTAAACTCCACACAGACAGTAACCCGAGGCTGGAATCGAACCCAGATCCCTGGCATTGTGAGGCAGCAATACTAATCAATAAGCCACCATGCCGCCCTCTCTGTCCTACTTTTACTCTAGTAAACGCACATGGATCACCTTTCAAACTGTTATTTTTGAGAAACTGTCAGCTTGTTAATTACTTTATCATGCCAACATTCATCTTCTTAACTATTAACATGAAGCATGAATTAGATATTTGCAACAAAGGATAACTATTTTGATGCAGAGGTTTGTTTATTACAAGTTTCAAAGGATTCAACCTTCATGATTGAAAGCTGATGGTCAAGTAATGATTGCCAAACTGAAATGCATGTGGATGGAGGCCATAATGTCTGGATTGGAGTGTGACATTGGGAGCTAGGCATGCCCATGAGGGATTTGTAAACTAAAGAAAAGCTTTGAATTTAGAATGTTGGAAACCACTAGCTAATGACTTTTTGATATGAGTGGGATGTAATGTTTGGGATACGAGCGCATATGAGCAACCAATTTTGTATTGGAAGAAATTGGGGAGGTGGCAGATAAGAGCATTTGCAAAGGGAGCAAAGTCATTTATGGTTTCAAAAATAGCATAATCCAGCTTTGAAGAGCTGGTTGTGTTTGAAATCAGTGATTAATAGAATGCAAAAGTATATAAATTAAGTTGAAGTTGAACAGTCCACAGAAATGGTGCACCTTCAGTTGATTGTTCTGACTGGGCATCTGATGAGCATGATGAAGCAAACATAGCTTTTGAAAGCCAATGATAATGTTTTGTAATTTTACCAATGTTTTTCATGAATAATGTGCTGGTTTTACAAAAACCAAATTTACAAACCAATCAGAATACTGATATCTGAAGTTCTTCCCATCAGTTTAGTGATCAAGCTGAATCTACCTTGCTGAGAATGTAATCCTTAGACACGCTTGTTTACAACTGTTTGGGGTGGCTGCTCCTGGAAATAATCTGCTAACTGTTTAGTCGCTCTTGTTAGACTATGTGTTGTCCCACTGCTGCCAACCCACAGTGCACAGGTCTCACTAACTAATAGCAACTTAACAGGCCTGACAAAGTCCTGTGCCATTGCACCTGGTCAGTCCAAAATGTTTAATTATTATCCTGGTTCATTCTTTTAAAATATTTCCTATGGATATCCAGGTCAAGTTGAGATTGATGAATTGCTTGTTAAAAACAAGCATTTTTGCAAAGTACAACATTTAAGGAAGGCCAGTTAGCTAGATGGCAGGTGTGTGGATTTGATTAGAGCCAACCACCATTCCAGCTGAATTAGACTTGGGGCCTGCCTCCTCATCCTAATTTTCATTAAAAGATGGCATTTTGCCATAGTTCAATGAATAATCACTAAGGGTCTGCCTTTGGGCAAAGAACTGAAGAAGGGGGAGACGATATTTGTCGAGAAGCATTTAGAATGCAAAGGTGATTATTTATTATATTTCCTAATTAGACAATAGACAATAGACAATAGATGCAGGAGTAGGCCATTCAGCCCTTCGAGCCTGCACCGCCATTCAATATGATCATGGCTGATCATTCCCAATCAGTATCCTGTTCCAGCCTTATCTCCATAACCCTTGACTCCACTATCTTTAAGAGCTCTATCCAATTCTTTCTTAAATGAATCCAGAGACTGGGCCTCCACTGCCCTCTGGGGCAGAGCATTCCACACAGCCACCACTCTCTGGGTGAAGTAGTTTCTCCTCATCTCTGTCCTAAATGGTCTACCCCGTATTTTTAAGTTGTGTCCTCTGGTTCGGCACTCCCCCATCAGCGGAAATATGTTTCCTCCTGCCAGAGTGTCCAATCCTTTCATAATCCTATACATTTCAATCAGATCCCCTCTCAGTCTTCTAAACTCAAGGGTATACAAGCCCAGTCGCTTCAGTCTTTCCGTGTAAGGCAATCCTGCCATTCCAGGAATTGACCTCCAGGAATTCTTACATCCATGCTCATTTTTCTGTTGAGTTGCGTCTTCATCTTTCAAACTTGTGTTGTTGCCATCAGTCTTTCAACCTCACATGTTGTTCATTGGTTAAGAGTCAAGCAGAAGCAGATCAGAGCTGGAGAGGTAAGGAAAGTCATGGAGAAACTATTGAAACTACTTATTAGGACAATCAACCCTAAATGACTACTCAGAAGAACTTGTCAATAAAAAGAAAGGAAAGAAGACCAATTGATTCACTTAGGAAAAGACTTCCTGAAGAAAATCTTTGCAAAATTTCTAATTCTTAAAATAATTACAAGGATAAAAATACAGTTTCAAAAGGGATTTTTTGACAAACAAAGACATGATTACATCAAACGAAAGTGGCATTTTATTTTGTGATCACACCTTCAACAAAAGTTTAGCTTTCGTTTTGTGTATTTTAGCTTGAAACTGTACTTTTGCATCTGAAGGCAGATCATGTGATCTGTGTGTAATTTTCCAGTTCCATATAGTGTAGCCCAAAGGGTAGAATGTTAATGTTCAGCATCGAACAATATCAGTGTCGTGTTTTCCTCACTTTTAAGTTGAAGATTTTTTTCTCTCTCTTAGAGGGTCATTAGAGCGTGCAATTGTCTTTCCCAGAAGGTCATACAGTTTTACATCATGGAAAGAGACCCTTCAGCTATCTTATCCTGCTGGTCATTAAATATCCTTCTATTCTAATCCAATTTCTCATCTAAAAATCTAGACCTTAAAACAGCAAAGGGGAGGCCTTAAAATTTATTCATGGTTGAGTGAGACAGTTTTGTTATGGATAAAGGCTGCAGACAGGACTAAAAGCCTGACTAGAACCAGATCAGGCATGATCTCATTGAATGTTGGAGCATGCTGTAATGCACGGAAGGCCTATTCCTATTCTCATGTTCCTGTGGTTGTAAGCATAAAACGTTAGGCCAGTTTATTTTTACATAAAGTTGCGATTGCGCTGTTTTGTGTGCAAGACTGAATTTGAGTAAGCTTTAAACTAAACTTTGAAATAAAACCTTACAGTTTTGTTTATAATTTAGAACGTGCATCAAGCTGGGACAGATAGAAAATTTATCTGTTTAATTATTTACCTACCCAATCACTATTTACACAAGACATTTGCATACAACTGCTGAAATATCCCACAAGCTCCATAAAGCAATTATTTGTGTGCATTAAACTGATTATATAATGCATCTTAATGTTCTCCAGTTTTCAATCCAATGGAAATCTTTGCTGAAATAAACAATTATTTCTGAGGTAGTTGTCTGAATACCTCATAACTGACAGAGTCTGCCCGTTCTCAGAAGTTACTGGTAGAAAATTATTCTTGTTTCCCTTTCACTTGTTCAAGGGATTTGAATGTGCTACATTCTTTGCCCCTCCCTAATTGGCTTTGAGGACGTGGTATTGAGTCACCATGTTGAAGGAATGCAAATGTAGTTCCAAGTTGACCGTGGTATGTTGCTTAGATGGAAATTTTCAGATGATGGTGTTCCCATGTTGCCTTGTCCTTTCAGACAGAGGATTAATAGGTACTATCAAAAGAGCCTTGGCAAGTTGCTGCAGTGTATTTTTCCATGGCTGCACATTACTGCCACTGTATACTGTTAATATAAAGAGTGATGAATAGATACCTTGAATAAAGATGAACTTCTTGAGTTCTGTGACACTGCACTCATCTCAGCAAATTAAGAATATTTCATTTCACATTCCTGACTGGTACCTTGTAGATGGTGGAGAGGCTTTGGGAAGGCAGGAGGTGTGTTTTTGTTGTCACATTTATTGCCCGTCCTAAATGGTTTTCAAGAATTGTCACAGTGCCAGTAGTGAAAGTACCTCTTTAGTCCCACTGAGAAGGGCATGCTAGGATTTTGATCCAGTGACAAGGCAGGAATGATGAGACATTTCCATTTTGGATAGTGTATGACAGAGTGCTGGTGTTGTTTCATTGCACGAGTTATCCTTGATCTTTTAAATGACAAAGGTCACCAGTTTGGGAGTTGCTCATGAAGAGCTCTTCGCAATTTCTTTTTGTACTGCATCTTAGGGATGGTATCCACTGCAGCTACATTGTGCCTATGTTGGAAAAAATAAATGTTTGAGATAATTACATGGAATAAAAACTAATTGCCAACTTTCAGAATATTTACTTAAGTAAAGGTCCTACAGTACACTTTGATTGAATTTGGGTAGGTTTCAACAAAAACTTTTAAATAAATTCCTTTTGACTTCATTTTAAATTTAGGAAGTGTGTCAAGCTGAGGCGGATAGTGAAAGAAGTAGATGAGCCTATTCTTTACCTTCAGTCACTATTTACATAGGATTATTTAAGCAGCTGCTGCAGAAGCATGCACTACCTGTTCTTTTTCCAACAAATGCAAATGTAAGTTAGTTTGGATTGAATCTTATGATTTTTTTGGCTAAGTCAGAGTTGTGTCAAAATTTTAGAAGGGTTACTCACTGTGTGGCCTAGTGAGTTTTCTTACCCTTGTCTTACCAAACTCACCTCATTAATTACCTACTATGCCTCTATGGCATCTCTCATGTCTGATTTCTACACCATCTTAGTTGTTCCCTGAACAACTCATTAGTCAAAAGATAGTCATTGATATCCAATCTCCTTTGCCATCTTTAAAAGGCAATTCAAAAAGCTGCCCTGCATGGTTCCTTACATTTGCCTAGACATGATTGATATGAGGAAATTGTTGCCCCAATTTTGGGGTATTGGATGTTGCCCTTGACTTACTGCACTAGAGTTTGGGTTAAGGCTATCCACCTTAACTTGATTGAGGTCTGCTGACAAATATGACAAGCTTCCTGGTTGTGTGCCTGTGCTAAAAAGCATGGCCAGACAGAAGTAAAATTAATCTGGTATCTCAGATTGAGGGGCAAAAGTGCAATATGGCAATGCAATTCAAGAAAGGTATGCTGTGGGTAACCAGGTAGACTCAGAGGGAGGGAGTGCTCTCAGAGCGAATAAAGAGCCTGGAGATGCAGCTTGGTCCGATCTATGAGCTGAGAGTTTGTCTCTGAGCACTCATTGTCTTTACAGCAGTATTACAATTATAGTTGCTGATGAAGCATTGAATTGAAGGAGCATCCAGTAGGCAGGCTGGAGATGTGCCATGAGGGTTCTCAGAGGCTGGCACATGTCAAATGACAAGGCAAGTGGATGTGGGATGTTTGCGGCCGTTACCAGTGAAGCATTCCCTGAGATTTTGATGCCCAGTTTCTGACATGCAGGTTGTTGAGAGCAAGCAATGAGCTGAATCCACCAGGGGCTTGCTCTCATTTCTTTGAGGTCTTCCAGACATCTAAAGTTGACAAACAGGAGCCTGTAAGCCAGAGTTGCTGTGTTCTTTCAACCTCCTGTTTGTCTACTTTGGATTCCAGCAACTGCAGTTTTTTTTTGTCTCCTTCCAGATATCTAGCTCTTTTAGTGAGTTTGATCAGCTGGAAGTCTGATATTAATGAGGTGAGTTGGGCTATTAACAAGGCAGTTAAAAACACTAATGGTCATCAATTGGCATCTCACCACTCTCCCACAAGAATTTTGTTATGCTACATGTGAAGAGCATTAAAAGATGTGGCAAGGGCTTTAGTAGGAGGATCCTCTGTACCAAGAGACATGAGTTTAAGATTTAAGTGTTCTGGAGCTGGGTCCTATCATCTGTGAATAGGTTGATTTGAAAATATTTAAAAGATGGAGTGAGATGATCTTGATATTGAGATGAGTTTTGTCACATTTGTCACCAGATCTGGCTGGACATCTCACCACAGCCAATATCAGTCAGGCCCCTAAAAGATTTTGCTCAAAATATTTATTTTTAGACATACAATAAATGTGATTAAACCAGCTGTGAATTTACTCACCAGACTAGAAAGTGAGAGACAGGGGAAGTGAGAATAAAGAAGAGATTTCTTTAAAAACCTGTTTATTTGAAATTGGATGAATCTTATGTGATCACACTGAAAAGGTCATTCCGGTAAAAGTTGTTGGCCTTGTTACTTGACATTTGCATCAGTGTATCCAAGAGTATTATTCATTCACAAAAGCAAATTATTTTGACAGTAATTTGGTGTAAATGCTAGTCTGAATCAATTTTATTTTTGCCATTTCTGTCAGCAGCAAGTCCACAGGAGTTAAATCTTCTTATCATCTCAGGTATCACTGGATATGATTAAAATACTCAATTTGTGGCTACAGGAAATCTCATTGGCAATGGGAATCAGTATATACACATGCGGTTTTATAGGTGTGCTCAGATAATGGCTATGTTTGTTTATTACATAGGTGTAACCCTTAACAAATGTGTTTGTGCAAGCAATAAATTAAATATTTTTAAAATGAATCATGCCTTCCAGTTATAAATCATATCTTTACCAAAATTGTTGGAATTAATTTTAATTTACCACACCTGATGATGTTGCAGAAGACTGTGGAAATGGAGCAAGGGATTTACTCTTCCTCTGCCTCATCTGGCCAACCTCTGGATTAAGTATCAGGCTGTAAAGGTTTTGACAGTTCTACTGTAAGCATGTATATATACTGTGACAATGACTTTGCAGATTGATCTGTTATTTAACCTAATGCCTTGGTGAGGGAGCATTAATAGCTTAAGTTATAGTTCAAACCTAGTAGGAACAGGTGCCAGGGCCATTTATTTACATTTGTCAGCCTAAACTCTTGGACAGGAATACATAGTGAACCTTCACATGAGCAGCAGTGGGTGGACATGACTTTGTCCGAGTCTCAGTTACGTTCCACCTTTTGACTTCCTGCCTAACTCCCTGAATAATTTTCTATTGAGGAAAATGGGTAATGTCTTTCAGCCAAAAACTCTGGGTTCAAGTTCCTTCCTAAGACGTGGATATCCTAAAGAAGGTACACAGCCAGCAACACAGCCAAGCAGGTTGGGTATCAACCTGCAATCCTTTAAGTTCACACCACTGAGAAATGATAAGAGATTCCTGATCAACTATGTGATGGAAAGAATGTTGGTGCCTCCACCATCACCATCCATAACTCCAGATGTAATATGTGTCAAAGTGCAAGTTGCCAAAGCAACTTTGATCTACCAGTTGCATCCAGTTGCAACTAGAATTCCATTCCTGGAGTAGTTATTTTGTGCTGGGGACAACTCCTGTAGATTCCTGGCAGTAGGGAACAGTTGCCCAATGTCACTTCCCACTGACTTCTCTCTCATTTTATTCAGGAGTTAAAACTAAATCACTAATTGTAGATTCTTATTTTATGGACCTGCCTTTTAATTGTAATGTTGCATATATTCGGAATGAATAATTAAAATAGTGTAATGAGAGCAAACGTTATCCTTTTTCATCCCAAATCTGCGGTTTTATTAACCTACAGAGTGCACCATTGCACTGTTCCTCATGTCGGGTTTTGGTTATCAATTACAATTAATTTTACTATGATTGTAAGAAACTTAGAAGCAAGGGTGGCCTAATCTGTTGCTTGAGTCTGAACTGTCATTAGTTATATCATGCCTGATCTGTATCTTAACTCCATCCATCTGTCTTGATTTCAGAACCTCTGATAGCTTTGTCTCACAATCATCTAGCAATTTCAGTTTTTTTAGATTTTTAATTGACCTAGTCTCAACAATTCTAGATTTCCATAATTTTGTTTGTGAAGAGCTCAATTCTAACTTTTTCCCTCAACAGCCTGCTCATAGTTATACAAAAGCATATGATTGACATGTACATTTAAAAGATATTAATTATTTTACTCTTAACTAGTTATGTTTCTTGAAGGTATATTTTGTAAGTAATTTAGACTTGATTGTTTTTACAGGCGTCTGGATGCAAATCTGATTTCAGACATTCCTCACAACAGCTTTGAAGGATTGCACTCCCTGCGGCATCTTTGGCTTGATGATAATGCATTGACTCAAATTCCTGTTCAAGCTCTCAACAACTTGCCATCTCTTCAGGCAATGACTCTAGCTCTCAACAAAATCGCACATATCCCTGATTATGCATTTGTCAACTTATCCAGCCTGGTGGTATTGTGAGTATTGCATTTTATCTTATGAACAAAACAGCCACAAATGGTGAAATGAAAACACAAAGAACTGGAAGTACTGAGGAGATCTGGTAGCACCTCTGGAGAGAAGAAACATAGTTAGCATTCTAAATTGATGACCGAGTCTCAGATCTGAAATACTAATGTTATTTCTTTCTTGACAGGTGCTACCTGACCCCGAGTATTTCTTGCATTTTCTATGGTTATTATTTCCAATATTCACAGTGTTTCAGCTTTGCATTAGATGGTAATTAGCTTTGGTGAAGGCAGTCTTTTTTTAAAAATTGGTTCATCACAATTTTCTTCCTCTTGACTTCTGTTTATTTTTGATATTGGGAGTAATTGTATTGTAAGTCACAATCCAATTGCATTTGTTTGAATCAGATCAGACATGTTTTCACTTTTTCTCAGAGGATCTAACTGACATTTGGTGCCTCACTGACTGGTCAACATGAATATTGTTAAAGTTGTCATTCCGAAGGCTGACTCTTCTCTTATGTAGGTTGATGGTTCTGAAAGGGGTAATGTTGGAGACTATAGCACAAACCTGTTTGATGATGGACTTGGGTAGGGAAACTGCACTGGAGGTTGAAATGGGCTTGTGGAAATGAGAGACTCCAGGACATAATCTGAAGAAGATCAACAAGTCACTTGTCCTGGTCAACATTTATCCCTCAGACAACATTCCTGAAAAAGATGAACTGATTATTAATCTCAATGGTGTTTGTAGATTGTTATGTTATGCAAATTGGCTGCCATAGTTCTCATCAGACAGAATTTTATGCCTTCCCAAGGCTAGGTCAAGTGGAGTGGGTGAGCAGGATGTTCATCCTCTCTGGCACCTACCAGCCATCCCTCAATTACACCATAACATTGTGTCTGGTGGTTGAGTCACTGAGTGGCCTGAAGAATTTAGGCCCTGAAGCTCATGATAGAGGAGGCCACAGTCAGGTTTGAAGCCCACCTAGCCGGACTGCTCCAGCTACAGGAAGGAAAGAAGAAGGTTCCTCCTTTGTGACATCTCTGAGCCTGATGGAGACCTATCCAGAAGGTCCTCACCAAAAGACAAAGTGGCTCCTTTTTCGCAGCATGTGTCAAGTCAATTAAGAGCCAAATTCAGATATTCAGCCCTTCACATGCTCTGCCTTTCAATACGATTATAGATAATTTATTTGTGTTCTGAATTCTACATTCACATCTATGCCTGATAACCTTTTATTCCCCCGCGTAATAAAATCTATTTACCTTCATCTTGAAATTATTTAGTGACCACGCCACCCCACCCCCGCTAGCTCCACCACTTTCTAATGCAAAGAATTCAAAAATCACAAATTAGCTCTGAAAGAAAAATCATCATCCTATCTCTGTTCCAAAGGGATGATACCTGTTTTTAAAACAGTGGCACCCCCCACCACCCCAGTTCTGTACTCACTGACAAAAGGAAACACCTATTCCACATTTCCCACATCTACCTTGACAAGTCTATTCAGAATCTTATAAACTTTAATCAGATTACCCTCGCTCTTATGAACTCTATTGGAACCATGGAAAGTTTGTCTAACTTTTCATCATAAGAGAAAATGGTCATATCAGTTATCAATCTAGTAAACACCTCTGAACCAGTTTCAAAGATTTACATCCTTTCCTAAACAAGGAAACCAAAACAGCTCACAATATCCACAATGTGGTCTTACCAATACCCTATGTAACCACAGCATGATAGCTTCACTTTTGTGTTAAATTCCTCAAAGCTAATAACGGATAGCTTTGATTAATTTCTTGAAAACCTGTTGTGACTCATGCTAGAACACTTATATCCCTCAACACCTCGGAATTCTGAAGTTGTTCTCCACTTAAGAATACTCTGCTTCTATATTATTTCTCCCAAACTGAATGTTTCAAGTTTCCCTTTCATTATACATCACCTGTCAGGTTTTTGCTCACTTGCTCAACCTATCCATCCGCCTTCTTCACAATATACTTTACAACATATCTTAGTGTCATCTGCAAAATTAATCCCCATGCCTTTGCTGCCCTCATGTAAGTTATTAATATGAATTGAAAAATGCAGACACTTTGGTACAGGTCCTTGCAGAACCTTTGCAGCACAAACTACGAATCAAAGGCACACTTATGCATAAGCTCTTTGTTTTCTGCCAGCAAACCAATCTTCTATCCATGATAATAGATTACTCCCTACACCATGGATGTTTCATCCTAAAATTTTATGTCAAACTAAGTCAAAGCCTTCTGGAAATCCGTGTACAGACTTGTCTTTAGCCACAAGCATGTTACTCCGACAAAGAACTCCAATAAATTGGTTAAACATGATTTTTATTTCACAAAGCTGTTTCTATCTCCAAAGATTGTGCAAGACTTGCTGATTTTTTTTCAGAACTTTCAGTGCAAATAAATAATCCCTTTTACTTAAAACCATTAAAAACAGCATGCTGCTGGTCATTCAAATTGACTAGATATTCATGGGTTAAGAGACAGCCACATCTTTCTTTACAACAAACAGTAAAGGGAAGGAAACAGAGGTTTTAATTCTCTCTCATCTTTGTTCATAACAGACTTGAAAGTATGAACCTCTGAGTCAGAAGTGAAAGTGCTGTGACCGAGCTAAGGCCAGCACATTCCATTCTTTCAGTCTTAGGCCTGCCCTGAGGTAACAATAAATTGACAGAATAATATATTTTTTCACATGCTGCAGAGAAGGAAAGGTCTCTCTTAATCTTTATACATGCATCCGGAAAAGAAATGAATTGAAGAGAATATTTTAATAACTCAATTGTTTAAAAAGTAACTTTTGAACATAAATAATCTAGGAGTCACATTCACTGGAGCTATTCAGTGTCTGGGTTAGATTATTGATATTTTGAAAAAGTATTTTGTTAAATTTTTGTTTTGTTTCTTAATTACTGTGAAATTGTTGCCAGGTCCATTTAATGTACCATTTTCATTGCAAACTCCTGTACTCCTGAACACCTATCAAACATCACTGACTGTTCAGTCTGAATGAAAATCCACATTTACCTGTGTTGCTTCATTAGAAGCAAAATATTACCACTAATGTGCTGACATGTAAAACACATTGTGTAACTGAGAACGATATTAAAATTTCTGCAGGCCTGATGTAATATTGTGCATTGCTTTTATAGTTTATGTCTGAGGGATTCATAATGCACTTGTGAATTGCTTGTATAGTGTAATGAATTCCTAGTTCATCCATTAAACTTATCAATAAAAAAGTGAGATTTCAAATTGATGATAAACAAGTTTTTCTCTGGTGATTTTACCAAAATGGACTCAGGTATTTTCAAGCAATTTCCAAATGTCTATAAAGTGATTTTGTTTTCCCAAAACTTCTTTCCATTAAACTGGCAATTTAAATCACAAATTGAAGTGGGAAATTGTAAATGCAAAATCTGATAAAGGAAATGCTCTAGTGACAATTATGCAATGCAGTAACTTTGTTTTAATAAAGAATTTCATTTCCTGCAGATTTAACAATGAATAATAGTTTCATAAATCTTAGCAATCCAACCTGCTCTGATATGATCTTAACGCTTTATTCATTTAGCTATCTGGTCTTTCAACTTATCATGACATGAAACCTCGCTATGTTCAAAGGATGAACACTTTATTTACAACAGTGCAGATTGATAATTCAGTTACTATTTCACAATTCTCACAATGGCTGGCGCTATTAGCCCAGACATATATTGAGACAGATAATTTAATTATTCAGTTTGTCCAATGTATTGCTGTTAATTTGGAATCAGCACACATGAACTTTAACATTCATTCTAACTTAGTATGATATTGTGCTTCAAATTCTCTTTTGTTCCCTCCATCAGTCAAATTCACTTTCCATTCAGTTAGTTTCCTTCAGCTGGATTGAAGGCAAAGGTTTGGAGAATGTTTTGAGGGAATGGAAGGGAGACACAATGAGTGCAGGTGTTGCTCTTTCCTGAAGCAAAGAGATGTGCTCTCAATGTTTCTTCCTGCCTTTCATACAAAGCTCATCTGCACTGATCCATGTGATCTAAGGACATAATCATGAATAATTAAATGGTGTTTCTTGCAAGATTAGCTGCTTTTAGGTACCAAAATTAAACTCATTGTTAATTGGCTTTGTTTTGGATTGTAACCTTAAGAGAATTTAATGTCTAACTACAATAAAATGGGGAGTTTCAGCAAGCTGCTGGCAAAATACCAAACTTTAATCAAAAACCAGCAGCAAGATTTCCTTGACTATATTCCCTTACATAACTGACATTTACTTGAAAAATTTACAAGTAGTTTTTAATCCAAACTTTTAGGGGAAAGGTACTATATGTGTATTCTATTACAGTTTTTCTATTGTTTTCTTACTTTTTCAATGTCCTCCATTAAATCTCAGTAAAGCATTTATCTAATCCCCCTGTCACTGCAAGAGGCAGTTCACTCGTTGTGTGGTCAAGACTGAGTTTACCATCATTCAAGTAGATTTGGAATTATTTTGGCCATCTGTGTAGTTTAATTGCAAAAGACTTCAGAACTGTACAAACTGTTTGGACATCTGTTAAAATGTAAAGGTTTATTTCAAGCAAATTGTAGACAGGAAATACAGATTGAAAAATTCAACTGCTTAGAACCTACTTCATTACCTAGCTTAACTGTTGTGATGTTCTTTACGATGGGTCTTTGCCCTGCCTCTAAACTTCTCAATAAATATAAAGACAGGATTGGCAGTGAGGGAAGATAGTCGGCTAGATATTTTCAAATGTTCGTACATATCTCTGAAGTTGATGGGATTTGAAACAAGGCTTTGATTTGATTGCAAGTATTCTACTATAATTGAGCAGCTGTCTGTATTGGTAATTCTGATCAGTATCTGATAAACATGATTAGTGATAGTAGTAACATAACACTAACTGAGTAAAATAATATTGAAAAAAATGCAAGACATACACTATTTGTTTAAAAAGTAGTTTTATATTTTCTTATGTTATCTTCATTTTTGCATTTTTAGTAGAAATGTTATAGTTTTCTTATTATTGTACTGAATGGTAAACATGCTATAGTTTACCATTTAGTCTACTCCTTGAATAGCCTTTAATTAAGGTACAAATGTCATCTACAGGCACCTCCATAATAACAATATTCAGTCGCTTGGAAGGAATTGCTTTGACGGACTCCACAGTTTGGAAACATTGTGAGTAACCTTGTAGATATTGCTGATGATTAGACCAATTAATAAGGTTAAAGCTTGTGCTGGCTATAGTGTGGTCCAAGGGCACCTGAGAGAGACAAGTACTGAAATAGTAATATTAAAATCAACTGCTGACAATGAAAAGGCTGATGCAGAGCTTTACTGTCACACTGGAGGAAGGACTTGGCTGTTTCCAATGGATGAAAGGGAGTACACAACTGTTTTATGAATTTTTTCTTAGCACAGTTTACTTGCTCCATTTTATTAGTCATCTCCATATCCTGTCATGTAAATCTATCTCTGACACTGGTGGCTAGTCTAGTGGGAAGTATTACGTTATTCTGATGGACTTGCTGGAATATGCAATTCCTAAGTGGGCGCTTTTTATTTCCACAGTGACCTTCAGATTTCAAATCAGATTTGAATTCTCATTCATTTTTTGGAGTAGAGGATAATTTTATAAGATAATTTTATAAGAATACTTTAATATTAATTATGCACATGCTATAATTTTGGTTATTTTCCTCCATTATATTTTAATTTCATCCCATACATTTTGGTCAGTTGGCAAATGCTTTGCAATTCTAATAAGTAAGTGGAAGTTTCTAGATGGAACATTTGGAATGCTGATAAATATAAGTTGCATTGCAATGCAGCGATAATGTGGGACAGGAATGTTAGAAGGGCAGATATTCTTCTTAAATATTCAAACAGAAATAAAATATTTTATCTAATATTCTTTCACATGGTTATGTTGAAATGTTTGAATTCTATGTAGAAGAAATATTGCTGGCTTTTACATTTTAAAATCAAAATAATTATTGTTATAATTTAAATTAAATAAATGCTAATAAAAACAAAACTACACAGAGGTTTCTAACTGTGTTTAGATGCATCAACCTGTGTTTAAATTGCATAGACATTACAGGATGTAATCAGCATTTTTTGAAGCAGTTCATTGTTATGACCTTACTAAAATTATTTGAGAAGCTTGTTTTGTTAGAGGCTACCAAGGGATATTAATTTGGACTTGGATTGATGAAGCAAATTAACAATGAATATAATGTTAATGAAGTGCAAGGTTTGTATCTCAGGTTGAGATTTAGGGTGTAGGTTTGCTCGCTGAGCTGTAGGTTTGATATCCAGACATTTCATTACCTGGCTAGGTAACATCATCAGTGGTGACCTCCAAGTGAAGTGAAGCTGTTGTCTCCTTCTTTCTATTTATATCTTTCTCCTGGATGGGGTTCCTGGGGTTTGTGGTGATGTCATTTCCTGTTCATTTTCTGAGGGGTTGATAGATGGCATCTAGATCTATGTGTTTGTTTATGGTGTTATGGTTGGAGTGCCAGGCCTCTAGGAATTCTCTCGCAGAGTAATGAAATGTCTGGATATCAAACCTACAGCTCAGCGAGCAAACCTACACCCTAAATGTTAATGAAGTTTCATATGTGAAAGACATTTGACATTCATGGAAGTAATGAAAATGGCTGTCTGGTTTGAAAATTGTCTTTACTACAGTAAGCAAAGGGTGATGACAAATGAACAAGGTCTGATATCTAGCATAGCTATGTAGGGAAAATTCCCTACAGTTTACATTATCTATAGACGATATGAATGTTAATATTTTCTGTGCTATTATTACATTTTTTGATGGTACCAAGTTATGAAGTCAAGTGTTAACAGATTTACTGATAACATTCAAAAGGATCTGAATTACATAAAGGGCTAAGGAGTAGTGAATGAATTCTTATGTCAAAGATTTACAGAAATGTACATCATTGGATGAAATATATAAGTACTTAGTGATTGTAAAGCTTTTATCAATGGGACTAATTGAGATCTGGGATGCATATCAAACTCTTTTGATTAGAACATTGTGTACTTTGGACACCATTACTTCAAAGAGACATTGATGCATTCAACAGGGTTCTGAACAGATGCTAAAGTATGAATAGATACAGATTTTAATGTGTTTTCATTGGAGAAGCATAAGAAGAGAGATGATCCCAATCTTTAAAATACCAAAAGGTAAAGATAATGTTTATTTTGTTTGAACTTTGAATGAAGAAGTAAACTCAAATGTAGCTGAAGGTAAAAACAAAATGAAATTCCGCTTTCACACAACTTAATAGGTAAGTGGAATGGATTCACATAAAGATGTCAATGTAATGTTGATTAATTCCTTTAAAAGAAGGAAATTGGACACAGTTGGTTGGACATTGCCTTTCATCTTCTGGATCTGTGTCATTGGTTAAAAGCCTCCTCTGTCAACTGTCTATAAGCTTTTGATTCATTCATTCATTCATGGGACGTGTACAGTGCTGGCAAGGCCAGTATTTATTGTCTATCTCCTCCACTAAATATCACATGAACGTCTCTCCTCACTGCCTCCAATCTATTCCCTGACGTCACTCCATATCACTGCTTTGACAAGTGCTGCTGGCAACACTCTGTGCCTGTGAAGATCTATCTGTGGATCACCATTAATGGTATAGCAGCTCGAAGATCAGATATTCCTTGGCTGTAAACCGCTTGAAGCATCAGTAGTTCAGCAATTGAATGGAAGTAATTCCTAAGACTCAATTTCTTCTGGGCCTGATTCATATCCATTGCAGTGTCTGGATAATTAGAGATTTAGAACTTTCTGTTATTGACAAATTAAATATCATAAGTAAAAGTAATGACAGCAAAAATAACACTGACTATAAATTTGCCATTTATAGCAGTAGAAAACTTCAGTAAATAGATCTGCTGGCTGCTTAGTCAAAGTTTTATAGCACAGAACTTAAGTAATGTTACTGTTAGTTCTTTGAAATATACATTGTTGATTATTGTCTTCTCAATATTTTGTTGCTTATTAATCTCAGTAAAGACAGAGATTGTGATTAGAAATGGAAAGGCAAATTTGTGATGGAATAAAGTGAGTGGTATATCAGCAATAACTTGGAAGAAACTTGTGGTTTTACTGTTTTGGCAGCATTGAAAAATACATGTTAAAATATTTTATTATAATTGGAAATGTGGTTATAAAGAGTCCAGTTCAGTTAATCTCCTCTTAGGTTGAGATAACTTTGAATATATAACGATAAAAGTTCCAGACAGATGTGAATACTCTTGCACAATGTTAACACTTGATAAAAACAATAAGCTTATCTTTGATCTCAGCAACAGTCTTTTAAATTATTTGGCTGATCCTATCTAATTATCTGTTCAAATGAGAACTGACAAGCACCAATATTTCTGTTTTGTTTAAATGATCTGAAAATGAAGAGGGAAATTTGTTTTGAGCAAGTAGGAATTAATGATTCCATTTAACTTGCGAAGTGCATTGTTTCTTTTTTTTTCAAAATTATTTTCCAAATAGTATTTCTTTAGGTTAGTAGGCTCCAAAGGAGTTACCAGAAAAATTGAGGATTCCTAAGCGAATTTCTCCATGCATGGACCCTTCCATCTAATTAGAGAATTTAAGAGATTCCACTGAACTTAAATACATAGTAACTCAGAAAAAGTTGGGCTATTAAATACAAAGCCAGACTTCACTGACCCCAACACACCTTCATCATCAGGATGCAACTCTCATTTCCAACTCTTCACCCTCTCTCCTTTTCCACTGCTCCATAGCTGACCCTACTTTGCCCTGCTCCAGGCCAGACCTTCCTTCGTTCTAGGGATGGATCTCCCTTCCCCTGTTCCGGAATTTGGGATCAATCATCACATTGATTACCTGCTCCTCACCCAAACCTCTTCACATTCCATGATCTAATTCTCCTTTGCTACTAAGGACTGAGGTCAGGAGGGGGAGTGGGGAGGGAGGTGGGTGGGGGGGAGGGGAGGGGGGTAGGGGTTATCTGCAGCAGTCCCTCTAATTTTCTTCCTGGTTGCATGGGTCTCCAAGACTTGCTTCACTTCTAGAACTTGATGTGAATGCCACAATGGGCTTGCTGACACCAATCACTGTGCTGTGTTCGAAACCTTATAGCCACATAGCTTCGAGTGAACATAGATTGTCTATCCCCTCATAAAATTTACCTCTAAGGATACTGCAATAAAAATAACCTTTGTTCTATCACCAACTAGTTGTTTTGTGACCATCAATGCCATCCTTACATACAGCCTCCATTTTATTCCGATGTCTTTGGATTGCAATAACTGGTCAATTTACAACATATTACTTAAAGGATGAAATACATCAGGAATTTCAAGAAGTAAGCCACAATTGTGGTTTATTTCCTGTTCCTCTCCACTGAAACTTCAAAGCCAAATAGGCTTTGAATATTTTTCACAACTGTTGATTGACCTGCGGCATATTTCCAGCTTTACTTATTTGTGTCAAAGCAGACAGCATGTATTTTGAATCTTTTTTTTATTTCAAATTTGATTCAACTCCATATCTTCCCCATCAACAAAGCTTTACACAAAATTTCTAGGACCCTGAATCTCCTGTTCCTCTTCAATGAAACTTCAAACGGAATAAAATTTGCAACTTATCCTGCAATAAAACCCCATCCTCCATTCGGCATCCTTCTATACATGTGGAGTTCATTTCTAGGTATAGTGGTTGAGGCAGAAACTTATCAAACATTCATGATTAGATTAGATTGGTGGGCCAAAAAAAAACAGTTTGAGAGATCCATGCAAAAGGAACAGGGTGGGTAAATGTGATTAGACTTATTTGCTCACATGGAGGGTAAGCATCAACTCGAGCTGATTGGGCCAAATGGCCTGTTTCGATTTTATATGTTTCTTGGATTCCTACATAGGTTCCAATTGTTTGTTCTTGGTGACCTCCATTGACCTTTCATCTTAAGGCATTGAATTGAAAATCATTGTATTCAATTACAAATGCTCTTTAGTCTATCTCTGCGACCAGTTCTAACCCAATGTCACAGCTTTTATTCTGTGCTGTTCTGTTTCAAGCCTATTTATCCTAGTTTTTTGGTTATTCATTCATGAGATGAGGGTGTCACTGACTAGGCCAGCATTTATTGCCCATTCCTTAATTGCTCAAAGGGTACTTAAGAGTTGCCCACATTGCTGTAAGTCTGGAGTCACATGGAGGCAAGATCAGGTAAGGATAGCAGTTTCCTTCCATAAAGGACATAAATGAACCAGATGGGTTTTTTCCAAAAATTGACAATGGATTCATAGTCATCATTAGATTCAAAATCCCTGATTTTATTGAATTCAAATTCCACCATCTACCATTAAATCAAGGTTCCCAGAACATTGCCTGACTCTCTTGATTGACTACCCGTAATAAGGCCATCAGGCTGCCACCTCTCCTTATGGTTCTTTCCATTAATCTGTTCCATGGTGCATTCTGGTGCAAGGGAACAGTAATTCTCATCCTAATTCTCCAGGGAGATCAAGTGTACTTTGCACTGCTATTCTCGAACATAGAGCTCATTGCCCAAACTTAAATTGATTAGTACTTTTTTCTAAATTTTGAAGATCTGTATCACATAGGTCTCCCTGCAAACTCTGTTTTTCTTCAGCATAGAGAAATTTAATTGCTTAAATTTTTGCATGTTAGTTGCTTGAAGCCTAGAGTCACCCCGATCACCTTTCTCTGAACAGTTGCTGGTGGGTATGCATCTCCTTCTTGCGATTGGGTGCAAGTGTTTGCACACAATAGGTGCTATGTAAATCTGCCCCCACAAGCCACTGCCAGGACGTGGGCTGAGAGCTGTGCTATGCATAGAATTAGGAAGAAAAGTCAAATTCGGACTGACTGTTACTTCCCAGAAATTAAGTCAAAATGACCTTATTGCCCAGGGGCCAACTGAGACTTTTACGTGGCCAACTAATGATCTCTTAAGGACTCCCTCAACCACTAGTATTCTACCAGTGATGAGGGAACAGCACACCATGTGGGACAGAGAGTAAAATTTGGCAGCTTTTCTGCCGATGTGTGTTCGGGAGACCCTCCTGTTTAGGTACTCCATGGCCACACCCGCTCAAGGAGTACCATCACTAACAACCTCATCCTATATAACTTAAATCTTAGAGACTTTACTTGTAAAGCTTATCTCTGATGGTGTCTACCACCATCTCAATTAAAGGTGGCAAAATCAAGCCAAACCTTCCAGTGCAATTTTCTGGGTGACAAGCTGAATATGCAGTCAGGTAATTTTCCCTTTACTGAGAAACTTATCTTTGCATACTTAATAAGTCAGTATCTTTTTGGCAAAGCAAGCAATGTTTTCATGCAATGATCTAAGCATGCTTTTCTTATATTAAATAAATCAAGTACTTACTTGATGGTTTACAGACCTTAGAACATGTCAAATTCCAAACGGGTCTTTGACCAGAATTCCTATATGATTTTAGATCTATCACAGTTGCCTTTCTTAATCCAAAATTAAATTTATAAAAAAAACCATTGATGTTATGTACTAGATCTGGCACGACTTTTAGCATAATAACGTCAACAACAAAAAAAGCAGATGATAAATTACTATACGTTTAATGCCTTGCCATTTTTCTTCATGATGATCAAAGGTATGTGGATGTGTTTCAGCTGTTGATGTGCCAGGAGTTACAATGGATAGTTAGCCCAAATATGTAGAAAATTACTTGTAGGAGAATGGAAAATGAATTTTAAAATCTTAGATATAACCAGTGTTCTAAATGTTTTGTAATAGGCTGGGTAGATGAATTGTGCAGAAATACTTTGAAACGGAAATACAGAGCTGCAGCATGTTTTTTTCATACCTAGGGGAAGAAATCATAGATTTGGAAAAGCAAAAAATAGAAGCAGTTCAAATATGAAAATAAACTCACTCCTTCTTGTTGAGAAGTAAGGTAGGATTCTGGCATCATCATTTGTAATCATCTATAATTAAAAGCACAGAACCCTTGATTAAAATACTGTTATAAAATTAAAAGATGGAAACAAACTCCAGGAGCACTCAATAATTACTGATTAAGGGTGAAAAATAAAGAACAGACAGTTATGACTGCAAAGGAAGCATTCATGACTGTGAAAGCCCTTTATGTACTAGGAATTTGGGTAACTGTGAGATTTGGTGAGGATGATTACAAAAGTTCTTAAATTGCCTGGTCCTCTCAATGACTACTAAATAATGATTCTGTCATCAAAAACTCTAGCCTATTAAAAACTGCTGTTATTATACAGATCTTAATCCTTTCCAGTAAAGCCAGCAGATGCAACTGTTCTTAAGAATGTCACATCTTTTGAAAATGTCCAAGTTACCATGTTAGAAAACCTTGATTTGGATATCTCAACTCTGTCATTATCGAAGAAAATGTTTCTGACCTTGCCAGCAATTGTAGAGCTCTACATCATGGCAGTTTTAAAAAGCTGCATCTTGTGAAGTTGCATTCTTGTTTTACATCTGTCTCAAAATTTTAAATGTTTTGAAGAAGTCTGCTGCATCATGGAGTCATTTTTAAGACATGACTTGGTACAGTGCATTTAGTTTTAAGTTCTGGGTGATGTCAGATGAGTTCTGCAAAAAAGAATCTCATATATCCCAGCTTAAGAATTTGTTGGAGCCCCAAGTTTTGCATTAGTTTGTAGTCAAAAGCAATTACATTAGCACAGTAATAGTGCATAACAGTCAGAGCCCGATAATTGAGGGATAAACCCTTCACCTACTAGTTGAAAATTTCAAAATGCATGTTGGCAGTGAGTTATTTGGCTTGACTTTACATGTCTTTCACATTTATTGATATGTTCTGGCAGTAGCTGAGGTGCATGGGATCCTTGCTGCAATTTCTAGAAATGAGCAACTAGGTTCCTCAAAAACCATGTTAAATGCCTGGCCCAATCTGAAGATGCCGTAAAGTAATGTTTGTCTCCCTCTCTATGACTAGTCTGTGTATGATAGCGCTTTCCCCTTGTGTTACATTTGCATGTCATGTCTCACTCCAAATTTGCTACGCTAGTTTGATTCCCTAATAAAATTAGCAGATTGATTTTAACATTTTGGTCAAATGACGTACCAGTTGAGTGAGGTTATAAAGTGCTGGCCTGGAGACAATATTAGTAGCTGCTGTGCTTGATGCTTCCTAAATAACTTCTACTGTCCTTGTAAAGAAGTGAGGAATGGATCTGAGGAGAATGAACTCTATAGTACTTGAAATGTATATCCTTAATTTGAGTGCCCTCTTTTGCCCAGGCATGGGAGAATGGATATCCCTGAAGTCTGTGGGTCCTTCATTGTTGTCCAAATTTTATACCAAGCATGTCAAGAATCTACAGCAGTACAGCTGTAAGAACAGTTGTTCCCATGGACATCCAAGGATGCTAGCACATGTTCCACATAAGATTGACACCTTTCCTGGACAGCTCCACAGATTACGTTAAAAGACCTTTTCAGACTGTTCCTAAGCCTTTGCAGTGCGTTTTCCCCAGAGCTAACGTTTGGCATTTGATACCACTTCCCACACCTGGGGACAGGCTAGGAATTAGGTGGACATCCATTTAATTGGACATAAGTCATGGGATGGAGGGCCTGTTGTGTTCATGACTCATCCTATTTAAAACTGAAATACAGAATATCTCAGTTACAGTGAGGCCAATTAAAACTCTTAATTATTCAATTAAAACTATTTCAGGACCTCATGTTGCTGTCATGGGTTGAAGATGGTGGTGGTGGTGATGGGGAATGGGTGTGGTTTCCTCTCGTAGCTAAATTTTCCATCACATCCTTGGGAAGGTGCAGAAACAAATCAGGCAAAATTTCTGCCTTCACATCACTATCATAAGACCCACCAAAAGTGTGTCTGCTTGACATTGTTTTATCCGGTGATTTCAAAATAGTCTGAACTATAACATTCACCTTCAGTCAAATAGTCTGCAAATATTCACTATGCGGACTCTTGGTACATTTTTGACATTTTGGAAAATTCCTGTGTTCATGTACCAGCAGGTCAGAATTGTGAGGAAGAATTGTTTTAAAACAATTCCTTGCCAATTTTAAATCTGGGCATTGGTGGGTAATGTGATTATGGATGCTGTGATGATCTCACCAAGGGCCTCAAGTCATTTTTATGGTTAGCTCTTGTTTGAGTATGCAGGGCAGGTTGGTGGAGCAGAACTTGTACTTATTGTGGTGATGAGCGAGACAGAACCTGGCAGCTGTGAAAGAGGGCTGAACCAAAAGTAAGGATTTATGTTGGGGGCTTGTCAGGCAATCATATAGAGTGGGAGAACAGAGGGCTGTCAGCAAGCAGATAGATTTCTGTGGCATTAAGAGATGCATTATTCCAAAAGAAAAGTACTATTCTCCGGATAGACTATTCTATTCATTAGTGCCAATGGGAAATGCACAGACGAGGCTCTTGCTTATAGCTACCTGAAAATTATACCGTGGTCCTATTTTTCCATGTAATCCCTCTTTGAATGTGAGTGCTGAGCCACTGTTTTGAAGATCCATGATGAAATAGTGGCAGTGAAAAATAGGTGGTAAATTGAATCGTAATTTTTGGAGTGCTGCGATCACATTCCCATTTGGCTGAGTAGTTTAAAAACTATTTTATTGGCTTAAATATACACATAGGCCTATAAATAGTGTGAAATACCTATCAAATCATTATCAATTCAACATTTGTTTTGTCTGTTATCTTTAACAGACTGACATTTCTGTGGACTTAAATTATTTAAGAGTCAACCCTGCTTTTAATGAATACCAAGCTATATATTGTAATTTTGTACATGGCTCTATAAATTCAGATATAAATTACACCTTAGACTTTGTATGACCAAAGTCACTAAATGTGTACAATAAAGAATTCAAAGTACTGGCACTAACTTTCAACTATGACTCACCTCTGTTGCAATAGGATTATCATACTAATAGTGAATTTGGCAAATACGACAAAATGTTGTTAAAAGCATCTGTTGTCCAATGTGTATGACTCTATCTATGGCAAATACTGCACCACTACAAGAGATTAAAAAAAGTTTAGAGTACTGATTTTTAAATAAAAGCTTTGATGTTTCAGTGATTATGGCCGATAATTACATATCTGAATGATTAGGATTTAAAACAATGAAATAATGGATTCATTGAAAACAATGCACCAGTGTAGTGCTTGCACCATCATTCTCACTATTGTAAACTTCAGCTAATTTACCCAGAGATATAAATTGTTCTGCAAGCATTTTTACTCCAAGAGAAAGCTAGCTATTTAAAGCCATTGCAGGTAAAAATCAATATGCGTAGCCCAAGGGTAGCGTCAACTTTTGACTCTTTCTTGATAGCCTGAAAGGCTATTTAATTATTAAATATGATAGTCCAGGGAAAATATATGTAACTTGAGGCATACTATTAAAAACATGCACTCTGCTGTCATCAGAATAATGTCACACCTGAGAGTTAAACAATTTTGGTCTGATAATGAAATGTTTGCAGTGGTGCCACATTTCATCATATAAATGCATTAAGACACTCAGAAGTCAAAACCTTATGAGATAAACACAAGGAAGATGAGTGTAATTATGGGCACTGTACATTGAAAACTATAGTCCAGCCTCTCATCCAGTATGAATGTTGAATTTCCATTTGAATTTATATTCTTGCAAATTGTCTTGATGAGGGTAAGGCAAAAAGTTTTGACAGATGCATTGTTATTTCAGCAATATTGAAGTTCTATACAAACAAACAACTGTTTAAACCCACCGTTATTGTGCAACTCCATGCACAGGAGAATGCAACAATGTCTCCCATCTGATATCTAGCAAACCCACTACATCTTTAAGGACTGGATGGATTCCCTTATAGGTATATTCTAGTTGTGAAAGTGTATGATGTATTTAAAACTCATCCAGTATTGGTTATTTTGCATATCAACAGGAATTGAAGACTATCATTCCATTGCACAACTAGAATACCAGACATCTCTGAGAAAGAGTTTTCTGAAATACCCAAATGTTCAAACATTTTCCTCTCCACTCCAAACTCCCATGTCAATGTATTAAGACTATCCAGAATTCTGCTGCCCATTTTTTATAAGACTGAAAGCCTGGCTAGTCCATCGGCTAACTACATCGGATCTCAGTTTGCTAATGTGCTTATAGAATTGCTTGATATATTAAACCATTAATTGGAAGTCATTGATTAGCTGGTTAACACAAATCTATATACAAATAACTTAGAAATTTGAAATGAATCAACTAGAAACTATTTTGGTGGCTGAATTGTAAATTACATCACTGACATTGAAAATCTACTTTTGCCAGCCAACATAATACTTGGAAATTTTCTAATCTTTACAGAGGTATAGTTAAATTCCACATTTTCTTTCTGGTTTGTAAATCAATATTTTGACATTAGTTTGTGTTCCATGCTAAAGATAAATGTTATTGTGTCTTTAGAAAATTTGCAGCAAGGAGAGTATTGTTTTATGTAAAGCAAAATGAGAAGAGAGCAGCACTCAATTGCTGGATACTCCACCATTACAGAAAGTTGATTAACTGAACAAATATCTTATCACGTATCCTGTTCAATATGCTTATCATTTCCCATGCAAAATCCTTAGAGCACATCCTGTGAGATTTGGTACAAGCAATTATAAGCCGTTAGATCAATAGTAACAGATTAAGAGCCTACATTTGAAGATTGTTCTGAGCATCAAAGGAGAAATGCCCAGGTCTATAGGTAGGACAAATATTGGATGCTTGTGATAAGGGGACTGCTATAATTGTAATCAGATTGGCATAAACAGCCTCGATGAAGAGTTCTTAGAATGCATTTGAAATAATCTCTTAGAGCAACATGTTCTAGATTTGACCAGAGAGCAGGTTATATCAGACTTGACATTGTGTAGTTTGACAAGAATAATTAATGACCTCATTTTTTTAAAAAAGACATCTCTGAGTAGCAGTAACAACAATATTATTGAATTTTACATTCAGTTGCAAGGGAGAGGAAAGGTATGCAAAAATGAGTGGCAGCTGAGATGATTGGTTGAGAATGATGAATAGGTCAAACAAGAGGAAGAAATTAGAGCACAAGAGAAAGTTAGTTGGATATGTAAAAACAGAAAACAAGACTTTCTACAGGTTTTAAAAGGAAAAAAAAAGTAAATGTTTATCCTCCAGAGAATGAGAATGGTGAGGCAATGGCAAATAAAGACAAACAAAATAAATAAATACTCTGCTTTTGTTTTCATTATTGAGGAATCAAAATTCATTCCAATAATAGTTATTAAATCAGGAGGTAGGAGGGAGAGAGGAACATAGTTAAAATGAGGAAGAGTCAGCATTATTTTGTCAAAAAGAATCATGTTTAAAAAATTCACTCAAGTTCTTTGAAGTAATAACATGTTGTGTGGATAAAGGAGAGCCTGTAGACTTATTGTAATTGAATTTTCAGAAGGCATTTGATATGGTAACTTGTCAAAGTCTATTATGGAATATCAAAACCTGTAGTGCACGAGGTAACACATTAGTATGGATAGATGACTGGCTGGCAGCTGGAAATAAAAAGCACGCATAGTGGGGTCTTTGATTGGCAGGATGTAACAAGTACAGTCATAGAGTCATAGAGAGGTACAGCATGGAAACAGATCCTTCAGTCCGACTCACCTATGCCGACCAGATATCCTAACCTAAACTAGTCCCATTTGCCAGCACTTGGCCTATATTCTTCCAAACCCTTCCTATTCACATATCCATTCAGATGTCTTTTAAATGCTGTAATTATAACAGCCTCCACCACTTCCTCTGGCAGCTCATTCCATACATGCACCACCCTCTGCGTGTAAATGTTGTCCCTTATTTCCCTATTATATCTTTCCCCTCTCACACTAAACCTATGCCCTGTAGTTCTGGACTCCCCCACCCCAGGGAAAAGACCTTATCTGTTTATCCTATCCATGCCCCCCATGATTTTATAAATCTCTATAAGGTCACCCCTCAACCTCCAACGCTCCAGGAAAAGCAGCCCCAGCGTATAGTCCTGCAGGGCTGTATTTGGACATCCTCAATTTACACAATGGCTAAGATGAAGGGAAAAAAGGCATAGCAGCAAAATTCACAAGGGGAACCAAGGCAACCAGGAAAATGTGTTGTGAGGAAGATATAAAGAATTACATGAGCGGGTGAGTGAATAGGCAAAAATCTGGCAGACAATGTGAAAATCATAAAGTTGATAACTTTGACAGGAAAAATAAAAGAACATAGTACTACTTAAATGGAGAAGGTCTGGGGAATTCTGATGTGCAGAGGGATATGGATAATGTAGGGCATGAATCACAAAATGTTTATACGCAGGTACAGATAATCAAGTGGGCTGAATTGGATGTTACCCTTTATCACAAGAAAAACTGACACAAAAGTAAAGGATGTTAATACTGCAGTTATAGAGGGCACTAGTGAGACCAAATTCAGAATACTTTGTGCAGTTTTGGTCTCCTTTTAAAGGAAAGATCAAAATGCATTGAAGGCAGTTTAAAGGAGGTTTACTAAGTTGCTATCTGGAATGAATGCATTGTCTTATAAGAGAGGCTGGGCAGGCTGGAATTCAGAAAGAAGAGGGTGAATTATTAAACTGCATAGGATCCAAGATAGATTTGACAGGGTGGATGTGGAAAGGGTGTTTCCCCTTGTGAATGAGTCTAAATTTAGAAGGCACTACTTCGAAATTAGGCCTCACACTTTTCGGGCAGAGAGAAGGTTTTATTCTGTCAGAATTCTCTGCCTCAGAAGGTAGTGGCGGCAGGATCGTTGAGTAAATTAGTGTGAGAATTAATGCAATAAGTCTGAAATTCATTTGAAAACTTTCAACACACTACAGGGAGGGCTCGTAAGTAACCCACAAGCATTGGCAATACTTAAGGGAAAATTGTGGAATGACCATTGCTGTTGCATAGTTGACATATCAGGACATGATTAAAGAGATTTCCCAAATTATATTTCCTTTTTCATAGTTTAGAAGATACGTCTGGTTAAAAATGAGGCTCCAAGGGTGAGATTTCCCTCTGATAGTCTCCTGCACTTGTCTTCAATCCCCTTGAGCAACCTCTCTGTGTGACAATCACCCCACAAGAAGAGTATAACTGTTACTTATCTTCTCACCACTGGATCCCCTAATGAGTAGGCCTCAACCACCAATCTTTAGGATCCAGAAGCTGCTGGCTGTTGATAGTAAACTCATGTAAACTAATGGAGAAAGTGAAGTCACATAGTGTGCAGCGTGTTGTAGCTAGGTGGATAAAGAACTGCTTGAGCAACAGGAGACAGAGAGTAGTAGTTGAAGGGAGTTTCTCAAAATGGAGAAAGGTAACCAGTGGAGTTTCACAGGGATCAGTGCTGGGATCACTTTTGTTTGTGATTTACATTAATGATCTGGAAGAAGGCACTGTTGGTATGATGAGCAAGTTTGCAGATGGCATGAAGATTGGTGGATAGCAGAAAGCATAAGGGACTGTCAGAGAATACAGGTGAATATAGATAGACTGGAGAGTTGGGCAGAGCAATAGCAGATGGAGTTCAATCCAGGCAAATGTGAGGTGATACATTTTGGGAAGCCTAATTCTAGAGCAAATCATACAGTAAACGAAAGAGTTTTGGGAAAAGTTGATGGGCAGAAAGATCTGGGAGTGCAGGTCCATTGTACCCTGAAGGTTGCTGCACAGGTGAATAGAGTGGTCAAGCAGGCACATGGTATGCTTGCTTTCATCGAACGAGGTCATGTTAAAATTGTACAAGACATTGGTTCGGCCACATTTAGAATACTGTGTACAGTTCTGGTCGCCACATTACCAAAAGGCTGTGCACACTTTGGAGACGGTGCAGAGAAGGTTTACGAGGATGTTGCCTGATATGGAAGGTGCTAGCTATGAAGAGGGGTTGAGTAGGTTGGGATTGTTTTCATTAGGAAAAAGGAGATTGAGGGGGCCCTGATTGTGGTCTACAAAATCATGAAGGGTAAAGACAGGGTAGATAGAAATAAGCTTTTTCCCAGGGTGAAGGATTCAATAATGAGAGGTCACGCTTTCAAGGTGAGAGGTGAAAAGTTTAAAGGGGATACACGTGGCAAGTACTTTACACAGAGTGTGGTAGGTGCCTGGAATGCGTTGCCAGCAGAGGTAGTAGAGGCAGGCACGGTTGATTGTTTTAAGATGCATCTGGACAGATGCATAAGTAAGTGGGGAGCAGAGGGATACAGATGTTTAGGAATTGGGCAACAGGTTTAGACATTGGATTTGGATCGGCTCAGGCTTAGAGAGCTGAAGGACCTGTTCCTGGGCTGTAAATTTTCTTTGTTCTTTGTTTTTTGTTCTGACGGCCCAGGATGCCATTGTCCAGGCCTCTGCCTACACCAAGAAACTCAGCCAAGTTCACCTGCCAGCTCTCAATGGGCGAGTTGGGGTACAATTGGGCGAACATTCTCATCAATGGGGATGGCAACCTAATTGACACCTAACACACTTGCCCCCACATTTCCTGTAAAATGTCAGAAAATTGCACACGTAGTTTCTTTCTCGATTTCCTAACTCAGTAACCATGTGCAAATAATAAGAAGTACATGACTGGGCTCTGATGAAATAATCCATGATGCTCAGGCTTTGATTTTAAGCAAGATTACTCACAACCTACCCCTAAAGCCAGAGAATTTTGTTATCCTCTAAAACTAATTTATAAACTGGATCAACACCCAGCTTCCAGCTCTGATCTACAGACGTGCCCCAACATAGCACAATCAATAGACTCCCCTGGCCTTCTTGCATTGGGTAACCCGGATCTCTGGCGCTGTGAGGCAGCAGTGCTAACCACTGTGCCACCGTGCCGCCCAAGGTAATTTGGTAATTACCTTGCCGAGTTCTAGTCAAAAAGTTGCAACTATACAATCTGACATTACTAACAATGTATGTGCAAGTCCTATTTTTCTTGTTATTTTAATTCTGATCGTTTAATTTAAATGCATTGAGGCTTTTGTAACATGGTACAGGGAGAATTTTTATACAAAAGGCTAATAATATTGCTTCATATCATATTAACTTTAAATTTGTCGTCAGAAAGTGTTATAGCAGAGGAAATTTTGAGTTTCACAACCTTGGGATTATAAAATGGTGACACTGTAATGTTTAATGTTGAAAATAATGTATTATCTACAAAAATTTATATTCCATAAAAAATTGTTTCAACTAATTTATTCAATGAGATGACGCACAATTTTGGGGGTGATTTATGCTGCTGTAAAGATAGTGCATCTTACCTGCTTTACATGAATATATCTTCATTCTGGCAACAGGAAAGACCTACAAATCGTTCGCTAATGACCGGCATATTGTTGCTATTTAGTCTGTTTCCTAGACCGATTCTCAAATGTTATTATTAGTTAAAGAAAAATCTTCCCCCATCATCATCTTACCTGTGTGATGTCTCCTGCATAACAATTAGGGCATGTTGCACAACTGAATTGGCAGTCCACTATTCAATAGTACACATCACTGCTGTTCTGTTATATCAGTTCAAAAAAGTTCATAAAATGTAACGATGACACCTAACAAAATGCTATTAATAACATTTTTCTTTTGTTAATTTTACCAGAGACTTGAATTATAATGACCTGGAAGAATTTCCTGTTGCTATCAGAACTCTAAGTAAGCTTCAAGAACTGTGAGTATCACCTTTTTAACTAAAAAGAATACAGTTATAATTAGAATTCATTGTGAAAGCCATCAGTAGTTGTACCATGGAAGAGAACGTACATCTGGTCTGCGTAATATTCCTGAAAACAACTTGTACATTTTCCAAAAAAAAGTGTTTTGAAAGTATGCAAGTTCCAATTCCAACCACAGTGACCATGCATTGTATAAAGTAGCAGCGAACACTTACTGAATTTGAGGCTGTTACCTCAAAGAGGTTAAAGGTGGCATTTGTAACCTAATCTATCTTAAATCCCAATAAGATTCAGTTGGAGCCGTGGAAATGACTGCTAGATAAAATGACAGTATTTCAAAAGATGCTTCACAACACGAAACAATGTTCAATTCTTTAGCTTGCACTGTCTGTTTCTCCATCTCTCTTTTTTTTAAAATCCTGATTAAACCTAATAATTGAAAAGAAGTACAATCTTGGCACCAGACTCTTTTAGGCAGGCCCTGGGGTAACTTTGGACTATTGAGGGTGCCATCATTGAGAACAGACATGAAAAAGGTTCTGCTTCCCGATCCCAGTGGTTCAGGGTGGTTAATTTACCAAGGCATGATTCAAAGAACCCAAGTTTTTTTTTGATACCCAGTCCAAAATTCCTCCAACAACCAATCCCACCAAAAAGAGGTTAATTGATAAATCATGTTATAGCTATTTGTGAGGTCTTGCTGTAAACAACAACAGTCACTTCATTCCAAGTAATTAATTGAATGTACTGTGTTTTGAAACATATTAAATCCAAGTTTCTGTTTATAGGAAATGAATTAGACTCTTGGAAAAGAATTACAAATTCAGGAAAATATGTCAAAATTTAAAGCTCTTCTTTTAAAGGGAAAGCAACAATTGGAATGTATTGTAATAACTTTCACATTGAACTTGACTGTTTTAACTAACTGGATGATTTTTGATGTGTGTTGTAGGGGCTTCCATAACAACAATATCAAAGCAATTCCAGAAAAGGCTTTTGTTGGAAATCCTCTGCTTCAAACAATGTAAGATTAATTGCTGTCATCTTATGTATCCCTTGTTACTTTACTCTCTTTCAATGTGTCTGTTTGGTATATCTTTGACAATGCTAAGCAGTCAAACTTAGCCTTGATTATTACCGTTTATCAATGAAGTTCAATTGCCCTGAATATTGCTGAAAATATTCAATAGTTTCCAAGAAAGGAAAATGTGGCACTATGAAAATTGATTGCTGGGAAATCAAGTATTACCATGCCAAAGAATCCCTTGGAAGAAGTGAAATCATTTAAAAAATGCCTAGATTGCCTTTTAATTCAATGTTTCAAAGTATTAACTCTGAATAGGCAAAATCTACACTGTACGTATGTGGTGGAACTCATCTGGGGCATCACCCAGAACAAGGTATAAATATATCCAGGTTAGGTAAATGTAAAATTGACAACTATTATTAAGGATCGCTGATCTGATGAGGAGTAGAAATGGTTGAGGATAGTCTTTAGGAGAGGATTTGATTTGATTGTGATAAATATGATCAAACAGCCCTGTCAAAGCTTGCTGTTAACACTCATATCTGAAAAATTGCAGTTTGACTGAGGTACTAAAAAGTAACCG
Organism: Chiloscyllium punctatum; assembly: GCF_047496795.1. Taxonomy (NCBI): domain Eukaryota; kingdom Metazoa; phylum Chordata; class Chondrichthyes; order Orectolobiformes; family Hemiscylliidae; genus Chiloscyllium; species Chiloscyllium punctatum. The sequence goes on along the minus strand of NC_092783.1, from coordinate 6,240,119 downwards.
GAGCCTTGATGCTTTATCCCTCAAACAAAATTTTAAAATGCCTTTGGATTAGAAGGAAGGGTGAGGAGATTGATAAAACCAAATTAAGATCAATTTTTATGCTCTAATGAAAATCAGTATTTGAGTTAGTTTGCTTCCAGAGTCTGCCCACATCACTGATGTTGAAGACTAACTGTATCTAGAATAGCTGCATTTATTTTGATTGGGTTTTTCAAATGTAGAGCAGCATGAGACCTGACCTAGAGCTGTGATGTTTGTCAGAGTGTGAACTATATAGGCAGAAAATACTCCTCTTTCTATTTCTTTTCACATGCATATAAATATCTACAAGTATACCTTAGTTCCAAAAAGTAATTTTGTTGGACAATACATTTAATTTGTGACTGTTTAAAAATGCTTTTGCACCTTAAAAGCTGCTACTTACATAAGAGATAAGTATCTTGATTAACAATTAACATATTCATATTTGCAATGGTACAAGTGCAGGTGCAGACTTAATCACACACTTTCAAAAAAATCTTTTATTTATTTTTATTTGCAAAACCTAACAATTATACTATTATGTGAGCAATGCTATTTGCTTAGCTATTTAATATAAATAATTCAGCTTATTATTAAAATTACATATTAACTATACAGTAATTCTAGGTGGGCCAGATGTCTTTCTTAGTTAACTCTTTAACTATTGCCTTTCTTAACTGTTTAACTATTTTATCTTTAAATCTCTGGACTTCACATGAATATATCTTCATTCTGGCAACAGGAAAGACCTACAAATCGTTCGCTAATGACCGGCATATTGTTGCTATTTAGTCTGTTTCCTAGACCGATTCTCAAATGTTATTATTAGTTAAAGAAAGTTCTTCCCCCATCATCTTTTCAAGCAGCTACAGTAAAACATATGGGTTCATGTCGACTGTCCGGCTGGTTTGAGTTAATAGTACAGGCGACTCTTGTACATTTTGTTACTCAAACTGATTTTACACTATCTTCACATCAGTAAAGCAGATGTGAGCTTTGACACCAATGGATGTAGTATAAAAACTTATCTAAACAATTTATTTCCTTTTTAGTCATTTTTATGATAATCCGATCCAGTTTGTGGGGAAATCAGCCTTTCAGTATCTGCCAAAGCTTCACACCTTGTAAGTATGAGCTGAGCCACATGTTCAATTTCAAAAGTTCAAAAAGCTGGCCCAGTAGCTTATGTAATTGAATGCTTGACTCCCAATCAGAAGGTAATGAATCTAAGTCCTTGGGGTGTTTGCCGCTGGAAATTGTTCGCCTTAGATAATGAATGTAGTTTTTCTCAGTCCCCAAAAGCTGCACAAAATCAAACTCCAAGGAAGAAAAGGATGACTCACTGGGCCTGATTTTAATTCTGTGCATTTTGATGGCTTTTGAATGAATTAAAATCTTACCCTTTGTCTCTGTACATTCACACAGGACTTTTGAAATTCAGCGTAGAGATCCTTGGGATAGTAACTTTGTGGTTACAAATAGAGATATATGTATATATAATGTCAAAAATCACATAACACCAGGTTATAGTCCAACAGGCTTAATTGGAAACACTAGCTTTCAGAGCTCAGCTCCTTCATCAGGTAGTTGTGAAGTACCTGATGAAGGAGCAGCGCTCCAAAAGCTAGTGCTTCCAATTAAACCTGTTGGACTATAACCTGGTGTTGTGAGATTTTTAACTTTGTACACCCCAGTCCAACACCGGCATCTCCAAATCCTATCTAATGTCAAATAATATGCAAGAAGTAAACAAAGCATGAAATAATTATTGTAACAGTACGTCTTAAAGCTTTGCATGTTTGAGGTACTTGCTCAATTTAATTTGTAGTGCCCAACGGTTTATTTTCATAATGATATAAAAGGTGTAGAAACTGCAAATGCATTTGAAGAGCTGCCTATTAATTTGCAGAGCATATTGACGTGCAACAAAATCCCTGGATTATTTAAAGTCGTCAAGATGATTGGACTTTTGAACTATTTTGAAGGAAGTCTATAAAGCAATGATGTTTCCAAAGTGCTTTCCCACTAAGTTGATTTGTACTCAATTTATAATCGTGTCACAATTATGCAATACTGCTTTCAGATGCCGTGCTGCATTAAAAGTATAACAACAAATGGAAATTATCACTGCATTGGCTCAAAGAAAGTGGGGAGGAGGAACAGGCATTCATACAACATCTTTCAAGACCTTAGGACATCTGCAAAGTACTTTCCAACTAATTAAGTACCTTTAAATGAAACAACTATCAGGAAATGGACAATAAAATTTCATATAAAAATTTCCAAAACTGCAATGAAATAAATGACCCTGAATCTGTTTTATACATGTTGCATGAGGGATAAATGTTGATAAGAACATTAGAATTGCCTTGTTCTTTTCTGATTGTACCAGGGATATTTTTCTTTCATCTGAGAATTCGGGTGGAATCTTCAAACATTTGGGAAAAACAAATTCCTATAAAGTTGCAAGCAAAACAATTTTGTGTGCTTGCAGTTGTGTACAAAGTTACTTCTAGTATAGAGCATGGAATATAAATGATGTGAATTGGAAAATAATACTGAGGTGTGAATAGGGTGTAAGACATATGTTAACTCTGTGATTACAAATAACTCATGAAAAAAAGAATGCGGCCAAAGAAAACCAAATTAGGAAATACGAACAGCAAATATTAAAATTATAAACTACAATTAATAATTTTATGAGCATCAAATTGGCTATATGATCTTTATATAGCAATTGTAATTGGGAAAATAAATTAAGCTTATTCAAACTCCCCAAAAGAACTATACAATTATCTATTTTAAATGTTATGGTGCAATAATTACAAATTATCAGATTTTTTTTCTTTTAAGAAATGCATTAAGAAAGTAATGGAGTTTTGCTGTCAATTCCAGGTCACTAAATGGAGCAATTGAAATAAAAGAATTCCCGGACCTTAAAGGAACAACTAGCCTGGAAATACTGTGGGTAGCAAATTTATGTTTATCAAACTTAGATTCTGAATGAACAGCAGGGACTATTTTGCTGCAATTATTGCTCTTTTCTTTTGATGGCATTCATTCATCACAAATTATCCATTACATTGTCAGTTCTGTCAGTAAAAATAAAGGTCATGTACTGAGGAACTTCTCGCATGCCTAACTCCAAATAATGGCATAAATTTTTTCCTTTGGACAGGACCCTAACTCAAGCTGGAATAACCTCACTTCCCAGGGGTCTCTGCCAACAGCTCCCAAATCTACGAGTACTGTGAGTATGGTTTAGTTCCTGGTTATACATGTATTTGATTGTCAATCTTGAATGAATAACTCCAGTATCCATTCACTGTGTAGAAATAAAGCAGCAATTGAACTGCTTAGCTCCATAGGATGAGGGAAATGTTATTTCAAGAAATATTTAATAGCTTCTATCCTTGAGAATAGATCATAAAGCTAATGTTAATCATAGTACTATACTTCGTAACCCTATATAAGCCAGACTGGTTTTATAAATCTATTCATCATCCCCGCTAAGGGGACTTCTCAGACAGTTATTATAATTTATGTGAGGGGAGATAAATTCAACTCACATAATCCTATTAAAGCACACTCCAAACTGATTTTCGCAATTATTTTAAGTGTAAATAGACCTACAAACTAATTGAACTCTATAATCATAAAAAAAACACACATTACAATGATGGTATTTCTTGCCAAATGCCTAATTTCTATGACACAAGATCAATACTTCATACTTTATACTGTAATGATCCTGTACTTTTCTAAACTCAATTTGTCCTTTGTCTCACTTGATAGCTCTTATTATCCTTAGTTCCAAGTATATATAATCCCACTCACTCATAAATGTTAAAGATTTAAGCTTTATGACTTCTCATGAAGAACAGAAACTGTTAAATGTTTCTTGAAAATAAATTTCCATCTCTCTATAGATCTAAGTAGTTCAAGAATCAATAGGTCCTATGTCACATACGGAATAAATCCTTTATAAAGTAATTCCCCATTGGTTATTACTTCAAGGTTATGTATCTACAATGGCATTTCAAATTGATAAACTTGTAATGGCTGCCTTAAATTTGTACAGCAGGAAAATGATCATACCACGGTTTAATATTTTCATATTTAATCGTTTAATTCATTATGTTAACAAAGGCATTGAATTTACATTAAAGTGAATATCATACAAGTCAGTGATGTTGACAGTTCTTATCAGCATAACAGCAGATATGCAATTGATTTAGGGTGGCACAGTGGCTCAGTGATTAGCCACTGCGACCTCACAGTGCTAGTGACCCAGGTTCGATTCCTGCCTCAGGCAACTGTCTGTGTGGAGTTTGCACAGTCTCCCCATGTCTGCGTGGGTTTGCTCTGGTTTCCTCCTACAATTCAAAGATGTGTAGGTCAGGTGAATTGGCCATGCTAAATTGCCCATAGTGTTAGATGCATTAGTCAGGGGTAAATATAAGATCGGGGAATGGGTCTGAGTGGGCTACATTTCGGAGGATAGGCATGGACTTCTTAGGATAAAGGGCCTGTTTCCATGCTGTAAATCTAATCTGATTTACACTACCTTAAAAATTTAACAATGTATTATACAAGTGATACTTTGGAATGGCATCAAGAATGTAATTTAGCTTTCTAAGGAAAGTAACCGATATAAACATTTTTACTGCGATTATGATGTAATGTAAAAGCTTGAAGTGAATTAGTGCCCTGGAATCATTTAGCTGCTATTAATTGTTATATTTATGTGAGAACATAATTTCAGGAAAAGGTTGTGGTAAAAGGCAAAAGTACGATTCAATTTGATTAATTCTTTTAGTAGACACGTCAATTCTCTGCCTACCTATATTTGAATATAAATAAAACTTAGCATAGGTGATTTGTGTTCAACCTAAAGGCACGTCAAAACATGAACATAACTGGTGGCAATGAGTGTGCTCCAAAGGAACTCTTGACTGATGATATCGGAATGGATCATTATCATTATTTCAATGAACCAAAAAATGTTTCAATATGACTAATTTTATTGTTGATGGAGTGTTTAAATCTTCTGCCACCTGTTCATGGAAAGAGCTGAATTGTCTAATGGTAAATGCAGAAGTTACCTTTTCTTCAAGCTTGCTGAGTTTCTTTGCAGTTTCAGGGAATTTCAGAAGGAAGCTTTAGCTGGGATTTTAGTTTGTCAGCATTATTATTTTGTGTGCACTTCACTTATTTTTAGTATTTGAAGACCACTTCCAATTTTCCATTTAAAATAAAACAAATTTAGATGGCAATGTAAGATAAAGATCAAAGGATCCCAATACATTTATCATAATTAAGAGCCCAGTGATTGTTTAAGCTGAGCAGGTTCAAGTGAATATTTCAGTTCTTCCACTAATGAAATATTGCATTTGCTTAGGCCTCAGTAGATTTGAAATGCTGAGAGTATATTTTAAAGGAACAAAACTTCTTACAGTCATGATACACAAAACGTGAAATGATTCTGTTTGTTTTAATGCCTGTATAATTTTCCTGTCCCTTTCCTTCAGCTGGTTCATCCTGGGTTATGCTTCCATTAGTACCATCAGGCCTAATGTTTCACATACTGATGACAATAGGCTGTTCTGCAGTGAAAGCATGTCATGTTGGAGCCCAATGCTATCCCATCTTAAAATCAACACATGCACACTTATTGAGCAGCCAGTGAGTGGGGAACAATTAAGGATGGTGATAGTGAGGACTGCAGATCCTGGAGATCAGAGTCAAGATTAGAGTGGTGCTAGAAAAGTACAGCAGGTCAGGCAGCATCCAAGGAGCAGGATCTTCCTGCTGCTTGACCTGCTGTGCTTTTCCAGCACCACCATAACAATTAAGTATGGCTACTATTTCTTCACTCTTTCCTTCCTACGAACATTATGACACTTATACCAATTGTAAGAGGCACATCTGGAATCTGCTAACTCAGAACAGATAAGATGGAACTGAAATTCTTCACATTCTGTGCACTAGCCAACTAACCTATTAAAGACAAAAAAAACTGCAGCTGCTGGAATCCAAAGTAGCCAGGCAGGAGGCTGGAAGAACACAGCAAGCAGCAAGGAAATATATTCTTGCCACTCAACTGGCTTAAAATGTACAGCCAATGGTTGGGAAGCACAGGTGATCAAATGATTGAAATGTCTGATATTCAGTTAACAGGATGAGATGGAATAATTAGATTATGTCAGTGATATTCTTTCAAATTATAAAGCAGAAGTAAATAGTTCTCCCATGTTTGGCATTTTTTCTTTATATATTGACATGTCTTTGACAAAAGTAGCTGCTAGACAAGTTCACATGATATTTCCATACATTAAGATAACTTAAAAGCAACAATACTTTAGTTTTGCCAGGATATGGAGGTGCTAATGTTGGACTGGAGTGGACAAAGTCAGAAGTCACATGACACCCAGGGTTATCGTCCAATAGATTTATTTGAAATCACAAGCTTTCAGAGTGCTGCTCCTTCATCAGACAAAGTCTCTAGCACTATCTTATTTTTGATTTTTTTATAATTATCTCTCTGTCTCAGTTAATCAGATTATAGGCCATCCCTTCACTTGCTATTCAGCTGATAAAACCTTACTCACACCGTTTGACACTTCTGATCAACTGCAGAGACTTATTATTCAGCCTGTCCACTCTACTTACACCATTTGTACTATTTTTTGACACTCTTAATTACCTGGAATTATCTTGCGATGAACTCTCTGCCTATAAATTCTGTACCTGTGTGCTTCCCTTCGCTTCACCTGATGAAGGAGCAATGCTTTGAAAGCTTGTGATTTCAAATAAAGCTGTTGGACTGTAATCTGTTGCTGTGTGACTTCTGACTTAGTTTTGCCAGGGTCTGGGTGAATATTTTTCACATTCATCAATTGACAATCAGTTGTGACAACCTTACATTCATAACCATGTATAGTATAAGTATCCTTTCATTCGCATGTGATAAAGCTTCAGGAGTTTTATAAATTATGTATGAAGGTTTATTATCACTGTTGCCACAATAGTAGTGAAAGTGGGTTTTCAATTTTCAACTTTCATTGTCTGATTTTATAACCAGATAAAATTGATGAATACAGTTTATAAAGGAAATGTGGGCCTAAAATAGTGATAACCTGGCCACATCTATTCACCAAGACATCTATTCACCAAAAACTCAAGGATGTTTCTGGATTTTGATGCTGCTGAAGTTGTAAGCCATTCATTGTACGACTATAGTCTCAGGTTAAAATCTAACACCTCAAGCACCCTGAAGAGTTTATTTGTCTGAACATTTACAATCTCCTCTTGTACCGTAAGCTCTCTTGTAAACTTTGCATCTGTGTTTTTGTGGATATTTGATGTCTTTCCTTGTTTTATTATCTTTCTTGAGGTTAAGCAAAAAAAAACTCTTTCTTTCACTTGCAAACCTTACAATCAGTTCCTTAAATTTAACTAACACTATATTTTAAATTAAGTGTTGTATAGCTTGTGCTTAAAAAATAAGTCTTTTCCACTACCGACAGTGTCAAAAATCAGGGAGCCAATTCACCCCTCCTCACCTAATCAAAACCAAGTTTGGAGGTTCAGCCAGTACATTCCCACAGGCAAATGGCAGAATTAAAGTGGGAAATAAATTGTTCATTCAAACATTGTTTAAAGAAAATTCTGCAAAAAGGCTTTCTTGGCCTTTGATATTAATACTGTCTACTGAAAGATCCACATTTGATGCCAATAGAGCAGGACAGCTTGAAAAGTTTAAAGGTGTTGATGCTAGAAGAATGATAAGTTATAGATAAGCACTGTTCACTCAAGCCAACAAAACAGATATTTTGCAAAACTCTTGGTAAAAATCTAGAGATGGAAACTGAAGCCGGAGAAACAGACAAATTAAAATTGGAACAGTGAAGATTGGGATTGGAATTTCAACACCAGCAAAGAAGTGAATTCCCAGAAAAGGCAAAAGGGCAATAAAGGAAAGCAAAGCAAAGGAAAGGAGAGAATTTCAGGAATTTAGATATTTATTTGGGAATTATAGGCAGTCTGCAAGATATCCCTCTCAAATGGAAAAGGACAGTTCAAGGAGAACAGAAGGGTTGTAAAAGCTTACAATTTTTGGCAAGTTCAGGAAAAAAATTGAGGACAAGAGAAGGAAAATGGAAAATGTAAGTGAGAACAAAGGTGTGTCTCTTTCTCTCTCACTCTCACGAGGATATAGCACACCCATTGATCATCCCAGTTTGAGAGCCACCTCTCATCTAAGGCTGACATCAATGCAGTGATCCAACATCACATTCACTCAGCAAGCGCCACCTTCGGACGCCTAAGGATGAGTATTTGAAGACCATGATATCTATGCTGACACAAACATCCTGGTGTATATAGTCTTCTATATGGCTCTGAAACTTGGACTATGTATAGACGACACCTTAAGACTCTTAAGAAGTACCATCAACATTGTTTGAGAGGGATTCTCCCACATCAACTGGAAGGATCATCAAACTACCATCAGATTGGTTGAAGCAACCAATAGCACCAGCATTGAGGCCAATATCATCCAAAATCATTTCCGCTGAGCAGGTGACATGCTTAGGATGCCTGAGTTCTGATTACCAAAGCAAATCTTCATTGTCCAGCTCAAAGAAATCACTTGAACAAAAGAACAAAAGAAGCATTTCAAGAACTCCTTGCAGGTTTCCCTCATGGAATGCAACATAGATGTTAATGCATGGGAACCCTCATTCAGAAGAAACCAACATGAAGGAACTTCTTGTATGAAGGGACACAACTCTTTGACAATACCGATTGGCAAGAAGTATGGAAAAAGAACTAGGAATGTCAGTGATTAACATTGAGTGAGTTTGCTCATTACTCAAAATGAGAAGAGTTGACAATTCAACAATCACACCGATTAGTAATAAGAGTCCAAAAAGATGAAGCTTTTGAAAAAAAAACACTTCTAGTGGGCTGTTGACACCCTTGGGAGTGGTGGTCACTGATAGCATTGACATTGAGATTCTTAGGTTTGTCAGTCAATTGAAATTCCTTTGACGCACTTCCTTTTTTAATGGATTGGCAGCAATCAGAATATGATAGTCTCCCTATACCTGCAGCACAGCAGTTTTGCCTGGGGTTCCAATTCATTGACAAAACATGAAGGGTCACACAACTTAAAGTTAACTCTGTTTTCGCTTCACAGATGCTGCTAGATCTGCTGAGTTGCTCTAGCAATTTCTGGTTTTGTTTGTGTTATAACATGATCCACATTTTAGTAGGCATGGAGATAAGAGCAGGAAATGGGCTTCATTAGAGAAGTTTAGATTAAAAAGTGCATGTTAAGTAGTAAGGCTAAAAACTGGGCAGTACGAATGTGCAGTTTTATTATGTCAATCCCCAGATAAATGAATGAATGAAAGTATGCACAATGCACGCTCTAAATTGCAGTCGGAACCAAATGATATCCAGTTTCATAGCAATGTTGACATGTTTTATGTTGAACTATATAATAATAATTAGTACCTATAACTTTCCTGACATATATTCTTCTCTAAAATCTCACATATTCTCAATAAATATCCATTCATTTTACTAGTCTGGAAGCTGTCACTTTTTCCAGTTTGTCTTACAGATATCTCATAGGGAACTGAAAGTGATTTATAAAACACACACACACACACACACGAACACACACACACACACACGAACACACACACGAACACACACACACACACACACGAACACACACACGAACACACACACACACACGAACACACACATAATTATGCCTTGTTACCAAATAAGCATCCATGATTTCCAAAATAAAATCTAAATTTTCAGGGTTAATATTGAGTTAGTGTTATTGTCATCTGTACTCAAATGAGTACAGTGAAAAGTTTACCACACCATCTTAAGATAAAAAGCTATATACAGAGTCTTCAGTACAAGTTCTCAGGAAAAAAAAAGAAAAGGAAAGAAATAGGAAGCCCAGCAGGATGGATCATAAGAATAAATTAGAAAATGGAAAAATAAGCAGTTCAGAAATAGTCCTTCCAAGCCAGTTTATGCTCGCACCTATGGGCCTTGACGACTCCAGTCTGTGCAGGGCTTCACCTGTCCACAGACCCCCAAAAATCCTAAGCTGCCTCTTCTGATTTCACCGACTCTTCTGACTTGGCATATGTTGTAAATAGGACTATTTTGTGAGGTTCCCAATCCTGGTTGTTTATATATGTTAAAATAAACATTGAACGACTGTACTTTGAGCTATCTCATTCAGCATTTCTCCCCTTCTCCTTCATGGTGATATCACTGTTCTAACTATTTGTTTGCAACTGCAGATATTCTTCTGACTGCCTGGGTATAAAACCTCCATTGAAGATCAGGCATCTATTATAGAAACTGAACTACTTTCTTGAGTTGTATTGATCAGAACTTAAATGCTAAATGCTGAATTACCACATAATTAAACAACTTACAATTAATTATATGGAGGCACGTGATAGGGTCAAGACTGGTTATCCTGATGAAGGGCTTTTGCCCGAAACGTTGATTTCGAAGCTCCTTGGATGCTGCCTGAACTGCTGTGCTCTTCCAGCACCACTACTCCAGAATCTGGTTTCCAGCATCTGCAGTCATTGTTTTTACCTCAAGACTGGTTATATCACACTGATCGCCAATAGAGTCTTAGAAATCACAGATCTCATTTCATATTTCAAACTGGTACACAAGCATAATAAATTTCTCCATGCAAATTCTCACCAGATGTTCTAAGTAGTTTCTAACATTGGAAATTATGTCTATCACATCATCTCAATACAAAGCCAATCATTTTGTTCATAGATTTGAAGCATAACAAGATCAACATTATTTTGGAATCAGCAGTCACCTAAACATATAGTAGCCTTTACAAATTATGTGTGAATAAATAATTTTTTTATGCCTACAGGGAATTATCATACAATCAAATTCATGTATTGCCAAGTTTTCACAACTGTCAGAAGCTTGAAGAAATGTAAGTTCTTAATTTGTTAGTTTTTGTGAATGCAAATTCCTTCAATACTTAAAACTGAAATTTTCCTACTTTGTGAAATGGAGCATTTAACAGTGCCTTATTGTTTATCTGTTATTTAATATTCGCTGTCTTCACGCTTCAGCTTGTCTTGCAAGTTGTCATTTCTAAAAATGTTTATTTCCTTCCATATGTTCACAGGGAATGTTTGGTTACTCATATCCTTTCATTAAATGCTATTGAAAATGATAGATAATGATTGTCTAGAAGAAGCCATATCTCAAAGTGTCAACCCTCTGAATTAGCACAAGGCCTAAGCAGGACCAAGGAAGAAGCAGTCCAATCATTTATTCTTCCATGATCCAACTCAATTGATTTGTAACTCTTTCAAGTTTTATAACTGACAATTGTAAATCACAAATAATCCAAGAAAATATAGTTTTTTCCCCATACATCCGTGAGTCTGAGTTCACCAAGGGCTGTTTAGACAGCACTTTCCAAACCCACGACCACATCCATCTCAAAGGACAAGGGCAGCAAATACATGGGAACATCACCACCTGCAAGTTCCCCTCGAAACCACTCACCATCCTGCCTTGGAAATATATTGCTGTTACTTCACTGTCACGAGGTTAAAATCATGGAATTCTCTCCCTAAAGGCATTGTGGGTCAACTTACTCTACCTTCTCAAGGGCAACTAGTGATGGGCAATAAAATACTGGCCCAGCTAATGATGACCACTTCCCATTGAAGGAACTTGTAACAACTCATTTTGAAATCAGCAAATCTCGAGATTCAACCCCTCATTCTTCTCCCATAATGAAGGCAGCAGAATTGGGTTTGGTGCCGTTAATCTAGAGAAGAGGGAGCCAAACTGTTTGGCAACAGAGACAATGGAAAGGGCAAAGGTTGGATATTAAAATTACAACAGAATTAGGTTGGACTTTAATGCCTCCCAGAAAAAAGTAGTCTGGCAATATTCAAAGAATCTACATATAAAGAGTCACCCTCTTGGGCGAGATACCAGATGGTAGCTGGTACCCATGAAACCGTATACCCAAGCTTGAGCCAATGCCCTCAGGAAGAAATTGGAAGGGAAAATTGACTTTCAAGGATTAGATAATGGCAGTGTATCTTCTATTTAACATGAAGCCACTTCTTTAACGCTTGATACAAACCACTTCCGCTACGTTTTGTCTTTTCTCATGCCAAAATGATTGATATTTTTTTTCCCCTGTCCCCTGAAGCAAGAATGATGTCTTGAAACCTTGATCTCATTGTACTGTTTGTCTTTTCAGTGGCCTACAGCATAATAGAATCACTGAAATCAGAGCTGACACGTTTCAACAGCTAATGGCTCTGCGATCTCTGTGAGTAGGTTTTCACATTCTTTCCTGAAGCAGTCTTCCCAAATGAAGTTTTACTGCACTGTTGATAAGACAGAAACCCGATTCCAGGCACCAGGCTGGAACTCAATCACACAGGCAGTCATATAAAATAAGATGCTTGTGAATGCTCTTTGTAGGTATAGCATCAGTTGCTCTTTGAGTGGATGTTTAAAGTAATTGGAAAACAGTTACAAAGACACAACATTGCTTCCTCCTCTTGCCTTCAGTTCAGAGTTTTGTCCAGGCTGTAGTTTACCCTACCTGTATTCTGTCATAAATGGCCATAAACAATTGGAAAGACAAAAAAGAAATCAGCCTCCAGCATGAAATACCATAACTTGCTGCAGTAAATAAACTTTGTTCGTAGTCATTTGCGCCTTTTGTATTCATTGTCCCAATTCAACAAGCTGTGTGGGAAAGTGACTTTTTCTCACAGATGTAACCCTCAGTTACAAAACATTAACCCTTGGCAAACAATAGTTCATCGACATCTTATGTTACAAACTGACAACCCTTATTAAACTGTTTAACTGAATTTCCATAACTGTTCCTTATCCATTCCAAGTAGTTTGTGCTGTTCGATAGACAATTTCCAAAACAAAATCGAGCTTTTTTAGTATCACATTATGACATCTTTTTTTGAAAGAAGAGAAAAGGTGCATTCGATTCTCAACAACAGATATTCAAAGTACAAAATTGTTTTATTGAACATTATGTATCATTAATGAGCGGGTGATTTCTCTTTCTGAGCATACCCCACTGGGTATCAACGTAATATCTAGAAACTCATCTCCCCTTGCCAGAGCTGTCTGGACTGGGCCTTGAACACTCCATTTTCTGATTTAGCTGTAAGTGTGCTATGGCTTTGACAAAGGCTCATTGTTAAAAAAACTGGTAGGCAACATAAAAGGAAATAATAAAGGATTTTATACACAGATAAAAAGTAAAAGATTAGTTAAAATGAGGGTAGGGCTGTACAAAGATAAAAAGGAATTTGTATGAATAGTAAAGGAATGGCAGAAATATTAAAGTTCACTTTGGCTTAAGTTAAGTTAGGGTCTGCTGAAGGTACGTTTTTGAGTGCGCTGATAATGGCCCAAATCTGTTCTGGGTTCGTATCCTGTATTTGCCACCCCCCTTAAACAAAAAAAAGCCTACTTACCTTTCTCCAATCTTATGATCTGATTTTTCAATGGAAGGTATTTCCAAACTCACCAAACATAAAATTCTTAAAGAAAAGCAAGGGAGAGAATCTTCACAGAACCCCCTTTTATATGGCCCTAGTTGCTGTATTCTGGTAAACAAGAAATTTAAGCACCTCAAAGCTTCTTTGAAAACCTACCTAGACACGATAAGTATGTTAAGTAAATGGATAAGGGAATAAGCTAGCAGATGAATGTGGTAGTTGATGTATGGGCTGGTAAAGTGACAGTTGGGTAGGGTGGCAAGTGGTAAGATGGGTAAATGGATCAGGAATAGTGGAGTAGATTGGGGAGGTAGTATTCAGAGTTTCAGTGGGTCATACGTCAGGTCAAAGGTGAGGGAGGGGAGTTACCAGCATTTGTGTCTGTTGTTCTTGTGGATGAGTCAAAGGTTGGGATGTGAAGGAGCCAGGTGACAAGATCAGGTGAGGGACAGAGTCAGAGGATCAGGAATAGTCGTGAAGTTGAGTACGAGGTGTATGATTTATACCCATTCAGGCAATATAAGTGGTTTTAATCTGTTTAATGTTTTCTATGTAGGGAGGTGCTGGCATAATGGTAATGCCATTGTATTGTCATTAAGCTAGTGTGCAGGGAGCATGGGTTCGAATCCAACCATAGCAGATAGAGATTTGATTTCAGTCAAGGAATCTGAAGTTTTTAAAAAAAACTAGCCCAATGGTGTCCTTGTAGCCAATGTTTTAAAAAGTCTTGTTCACTAATGTCATTTTAGGGAAGTAAATCTGTCCTTCTTACGTAATCTGGCCTACAGATCTACAGCAATGTTGTGGACTCTTGGCTGCCATCTGGACAGTTAGGGATGGGCAAAAGGGCTGCCTTCATGCTTATCTCCCATTAATTTTATTTTAAAACGTTGAGGTAAACATGTTAAAACTGCCCAGAATCTCCAGTTCAGAGTCAGATTTTTTTCATGTAGTCTTGGAGAAGATAGAAATTGCCCAGCAATAGTTCAGACTTCCAGAAAAATATCTAAAAAGTCATTATGAGGCGACGTCTGTGAAGTCCCAACCTGCATTTTAGTCTACACAATAACCAGCAGTTTGGAGATCGGAGAAATCTGGGCCAAGTCACTCCTCTGATCAGTAGAATTACTTAAATTATTATGTCCTTGCAGGATAATGGTATTTGGAATTAGTAAGGCAAGGAGAGAGTGGAATTCTCAGAATAAAATTCACTTGTGATTCAGATCTAATCACATGGAGGTAATTTTAACTTGGTCAGTGGTCAGACAATGAAAGGTATTGGGCCCAATTGTAATTCTGTCAAAGATTTAAAATCTCCATCTGAATCAGTAGTTGACTAAAATGTGCTTGAATTTTCTTTACACAAAGTCAAAGGAAAGGAAAGTTAGGAGGAGCACATACTATCAATCATAGTGAATAACTCATCCAGCTCTTTCTGGCTCCACAAATCAATTTTGTTTTAGTATTCTCAGCATAGAAGTAAACCTATCTTTTTAACCCATGGTATACAATGCTCGCATTAATGGTCAACCTCAATTTTTCACCCTACAAAACAAATGTTTTAGTTACCAGTACTTTATGACTGGGTGCAAGGGATCAAACTGGTGATACCTACTGTGTTGAGAAGGTGCCGTAGGAGTTTAAGACATGGCCACATGGAGCTTAAGAACATTTCCTGATCAGAGGCCTATCAGACTTATTGGCTCAGATCTTTTCAGTCTCCACACAGAGCAGACACCTTGTGATAAACTTAGTGAACGCCCACACCTAGGCCAACAGCAATACTTTTATACTGCACCTATAAATTGACCCTCAATTTCAGAGGAATATTTCAAGACTTCAAAGCTCAATTTATATCCTGACATCAATGGTAATTGTTGACTAGCAGTTTCTGTTTTATTTCAGATTTTCAGCACATGCAGTACTTTGCATTTGATGACCAGGCTTAATTGAGAGGCAACATTAGAAAATTTAGTGTTTTTATCATTTTTAAAAAGTAGTGGTAAGAAGAAATCTAGTAGAAGGCATCAAATCTATCAGGCTTCATTGATAAAGTTATGAGGTAGGACTAAGTGGGAAGCTATTTACGCTGGCCATTGAGTTATTAGCTAAAAGGTATAAATTCAAAACCAACATTAAAAGAGTAGAGGAAAATGTTCAAAAATTTGTTTTATGCAGAGAGGCATTGGGATAGAGAATGTTCTGCTGGAAAAAGTTTTGAAAGTAAAATTCATAATAGTCTTATAAATGTGACATAAGTAGTATTTATATTTTTTAAAAATGTAAAAGATTATAGGGACAGGGCAGGAGAATTGGAATATGAAACTGGTGCTGACATAACATACTGAAAGGCCTCCTTGTTTACTATTTTACTCTATGATCCAAGTATAAGCTTATTTGCACTCAAGAGTTTTGTGAAAACTATTTCTGTTCATCATATACTGTTAGGGGCAAAAATATTTCTGGGTTACTGTCAGTTAGGAGTGGTTAGCCCTGTAGTTACATGCTATGTAAAGATCATATGTTTTCAGTATATGCAGTGATGGACAATTCCTTGGTAATACTTCATAGCTTACAGTTGAATTTCTGTTCATTTTACCTGAGTTCATTTTCTTGCCTATAAATGTTCATGTTCATTGGCCTCCACATTGGAATTTTGCTCAAGGCTACCTCAGAATAGGTGATGATCAAAGTTATATTTGAGGCTAAAAGTCAGCAAGTTCTTGATACCAGAATCTAACATTTTGAATTAGTACGACCTGCACCTCAATATCCTGCATGAAATGTTATACAGCTCACACTACATGTAATATGACTTGTGATGAAATTGTAGTATTTCAAACTATAAATTAGATATTTACCTAATAATGTTTTTTTTTCACTCCAGAGATCTTAGCTGGAACAAAATAGCTGAAATTCATCTTGATGCCTTTGCTTCATTACGTTCTTTAACAAAGCTGTAAGTGTTCATTTTTAGTGTTTTTAAGTAAAATGTTATACTTCTCATAGCATTGCAGATTTAGCTTCCAATAATAAGAAAACTGTTTAAAATTTAACATTATTACTTTTAAATAAATGTAAAGAAACTGTAATGTGATAAAATATCTATTGAGTGGTCTAATCATTATGGTTTCTTTTCACTTTCTCTATCTCTCACCTCATGATAGCATTCAACCATTTTCTGTCTATTGTACAATCTGGAGTATCAAGTGCCTTCCAACTACAATTTGTTTGATCAAGCCAGGCCATCATTTTGCACTACCCTCCGTGAATTTAAGTTTCAGTGATAGAAGTATTCAGTATTTAAATAACATTTTTATCAGTGATATTGAAAATATGGAAACTGATGGATTGACAGAAGAAAATTGAATTATTTCAAAGTCATGTTAAATTGTTTCTCTTGTAAAACGCTAGCAAAATTTAAAAGAAGCAGCCACACTTAAGAATTCAATTAATAATTTAACAAATATTTTAAAAAAGAAATGGAAGCAAAAAATATTTCACCTGAATGACAAAATTCTGTAGTTGATCAGACCATTATTTACATTTCATCACAAAGTTGGTAGTGATAATCCTACAGTTCACTTGTTGACTATGTACTTCATATGAATAATCACTGGTGTAGACAAAATTGTTCACAGAGTGTATACTCAGTTCCAGAATTATACAATGTGCATTCAGATATGATTGGTTGAATAAACGATTGCTCACAGGCCCCTCACTCATTTGATGTGAGCAGGGAATATGAGAGATTTCCACCATTCTCAGGCAGTTAAAAGGATGAAAAAATAAGCTGCACACGGGACACAAATAAAATAACAACTTACGAAATGATTTTGCAATCACTTGGGTAATTTTCATGGCCCTAATTGTAATTGTAAGAAGAACTCAACTTATCCATTCTTTCCTCACTGCAATCTGACAGTTTGCAATTTTAATCTGAAGGCAGCAAGGAAAGGGTGATCTTTAAACATGCACCTCAGGCCTTGATGGCATGATTGGTGCTTGATCTGTTTTGACTGGAGCTGAAACTGCAAAATGGTGCCATCAGGCCATCAGGCCAAACCTGACGAAACTGAAGGCTCTGACAAACAAAGAAAATTTTCACATTTAGTTGTGAACCCAGATAGCTCCTTTGAGCTGCACAATGAAACATTAGTCTTCCCATTTCCTGCAGTTCCCTCATTGTCCCCCTTCAATCACATTCACCCCTGCCTTGTATCCCTTCACCAGTTAATTAACTGACAATTACCAACGTTTGCACATATGGGTACTGTCAACACCCAGTCCTACCTACAACACAGGACAGTCGTGGCTGCTAGTACCAAGTACTTTGACTTTAGAAGTAGAGAGATTTTGTTTACTTAGGTGGGTCTCCCCAGTAGAGGCAACAGTCATAGGCACTAGTTCTGTGATGAAAAGAGATCATAGTAACTTGCAATGGAAACATCTGTAAATAAATCAGGATCTCATGTGTTATCAGAATATTCAATTCATCACAAATTAACCTTTTAAATGCAAACCTTCAATATATCTATTATTGACAGGGACCTGACCTTCAATCAACTTTCTTCCCTCCCTTTGAGTGGTCTAAGTGGATTGACGCACCTGAAGCTCAAAGGAAACCTGGCATTATCAGAATCCTATTCAGAAGACAGCTTTCCCAAGCTAAGGTAGAAAAAAATAATTTATTAAAAGTCAATCGTAATTGAGAATGCTTCATTTCTAGACATTGAAACATTTACCCTCTGGTGCAGAACAAAATAGAAATTGTTTTCTTTTGTTCGTGTGACACTTTATACTGTCTATTTAACAGAAGTGTTCTTGATCTACAGAAGTGACGTTAGCTTAAAGGGACACCATTTTGCATCTGTGTAAAAATATTGCCCCTCATGTCTTTTTTAATCTCTCTCCTCTCACCTAAAAATACGCCCCCTAGTCATGAAATCCTCCATTCTAGGGAAACGACATCTACCATTAACCCTATCTGTACGCCTCATGATTTTATTCTCGATTTGAATGTGAATGTGGAACTAGCAATAAAAGTCATGGCAATCATATTAGATTAGATTCCCTACAGTGTGGAAATGGGCCCTTCGGCCCAACAAATCCACACCGACCCTCTGAAGAGCAGCCCACCCAGACCCATTCCCCTACATTCACTCCTGACTAATCCACCTAACACTATGGGCAATTTAGCATGGTCAATTCACCTAACCTGCACATCTTTGGACTGTGGGAGGAAACCACAGACACAGGGAGAATGTGCAAACTCCACACAGACAGTTGCTCAAGACAAGAATTGAACCCAGGACCCTGGTGCTGTGAGGCAGCAGTACTAACCACTGAGCCACCGTGCCGTCCCAATAACCTGAAATTACTTTTATTCAATATTGTAAGCAATAATATAAAAAGATTAATTCAGGGAATTCTACATTCTAAAGTTTTAAGGAACAATAAATTTAAACTTAAAGAACTTTATGTGATGAGTTCAAACCAAACAGGAGAAATCCAAGCAAGTAACTTTTTGTAACCAATCATAACCCTTAATTTAAATGTGAAACATAAGAAAAAAAATGCAGAACTTTGTGGTGAAAGAATTGCACTGATGTTTTTTGCTTACTGCATAAGAGTTGCACAACTCATTGTTCAAGAGGCAATTTTACTTCAAATCATTTCACTTCCGCTTGTCTTGTAATTGCTTAATAAAAAAAAGAATTAAGGTGAAAAATAGATTATTTGGACATATAAATGCTAGACATAAAAAGCAGTTCAGGCAGCATAAGTGGAGGGTGAAAGAGAATGTGTACTCGTGGTCTGTCACCTCCCCACAGAACAGTGTTACGCCTACACTGCACTAATATACCAAGTGAATGGCAATGAAGGCTGGATATCTCACTCCTGAGTTGGGAGCACAGGTAGGAAACTCACCTGCCCTCAAACCATCAGATTTTTGGTTGAGCAACAGGTGCCTATTGGAGGGGATGGCAAGTGTGGAGGGGAGCTGTTTTAAAGGCCTGATTCATTGCTGTGTATTTTCTTTCCACCTGCAAAAGCAATGCACTGAAAAGCCCTCTGCCAGAATTGAAATGCATAGTACCAGGGGAATCTGGCCCCAAAACTCCTCAGGTCACTCTGGTTACCATCATGACTGAATTTGCCAGTCAGACCATCTCATAAGTTGAATGGAATGAAATGCTGAGGATTTGCTCCTCCAATCACTTGCTGCTTCTTTCCTGTTCTTGATGCTAACAGGCTCATTATTGTCCTTGTCATCAATGCTGAGTTTGACCAAGTATGGCAAAGCTAAAGTTAATAGGAATTGGCAAAAACCTTCCATTGCTTGGAGTCATACATAGTACAAACAAACATGCTTGTGATTGTTTGAGAGCATCTCTGCAGGAGCACCTCATGATTGGTCCTCGGTCCTATCTTCACCTGCTTCAGCACAAACTTTTCTCCATCATAAGGTCAGAAGTAGGAATGTTCATTGACGATTACAGAATGTTTTTAAAATTAGATTACCTACAGTGTGGAAACAGGCCCTTTGACCCAGCAAGTCCACACCGACCCTCCAAAGAGCAACCTATCCAGACCCATTCCCCCTGACTAATGCACCAAACACTATGGGCAATTTAGCATGGCCAATTCACCTAACCTGCACATGTTTGGACTGTGGGAGGCCACTGAAGTACCCGGAGGAAACCCACACAGACCCGGGGAAAATGTGCAAACTCCACACAGACAGTTGCCTGAAGCAGGAATTGAACCCAGGTCCCTGGTGCTGTGAAGCAGCAGTGCTAACCACTGAGCTGCCCCTTAAGCCAGGGAGACACAGGGAGAATATGCAAACTCCACACAGACAGTTGCCCAACACAGGAATTGAACCTGGGTCGCTGGTGCTGTGAGGTAGCAGTGTTAACCACTGTGCCACTGTGCCGTTTTGTTCAACTGAACTGTTAATCCAGAGACACAAGTAATGTTCTGGGAACCTGGGTTCAAATCTGGCCATATCAAATGGTGGAATTTGAATTCAATAAAATCCTGGAATTAAGAGTCTAATGATGACAATGAATTCATTGCCAATTGTCAGGAAAAACCTATCTGGTTCTTTTGGGGAAGGAAACTGCCGTCCTTACCTGGTCTGGCCTACATGTGACTCTAGACCCACGGCCATGTGGTTGACTTTTAACTGTCCTCTGGGCAATTAGAGATGGGTAATAAATGCTGACCTGGACAGTGATGCCCTCATCCCATGAATGAATAAGAACAAAATAAATTCTAAGCTACAGCAAAGTTGACAGACATCTGTCCTCAATGCATTGGCCTTCCTCATGCTGTTAAGGCAGCAATTAGCCAAAAAAAAACTATGGACATAATTTTCCACTGCTAGAGGTGAAGAGGAGGGAATATAATTGAGTGAGTAGGCCTTGGAAGAAACACGCCCACTGTTTTCCATCTCAGCTGGAAGCGCCATGAGCAATCTTCTCAGCCTTGCTGTCAATTGGGGCCCTTAAATGTTCACTGAATGGCCATTTAAGAGCCTCACCTTCATAGCTCCCTGATCACCTCATTCTCTGGTAAGCAATAAAGGTGGTTATTTTTCTGGCCAGAAACTGTGGCAACCTGCCCACTCAATTTGAAGGTGGTGCTCCACTTGCTCAAATCTAGGATCGCTTGAAGGCAAGTACAAGGAGCCATAGCACAGTGTCAGAAATTCACCCACATGCCCTTGCCTCTGAATCCCCACCCCAAGTAACGAGTATAAGAAGTACTTAACCTTTTCCCACTTGATCTCCTGAAGAGTAGGCTTGGGCTGGTGAAGTTTAGGACCCAGATGTTGTCAACCTTTGATTTACTGGCAGTGTCCTGGGACCCGAGGCCTCTGATTCACAGAGAAATGCTCTTGTCCGCTCTTAATAAGCTAATTGTTGGGCATTTGGATGGGGTTTCTTGGTGTTGGGATTGGCTGCTTCACCACCATCAGACCTAAACCAAAAGTGGCAAAATTGCATCTGATGATATTTCAAACCAAGTTTTTCTGACCAATGTGGCTTATGGTAACTTAGCAGTTGTAACATAAAAAAATAATAAAAATAATAGTAGACTCGGGAAAGGTCTTGCAGCAATATAAGTACAGTTGTCCAAATTTGTGTTTTTCAAATCAGCAAGGCTTTAGTACACAGTGTATTTGTGGAAATCAGAGGGGAAAACAGATGAAATTATTGAACTAACTCTCTCCTTTGACAGGAAGAACCATTCATATCGCAATTTAAATATACAAGAGCACCTTTGCCTGTAGGAAAGCAGAGTACATCATGCAAACAAACTAATGTCCAATTACGATTTCACTGCTATCCTTGAAACAAATCTAAACAGTTTTTTTTAGCTGTCTAATGATATTGTTGATGTATAATATTACTTTGTGTATTTAGATTTATAGTCTTTACAGCTTATAAATTAATTGTAAAGTTTGTGTCTTGTATTGCAGAGTGTTAGAAATGCCTTATGCTTATCAGTGTTGCGCATATGGATCCTGCAAAAATAATTACAAGCAGTCTAACCTTTGGGATGCAGAGGCTACACTCAGTGATGATGAAGATGTCCAGAAAAGAACTATGGGTGTTTTTCCTGTCCCACCAGACAGCAACTGTAAGTATAATAATATTGTTCCAGTTGCGTTGTTATAAAAAAGTTCATAGACACACTGGAGAAGGTGCAAAGATAGACATCAATTATAGTAGAACTGGCTGTATGTACATATTAGGAGAGGATTGGCTAGGTCACTTTTCTGTTGAAAACAAGAAGACTGAGGGGTTCCCTACTAGAAGTCTCCAAAGTTATGAAAGGTTTTAATAAAGTAGATACAGAGAGAATGGTCAAGCTATTCCAATTAACATTTGAACAAATTTGATCAATGATACTCTTACTTATGTTAATCACTTTCCGGCCAACATTCCAAATTTGACCTGACCTGAATGCATTCATTGGAGGAAGTCCACTCAGTACAGCAGTAGGGTGCAGACCAAGACAGGTCTCTTAAAAGATCCCTAAGGCACTTTGATAGCAGCTGAGGAAAGTTAGGTATGTAATAGTTGAGGGCTAATGAGGCAGGTAAGTGACTGCAGGGTGCAAAGTGGAAGAGATAGGTAAGGTGCCAGTTAAGAGAGATGGTTATATTGCCAGGCGGGTGGCTTTAAATCTGCCTCTTAGTCAGGTGGCTGCACAAAGGTATCATGAGCCATGGTCACAGTGGTTAGTTCTTGTCCCCCAGTAGCCAGGCTTGTGAGGCACCCAGAGACTCAAAAGCAGCTGATACACAAGTGTGCTCCAGAATGTACAAATATTCAGATCACCTGAGCATTAATCACGTGAAATGCTTTCCTGTTTATTAATTCTGCTGCACTGCGACACGCAGTATGTGCAGTTAATGGCACCTCAGGGGACCCAGCTATGTTTCTGAATCCAGTTGCCCGGGCTGCAGCACTGACCTACTCTTGGGAAAACTGTGACTGTGCCCAGATGGCATTGATCATTGTCCTGATACACTTCTAGGGGCACAACTGAGAGATCCCATACAGGTCACCCATTGCTCACTGGAAGGATCCAGTCAAGCAGCAGTGACCTTCACAACCACCAGCAGAAGATGGTCTCCTATTCCTGAGCCTCTCAGGTCCCATTCAGCATCCAATATAGTTTGATTCTGTGTCCCAGCACATACAGAGCTTTCATCGGCACTTATTCATCCCTAGGATATGGAGTTGGACCTTAAAAGCCCTGGCCCTCCTGGACATTCTGGGGCCCTGTGGTTGTGACTTTTCCCTGAAATGGGTGCTCCTCATCCTCCGCTTTACTGCTGCTCCTGGGCTTGCTGTTGGCCCTGTTCCTCCTGCATTTTCCTTCACATTCTTAGAAGGGCAATTGCAGCGACATGTGACCAGTGACAGGATCCAAGACGCTCAATGGAAATGACCTAAAATGGGAACTGAAGAAGCAAAAGAGTTTCTCAGACGTCAGTCATTGGCAACTGTAATAACTCAGGAAACCTGACTGTA
This sequence comes from Chiloscyllium punctatum, assembly GCF_047496795.1. Taxonomy (NCBI): domain Eukaryota; kingdom Metazoa; phylum Chordata; class Chondrichthyes; order Orectolobiformes; family Hemiscylliidae; genus Chiloscyllium; species Chiloscyllium punctatum. The sequence continues at coordinate 6,216,457 of NC_092783.1, read as the reverse complement.
AAGGAACATCCTTTATTATTAGACTCCACATGAAACTCACTGATCTTGGCATACATAGTGTAGTCCCAGCCCAGGATAGATACTTCTGCAGACTCATCCTTGAGTGACATTCCCACCGACTTGGGTCTTTTTTTTTAAACTTAATCTATTTTTCTAATCAACCTGTACAGAGATGTTATTATACACCTCTGGAACTGGTCGGACTTGAACCCAGGCCTTCTAGTCCAGGAATAGTGGCACTACCATTGTGCCACAAGAGGGCCTTATAGGTGTGCTTTATAATCTTTTTGAACTCATGTTTCTAATCAACCAGTTCAGAGATGTTATTACACCCCTTTGGAACAGGTGGAACTTGAGCCAGGCCCCATGGCTCAAAGGTAGGGATGTACTACATCAGGTGATGAGTTCCACTTGGGCAGGCCATTGCCTGTTGCTGAGGGAACTCATACTCACCGAACTCCACATGGATATTAATTAAGTGATTCTCCTTGGGCCTTAGGGGGTTAATACAGTAGCACACCCTGCAGATGAAGGCTGAGCACACTCCTCCACACAGTGAGACATGCTACTCCTGAATAACAAGAGACATGTTCTATCATCCATCTACATGCAGCCATGGTGAAGGTGTCATCCCAACTGAGTGGTTATCAAGAAGAGAATCACCAGAACTCCATAGATCTGCAGCATAACCTCACGGCTCTTTTGCATAATCAGATAAAGATGCAGAACAGAAAGTTTAGAAAGAACAAGCAGATCTTGCTCCCTTGGTGGTCATGCTAAACCCTGCCCTGAGCTAAAAAGAGGAAGCTAGGTTAAAGCAATGATATTCAAATATTGCTACCACCTCCCTCCATATCATTATTGCCAAGATACCAGCCTAAACCCCACCACCTCTGTTTTATTCCTTTCCGTGCAGGGCCAACTCCTTGATATTTTCCTCATGTTTCTTCAGTTTACTAGACATAATTCTCACACAAATTGACTTGTTTTTACCTTATTGCTCTACTGTTCCATTGTGCCTTTAGATTTATATAGTCTGACTGCAGCAAATCTCTGACAACTTTCCAGATATTTCCCAACCTTCACTACTCCCCCAACCCCCTCCGTATTCCAACCTTCCTCACCTGAAGCTCACCCTTGCATGATTTCTTAAGTGACACTCCCTGCTGGAAACTCTGTAATCATGGAGTCATTGTTTATGATCAAAACCACAATAATAATGCAGTGTTTATACGTTAAAAGGGTCACTTTTTCGGAGAACAGCGTTCATCAGAGTTGACCACCAACTCTGATGAGCATACAAACTAGAAGCAGAAAGAGGCCACTTGGACTCTTGAGCCTGGTCTACTATCCAATAATGTCAGAACTGATTGGATAACTCCATATTCCCATCTAACCCCAATACCCTTACATTACTTACTAATCAACCATCTATCTACCTCTGCCTCAAAAATATTCAAAGAACTGCCTTTTGGGAAGAGAGAAAAATCATTCTCTTCTCTCTCTTAAATGAATGACTGCTTATTTTTAAACAGTGACCATCTAGCTATGGGTTTCTTCCTTTCCACACCAACCCTTTAATGTAATATCTGTTATGAAAATATTTTACCCAATATGTTGCTCAAAAGTGAATGTGATGTTTTATTTTTTTGCTGGCTCTGCTAAAATTCTCATGAAATCATCTGCTAACATTATTTTCTTCTTTCAAAAATATACAGTTTACCTAGATATGGATGATTTCCAGTTCGATGTGGACGATCCTAAACTGCATCCCAGTATTCAATGCACACCTACTCCAGGTGAGTCACCAAAATGCTTGCAACACTCCAAAAGCAAAAGAAATAAATGCAACTGAAATACCTAGTTCCAGATAAAATAGCAACAATATCCAAATACACCCAAACACACCCCAACTTTTGACTGATCCCATTTTTGCTAATAGAGGAAAGATGGACAGGTGTAATTCCAGTTTCCTCCCACAGTTTAAAGATGTGCAGGTTGGGTGGATTGGCCATGCTAAATTGCCAATAGTGTCCAGGAATGTGTAGGTTAGGTGGATTAGCCATGGGAAATGCTGAGTTACAGGGATAGAGTAGGGGGCATGGGTCTGGGTGGGATGCTCTTCAGAGAATTGGTATGGACTTGATGGGCTGAATGGTCTGCTTGTACACTGTGGGGATTCTATGATTCTATGAATTCATGAAAGAAAAAAAGAGGCCAAATTCAGCAAGTGAGGACTGCAGATGCTGGAGAATCAGGTTTGAAAAGGTTGAGTTGGAAAAGTTGAGCAGGTCAGGCAGCATCTGAGAAGCAGGAGAAGCGATGTTTCATACATGAGCCCTTTATGTCAGAGTGCTGAGTTCAACCAATACCAGTTTGATGGTTTTAAGGGCTAGTCCACGAGGTGGAGATCACAAATGTATGGAGCCAATGTAAATGTTCTTGAAGTGTGAATAACGTCTGTTTAACTTTAATGACTTGGTGGTTTAAAGTATCCTCTTTAAACTGGCTGAAGTTGTAAGTGATTATTTAAAAACAAACCGCTGGTTCGAATAGGTGGCATAGTTTTGTTTCAGCAGTTCTTTGAGATTTCTTCATTAATATGTCCCTGATGGCTTCTCATTGTGAATGTTTGGCTGAATTACAAATGCTATAATAACCTCAGCAAGATTTTTTCTGAGTTCACAGTTTGATTAATAGCTTGGAGAGACTATTAAAGGATTCAATATAAACAGAAGTTAGTATTTTAATATAAATTCAAAACAAGATTTGAAAGCTGTCATTGTTTCATGATTTAGATTCCTAGAAGTTTATTTTATTTCATGTTTACATGGCTCCTGATCTCTTCCTTTAGTGGATACTTATTGAGTGACAGTGGAATTGGCATACATGAGTACAATGTGGAAGGCTGGGAAGTGGATAGGTTGTGGTCATGAGATGGCATTCAGTTGAGATGTAGGAAATTCAAGTTGAAACTAAGTTGGCATGCAAAGTATGTAATGTTGAAAGTGTGGTGCTGGAAAAACACAGCAGGTCAGGTGCATCTGAGGGGCAGGAGAATCAAAGTTTCAAGCAAAAGTACTTCATCAAGAATGATGCTGGGAACCAAGGGGGTGGTGAGGTAAATGGGAGGGGGTGTGGGGCTGGGGGGGAAGATAGCTGAGTACGCGATGGGTAGACTGAGGTGAAGGTACTGGTGATAGGTCAGAGGAGGGTGGAACAGATAGGTGGAACGAGGATGGACAGGTAGGACAGATCATGAGGGTGGTGCCGAGTTGGAAGTTGGTGCCGTTAGTGTGGATCACAGCATCAATGTGGATTTCACCAGTTTCCTCATTTCTCCTCACCCTACCTTATCCCATTTCCAACCTTCCAACTTGGCACCACCCTCATGACCTGTCCAACCTGTTCATCTTTCTGCCAACCTATCCACTCCACCCTCCTCTCCAACCTATCACCATTATCCCTACCTCCATCTATCTATCATACACTCAGCTACCTAGCCCCAGTCCCACCTTCCCCCCCCCCCTCCCCCCCCCCACCACTCCCATTTATCTCACCACTCCCTTGGCTCACAGCCTCATTCCGAATGAAGGGCTTTTGCCCGAAACATCGATTCTCCTGTCCCCCCCTTGGATGCTGCCTGACCTGTTGTGTTTTCCAGCACCATACTCTTGACTCTAATCACCAGCATCTGCAGTCCTCGCTATCACATATGCAAAGTATGTAAATCATTCAGGTTGGGAGTGTGAGTTAGAAAGGCTAAAATCATTTACAACAACTGGGACCAAGTTCCAGCCAATGAAGCTCATACTTCTAGCCAACCTGCGTCCATCACCTCCTGGCATCTATCCTGCATCTACCCCTAAAATCCATGAATCACTGCACCTTTTAACCAAGAGAGTTAAAATCATTTGGGAAATTTCCAGACCTGAGCTAGCAATCTGGACAGCCAAATCCCAGTCCATATTCTAGCTTCAAGCAGAAAATATGAAATGTCTGTAACCTTGCACCACACATGTGATTTTGAAAAGTGGTTAAAATATGTCAATGAAAAGATGCAACAAACTGAGTAAAATAAGTTACAGAAAAGTTTGTATTCTTATTTCAGTATTTCTAACATTACATTGTTAAAATCATTGCAGGTCCGTTTAATCCATGTGAATATCTTTTCGAAAGTTGGATAATACGCCTTGGAGTTTGGGGCATAGTTCTTATCTCTGTGGTATGCAATGGACTAGTCATCGCAACTATATTTGCATCATCCAGCTACCTATCTCCAGTGAAGTTTGTGATTGGTCTGATAGCAGGAGCCAATATGTTGACAGGGTTGTACAGTGGAACCTTAGCAATTGTTGATGCAATGACCTTTGGGCAATTTGCAAAGCATGGTGTAAAATGGGAAACTGGCTTGGGCTGCAGAATAACTGGATTTGTATCCGTATTTTCCTCAGAAGCATCCATATTGTTCCTGACTCTTGCTGCTGTCCAGTGCAGCATTTCTGTGTCTTGTGTCCGTGCTTATGGAAAATCGCCATCTTTCAGTAGTGTGAAAATTGCTGCTTCTTGCTGCATGGTACTATCATTTGGTGCAGCTGCACTGCCTCTGTTCTCAGTTGGAGAATTTGGGACTTCACCTCTTTGCCTCCCATCTCCTATCCCCGATGGAAAACCTTCCACTCTCGGCTTCATGGTGGCTCTAATCATGATGAATATCCTCTGCTTCCTTGTTATAACTGGGACATACACCAAACTTTACTGTGACCTAATGAAAGGTGAATTTGACAGCATCTGGGATTGCGCCATGATTAAGCATGTAGCTTGGCTGATCTTCACCAACTGTATCCTATATTGTCCTGTGGCCTTTCTCACGTTTTCTTCCCTGCTTAACCTTTTCTTAATCAGTCCAGAAGTAATTAAATCAATCCTGCTGCTGGTCCTCCCACTGCCTGCTTGTCTAAATCCTTTGCTTTATCTGTTATTCAACCCACATTTCAAAGAGGATCTTCGCATGCTCCGTGAGTATAAATGGCAGAAAAGGTGCCGATCAAAACAAGGCAGCATAAATTCCCTCACTTCCGAAGACATGGACAAACAGTCATGTGATTCCACCCTAGCACTGATGACCTTTGCGGATAATGAAATCATTCTTGATTCAACTGACGGGCTTGGAGTTCTAGCAAGTCATCGTAAGATGATGGAGGCCTATCCATTTTCTCCTGTAACTCTAATTCCATGCCAACAGAGGAAAGGCAATGGTAAAGACGAGAACTATTCAACACGACAGTCTTTCCTCACTGATGAGGAGCTGTTGATCACTTCAGAGAAAACAGAACAAGCCCACAATAACATTCAGATCAGCCTTTATCCAACCAAAGGACCTTCCTTCACATCTCATGTATAAATATCTGAACTAAGTAATCCCAAGAGAGGCACAAACCCCCTGGGAATTACATAATGAAACAAAGAACTGGATGAGGTAACATTGAACAGTTAAGTGGAATTACAATATTGGTGACACCTATGAGTAGCTGTTCAATCATTCAGCAAAGAGAACTGCCATAGATTTAAGTAAAATAATGGATGGTCAGGGGTAAGTTACAGATATGAACTGGTCTTCAGATGGTTTGTGGCTGGTCAGTGTGTGAATAACAAAGTTACACCTATGAGCCTAAAACCAATGAACCACTTATTTTATAGGCTTATAAAAGTCACTGTACAATGTTAAGAAATAATGTCTTTCACAGTGTTGATTTCATTAAAGGGAAAATTCATTAGCACTTGAATCATGAGACTCCTAATGATCCAATGTAAATGTATACCGTGTTGAAAACATGAATGGAATTTGATGGCAGCTTGCTGAGTTATATGACAATATAATGCCATATATACTCTTCATTATATTTTTTACACTATTAAGTCTTTTGGTAGATTTGACAAATTACTCCAGCAGAGGAAAGATAGTTGAATTGTTGATCTCACATATTATCATATTCTGATAGGAAAGCATGAGTACATGATGGCTTTAAAATACTGATTTTTTTTATATTTTGATATCTTGGTAGAAGTGAAAGTTAAATGAACAATAGAAATATATTTATTACAATAGGAACTTTCTGCATAGAAACACTATAAAGCCTACATTTCTATACAATTGGACAGCACAACAAACCATGTATAGTAAAACTACCTCTTACTAGTACACTATATAAACCCTTTACTGACAAAAAGGTTGCTTTTTATAAGAACTGTTTAAACTGCTTAGTTGTAAAAATATAGAAAGTTATTTGGATGTACATATACATGTACTGTACTCTGTTTTTAAGAGGCTAAAGTTAGTAAATTTATGTCAGAGTAAATAATTCTTTGTCATACACTTTGTCATAAATTAATGTATTCAGAGCTCTCCATTACATTTTTATTCTTTGTTTCCATTTTTCTTTTGTTTAACTGTAGAAATTAAGGCAAGCAACAACAAGGCTTCAATGGAGCAGCATGCTATCTGTCTTCTAAAGTACTTGTAGATAAAATAAAGCTTTAACCAACAGCAATGCTGGTCTCTTAATACACTGATTTAATTTAGTGTTATTCAGGATCTTTCCTGTTTTCTAATCAAATCTATCAATAGACAAGGAGAAGCCATTAATATTATTTGTCACCAGACAATGCTTGTTGTTGCTGGCTAAGATACAAAAATATTTTAAATGATCAATTGATCATTTTTTAAATTATAATTAAATTGAATATTGATAAAAGGGAAACAAATGACCTATTACTCCAATCTAGCCAGTTTTCTTCAATTTAAGTGTAAGCAATCATGCACTAATGTTTATCTAATATAAATGTTTCCTGCCCTTGGTAATGTCTACAATATAAGTAGACTGCTGGGGGCAGTCATGTTGCAAACCCACTCAATATGAAAAAAATCCATGGTCAACATAGTTTATAATCTGCATCAAAAATACAATACACGATGAGTTAAAAGTCTGAGAAATTATATATATATTGATAAAATGACTGAGTTTGTTAGAGTTCCTTAATTACTGCATGCAGTGAAATTTGATTAAAAGTATACCTGTTCCAAAGAGATCATAGGATCGATGTTCCACCGTATTTCTGCCAAGCAATATTTTAAACTTACCAAGTCCTTCAACTTATGATCATATATTAAAATGAATTATTGATAATTAACAGATATTAGAGGGGTATGGTATCAGATATATGCTAATTAGTGACAGAAGGTTTTAAATAGCTTGCACCAACTCACTAGACAATTATATGGTGGATTTACAAATAAATTCACTGTGGTTCGTTACTGACAGAATCTGACTATGTAGTGTTACAGACCTATTTGTGACCTGCAATCCCTTTTGAGGATGACTAACTGGTGGGAACTTGGCTTTTTCTTCAGAGGTTAACGGGATAATGAAAAAATTATTGAAGGTCAAAATATCACTTTGTATGGGAAATGGAATGAAGGCAGCTACCTAGTATGCATTGTAACAGACATATCAAGCTGAATAACTAAATTCTGTACTGAAATTTATCTGATTCTTTTAACTGTTTCATTCTTTTCTGCACTAGTGTAATCAATAGCAACAATAACCTTAAACTAATTACTGCCCAGGTTGTATTACATATAAGCTTACTTTCTGACCCTCTTGTGATGCATTTGACTCCCATTTCTGTCGGACATGGGAATCCATCAAGTCTAATTGGGATGAAATTTTCAATGCTTAGCTATGTTGCTCAATGAGATGCCCTGTTACAGTGAAGTATGTCCATAACAGGTTTAGAGGAAATTACTTGGTCTGGTTTATCCCATAGCTTCAGCACTGCTGGTATGGAGGGAGTACTGGCAATAATGGCTATTGGCTCAAGTCCCAGTGTTTGATAAAATGAATATGTAGGCAAGACCAATTGGGACAGTTAAATACAAGTTTAAACTTTCTGGGCTCACCTAGTAACCTGGCAAGTTTATCCAATGAGTAGATTGGCCTGAAGCTTGATTGCTGGCTTGTATACTTATCTAATTTTAACAACACAATCCTACATACTCTAGGATTAACTTTAGGCAACCCTGAATGGGTAAGAGGTGAAATTGTTCAGGGTTCAGACTCTTGATTACTACCCAGGAAATCTTGCAGCGAATGCCTGTGTCTATTTCAGAGGATGGGAGAATTGAGTTCGTTGAATCATAGAATCCCTATAGTGTGGAAACAGGCCCTTCAGCCCCAAGAGTCCACGCTGACCGTCCGAAGAATATCCCAGACCCTTTCCCCTACCCTATTATCCTATATTTAGCCCTGACCAATGCACCTAACCTACACATCCCTGAACGTTATGGGCAATTTAGAATGGCCAATCCACCTAATGTGCACATCTTTGGACTTTGAGGCGAAACCAGAGCACCCAGAGGAAACTTACGCAGACACAGTAAGAATGTGCAAACTCCACACAGACAATCATCCAAGGCTGGAATAAAACCGTGTCCCTGGTGCTGTGAGACAGCAGTGCTCACCACTGAGCCACTGTGCTGCCCTGGTGGTATATTTGATATATTATTCCAAAATTCCGTAGATTCTGGAATTTTTCCAGAAGATTGGAGGGTGAACCAATGTAACCTCTCTATTTAAAAAGGGGAGAGAGGAAACCAGAAATTACAGATTAATTAGCCAAACATCAGTGCTAAGGAAAATACTGCTGACTATTCTAGAGGATATGATAATGGAACACAAAGAGAAGCACTATTACATGAGGTCAACATGGATTTATGAAATAAACCTTGCATTTGTCAAACCTTTTTAAGGACATAACAAATAGAACAGATGAGGGAAAACCACTGGATGTGGTGTATTTGGATTTTCAGAAATTTTCTGATCAAGTTGCACTAGTGAGGGTAGCACACTGGAATTCAAGTCCTGCGGTTCCCAGAGTAATCACACAAATTAAAGATTTTAATAAAATATGCAAAACTACCAAATTTAACTCTCATTTTAGACTCTGGTTAGCAAAGAATGAAGAAGATTTCTGCACTTAACAACAAGTTCTATTTGCAGAATTACAAATAAATGGGTTCTGTCTACAGAAATAAATAATTATGAACTATCAAGATGTAACTCTACTAGTTAAAACTTTAACGTCCTTATAAAACTTCACATACAAGCATGCACACACAAAAAAAAAATTGACATGGTTTGAGGGCAAACTGCAAAGGCAGTTCAATAGTCCCTGTCCACGGGGACTTTTGGCATGCCAGGACTTTGTGTTAATCAATCTTTCTCCTCTCCAGGTCCATTCACTTGCTTCCAGGAGGCAGACAACAACTGGTTCACAACTTGTTTCATTCATTAATGGGATGTGGGCATTGCTAACTGGCAGCATTTATTGCCAATCCCCAGTTGTCCTTGAGTTGCATTCCTGAACTACTGCTTAAGCTATAGATGGACCCATAATGCCATTAGGGAGAGTGTTTCAGGATCTTGATCCAGTGATACTGAAGGAATCGCAATATATTTCCAAGTCAGGACAATGAGTGTTGAAGGGGAGCTTGCAAGGGTGGTGTTCCCAGGAACATGCTGCTCTTGTCCTTCTAGATGATGGTGGTTGTGGGCTTGGAAGGTACTGTAGCACAATTTGTTAACCCAGGTCTAACTGCAAAGGACCATAGTTTGCTTTGATATCTGAGAAGTCATAAATGATCCTGAATATTGCACAGTTCTTAGTAAACATTCCCACTTCTGACCTTACAATGGAAGGAAGATTATTTATGGACTTGTGAAAGATGTTTGGGCATTGGATACTATGCTGAGGACCTTCTATAGTGATGAACCGAGGTGATTGAACTCCAACAATCACAACCATGTCTTGTACTGCATATAACCCCAAATTCCCATTAACTCCAGTTCTATTGGGGATCCATGGTGGGCACTACATCCAGAAACAATCGCTCCTTCCACCATAGAGCAGCAGCATTTACATTCATTTGTAATTGCCTGTCACAATAAAATTGTATCTTGTCATTCACAGTCCAGGTCTATATTTGTACAACAACTATTTGGTTGAGGTAGCAGAGATACCTATTGCCCAAGGAGTTGTAGCCCAATACTTAACCTTCTGTCAGCAGAAACTGGCTCACAAAACAAAAAAAAATCTATAGAAGCAGTGGCTGAATTTTTAGTTTTGAGATTTAGGAGTAGAGATATTTGAGAAGATTTGTAACTTAGGTTAATGATAAGTATGTACATTAGCTCACTGAGCTGGAAGGTTTATTTTCAGACATTTTGTCACCCTTAAGAAACCAAGACCTATAAATAGAGAGGAGGGACATATCACCAGCACTTCACCAGAGACTCTCACTGATGATGCTACCTAGTATGGTGATGAAACATCTGAAAACAAACCTTCCAACTCAGTGAGCTAACTTACATATTTAGGAGTAGATTTTAAATTGCAGGTGAGTTCTGTGCAGGACAGTGAGGTTTGTTATGAAATCAGGAGACAGAATGGAAGGGTGTTTTCTGAATGACCTACAGTGCCCACGGATGCAGTTTGCCTTTAAGTGAAGTTTCCATGCATAGCTAGCTCAATTGACAGACTGAAGCTACTTGAGGCAGGAGGACATCATGGAGTCAAAGTCTGCAATTTAAGTGGGTGGAACAGTAAGAGAGATAATGTGGGTTGGGGATCTGAGTCCTGATCATAGATTGATTTCAAGAGAAGGGTGAATATTACAGACAGAGTTTGACAATAATTCAAAGGTAGATGGCAATTGTGGTTATTGGGCACCAAAGAAAAGATCATGGTGGGGGTGGGGGTAGGGGGCGGGAGTACTTTGGACTCGAGGAACCCGGAACCACACGGCCCTTCCTGACCCTCAAAGCCAACTATGAAGGTACTCACCTTGTAGAATTCACTTATTTCAAGTTGCTAAGTTGCCAGTAACCAAGAAATTTAAGCCATTGAAAGGTAAAAGTAGAATGTTAAATTGAAAACATGGAAATGTTCATAATATTGAACTGACAAATTTGCTTTCTCTAAGTGACTTGGTAGTCCACCTTTCATTCCTGAGTCTGTTAAAACTGGACTGCATAGTTTAAGGAGGATTTGGTTCTTGGTATCTCAGCGTAGCGCCAGTGTACCCATTATGAGTGAAATACTCCCTAATTCTGATTCTAACTATACATCTCTGAAATGGTTAGAAAAGGACACATGCATTTTGGAATGTCTCTCACACTTTTAAAAATTACAGATCAGAGATCTAAATTTTAGGTGAGGATTGAGCCAATATATTCTTCTAAAATATGCTACAAATTAATGAAGACTGCAGTTAAAAACATATTCTTAATTAAGAAGGTTATCGGAGTGTCTGCCTACTGTAGCACCAATGTAGTTTTATGTCCCCCCCCAAATAACTTAGCATTTTATGTACAATATCAATTGCATAAAACTTTATTCCTTCTGTCAACAGGTGTATTGCTGGATCAGACATTTTTACAAAAACTTAAGTGCACCATCTCTATACTTATTACTTAAAAAAAAGGCCAGCACTACATCTTCCACAGAGATTGAGTAATGTGGGTGTTATATTGATTTTTTTTAATTGTGTGACAACAACTAAGTGGGTGGGCAAACAGTTTATTGACAAGTTCTATCCATTTCATTTTGAGCACAATACAAATCAGCTTATGAAAATATCTCAGCTGTGACCCATTTCAGATTCACTTGCTTTCCTCCCTCCACTTTGGGAAGATCCTTGGATTCAAGGTATATTGTTGACGATCTCGCAAAACCCCCTTATTTCATTAATACTTTTACAAACTCAGTCTAATAGACCTCAAGTTGTTCCTGTTTGAAACCTATGTGCTATATTATTCCAGTCTAGTAACTCACCTTTCACCATTTCCTTCCCATTTTCTTGTCTTCTTGGGAAACTCATTGCAAAAGTCAAATCTTACTCAATGTTACTGAAAATCTTATTCCCTGGTATCTATCAAGCAATTCTGAACTACTCACTAGCTGAAACGTAAGTGTTTTCTAAAAATGAATTCCTCTTGATAATTGATGATATCTACTCGATGCCTACCTATTTTATTGTACCTGCTTCAACTGTATTAATTTTTTACGGCATGTTGCTTATCAATGTAAACACCATCAGAATGGGGAAACCAGGCACTTTCCTACCTTCAGCATTCATAATTATTCAAATATATTTCAAAACAAATGCCATATGAATAGGAAATCATGCATACAATACGCAATGAAATGCTCTCTACTTGCCTGATGGATGCAACAGCAACAACACATAAGAAATGTGATGCCATTCAGGCTAAAACATCCCATTAGATTGGCACCCTATCAATGATTATTCATTCATTCTCTCCTCCATCAATATATAGCAGCAGCAGTGTGTACCATCTAGAAGATGCACAACAGTAACTCACCAGGTTCCTTTGACCATATCTTTCAAACATGCAACCTGTATTACCCAGAAGATCAAGGGCAGCAGCTACAATTCCTCTCCAACCCACTCACCATCTGGAATTGGATCTATATCTGTGCTTCGAGCTCAAATTCCTGGAATTCCGTATTAACAGAATTGTCAGTGTGTTTGCACACCCTCATGGGGCAACGGTTTCATGCTCAATTAAAACTTGTTTGTGCTTGCCAAAACATTTCATCTAAACCATCGCAGTTAGCAAAACACAAAAAGGATCCATTTGTCAGTTTGTGGATGAACTTGTTTCTCGACCCGAGATATGAAAGGACAGCAATTTGCAAGCCTATAGTGACAATCCCTTCCTGGAGAAGTTCTTATTGAAGCAAGTAAAAGATTAAGAACAGCTATCAAACATCTAAATGTTTATTTTTTATATTTGTCACCAGCATTTACGCTGACCGCTCCTAGGTCATTTAATAAAGGAGTCAACAGATGTAAACCTTCTTATACAAAAACCTCGACCAGCATAATTTCAGAAGGGCACCTTATACTCCTTTCCACCCCTCCATGACATTTCTACTAAGCCATCAACCATTCTTTTTGCCTGTTGGATGATATACTAATTTGCAACCATGTAAATTACATAACAGTATCCCCAGGGGGAAGGTCAAATTATAACAGTTTGCAAGGAGGAAATAGGAAGAAATTGAGGACATGGCAAGTTAAGGCACTGGCAAAAAAAATTTGAATTTTGCACCAAGAAGGCAGTCATTACAGAGAAGTTCTCAAAAGTTACAACCAATGGGGAAGTTCATGTCTGAAATCTAGCTTCCATCATTAGGGTAGAGGGAATGTGCAACAATCCAGCTGAAAGGTGTGAACTGAAGCAAAACGAGCAAGGTAGATTGAGACCATCAAGAACTTTTAGAGCAAAAGGAGGACTTTCAAGGGGATATGATGAGAACTTGAATTACCATGAAAAGAAGGACTGGATTCTTAGATATGCAAATGTCTTGATTAATACTGGGAAGATGTGACTTCCAAACTTATTTCCTTTCAGATAATCTAGTTTACTAGTCTGAAATAAGTCTTAACCAGATCTTAAACATTTAATTAATGGTCCAATCAAATTGTGCTTTCTGCAACCACACTCTTTCTAATGTGTGCGCCGTTGCACAGTATATAGACAAAATAATAGACACTTTTGAAAAATGATTCTTCAGTGTTTGTAGAGACGTATGAACTCTTCTTTCATTAACTGTTCTAACAGTAAGGTCACCATCTGCCAAAACTGCTTTGCAGAACATAGAGAAGGTTTCACACAAAGTCCACTGAGGGTAGTAACAATTGGATATTTCTCCTTTCCATTTCAGTCACTTTTTAGTTATGCAGGAAGACCCTACCCATTCCAAATATATATGTCAATATTAAGTCACCTATTAGCCCTGTAAACTATGCTGACTGCTATAAGAATATATTTGATGTTGTATCAGCACTGAAAATTAAGTTTACCGGCTCAGCCATGTGCTTATGTGACAATAAACCAGTTCACTTTCTACAACTGTGTCTTGCACTCCATCTGAACCTAGGGTTGGGTTACATTAACACAAATCCCAAATGTGTAATACAACCCTAATTACAAAGCAGCACACACATTGGTTTAAACCATAGTTTGTGCTTGAAATTTTACCTCCCGCCCCTCAGATTCAATGGTCAATACATTTATCTGCCCTACCTATTAATGGCAATTAAAACCAGATACCAAGAAAGGGAAGCAACAGGGAAAATGTTTTTTAGAAAATGTCTGAAGGTTAATCTAATCATTATTGGTATTGTAATTGAACCATGTGATTATTACACCACTAAGTTCTACTCTTCAGATTTAAAGCAACAAAAGGAAAACAGCAGCTTGTTTTAATTGAGTTTTATCCAATTTTGTTTACTGGCAAAATTTCCTGTCTGGATGGTTTCTTCCAGAAGAATGCCACTGGTATTCAAGTAGTGTGTGGTCTCCATACTTTTGTCCCACTAGTAGACAGATTCAATTTGTGGCACTACCATCTAAGCCTTGTGTACAAACTGGATGATGTTCAGTTCTGTGTCTTATTTTTCATGTGTGTGGCATTCGGATGGAAGTAATTTATCTCCAGCAGTCATAGCTATACCCAGACTCCAACTAAATGATCTGCACATCACCCTTGCTATTATTTTGTGGCTTCCTGCTATTGATACATTGGAACGTTACTTCCCCTGTAAGTGGTCACCATCTGGTTCTCAGTCAGTGGGCAATTTGCCAAAATGAGGCAGCAAATGTAATACACAATTAATGACTTCTAAAGCTCATTGTTAAATTCAGGTATATGTCAGGTATGCCACAGGCACTCAATATATGTGAGTCTTTCACTTAGCAGTCATTCCAAGTTACAGATGTTTGCAGGGAGAATACCAGTAGCAGGAGCAGACAATTCTATATCAATGAAATTTGAAGGGATTTGGGTAGCTGTAGAAAAGTAACATAATAGCAGGTACAGCAATACAATTCAACTCCTTAGCACAATATTGCCAGTGTCATCTTATTGCCCAAATTGTGGAAATTCATATGTCCAGACATCTAATGTTCGAATAACCAGACACTATTTTAGTACCAGAAGTATCGACTGGAAGGCTGAGAAAAAGTAGGTCGTGGCTTCAATCAAACACCAGTGTTACCATTTTAGATGTTAGCACTCCAGCTTGCATCATCACTTAACCATGCATAGCTGAGCATACATTCTGTGGCAGAAAGTACCCACCCCAGTATTAGCAACACTATGGAAAGGGATCATCAATTACTTTCAAATTAGTTACTGATTGTTTTCTACAGGTTGTTGTGGTTATAGGAGTATTTGGCGGTTCTAGAGTTACTGTAAAGTCATGAAACTATATGTTATGGCTGTGGCTGAAGGAATTTGTCTGAGATCCCATACATATACTTTCTTTCAGACATGCATTTCTTTGGATTATATTTAACAGGCAGAGGTGGCACAACACCCAGCAAACTGCAGGAAGAGGGAGGAGAAGAAGAGTTCTCAACTGGAGGTTATTTCCTTCCATGGTACTCATGAAGCAAATCCCTGTCTTAAGCCACAGTAAGGAATATGTCAAATGACTGCTTCACATCCTTGCTGAAATTCACCACCTGTTATAGAAATGCTGCAGCCTCAAAATACAGTTAGAATAGCATTGGCATGGGCGTAGGGATAACCGCACTGATAACTTTAGTGCAGCTGGTTCCTTCTAGACTGGAGCAGGCAATGGTCTGTCAAATTACCTGATTTGCAGAGGTCATTGAGGATCTGTATTGGAAGAGATTTCATTCCCTTTTACCAGAGGGAGGCAAGCAAAGTGAGCTGTTGGCTTTGCAAGTATTGTGGGCTACTTTGTGGTTCAGGTTGCAATTAACCATATCACTATGCAGGTTATGCATATTAATTCTGCCCTATTCTGCTAATATGTATTGTTTCAGTCTGAGATCCCATTACAGCATTCAAGTGCTAAGTAGCCTCTTGTTGTGCTGCAGTGGTAGCTAAGAAACCAGCCATCAGTTGTTGCAAGATGTATGACCCATGTGCATGTGGTGTTGATCATTATTTCCACACTAGATAAGAAGGTCACACACAATTAATAGGAGGCCTTCCAAACACATTATACAAAGGCAGTGAGGCCTAACAGAAGTTCCAGGATTCTATCCTTGATGATTTGGATGCAATGTCACAAAAAGTTAAACAAGCACAGATGAATAACATTGTGTCCCCTAAAACTCTGGGTCCTGCTTATTGGGCCCTGAAATAAACCACTGCCTTGGATCCTGGTGCTTTTGATTGGATGATATGGCTGTCATTGTGGAATTTGTTGCCTGAAGTTGAGGGGGTGACAATAAGGTGAAGATGTAAATGGCAGGTATGAGTTGTAATAGAGATTGTTTGCAGATCAGGGAAGGAAATGTGCAGTAAACAGTATGTGAGGTGAGTGGTACAGTTGGTCCAGTGTGGCACAAGTACAGAGAATGTTAAAGAAACTCAGTAGGACAGCAGCATATGTGGAGAGAGAAGTAAGGTTAACATTTTGAGTCTGATATGACTCTTCCTAAGAACCCGTTTTGAATTATTCATTTGTGGTTGTTTAACTTTTTGTGATATTGTATCCAAATCATCAAGGATAGAATCCTGGAACTTCTGTTAGGTCTCACTGCCTTTGTACAGCATGTTTGGAAGGCCTCCTATAAATTACTTACATCTTTTCTTTCTGTACCAACACCTCTAGCTCTCTGCCATGTGGTTCCATTAATTAGTATTGTCCACCTCAAAAGCCACATTTAGAATGATGTCCAGCATCTGCTCCAGCCACAATCACCCTCTCCTTTAAGAGACATTGTTTGAATTTGAATAGCTCAGGCCAGCTTTAACTGTGCTGTTCACAATCTCTGCACTTAGTTTTGGCTTCATGCTACAATCATTAACATTAGCAAACAGCACAGTTGGTGTGTAGCTTACATTGGAGGCAGTTGCTGTGACCACACTCCCATCAAGACCCACATATGCTTGTTTTAGTCCCCTGTTAAAGTTTGCAACCAACTTATTTTATAGTTTGTGGAAAGATTAAAAACTTCTTAGCATCTGACAAAGCTGAAGAGGTTGAGAAAATAAGTTACATGGGAGAATAAAGGAAAAGGAAACATCTAGGAAAATTATATAACAGTCTGTTTAATTCAAATGGGTAAACCAAAAGTTTGCACATTGTAAAATGTTCCAAAGTGTTTCACAGGACTGTTGTCAAACTAAACATAAAACAGACCTTTTGTGACAGATGATCTAAAACCTAGTGGAAGAGATAGGATTTTTTTAAAAGGAGGGAATAGATATAAGGAGGCATTAAGGCATAGAGACAAATTTCAGCATATCAGGACTAAGACAACTGAAAACATGTCTATAAATGGTGAATCAATGGAACTTGGGAATACTCAATAGGCTGGTATTGGGAAGACGTGCAATCATAAAAGATTTTAGAGCTATAGGAGATTATAGATACAAACTTTGCAACTCGGCAGAGATTTGGAAACAAAATTTTCAATTTTACATTCAAGATCAGGAGATAATCCCCTGCCATTTCCTCATAATCCTACACATTGTTTCTATTTAAATAATCGGCTCATGTCCTCTTTAATGCTTCAATTGAACCTGCCTCCCACATCTCCAGGCAGTGCATTCCAGACTCTAACCACTGGTTGTGTGAGAAAGTACTTTCCAACCTCACACTGGCTGCATTTTCAAAAGGCTTAAAACTGTACCGTCTGGCTCTTGATACTTTTACAAGCAGGAACAGTCTCTCACTATCTACTCTGTCCAGACCCTTCATGATTTTGAAAACTTCTATTAAATGTCCCCCTATTCTCCTCTGCAAAGGAAACATTCAATTTATCCAATCTATCCTGATAACTGAAGTTTCTCTTCCATGAAAACATCCTTACAAACTCTCTCCAATTCACATCCTTCAGAAAATGTGGCACCTAGAAATGCATACAGGACCTCACTAGGGTCTAACCGGAGTCCTATATCAGTTCACCAAATCTCCCTGCTCCTGTACACTGTGCTCCTAAAATGAAACCTAGAATATTTTCTAGTTTTTAACTCTCTGCCTGTCCTGAAACCTTTAGTAACTTGTGCATATGTACCCCCAGATCTCTGCACTTGTACACCCTCTAGAATAATACCATTTATTTTATACAGCCTCTCCTTGTCCTTTGTCCCAAGATGCATCACTTCTCACTTCTATGGATTTAACTTCTTCTATCACCAGTCTGCTTACTGTACTATCTTATCAATGTCGTTTTCAACACTCCTCTCATTTTACAACTCTTCTAAATTTTGTGTCATCCACAAACTTTGAAAATTTCCCCTGCATATCAAGATTGAGACCATTTATATATAACAAGAAAAGGAAGTATCTCAAGACCGACCGCTGGGCAACTCCATTATAAATCTTTCTCTAGCTTAAAAAATATCCTTTAATCATTACTGTCTGTTTCCTATCCCTCAGCCAGTTTTGTGTCTACTTTCCAATTACCCCTTTTAGTCCATGGCCTATAACTTTCCTCTGGTGCTGCTGTATTGAATGCTTTTGAGATGTCCATGCACACTACATCAACAGTCATGGCCTCATCAATTGGCTCTGTTACCTCTTCAAAAATTCCAGCAAGTTAGATACAATTTTCCCTCAACAAATCCATGCTAACTCTTTTGAGTTAACTTACATTTTCCCATGTGGTTATTAATTCTATCCCAAATAATTGTTTCTTGAAGACTTTTCACCACCAAAATTGAACTGACTGGTCTGTAATTCCTCAGCTTTGCCTTACAATCTCTTTTTTTGAATAAGGACATAATGTTCACAATTCTTCTATCCTCCAGCTCCACCTACAAATCCAGGGAAGATTGAAGGATCATGGTCTCTGGAGTTTTCACTCCTAGTTTCTTCAACATCTTTGATGTATCTCAGCCAGTGCCAATGCCTTGTTAATTTTAAGTAACTAAGCTTATCCAATGTCCCCTCCTTAATTCTTCCAGTGACTGAATGTCCTCCTCTGCCATCATGGCTTGGGCAGCAGCTGCTTCACTGATAAAGACAGGTGCAAAATATTAATTTAACATTTTTGTAATGTTGCTTGTCTCCATGTGTAAATCCATTTTTTTTGTCTCTAAAAAGCCATGCTCCTCCTTTACCACCCTATTACTGTGTAAGTGTTGATAAAGGATTTTGGGATTTCTCTTTACATTAGCTGCCAGTCTTTCCTTATCTTACAATTGGTTCTGATATAAGGCAATAGTTCCATTCTTGTGTGATCTTGCATCATAAGAAAATCATGCAAGAGGCACATAGTTTAAACTAATCGGGCCAGAATCACATTATAGCCAATGCAAGTAAAGAAAGTTTGCATTCTACAAATTACAGTCAAAATTCTTCAAACACTTTAAAGCCAATACACATTAAGGAAACACACGTTATAGCAGAACCAACTGTATTTGCTTTTCCAATTCCCTTCTGAACCTCCTACATTTAGCTTGGTTCTCAATTATACTTAATGTCTATAACCTGTCATATGCACATTTTTTTCTTGTTTAATTATTTGCCTCCTTTGTCTTCCAAGGAGTTCTGGATTTCTTTGTCCAACTTTTCCCTGTCCCATTCCATTCTTGCCCCATTGAAGTCAACTCTCCTCCAGGTAATTACACTTTTGCTGGATTGCCCATTGCCCTTTTCCACCAACATCCAAGAACGTATGATGCAATGATCTAAATCTTCACTAAATCTTCTAAATCATCTCTAAATCTTCACCATCTGTCACTTGATCTATTCGGCCCTTTCAGTCCCAAGAACCAAGTCTAGCAGGTCTTGTTGGACCAGACACACACTGCTGTCAGATATTCTCCTGAACAAAATCAAAGAATGC
Source organism: Chiloscyllium punctatum (assembly GCF_047496795.1). Classification (NCBI taxonomy): domain Eukaryota; kingdom Metazoa; phylum Chordata; class Chondrichthyes; order Orectolobiformes; family Hemiscylliidae; genus Chiloscyllium; species Chiloscyllium punctatum. The sequence goes on along the minus strand of NC_092783.1, from coordinate 6,196,532 downwards.
TTTTCCATTGTCAACCCTTAACACTACTATTATCCCCATCTATATTCAGATAAGGAAGGTCCTCATTGTAACTACTTTGTGATGTTTGCACCTCTCTGTAATTTCCTGACAGATGTATTTTGCTACATCCTACCCCCAGTAGCTGATGGTGTACAGGTTACAATGAGCAATGTAATTGCATTATTTATGTTCCTCAGCTTGAACCAAATTGATTCTCTCTTTGAGACATCCCCTTTCTTCAGCATTGCAATGTTCTTATTAACCAACCATCACCCACCGCTTTTTCTTCCTTCCCTATTTTTTCTGAACACTTTATTATATTTAAGATTCAGTCCTGCCCTCCCTAGAGTCAGGGCTCTATTATCACAACAGCAACATAATTCCACATGGCAACCTGCACTTATAATTTTTCATGTTTATTAACTATACTTCATGTATTTACATACATGCAGTGTAGCCCCAATTTAGTTAGGGTACTGAAGGAGGTGGCTCGGGAAATCGTGGATGCGCTGGTGATTATTTTCCAGAGTTCAATAGAATCGGGGTTGGTTCCTGAGGATTGGAGGGCGGCTAATGTTGTGCCACTTTTTAAGAAGGGTGGGCGGGAGAAAGCAGGAAATTATAGACCAGTTAGTCTGACCTCAGTGGTGGGAAAGATGCTGGAGTCTATTATAAAGGATGAAATTACGGCACATCTGGATAATAGTAACAGGATAGGACAGAGTCAGCATGGATTTATGAAGGGGAAATCATGCTTGACTAATCTTCTTGAATTTTTTGAGGATGTAACTCGGAAGATGGACGTGGGAGATCCAGTGGATGTAGTGTACCTGGACTTTCAGAAAGCTTTTGATAAAGTCCCACACAAGAGGTTAGTGAGTAAAATTAGGGCGCACGGGATTGGGGGCAAAGTACTAGATTGGATAGAGAATTGGTTGGCTAATAGGAAACAAAGGGTAGTGATTAACGGCTCCATTTCGAAATGGCAGGCAGTGACCAGTGGGGTACCGCAGGGATCCGTGCTGGGACCGCAGCTTTTTACAATATATGTAAATGATATAGAAGATGGTATCAGCCATAACATTAGCAAATTTGCTGATGACACAAAGCTAGGTGGTAGGGTGAAATGTGATGAGGATGTTAGGGGATTACAGGGTGACCTGGACAAGTTAGGTGAGTGGGCAGATTAGGTAAAGGGGCTGTTCAGAGAGATCTGGGTGTTCTTGTCCACCAGTCAATGAAGGCAAGCATGCAGGTACAGCAGGTCGTGAAGAAGGCTAATAGCATGCTGGCCTTCATAACAAGAGGAATTGAGTATAGAAGCAAAGAGGTGCTTCTGCAGCTGTACAGGGCCCTGGTGAGACCACACCTGGAGTACTGTGTACAGTTCTGGTCTCCAAATTTGAGGAAAGACATTCTGGCTATTGAGGGAGTGCAGCGTAGGTTCACGAGGTCAATTCCTGGAATGGCAGGATTGCCTTACACGGAAAGACTGAAGCGACTGGGCTTGTATACCCTTGAGTTTAGAAGACTGAGAGGGGATCTGATTGAAACGTATAGGCTTATGAAAGGACTGGACACTCTGGCAGGAGGGAACATATTTCCGTTGATGGGGGAGTGCCGAACCAGAGGACACAACTTAAAAATACGGGGTAGACCATTTAGGACAGAGATGAGGAGAAACTACTTCACCCAGAGAGTGGTGGCTGTGTGGAATGCTCTGCCCCAGAGGGCAGTGGAGGCCCAGTCTCTGGATTCTTTTAAGAAAGAATTGGATAGAGCTCTTAAAGATAGTGGAGTCAAGGGGTATGGAGATAAGGCTGGAACAGGATACTGATTAGGAATGATCAGCCATGATCATATTGAATGGCGGTGCAGGCTCGAAGGGCAGAATGGCCTACTCCTGCATCTATTGTCTATTGTCTATTGTCTATTGTCTATTGTCTATTAATTTCTCCCTTACTCCAACTCACCTAACAATGTACTATTCTCGGCTATCTGCTTCTCCCAACATTCCGTATAGCTTAATATTACTTTCTGATATTCTCTCCTGCTTTCCACATGCCTCCTAAGTTATGTTATATCAACCCTAACAGCAAAACGCTCCACAAGGAATTTGGTTTCAGCTCTGTTCAGGCACAACCATTTAGCTTGTATATGTGCCATATCCCTCAGAGCCAGTCTTGCATCATCTGTCTTAGCTTCTTATTTGAATCCTCACTTACATGAGGTGCTGGGAGGAATCAGAAATTACTACTTTGAGATACTGCTTGCTAAAATCTTACCTAGCTCCTTAAATTCTGTCTGCAGGATCACATCCCCCTTCTTTTGTATTATGAAGACATGGGTGTACCTTTAAGAGAGTTAAAAGCAGCAGAACTACCAGACACAGTACCAAGCGTTCTCAATAAGGCAACAATGAATGTAACACTGGGTTGAACAACTAGAGTAGTGCATTGCCTGGAGACAAAAACAAATTTGAATTCGGCCAATCAATTTAAATTATGCCTCAAAGAAAATATCAATTTTCAATCAAGTTTGAATTGACAATCCGATACTCTGGGGTATAAGACTGGGGGAAAATTGAACAGTTGAGGGGAGAACTGCTGAACCTAGCATCTACCAGACTGCTTGAAAAAACTTCTCTCTTAAAAGTACCTTTTCGATCAGTAACCTGTGTCACAGAAATTCCTAACAAGAGGGTTGGAATATAAAAGCAGAGATGTACTACTAAGACTTTATAAAGCTCTGGTTAGGCCCCATTTGGAGTACTGTGTCCAGTTTTTGTCCCCACACCTCAGGAAGGACATACTGGCACTGGAACATGTCCAGCGGAGATTCACACGGATGATCCCTGGAATGACAGGTCTAGCATATGAGGAACGGCTGAGGATACTGGGATTGTATTCGTTGGAGTTTAGAAGATTAAGGGGAGACTTAATAGAGACGTACAAAATAATACATGGCTTGGAAAAGGTGGATACTAGGAAATTGTTTCTGTTAGGCGAGGAGACTAGGACCCGTGGACACAGCCTTAGAATTAGAGGGGGTCATTTCAGAACAGAAATGCGGTAGATGCTAGGTTCAGCAGTTCTCCCCTCAACTGTTCAATTTTCCCCCAGTCCTATACCCCAGAGTATCGGATTGTCACTTCTTCAGCCAGAGAGTGGTGGGCCTGTGGAATTCATTGCCACGGAGTGCAGTGGAAGCCGGGACGCTAAATGTCTTCAAGGCCGAGATTGATAGATTCTTGTTGTCTAGAGGAATTAAGGGTTACGGGGAGAACGCTGGTAAGTGGAGCTGAAATGCGCATCAGCCATGATTGAATGGCGGAGTGGACTCGATGGGCCGAATGGCCTTACTTCCACTCCTATTTCTTATGGTCTTATGGTCTAAGACACAGGAAGATCTGAAGACAAGAACCTACAGCTGCCTGGCTTTGAGATCCAAAATGTTGTTTTGTAAATTTTAATTGGGAGTTTTATTGGACTAGTATTACAGAAGGGAAGGTAAAAGATAGGTTAGAGAAAGAAATTGTAAATAGTGGTTGGTTAATTATACTCTGTTATACTTTAAGAAATAAAATTGTTAATCTTTACATAGTTCTTGGTCACTTGAATTTTTACAGATTACTGCACGGGATAAATCTTTTCCGTTTTGTTGGTTTTAAATTAAGAAGGAGAATTTACACCATGTCTTAACAGTTTGGGGGCTTGGGTCCGTGAGTTGAACTGATTTAGACAGATTTGAATGGATTTGGGAGTACGAAAAATCCTAGCAGATTTAAACATTTGCAGGTTAGTGTCCTAGATCTTTATATAAAATGTAGGTGAGACAATTTGTTTAATTTCAGTGATTTGTGATTGATTAAATTAAAAGTGAGAGAAATGGCTCTGAAAATTCCTAAAGACATTCTGGCATTTGAAGATGATTCTCAATTTTGCCAAGAAAGTTTAGAAGGAAAGAAAAAGGCCATACTTTTAGAATTAGCAAAGAAGTTAGATTTGGGTTTAACCAAGGACAAAAGTAAAGCTGAAATTGTGAGGGAATTCACTCAAATACTTAGGTGTGTCAGAGAAACAGTTGCAGTTGAAGTAGAAAAACTCAAATTACAATTGAGGACAATCGTGTTAGAAGATAAACAAAGAGAGGAAAGAGAGAGGGAGAGAGAAAGAGAAAGAGAAGCAATAGAAAGACAGAAGGTTCTTGGCTGAGCAAAGAGAGAAAAGAAAGGGAGAGAGAAAAGGAGAGAGAATTTGAACCTGAAAAGTTGCAACTTAGTCAGCAAAGTTAATTAACAATATGGAGATTAAAACAGAAGATAGTAATATATATAAATATGTCAAAACTCTGCCACATTTTGATGAGAAAGGTGTTGAAGCCTTCTTTATTTCATTCAAAAAATTGACGAGGCAGATGGAGTGGTCTGAGGATATATGGGTAATGCTAGTTAAGACTAAACTGGTAGGCAGAGCTAGTGAAGTATATGCCGTGATGTCAGATGAGGTGTTAAGAGATTACAAAGAGGTTCAACAGGCTACTTTAAGTGCTTATGAATTGGCACCAGAAGCATATAGACAACGGTTCAGAAACACAAAGAAGAACCAGGTCAGAGTTATGTTGTGTTCGAAAGAATTAAACATAGTCATTTTGATCAATGGGAGTGTGCTTTGAAAATAGATAGGACGTTAGGAGCTCTCAAAGAGATTATTCTGCTGGAGAAGTTTAAAATCTCACTTCCAGAGATGGTAAGAATTCATGTGGAAGAACAGAAAGTTCAGGAAGTTAAAAATCACACGACACCAGGTTATAGTCCTACAGGTTTATTTGGAAGCACTAGCTTTCAGAGTGCTGCTCCTTCATCAGGTGATTGTGGAGTATAAGATTATAAGACACAGAATTTATAGCAAAAGTTTACAGTGTGATGTAACTGAAATTATATATTGAAAAAGACCTGGATTGTTTGTTAACTCTCTCATCTTTTAGAATGAAGATGTTGGTTTCAGTTCTTTCATATGTGAATTGCAGAAGATTTAAAAGTTACATTCTCAAGTGAACTTTAAGTGTCATGTCGGCCCAGGTATGCAGGACGGTTTACCCCGTGTTGTAACAATTGTGAGTAGCAAGGTGAACAAGAGAGTTCTGTGCACTGTGATTCCTTGACTCTAGCAACAGGGAGGTGACATAGCATCCTGGAATCAGGTTGAAGGTGTCAGCTATGCCTGGTCTGTTCCCTTAACTAAAGTATTTATCGGAACTATCCTCCCACTCTTCTTCCTCTCCTCCCATAGAGCTGAGCTACCAGTGGTGCTTGGCTCCTATGACACTCCTTCAAGAAATCATCATCCACACCTGTAGCCAGAATGGAAATCTAATTAGTGAGTGGGACCTCTTTAGGGCTCTTCTACTACCTGTTGATTTGTTTTAGAGCATCTGGTGGTTATCCATTCCATATCTGCCTGTTTGGCAGTATTTCCACCTCTCTGAAAATGCTGTCCACATAATTCTCTCCCTTGTGAATGTGCCACAGTGACCACATAGTCTGCTGTATTAAAAGATACCCACAGATGAAAGCAGAATTGGCCTGGGCCCTTATATCTATGCACAACCAATAACTGTGCCAGCACAGCCCGGCTGACTCATGTCTGAGTAATAGTTTTTTGAATGAAATATCAAAAGAACGCAATCATATCTTACACAAAAATTTGCCACAAAAAAGCGTGCAAATTAGGAGCAGTAATATGTCATTTAGCCCCTCAAATCCGTTCCATCATTCAATATGTTTCTGACAGACCTAATTACTCCACATTCTCACATACCCCTGATAACATTTCAACATTTTGCTTATCAAGAATCTATTTATTTCTGCCTTAAAAATATTCAAAGACTCTGTTTCATTACCTTTTGAGAAGAATTCCAAAAACTCATAACCTTTGATGAGAAAATATTTCTCATCTCTGTCTTAAATGGATAACCCCTTATTTTTAAATACTGACTCCACTTTTAGGTTCTCTCAAAAGAGAGAACATCCTCTTTGCGTGCAACCTGTCAAGATCTTCAGGAACTCATATGCTTCAGTCAAGTCATCTATTACTCTTCTCACCCCTCATGGATAAACAAGTCTAACTTGTCCAACTTTTCCTCATAAAACAAACCACCCATTGCCAATATTTGGTCAAATAAACCCTTTCTGAACTGCTTTCAATGGTTTACATCTTTCCTTTAATAAGCAGACTGACTGATATTGTACACAGTACTCTCAATGGAGTTTCACCAATGCCCTGCACAACTTATCTACTTTTATACTCAATTCCCTTTGCAATAAAATATATCATTCTATTAGCCTTCTGAATTACTTGGGGCACCTGAATACTAATCTCTTGTGATCCAGACCCAGATCACTCTTCATTTCAAAGTTCTGCAATTTCTCAACATTTAGGTAATATGCTTCATTATTCCTGCCAAAATGGACAATTCCACATTTTACCATATTATACACTAATTGCCAGATGATTGTCTGCTCATTTAATACATTTATATCCATTTGTCATCTCATGTTTCCCCTCTGCTTTCCTGTCTTTCTTTAGTTAGAACTTTTTGGTCCCTTCAACCAATCTGTTGAGGCCCCAGCCCAGATCCCTGTGGCTCACCGATCTTTGCACACTACCCACAAGAAAATGATTCTGCCTACTCTCTGTTTTCTGTTAGCTACCAAACATCTAGCCATACAAGTATGTTACCTTCTACAGAACAAACTATTTTCCGCAACAACCTTAGATGTGGTATCATATCAAAGGCCTTACGGGAGTCTGAATACTCTCTGTCCACCAGTTCTCTTTTATTGACAACACATGCTCCTTCTTGAAAGAACTCCAATACATTGGTTAAGCATGATTTTCATTTCACAAACCTTGCTGACGCTGCCTAACATACCTTGAATTTTTTTGTATTCCTACTATAACATAGGATAACAATTGCATCTAACACATGCCCGATGATAGATATTAAGCTAAATAGCCTATAGTTTTGTATTTTCCATCTCCTTTTTGAAAAGTGGTCACATTTCTAATTTTCCAATCTAATGGAACTTTCCCCAAATCTAGAGAACTTTGGAAAGTTCAAACCAAGACTTCAGGTTTCTCACTAACCATTTCATTTATGACCCTAGGATGAAGTTTATCAGGACTCAGGAACTTGTCAGCCTGTGGTTCCAACAATTTGTTCAAAAGCACTTCTCTGATAATTGTATTTTTCTGTGATCCTTCTTCACTTCTATCTCCTGATTTAAAGTTATTTCAGGGATGTTACTTATGTCCTCCATATTGGAGGACTGAGGAAAAATACCTGTTCAATTAATTTGCTGTTTGTTTATTTTCCATTATTAATTCCCTGTGCTCAGTTTGATACAACCAACTTGCATATTGTTAACTTTTGTTTTAATCACGTGACTACCCAAATGCTCAGTCCTAGCTAGCTTTCTTTTGTACTCTAGTTTTTTATTCATTATTAATCTGTTGTCTATTCTTTGCTTTTTAAAAATATTCTGTCTAGTCTTTTGACTGGCCATACATCTATGCGGTCTTACATGTTTTTCTTTAAGATTAATATAATTACCAACTTTTTTTGTTAATCACGGATGGTGGGCCCTCCCCTTGGGCTTTTTTTTATCCCTTCTCATTGTATCTCTCTTCTGTATGCTGAAATATCCCCTTAATATTTGCTGCCTTTGTATCTCTTTTGAGCTATCCCATAACCTAATCTACTGATTTACTTTAGCTAGCTCTGATTTTATGCTCAGAGTCTTGCTCTTACTTTGCTTGACAAAGCTAGGGCCTTGTTTCCAATTTTACACCAATTTCTGGCAGTTTGAGATAAGTGCACCTATACATACAAAGCATATCAGCTTATCAGTTTTACGTGCTCATGATTGATCAGCTACATGCTAATTTGGCACAGGAGCCTGAAAGAATTTGATATTCCTGTGGGATAGTCCCACAGATGTAGGCAAGGCACTGATAACAGCCGTGCATATTTATGACTTCCTTCCTTATGTTTTGCTGTGGTGTTAAGACCGAATAAAAGTCAATTTTATAAACTGGGACAACTTCATCTTGTGGAAGAAAGCCTGGATCATTAACCACAAGGAACAGCTTTATTTTAATACTATTCAGCCTAAATTTACACCTTTTAGGTGTCTCCTGTCACCTAAAATCAGAGCCTAGAAATCTATTTATTCTGGGCTGCAGGCCCAAGACCACCAATCCACCTTCCTCCCCCAAAGTTGAACCTCATGTCTCATTAAAATTAGACTGGTTAATGGCAGACATTTTTGTGAGTCTCTGAACAGATTGACATTGAAGAAGAATTTAGGACTATTGAAACACATGAACCTTTAAGAATGGAGTGGATGGAGGATAAAGAGAGGGGTGGAAAGGGGAGGGGGCTGAGTGACTCCATAACAATAGGCAACAGTTTGTGGAATCTGGAGGGATATATTCAGATTAATATATTTTAGTAGGGTTGTCAACCATCCAAGATTTGCTTTGTCTCCAACAACTGACAATCAATCTCTAGGACATTTCTGTGTGCAAATGTAGAGATAAATTATAAGGATTTCAAATTTTTTTTTTATATTTGGGTATTTCAGACGTAAATTTATTGAAAATGATGAGAGAAAAGATTAGTTGGCTATGATGAAACCTCCAAGAATACATTTAATCACAGTTGGCAATCCTAGATTTTTAGCAAACCTACTGCTTTGTGGCTTTTTTTAAAGATTAGATTCCCTACAGTGTTGAAACAGGCCTTTCGGCCCAACTAGTCTACACTGATCCTCCAAAGAGTAAACCACCCAGACCCATTTCTCTCTGACTAATGCATGTAACACTATGGGCAATTTAGCATGGCCAATTCACCTAACCTGCACATTTTTGGACCATGGGAGGAAACCCACGCAGACCTGGGGAGAATGTGCAAACTCCACACAGACAGTTATCCGAGGCTGGCATCAACCCTGGGACCCATGAGGCAGCAGTGCTAACCACTGAGCCACCGTGCCACCCTTAGTGGTAGTCTGCAGCAGTCATTTGAAGGACTGATGCTTAGATTCCATGGAGATCTGGATTTCTGAGGCCTGTCATTCTCATCCCAATGTTAGGCAGAGGGTTTCAAACAGATCCTAGATTTTCGTATGCAAACCATAGGCTCTGGCACTTATTTTCTGTGTTTATACCAAAATCACAGGAGTGTTCTGATCATACAGAAAGATCCATGAATTTCCATCATCTGATTTTTTTATGTGTGGGACCTTTCAGAGATGGAATTTGTTTTAAAAGGAAAAAGAAAACAATAATTCAAGCTGGCGACAGTGATCGCCTGTCAAAACTGAGCCAAACTTCACAAAACCACCGATAAACCACTCAAGTGTAAAATGAAAATGTCAATAAAATGACTGAAAAAAAACGCACTCAGCTGTGTATCTCATTATATTTATGTCTTTCTGGATGTTTCACATTTTGGAATGAAAGTATGATATTCATATTATCCAGCTTAAGAAAAGATGAAACCAGACGCGTACTTCAGTCAAATACCTTTGGATGGGGTGGAGAGGAGAATGCTACATTTGTAAAACAGAACAAGTCATCTTGCTTTCTCTTTCCCCAGATGTTCTATTAACCTCTGAAGAAAATGCCCAATGAAAATCAAATCAGAGACATATCCATTCATCGAGAACTGAATGATATATATGTGTCACTATTGTGTAAGATACAAATCATCAATTAAACAAAATTAGAATCAGGTTAAAACTAACATCTAAAGGATTCAAGACTTTTTTAAACTGTGCATTCTTGATAATCTCTTTGTTTCTGGATGATCTCAGCTTTTTAAACTTTATACCTGTTTATATATGTTTGGTATTGCCTTTTATTATTTTTCTCAAGGTTGGTAAGCAATAAAATTTCTCTTTCCCTCAAAAAAACATTTGTAAGTAGCTCCTTCATTTTTAAATAAACAACATTTCAGTGAAGTGTGATATAGCTACAAGTTAAAAGTATTAAAAATCTTTGTTGCAGCTGGCTAGGATGTTTAAAAAGAGGGGGAGATATTCACCTCTCCTCAACTGGTTATTAGGGTTTGGCCAATATATTCTTAAAACTAAAAAAAAATTAAGAGTGGAGAAAATAAATTGTTCCTTCACAAGCTCTTTCAAAGAAACTGCAAAAAGGTTTCTGTGGGTCTATAACATTAAGCATTAAAATTTTATGCTAATATTTTCAGAGAGCAGGATGAGGTTACTGAGAAAAAAATGTAACGGTGTTACATTTAAAAGAATTTAAAAAGGAGCCTGCCACTTAGATGTTAAGTTTTGCCTAAAATTCGGGAAAATTTAAAATGCAATGGATGCTGAACTATTTAAAAGTAGAAAATGAAGCTAATTAATTAAATTAAATAAAATCGTGACTGTTAATATTATTGGAATTCCAATAGAAAAGTGAATTCTGGGAAAGGATAAAGGAGGACTGGCATGCAAGGAAAACAGACAGGCAGCTAGAGTGGCATGGTGGCTCAGTAGTTAGCACTGCTGCCTCACAGCACCAGGGACCCGGGTTCAATTCCAGCCTCAGGCAACTGTCTGTGTGGAGTTTGCACATTTTCCCTGTGCCTGCATGGGTTTCCTCCCATAGTCCAAAGATGTGCAGGTTAGGTGAATTGGCCATGCTAAATTGCCTGTAATGTTAGGTGCAGGAGTAAATGTAGGGGAGTGGGTCTGGGTGGGTTGTTCTTCGGAGGGTCGATGTGAACTTGTTGGGCTGAACGGCCTGTTTCCACACTGTAAGGAATCTAATCTAAAGCTGAAGCAGCTCAAGGTGAGAAGGGAGAATCCCAATGTAGACTGCTCTGCTGAAGGAACCATGTGTTGCTGAGACTTAAGGGCTGAGGTTTTCAGATCCTTCCACTTAATCCCTGGATTTGATGAGGAAAATGTGAATGCCTTTTGCATCTCTTCCAAGCAGTTAGAATATATAGTAGATATAGCAGATATAGTGGTCAGTCTAACAATGAACACTACTACTATAAAGTTATCTGATAGGGAAAGCTCACAAATATTCCTCTTGCCTAAGAACACTGTAACTGATTATGAGCTGGGAAACAAGAATATTAAGGTGCATAGCATTTAGTGTCAGAATGATATTGGCATAAATTCCATATCATTAGGAAACATCCTGACTCGATATACATGTACATGGAATTTCAACTGATTAAGCAGCTTGTTTTTGCTCATGACATAGGAAATCTTAAAACTGAGGCCACCAATAAAAACCTAAGTGATGTATTACTGCTCATTGATTTCAAAATTCTTTTCCAGTTTGATGAACAGAACATCACAGAACCCAGAGAGGCAGGCATTTTGGATGACAAGTATGGTTAACATACTTATCAATAAACACAAGGAGACTTGTGTCTGAAAACTCTTCCACATTAGAGATAGATAATGAAGGGGTAAATACTGCTGAGATAAGCTAGAGCAAAGAGGAAAGACAAACAGTGAAAGTAGAACTGCCCATAACCATTAAAAGGGATCTGGATGAGAAATAATTGCAAAATAGCCTCATGTGATTCCACTGCATGTAGCCAGGGTTTGTAAAGGAAATTTGCAAGTTCCAGTCAGACTGCAAGCATTGAAGGAGACCAGTATCTGCTTCAGAATGACTGTTGAGAATGTGTGTCCAATGGAACAGTAACCACTGATTGTTTTAAAGAGATAAAAAGAGAGAGAAATGAGCACTCTCTGAGACACTGAGTGCTCACAGACATTGCTATTGAAGAAAATGAAAGGTTTTCCACCTGGAAGCAAACTAAACTCCAGGTCATGTAGTTTTGTGCTTATCGGACAGCTCATCAGAAACTGCTTTGAAATACTGTTGGTTGAAGAGAGTGACCATGTTACAAGTCTGTCAAGAGTGGAGGTATTCCCATGCTTACCAATGTCAGGGATAAGTATTTTATTGCCTGGGAGGTACAATTTGGAAGGCAGCAAGATGTCCCTCTCAAACAGAGAAGGACATTGCAAAGAGAATGAATAGACTGGAGAAAGCTATCAGGAAGTGGCCTCCAAAGCCAGGAACCAAAATAGGTCCAGAAACCCTACAAGGAACCCTGAACCTCATGGACATTGGGACGGCTCAGGAAGGCTCACTTGCATAAGCAGGAAGTGGCAAAGTGGCCAGGAACTGAGGATGTTGCAGAAGCCCTCCAGAGGCCAACACAACCCATGAACTGCAGGGTGGCTGAGGAAGGGTCACTTGAATTAAACAGGGGTTGAAGACAGGCCAGTGGTGTCAGGAAAGGGAAGGGCAGAAGACAAAATGTTTTAAAAGGGCATGCATTAGACCAATAGTCATAAAAGAACCAAGGAAGTGTCAAGGAAGGTAACAAAAGATACCAGGCTAGAGAAGAGACCTGATTAACTGGTATTTTCATGATAAAGTTGCAGGGAGACCAAAACAGTTTTCTGACATCTCTGTGAAAATGAAGGTGGAGTTTTACAGAGTGGAAGAGCCACAGGAGTATATAGCAGAAGCTGATTTTCTAACTGGAGGCAGTAGTGTGCTAAAGAGCAACTTAGATAAATTCATTCTTAAAATGAACGGAAAATGGAAGGACATGTCCCACAACAAATGTTTGATGTAAAATTCAAAAGACAGCAGAGTGCAGATTGCATGTCCAGACACCCTTTGGGAAACAAACATCTATATGACATTCACTACCCCCTGTGAAATTTGCAAAAGTGCTTGAATCCAATGCATGAATTATGGAACTGGATCTAAAAGTGTTAAAATACAGAAAAGTGCCCAACCCAGGAAAAAGTCTACCTTGCTATTCTCAAAGCATGCTTTGAATCCAAAGTTAGGATGGAGAGATTAATGTGAAATGTACATTTATTGTTTTCTCAAATGTTGTATTGTTATTTCATACTGCCCTTGTAAACTAAAAGAAGAAAATCTGTTCACATTCCTTTCTTATGGTAAGAGATGTGGAATGGTATGGTAAAAATGGACTGTCAATTTTTGACTTACATCATCTAATTTTATCACATGGATCCTTTCATTGACAAAATTGGTTTTCAACAAAGGAACAATCACTGACTTAAGATTGCCATGTTGATCATCTGACCAGGTTAAGCTAAACTTCATGAAACCACCAATAAACAAGATCCAGTCCAAACTGAGATTAACATCAGTAAAATGACTGAAACTAGTCACTCCGATCTGTATCTCCTGTTTGATTTATACCTTTCTGAAAGTTTCACATTTTGGAATGAAAGTCTAATGTGTAAATCATCCAGCTTGAAAAAAACAATAAAACCAAACATAGAAATACACAAATGTATTTCAGACAATAGCTTTTCAACACTGCAGAGGGGGCAATTTATGCTTCAAACCACAGAAACAGAAAATTTGCTGTCCTTCATCTGATTTTCTCTCAGCCTTGAAGAATAAAACACCAAGTCAAAAGTAAGTTAGATAAACAACTATTCATTGAGAGCTGAAAAATATTTATAAATTTTCTTACTGCAGAGAATACAATTCATTAATTAAGCAATCATTGACTCAGGGTAAACTTAATATCTCAAGGATTCATAGGACCATTTAAATTGCATATTCTTGATTTTCCATTTTACATTACATGCTCTCCCCTTTTTAAACTTTATGTATCCATTTGTGTGTTCGTTTAATGTTGCATTTTATTATTTTTTCCACAGTCCATAAGCAATAAAAGGTCCTCTCCTTTGTTAGTCACTAGAAGTTACATATTCTTAGACAAAGTCCAAGCAAACTCTTTCTAGTTAGAGTTTAATCTCAACCAACCACACACCATAAAGCTCAACCTCTTCCAAGCTGATTTTCTTTTATATGCATTTAAATATTGTTAACCAATTAGTTCACCATCTGTTTGCCTTATAATCTTTAACTCTTAGACGTAGCATCCTACTAATAGAATTAGACACAAGTATCTTACACTGAAGAAGATCTTGTAATTAATGCCTTCAATTTTGAACTGTGTTTTAACTGAAATGCGATATAGCTGCATGTTAGAAAGAATTGATAAATCTTTTCTGTGTCCAACTGTAAAAGGTTAAAATTGGAAAAATTGACTCCCCACCTGGTCATAACAAGGAGGCAGACTTCCAGCTTGTAATGAGCACATACTTCTTTTCCACTCCAAGAGAAGCATGTTTAGTGCACCATTGAATTTCTGTTCCAGAACGTCAGGTTCAAAATATTCAATTTGCATTAAAGGTGAATTTAAACGTGAATAGTTCATTTTTAAAATGTAATGGAAAATAGTTCAGAAATCAAGATAATGTATGGCCACAGAAGAAAGCCATTCAGCTATTTGTTCTGTGTTGACTGACAAAGAGCTATCCAAACTAGCCTCACATTCTTGTTCTCAGTTCATTTTTTTTGGTTGCAGCAGTTCAAGTGCATATTGAAATATCTTTTAAATGCTATACTGCAGTACCAAATTTTCGGGCAGTGTGCTCCAGACCCCAAATCCTTTATAATCCTTCTACTAATTAGTTTAAAATTCTGTCCCCTGGTTGTAGGCCTCAATGCTAAGAAAAGTAGGTTGTTCCTGTATCTAAACACTCTTAATTTACATTCCCCAAACAGATCTTCCCACAGCTTCCCCGTTCCAAAAATACTGATCCTATTCCATTCTTCCCTCCCAAATAAAATTTTCCAGTCCTGTCAGCATCTTCATAAATTTTCCCTGTACTCTTTCCAATATGATCACATGGAACAAATATTTTTGTCTGTCCTAACAAGAAAATTTCAAAATGCTTGTAAATATTTTAAAGAAAAGGCAAAATTAGCATTCTAATGTACAACAGCTCATGCTTCAACAGTTAATTGTTCCCACTATTGCTTTAGCATCTTGACAATTTTTATGAACCACCAGTCTTTTCTCCTTAAATTCATACCCATTCACGTCTCCAGCTCCAAAAATAATTGTTATTTGCATCACAGCTAAGGAAGAAATAGTAGACTTTACAGAAACTAATAGATTAAATGCTATTGTTGTGTTTTTATTTGGTACATTGCACCCCCTTGTGTTTCAGTCAAGAGATGACATTTGGTTCTGTACACTCGTGGGATTGAACAGAATCAATGAATTGTTTGCTGTATCGACTCACTTTTCATTGTGCATATTATGTTAACAATTAGTTAGAAGTTATGATTTACGATATTTGTGCCTAACCACCAAATACATTTCTGTATTTTCCACTGTCTATAATTTTAGCTGAGGATTATTATGAATGGATTTACCCATCAGCCCATTAAAATAACAGACAAGAATATCTTATAACTTCATTAAATGTTCAGAAGCTAAGATCACAATGTTAATATCTAGACTTCCATATTTTACACCTTGCATGCATGTGTAAATGAATCACTTTGCAATTTTACACATTCAAGCTGTAATTTGATCTGTTAATAATAAGGAAAATGCTGCCAATATTCAATGCCAATGTTTACCTATGTGAAAGTTTAAGAAAAAAACTCAGGTGATAATGGAGAGTGCTGCACTCACTTTCAAAAACATTTTTAATCGTCACTGCAGTGACTGTGGGTTTAAGACTGACAGCAATGGCCAAAAGGCACTATACACCTACTTTGGAAAGGCAAAGCTTGCTTAATATCAAACACTTTGATTTTGTTAATACATTAAAAATATTTGAATCTGGTAATCTCAATGACCCCAAATCCAGGCAAAAGTTTTTGTTGCAAATTTGAAAGGAAGTGTTCTTGAATATTCAGAGCACAGCATATAGTTACTGGCACACCTATTCCCAAGGTACTGCCTAATCCAGCTCTGTAATAATCAATCATTCAAAAACATTCATCATGAAATCATTTCTCAGCACAATCTATGGTGTGTGGATATTTTTTGCATACGTTAAGTCACCTTCCTATTTTGATAATGAAAGAGATATAATGGAACACACAGTTAAGAGTTGCTAAAATGTTGGGAAGCAGTTAGCAAACTGATAATGAAAACTCTTCTTGGTAACTGTTTGTAGTACTATGACGATAGATGTTGAGTGAACATTGATGACCCAGATGATGTTGTGCAATATGGTTGAATGCCATCATTTGCTGTCAAAGTTCTGATAAAGGATATTGTGCACTACTGTCAACATAATTAAATCACAGCTAATGGAAGCACACTGTCAGGGTTAGCAACTTTCACATTTGTTCATTTCCTTGTTAACAGTAAGTAGGCGATTATGGTGAAGATCGAGGCAGTTTCCTGCCTTTAATTGAGAGAGAAACTTAAGACAGTTAGCATCTTGTAATAAGTGATGAAGTTGGGTAAGTCTGGGCTCAGGATCTCTTTGCTGTTGTCTTGAAAGGACAAGTGCTAACTGAATTCTATACCAAGAAACTCAGAGTGGAATCGCCCCAGGCCCTGAACAATGTGTGCTCTGGCAGGAAATTTTGCAAAGTCAGATGAGATTTTGCAAAAATCTCAGCCTTCACAATCACTTCCATGGTTAACCTCACAGTGCCAGCGACCTGGGTTCCATTCCACCATGGGTAACTGTCTAAATGAAGTTTGCACCTTCTCCCTGTGTCTGTGTGGATTTCCTCCAGATATTCTGGTTTCCTCCCAGAGTCCAAGGACATGCAGATTAGGTGGATTGGCCATGCTAAAAATAAGTCATCCACTCAGGCAGTAAGGGTCAGGAACTTCTGTATTTCTGCAGTCCATGGAGTATGTCATAGTCAGTCTGGCAGACCTAGTACAAGCAACTAGGGAATTCACCGATCATCAATCAGAGATCTATATGGAGTGTGTTCAGGTCAGTCACCAGTCAGGGTTTTCCATTCAAATTGCTCATGGCATGGGCTATGGTCAGTCTTGGGGTCTGCTCGATGAACGTCAATGGCTGGGAGGGTTTAGTTATCAGAATTTGGAAGTGGGAGGAATCAAAATTGGGGACTGCAGGCAACAATCTGGTTTTTAGAGGAGTTAAAGATGGTGAAGGGGGAAGCTGGGGAAATGCAACATGTAAGGGTCAGAGCTAGTGTGAATGGGCAGATATGGGGTGCAGGGAGTTAGGGAATGATGATGGTAGCTTTAGGCCTTCTGTGCTCTTAATGAGGGTAGTGTGTACATCAATGGTCAGCTTGAGCAAACAATAATATAAAGCTTAGACCATAAGGATGAGAGTTGCAGTTGTAATTCCAGGTGGTGAATAGAAACATGTAGGGATAATAATAGTGATGAGCTGTCCAGAGTGTGTCTGGCAGAAAGGAAGTCGGAGGCTGGGGATGGAGGGAACTGATGACCAAGCTGAACCTTTGACTCACAGTGCCTAATACAACCTGTGTCGCTTTTCCACATTCTCTCAATTCTTAACTGTGACCTAAAAATGGAAAATGCTGCAACTAAAACCCAGAGCAGGACATTCTTCCCTCTGGGACAAAAAATCCCAGGCTCCACTTCTGAGCAACCAGAAGCCTTCCAGGAGCAATCGTATTAATCATTTACTGGCAGAGTATAAGCTGAAGTAATTTGCAATCATGTCATCCTCTGTGTGAAATGACAGTGTACAGCTGTCAGGAGTGCCGATGCTGGTCACAAGCAATCTTGATCATATCATTGGTCCTTGCAGATTGAAGATAGGCATGTCTGTGAGGCAACAGTAACCCCAGGTGATTTTATAAGAGGTGTCTGGTGACCATAAAGTTGATGCAAGACCTCAATAACAACAGAGGGGCATGGAACAGATGGTTTCTTGGCTTTATCTGTGAGCACAGTGTAAGAAGCTCTTATATGCAATGGTACCTTTCTTGGGTGATTTGGGGCTCAGAGAACAATATCCTCAGACTCATACAGTGTTTGTAATCACCTTCTGTCTGTTTGGCACATGACTAGGCATGAATTCACTGGAATAAGGTGCAACGACAAAGTTCCATATAGCATCACTACATTTCCCTCCTTCTGAGATCGCTCCATTTCCTATTGAATGGAGCAGTATGCAAAGGCTTCATTTATGAGCGATGTGAATGCTAATGTAATATTCCTTATGTTCCTCACACTGGTTCATTGCAAATGCGACTGATAGATCCAGACAATGTAGATGTCAGCATTGCAGTTGAGACATAGAAAAATGGAAGGGGAATAGATATTCCAGGAAGTCCATGACCAGCAGCAACCTTCAGTCGATGTCAAACTGTCTGCACACATAGACATCATGGATGAAGCACCTCTCAGGATTTTAAGGGAATATAGGAGGCCCAGAGACTATAGTCTTCAATGCCATTTCCTCAGGATGAACGTGGTACAGTGTAATCACAAACTGAAGATGTCCCAAAGCACTGTTACTGAGATATGCCTGCTGCTGGAGCAGACACTGTGACATGAAGGAGTAGATACCATTCTAACCCAGTGGCTGTCCAGATTGAAACTTCACTATTATACAATCAGTTCCTCCCATGGAGCCAATGGGGATCTATGTGTGATCTCTCAGTTGTCCGCACACAAATATATTAAAGCTGTGACTTGCGCCAGATCACACCACTATCTTGTTTTCCCATGCAGAGGTCAATGCTGTCACCCTGGCTGTAGGATTTAGCAACATAGTTGACTTCCTTAGATGTATAATGCAATGGAATATACTCACATTGCTTTAAAAGGTCCGTGGCAATGAGGCATCTCTGTTCAACAATAGAAAAGCTTTCTATTCCATCCAGTTGCAAATGATTTGTGATTACTGATACCACTGCTTAGACGTTTGTGTCAGATATCCTGAGACCTCTCACAATGCTTGATCCTTGAGAACTCTTATGTTCTTACTCTGTTCAAGGGACTAAATGCCTTACAAGGACTGTTACTGGGAAAAGGGCTACCCTCTACAAGCATAGCTGATTACTTTTTAATGCAACTTCCTATTTACATGGAGCTGCGATGCAATAAAACTGTTCTTTGACCAGGGCCATGGTAGAGCAGGCAATAAGGTTCCTGAAGGTGAAGTCCTGCTGCTTGGATCAATCTGAGGATGTCTTGCAATACCACTCTAAACAAAATATGAAAAGCTTAGCATATGAGAAACGTTTGAGGACTCTGGGTTTATACTCAATGGAGTTTAGAAGGATGAGGGTGAGGATCTAATTGAAACTTACAGAATACAGAAAGGTCTGGACAGAGTGGATGTTGGGAAGATGTTTCCATTGGTAGAAGAGAGAAGGACCTGAGGGGACAGCCTTAGAGCAAAGGGAAGACCTTTTAAAGTGAAGATAAGGAGAAACTTCTTCAGCCAAAGAGTGGTGAATCTTTGGAATTCACTGCCATGAAAGGTTGTGGAGGCCAGGTCATTAATTATCTTTAAGGCAGAGATAGATAGGTTCTTGATTATCAAGGGAATCAAGGGCTACTGGGAGAAAGCAGGAGAATGGGGATTGAATGATGGAGCAAACTCGATGGCGGAATGGCCTAATTTCTGCTCTGATGTCTTATGGTCTTAAAATGCCTCATAATCTTTGTGTGCTGTACACTACACAAATGGAGCAAATGAAGGGGAGGATATGATGGATGCTGACAAGCTAGGAGAGGGGAAGCAATCTTTCAAGGAGGAGGATAAGGACATTAAGCAGGAGGAACATCACCTTCTGCATAAGAGTTCAACAGCACTACAAGCCAGACAGAACTCAATTAACATCCGGTTCCAGTCAATGAGATCTAGGTGCACTGATCACTCATTAATTCATTAAAATGTTTGGTACTTTTCTTTCAAGCAGGTTATTTCAGTTCAAAGAGGTAAATGCAGCTTCTGGTTGTTTGATTGCTGTTCCTTTTTGGGGATGCTGAATAAAAGTGAATGTATTGAACCATTCAAAGTCTTCTCTGTAAGTGATGTTCCCATATTGAATAATTAAAATGCCGGGCTATGGGTTGACATTCAGGAAATTGAGACATGGAGACTTAAGAGTCAGAATGCGGCTAAGGCCAGATCTTGTGTGTAAATTGCCATTGGGATAGTACATAAAACTTGATGAAGCTGAAACATAGACTGAGGGTTGGTTCTCACCAGAAATTGCCTATCACTGAAGGAAATTTTATGATCAAAATTGACGACTGCTAGAAGAGGAGCTATAATACAAGGATCACTATGAAGAATCATTATGAACTGAATCTAAGATTTACTTCACAAGAAAAGCATTTTCATTTCATTTTTATTATAAACATCCAAAATGTTATTTGCTTGTAAGGACATTTGCATGAGACAAAAAATTTGAAAATTTGATTTTGAATCCATACAAAAGATATTTAAATTTTTTTTCTTTTTTTTGGAAATGTTGTCAATTGAAGTTTGGCTGGTATGGTGGCTTAGTGGTTAACACTGTTGCCACACAGCACCAGGGACTCAATTCCAGCCTCAGGTGACTGTGTGGACTTTGCATGTTCTTTCTGTTGCTGTGTCACTGTATATCCAAAGATATACGGTTTAGGTGGATTGGCAATGTTAAATTGCCCATAGTGTCCAAGAATATGTAGGCTAGGTGGATTAGCCGTGGAAAATGCAGAGATGGGGTGATTTTATGATTCTATGAAGTGGTAGATAGTTTTAATGGCTGGAGCATTTTTTTTGTCTCTTTTGTAATTGGCTGTGCCTTAAGGGCATATTAACTGTATAAATAGAAACCACAAGGGAAAATCAAGTTTCTTAGGATAGAATGACATACAAATCTCGACATTAGATGTGTGCGAAGCCATTCTAATGTGACTTGATCCAATTTGTAATTATTGACTTTAGATTCAAGTCTGGATCTTGCATTTGAACTTGCTTTTTAAACTATCATAAAATACAACGAATCAATGTAGTCACTCAACTGCAGTGTCCATATAAGGCAGCATAATTTAGCTTGACCACAAGATTAGTAGCTGAAAGATTTCAATTCAGGTAATTAAAATCATTTTCAATTGAATATCCGCAATCAGATTGTTCTCAACTCATAAATACAAAACTCAGTCTGATGAGTAATCTCCAAGTTCATTAATCGCTTTCTGTATAAAATGGATCAGCGCGTCGGTAATCTCAACATAGAATATGAATACAAGTATACTAAAGGTACTACAAATGACTTGAACACTTAATTTTCAGTTACTTCTTGGACATTGGTTTGAACTCAATCCAGACAAACCAAAAGGAAGCTTCTAATGCTGCTATAGGAATTACAAGCAAAATAACTTAGAATTTCAATGCAGTTGCCCATAGTCTGGAACCATTCTATGTGGTCATAGCAACCAACGCTATTTAGGCAAAAGTGAGGACTGCAGATACTGGCGCTGAAAAAGGACAGCCGGTCAGACAGCATCTGAGGAGCAAGAGAGTCGATGTTTCAAGCATAAGCTCCTCATCAGGAATGTCATTCATCAGGAACATTCCTAAGGAAGAGCTTATGTTCGAAACATCGATTCTCCTGCTCCTCGGATGATGCCTGACTAGCTGTGCTTTTCCAGTGCTGCACTTTTGACAGACAAACAAACAATTGGTTTTATGAATGAAGGGGAAAAGCTAGGAAACACCATTCAATGGCATCAATCTACTTAGTTCATCATGATGAACTTTATGTTTGCCAGCACTGTATGTTCTTTAATCTCCATTCTCTACAAAGTCTTTTCATTACTAGTTAAAAGCACTAGCTTTTACTTAGTTAAAAGGAGATGATACAGTCTTATATTCTGAGAGTTCCTGAGATGTACCACAATGGTCTTCCATCAGAGAAAGTGTTGAGATAATACCACTACCTATAGAATGAGAAATTCCTGTCCCAGAAGTGAGGTAGACATCTTCAATAAATCATCTCCAGCATAATATTTAGATTGCCCTCCATTCTTCTTCTCATAATCTATTAGATTTATTCCTACATCAGTGAGCAAATCAGATTGGAAAAAGCGCAAGAAATTCACTTCCTTTCATGAACTGGTGATTACTTGAGTCCTGGAGTCTTCATCTATGAATCAGTTTTTTTCTTCTTCCCAGTTACTATATCTGTGTCTTTGTGTGGATCACAGGCCAAAGACAAGGTGCTACCAGACGGTGTCATTCCACTCAGCCAATGTCTTAGGCCCTCCCTGGAAAAAACACGAGAGAGAACATACATCATACACATCTGACAAGAGAAATGAAAATGCTTTGGTGTTGTGGGGTGGGCCCAAGTAGAGAAAAAAGAATTAAATATTCATGGCTTAACTTTTAATATTAAAAAGGAAGTACTATAAAAGATCTTGGGGATGGGAGGGGTGGTTGGTATGGCATGGTGGTTGGTGATGTACTGTAAAGGGAAATAGTCCTTTACACTAGAAATAGCTATTGACTATATGCAAAGCACGTCGCTGTCACATCAGATCACTTGGGTCCGTAGAGTTTTAGAAACTGTACACTCTTACTATCCTCTTTACTGTGTTGTATTCAATAGAACCTATTGCCCTTATATCACACGAGTGGATGGTTCATCTCAGGCTCCTCCAGTAGTTCCCAACATCAAAGATACCAGTTTTCAACCAATTCAACTCATTCCACATGATATCAGCTGGAGATACTGGATGCTGCAAAGGCTTTGGACCCTGACAACATTCTGGCACTTAAGAGTGGTGCTCCAGAACTTGCTGTGCCCC
Source organism: Chiloscyllium punctatum (assembly GCF_047496795.1). Classification (NCBI taxonomy): domain Eukaryota; kingdom Metazoa; phylum Chordata; class Chondrichthyes; order Orectolobiformes; family Hemiscylliidae; genus Chiloscyllium; species Chiloscyllium punctatum. The sequence continues at coordinate 6,173,837 of NC_092783.1, read as the reverse complement.
TAGAAAGCTCTTCCAATAGAGTTGCAAAATTTGCATCTACTCAAAAAAGTGTGGAAAATTGACCTGGTATGTCCTGTACAAAGAAAAAAGGACAAATCAAACTCAGCCAATTACTGCTCCATCAAGTTACACTCAATCATCAGTAAAGTGATGGAAGTTGTCATGACAGTGCTATCAAGCAGCACCTGGTCAACAATAATCTGCTCAGTGCTGCCCAGTTTGGGGATCAGCTAGGTCCACTCAGCTCCTGACCTCCTTAAAACCATTCATTCATTCAAACATGAATTCCAGAGGTGAGGTGAGTGTGACAGCCCTTGACATCAAAGCTATATTCGACCAAGCGTAGCATTAAGGAGCCATAGCAAAACTGGAAATCAATGGGATTCAAGGGGCAAACTCTCCAGTAGTTAGAGTCATACCTGACATATAGGAAGATGCTCATGCTTGTTGGAGGTCAGTCACTTCAGCTCCAGGATATCTCTGCAGGAGTTCCTCAGGGTGCGTCTTAGGCCCAACCATCTTCAGCAGCTGCTTCATCAATGACCTTCCCTCCATCATAAAGGTCAGAGGTGGGGATGTTCACTGATCATTGCACAATGTTCAGCACCATTTATGACTCCTCAGATACTGAAACAATCCACGTTCAAGTGCAAAAAAGTCTGGACAACATACAAGGCTTGGGCTGACAAGTGGCAGGTAACATTCACGCCACACAAATTCAGGCCATGACCATCACCAATAAGAGACAATCTTGCCATGGCTCCTTGACATTCAAGGGGGTTATCATCACTGAATCCCCAACTATCAACATCCAGAGGGTTACCAAAGCTCTACTGGACTCACTATATAAATACAGTAGCTACAAGAGCAGGTCAGAGGCTAGGAATACTGCACTGTGTGACTCATGTTCTGACTCCCCACAGCCTGTCCACCATCTACAAATACTCCCATTTGCCTGAATGGATGCCGCGCCAACAACACTCAAGGTTTGACATCATCCAGGACAAAAAGCAGCCAAGTTGATTGGCTTTACATCTATAAACATCCATTCCCTCTACTGACGTTCAGTAGCAGCAGTGTGTACCATCTGCAAAATGGATGCAGAAATTCACCGAATATCCTCAAACAGCACCTTCTAAACCCATGACCACTTCCATCTGGAAAGACAAGGACAGCAGATAAGTGGGAACAACACCACTTTCAACATCCCCACCAAGTCACCCACCATCCAGATTTGGAAAAATATTGCTGATCCTTCAGTGTTGCTGGGTCAAAATCCTGGAATTCCCTTCCTAATAGCACTGTGGGTCAACCTCAGCAGATGGACTGCAGCAGTTCAAGAGGACAGTTCACCTTTTCAAGGGTAACCAGGGATGGGCAATAAATGCCAGACAGCCAGTGATGCTTACATCACGCATAAATGAATAACAAAAGAAGTGCCAATTGCACATCATTAGTGCTAAGCTTTAAAATTTTAATCCTTTCCATTCCTGCATTAACTGTAACTATCTGTAATTGAACACTAGGGTGAAATATTAGAAAAAAAAGATTTGAGTACAGCACAAAACAGAAAATAAGATATTTCCAATGAAATTATCTACAGCTCTTTCCCTTAAACATAACTACAAGTTTCAACCTATCGGCCTCATTAGAAAGATTAAACAGACTCGCTTTTTTTTTGCATGAACAAACTTTCACATGTAAGTTTTACTTTAGAAAACTCATCCATAGAAAAAAAAAATAAAATGAAAGACTACATTGACAATTTCTAATCAACTTGTTCAGAATTGTTATTCCACATCTCTGAACTAGGTCAACAACCCAAGTCTCCTTTCTTAGAGGTAGGGACACTACCACTACACCTCAAAAGCCTTTAGGAAGGCTGCATATATTTTCTAACCTGGTCATCGCTGTTGTACCATTGCCTCCTGTATCACTGGCTCATGAACAGACCTATTAGAATATATGCAAAACCCTAGAGTATCAATGTAAAAATATGTGCTTAGCAATGGTTAGGTGTCACCATATTAAGAAAATCATTGAATTCAACTTTTTATTGCTTAGCTAAATGCAAGCTAAAATAAAGAAAATACTTCATTGCTGTCCCACTAGTGTTAGTTGGTCCACAAGTTGGCTAAAATATTAGCATAAACCTAGCATATTGCATTTTATGACTACAAAATAAATGTATCAGTCATACACAAAGATCAGTGAAACAATAATGTGCATTCTTTGAAGATAATATTAACTGTGATACCTTTAGACACTCATCTTACTCTTAGTTTTACTGCTTGCAGACTGACCACACATTATGGAACTAAGACATCACAATCTATTGATATAGTAGCGATTGACAGTAGTTTAAAACATGTGCAGTTTAGATCAGAACAACATTAATTTGTATTTTGTAATGCTTTTAGTGTAAGGATTGAGCCCAATGCACATTTACACATAGATAGGTGGAGGAAAACTAACACAGCCAACTGTATTACCTATGCACTTACTTTATTGCCAATATCTAGCTGTTTTTACATTAAAGTTTGGAATGAAGATTTTGAAGAATACTATCCAATCTCATAGCATTTCAATATTAGAGACTTTTTTTAAAGAATATGAATTCTAAAATGTCATTGACTACATTGATACCAAGGGAAAGGATATTGCTTCCAGATTTGTTTTTCCCTGAAATTTTATGTTACTCTTTTGCAAGCCAGCTGCATAAATATGAATGCAAATTATACCAAGTATTACAAATTGATTAGGCTGAAGCCAATGCCAATTGGGTTTCTACAATCATCCTTCATGTGCTTGACCTACATTTCAGACACATCACAACAGGAAAGTACTTTCCAATGGAATTTTATTTTTGTGTGGTCTACTCCCCAAGCGAAAACTAAGTAAATGACCTAGCTGCGCACGGTTCATTGACTGTCCAGGCTGTGTGTGGTACAACTTTTGTTTGTTGTTATGCCTTTTTATTTCAAGGAATTCTCAATACTCACAAATAGAATCTGGAAAATGTGTCAGGAAGTCACAGTTAATTGGAAGCAATTAAAGCAGATGTTTTCCATGCTGCATCATCAGTGTCAATGCTGAACTCATGCTCTAAATATAATGTTTGGCTTGTGTACAAATTAGTGGAAAAATAACTGTTCAAGGATGCACTATAATCTCTTGGATCAACATTAAATCCTCTTTCTCAGCATTGTTGCACTTCCATCTTTATTTCACTATGTTGATGTGAATAGTCGATGAGATTAATATCCAAGTGACAGCCTTTTCTACAAATAGCAGGAGTCTACGTAAAAAGAACAGATAACACTGAATTGGCATCAACATTTTTAACATTTGATGATTTGTATGTTTTCCCATTTTCTTCCTTTCTGCTCACACAGCCCTATTTTTTCAGATTCTTCCTGACACTTGAGTCAAAACATTAATGCACAAGATTCGTACAGTACACCCTGTGCATGAAAAATGTACCTAAGTTTCCAGACAAGAAACCTTTCTTTTAGTCACCAAGAAGTTGTAGTCCAAACAGTCACAGCTCTCCTCTTGGGAATGCTCCATGTCCCACTAGATGGAAGAGTATACTGCACCATTATTTATTAGTTACCATTAGGTACCTAAAGCAGCAAAGAAAAATAGAAGCATCCTGTTTCTCAGAGTAAAGTTTCTTCACTTTTGTCCAAAAATCCTATAGAAGATCATTATTTCAAAGTTGGTGATATATTCTGTTGCATAAGGTAATGGTTAGGAAAAGGTTAATTTTGGAGACTGCATTGAGCTCCAAAATTTGGACGATTCTCTACAATTTTGGGTGGAGTCAGGAATTTTGCGCCCAAATTCTTCTTTCTTGCAGCTCTGTGAACTCTATCAGTTCCAAGCTTCCACTCACTCCATCTAACTTTTTCATTTAAGTTTTCAATGCCTAGCATTACGCTTTGAGAGGAGGTCTACATCCTAGATATGCAAGCCATCGTGATGCACTGTTCTGTCATTAATATCAGGGTTCCAATGACTGTAGATAATCCTAACTCCTGCAATAACCATGATCTCCAAAGTATTGTCATCTCCTACCCTTAAATGTTATTTATGGTCTTCTCTGCATCCAGCGTGGTGCCTTCAATTGCCGCTATTGACTTCCCCAATTTCCTCGCACAGAAGTGGCTCCTGATAACTCACTTTGACTTGCAGTGGACAGATCCTGAGACTATTGAGCAATGCTTTGACTGACTTTGAAGTATAGCCCCAATGATGACTGAGCAGACCCCGGACTGTCCAGTGTTGAAGTGGTGAACTGTACTATTAGTGAATTCAAGATATACGAAAATGATAATGAGATGCTAGTGGGTGTCTCATGCAATAAATCGGTGGATGAAGGTGTTCGCTATCCATTTGGAATGCTGAGATATTAGGGACTGCTGGCCAAGATGGAAGACTAGAGCAGTAAGCAGCAAGTTAGGGTCATCATATACCTGCTCTGACATTCATCTCAGGAATTATCACTATTTATTTTCTCTCTGTCACGTGAGAAAGCAAACTGTGCATAATTCAGGCATGATCAAATACTAATGTGAATAAACCTAATTAGTTCAGGGGCTGGAAGATACACTGACCCATATCATGTTGTTAAAACAAGTACCTCTTCTTGTCAAGGCTCAAATGGTTCATCTTCTATTATGACTCACCCTTAGACCTCAAAGAAAGGAAGATTAGTGGTAACACCTATCCCAACTATTACCTAGTAGTGTTTAGCTATGCAGCCCAATACAACAATTTCCAGCATGGGACTACTTCACCAAAGGCAGATAGTAAGAAACAACCTGTTCTTCTCATAAAACATCAAAAATTAACAGAAAATGCTGGAAACATTCAGCAGGTCATACTGCATGTGAGGAAAAAGTTAACATTTCAGGTTAACAACTTTTGTCCAAATACCCATTTCTATATTTGTCAAAGGGTAAATCATATCCTCTTCAGCACTCCCCAAATACATATATGAAGAAAATGCTTTGCCAATCTTGTCATTTTAATTTATTTCATTTCACAGAAAGTTGCTCTGAATGTACTGAAATCTGCATTCATTTCAACAAGAAGCTTCTAAACAAGAGTCATGCTTGCAGAATATAGAAATTAGGGTTCCTCATTGGAACAGCAAATTAAATATAAAAGGAGTCAGATGTATAATATTAACAAAATGCACAGAAAAATCTTCAACACTGGACAGTCAGGGGTCTGCTCAGTCATCATTGGGGCTATACTTCAAAGTCAGTCAAAGCATTGCTCAATAGTCTCAGGATCTCAGGATCAGCTCAAAGCAGTTTGAATTTTCCTGATTGTTGTCTGTTTCCTTACTTATGTTCCCAAAGCATGTCGGAGATAAGCCACTATTGGATCAACTTCTCTCTAATTTAGTGAAAATGGAAACACCCCTTAGAATGTGCTGTGTATGTCACTAAACTCCTGAAAAGTCGTGTTCGTTTATGTTTATATATCACCGTTTAAAGGAAAAAAAGCACAGCATCAGGAGAGACCAGATGTCACCACTGACAACACTTTAAACATGACTTGCTACAAGATGTGGTATGTTGTGTTTAAAAAAATGAAAGGAAAATTTAACGGTTGTTGGAATTCAACCATAAGGTGCATTCTAGTTCCCAGATGTGTCAATTAGAGCACTTAACCTGACATATTGGGCCCAGTCAAAGTACAGAAAAAGAATAAAGGGCCCCAAGGAATACTAATCAGACAAAACCGAGTAATGGCAATATAATTATAATAATATGATTGACATGATGAGCTACTGCATTCACCTTATTAACCAGACAATATACTTTTCATAAATAATAAAAACTCAAATTAATTCACAAGCTTGAACAATGTAGAGTTTCATAGATTAAAAAAAAATTGGAAAATAAATACATCCAAGAGATGAAAAATATTAGCTTGGAGTTTCCATGACAACATTAAAGGCACAATATAAATGTAGGTTCCATCTTTATTCATAGGGACAAATAATTAGATTGTTAAGTAGCCACAGTCATTACCATGGAGAGGAGAAAGAGAAAGTACCTTAGATTGGTAAACAAGTGAACTTTGTGGCATGGTGGTTAGCACTGCTGTATCACAGCGCCAGGGACCTGGGTTCCATTCTAGCCTAGGGTGACTGTCTCTGTGGAGTTTGCACCTTCTCTCCATGTCTGCATGGGTTTTCTCCAGGTGCTCTGATTTCTTCCCACAGTCCAAAGATGTGCAGGTTAGGTGGATTGGCTGCGATAAATTGCCTATAGTGTTCAGGGATGTGTAAGTAATGTGCATTAATCACAGATAAATATAAGATAAGGGGAATGGGTCTGGGTGGGTTAGTCTTCAGAGGGTCAGCGTGGACTTGTTAGATCGAAGGGCCTGTATCCACACTGTAGAGAGATTTTATATTAAAAAGTTTACAGCAATATAGTCCCAGCCAACAACAGAATTATAATGTTATAGAGTCATGCAGCATAGAAACAAACCCTTCGGTTCACCAACAGACATCAAACTATACTAGACCTATGTACCTGCATTAGTCTATAGCCTGGTGTGCCCTGGTATTTTAAGTACTCATCCAGATAAGTCTGAGTATTTGTGTCCACTAACTCCCAGGCAGCATGTTCTACCACCCATTGGGTAGAAAGTATTTCCTCAGATCTCATCGATCATAGAATCATACAGCACAGAAATAAATCCTTTAGCCCAACTCATCCATAACGATGAGACTTCCAAAATAGAACAAGTCCCATTTGCCTGCATTTGGCCCATTTCCCTCTTAACATTTCCAATCTATGTACTTATCCAAATGTTGTTTAAATGTCATAATTGTATTCACTTAAACCACTTCCTATGGCAGGTCGTTACACACACACACACACACACACACACACACCTTTGCCTCAGGCCCCTTTTAAATCCCCTACCCTGGGGAAAAGGTCTTGGCTATTCACCTTACCTATGCGCCTCATGATTTTGTAAACCTTTATAAAGTCAACAACTTACCCACCACTGACATCAGATCCACTAGTCTATAGTTCCCTGGCTTTTCCTTGCAGCCTTTCTTAAATAATGGCACAACATTAGCCACCCTCCAGTCTTCCAGCACTTTACCAGTGTTTGACACTGATACAAATAGCTCTGCTAGGGATCTTGTAATTTTTTTTCAGAGCTTTTGACAATGTCCTGGCATACACATGAAGATTAGTCTCCTTTCATGCATTTTAAGACTTCAGCGCCTCCTCTTCTGTAACGTACAATCTTTTCAAAACATCACTATTTATTTCTCCACAGTATATTCATTTCGGATCTCACTCATCTCCTGTGGTTCCACACAAATATGGCCTTATTGGTTCTTTAAGCGGCTTTATTCTCTCCCTAGTTACTCTTTTACTTTTAGCATACTTGCAAAATCTCTTTGGATTCACCTTAATCCTATCTATCTGTCAAAGCTACCTCATGTCCACTTTTTGCCCTCTTGATTTTCCTCTTAAGTGTACTCCTACAACCCCTAAACATCTCCTCTAAACCATTTACTCCTCATCTTGTACTCATTCCCTCTGGCCTTGGATGGCTCTGCCATGGGAGAGTGATTGGACAATCTATTTTGGATATGCCTCTCATAATGTCGTACATCTTAATATGATCCTCACTCAACCTCCTCTATGCCAAGGAAAACAAACCCAGTCTGTCCAGCATCTCCTCATAACCAAAAAAAAAACTTTCCATTCCAGACAATGCCTTGGTGAATTTCCTCTGCACCCTCTCCATTGCAGTCATGTCTTCCTGACAACCAAATATGCATGCAGCATTTCATCTGTGGCCTATTTGATGTTTCATAAAAGTTGTATGGAGACTTTCCTACTCCTATATTCTACACCCAACTAATAAAAGGCAAGTATCCTATGTGAGTTCTTCACCACCCTGTCTAACTGCTGACACTTTCAGGGATCTATGGTAAAGCAAGGTCTCTTTGTTCCTCAGTATTCCTGGGGGAACTTACCATATCATTCCCTTATTAGACCTCCCAAAATACATCACTTCACACTTTCCAGGATTCAATTCCATCTGCCAAATGATGACTATCAGACTATAGTCTAAGACCATCCTCCCCACTATCAACAACATCACTGATTATTGTATCACGTGCAAGCTTCCTAATTATACCTTCTACATTCACATTCAAGTCATTAACATACATAATAACCAGTAAGGATACCAGCATTAATCCTTTTGGTATACTGCTGGCCACAGGCTTCCAATTACAAATGCAATCCTCCACTATCACCCTTTACCTCATGTCTGCATGCCAATTTTGGATCCACTTGTCAATTTGTATTGGATCCTAATACACGAGTCAGTTTCAAACTATCTTGACATGTCATTGGTCATTGCTGATTGATCGTAGTCATCTCTGAGAGGCACATAAAAAAAATCACAGGTGACCTTGAAAGTAGCACCTGAGGGCAGCTAAACACAAAGATGCGACCAGAGGTGAATAGAACTGATTCTTTCTCACCTTGGATTCTAATTATTCACCTGTAAGCAATGATGCTTTTCTTGGAAGATGTGGAACTGGGAAACCAAATTTTCAGTACTCATACAGCACTTACAATCACGCAGTGTCTCTTTACCACATGACTGCTGCTCTATTCATTGGAATAAGGTCCAATGTCAAAGCTCCATGTTGACACACTCCACAGGAGGAAAATGCTACACTATCATTTGTGAGTGTTTGTGAATGCTGACTACTCATATTACTGAGGAACAGGTCTATTTCTTATGATCCCCACACTGGCTTACTGATATTATGACCAGTGGATCCAGCTTAAGCAGGGTGTATTGCCACAGTTACTGTGGTCCAATGAAGAGACAGAGAAATGGAGGGGCACTAGATACACCAGCATGCCCAAGACCAATAACAAATCTCCAGTGAATGCTGAACAATCTCCACATAAAGAGATCACAGCTAAAGGTCCTCTCAGGATACACAGGAGGTCCAGATTCTTTGTCCTTGATGCAATTTCCTCCAGAAAAGCAAAGGAAGAGGATGTCCTGGAACTACACCAGCTGTTGGAGCAGGTCCTGTGACATGAAGGAATGGGTGGCTATCCTATATCAGGGCCTATCATAGTGACAGGTACACTAAACCTTTATTCAACTGACTCCTTCCAAGAAGTCACTGAGGTCCTGTACTGCACAAATGTATTAAGTCTGTTGTTGTAATGCATTGTACTGAGAGGACCTATCAAAAATTGATTTTATCAATAGAAGGGTTCTATTCCATCTTAGAAATCTGTACCTTGGAACTGCCATGATACCTATATCCATCTCTCATGTTCAAGAGCTGGCTACCTTATGAGGTTGGCAGCCAAAAGCTACCATCTGTGGCCATGATCTGAGCAAAGATACAATGCAGTCCAATCTTTGCCCAGGGCCCTAATGGAACAGATGCAGATGAGTTTCCAATACTTGGATCATCCTGAAAGAGTCTTGCAGCACACCCTAGACAGGACATTTCACATCGCCCTTACACAACTGAAGCAGTCAGAGATAGAATGCGATGGTGGCTGAAGAGTTGGGAGAGTGGACCAGTCTTGTGAGGAGAAAGATGAGGGAATTGAGCAAAAGGAACATTACCTTCTGCATGACAGAGCACAGTAGCACCAAGTAAAGCAACTCAGTCAGAACTTAATTGTCACCTGGTTCCAGTAGATTAGACTTGGATGCAGTGATCATTCATTGATTGTTAATTCCTTGGTGCTCAAAAGGCAAGCACTTACTTCTGAGAAGTAAGTGCAGCTGTTTGTTTTTTGCGTGCACTTTTGTTCCTGGTCAATAATGGTAAATGTTTTCAAGTTTGAAGGCTTTCCTGCATGTGATGGTTCCATGTTAAACAATGATAAGATGCTTTTCCACACTAGACAGTGGTGATAAAGTAGCACTGACTTATAAGATAAGATGTGGCTAAGGATGGGTAAACTATGTGGTTTGGATGTGAAACAGTGATAAATGTGACACTGTACAGGGGGGTGTATGTAATGTGTCAGCCATGCCACCTACATGCCCTGAGAAGCATTGGTTTGTGGTTACTCTCCTATTATGCGCATAATGAAGGAAAACTCTGACTGCCAATGTTTGGCCAAGTGCATAGCTGGGTTTCAAAGATGGTGCCAAAACTAATGATCCCAGGATATCGCAGCAGTGGCAAGAAAATCTGTCCACAGTGAATAGAATGAGAAAGATGCCATGGGGGCATGATGAGTTGAGAGAGTCAATGAGATGAGTTTGGGAAGAATTATCATAGAATCCATACAGCCTAACAAGTCCACACCAACCCTCCAAAGAGTAACCCACCCAAACGCATTCCACTACCCTATTTACCCTGACTAATACACCTAATCTTAATCATCCCTGAATACTATATGCAATTTGGTTGGCCAATTCACTTAACTTGAACATATTTGGATGGTGGGAGGAAACCACACAGGCACGGGGAGAATGAACAAACTCCACACAGTTACCAGAGGCTGAAATTGACCTCTGGTCCCTGGCACTGCGAAGAAGCAGTGCAAGCCACTAAGCCACCATGCCATCCCCTTAGAGAGAAATGCAAGAAAACTCCTTAGGCCTCAAAGAGAGAAACCCTTCATGAAACTCATCAAAAATGGCATTTAGTGAAATTCTAATACAATCCACCCTAAGCTGACAAGATGAGGACTTCAAAATGGTCATGTGTCATGGCAAACAATACAGAAAGGCTAAGTCAGGTACTATTTTAAGTTAAACCATCAGAATGGGATAAGCAATGTTAAATTCAAATTATTGAAAGGCAAATATAGGATTGATTTTCAGAAGTTCTTTGCACAAAGAAGAAGTAACATGTGGAGTAGTTTCCAGGTAACGCTTGAAACAAAGAAAACAGGAATTTGTTAACTATGACAACAAATTATGTGTTAAATAGATGAATTGGATGGACTGACTGATCTCATTCAAAGCTATCTTGTTACTTGAATGCAATCTGTTTCTTTTTAAAATTCCTACATCTTTGTTAATTGCAAGAGATTGAAATTAGATCAAACATAATGAATTCCTATTTGGATGAAATCAATTTTACTATAATTTATTTAAGAAAATCCTCATTTAATTCCTGATATTACATATGTCATGAATTTTCATTCTAATCGTTTTGTTTCAAATGAAAAGGCTGCAGCTGAGCCTTTGAGTATGATAGATCCACAGTTCTAATAACTAATTGAGCCTTAAGTATTCCTAAATTGGGTTTGGGCATTAAATATTTGATGCAAAATGATAAGAGGGTGATTTGATTGGAAATATATAATGAATTATGTTGCATTAACTTGGACTGTCATCATGTTATGTAATAATAATTGGCATCCATTTCAAAAACATGAACTTATCTTTACAAGGCTAATTTCATTATATGGAAAATTATAGGTCATTTCATTTATACAATGTTCTCCAGGTCCAGAATTGTCATACTAATTGGACTTTATTTAGATTTGTGCCAGAAAAGTATGTTCACCTCAGTTTTTTGCCAATATTTTTGTTTCAGATTTAGACATTGCAGCTCATATGTACATAATTGTAGATGTGATTGAGCTGATTATAATGATGTATAACATACTGTGTTGGCATGAAATTGAGCTTGAAAAGTTTTGTAAGATTGGACAAAACATTGGGATATTTGTGCCTGATTAATACGTGACCCATGTTTCCTACACAAACAACGTTGAGGAATAGTTGTTGGCATCCATCTTTTAAAGAATGTAAGCATGAACGCAAGTTTGAAACCAATTATAATACCTACTAAGAAAGTTTTCTCCTGTTAATTCAATCTCCATTTTCCCCATTTACTTTCAAGTTCATCCTTCCTTTTTCTTGTTTATGTCTTCCTTTTGTTTACTTCTCTGAAGCATGATTTCTCTCTTTCCTGGGGGTATGATTCCAGGAGAGATAACGAGCTTTGGCAAACTCAACACTAGTGACTGTCTAGATTTATAAATGGAAAATAGTCAAAGCAGAATCTTCTGCTGGTGAAAACTGATGGGGAAGGTGTTGGAGGAAGGAGATATTGGGGTTTCGGAACAAATTACTGCAGAATTTGGAATCTGTACTAAAAACAACAAATGTTGGAAATCACAGCCAGTCAGATAACATCCTTGGAGAGAGAGCAAGCTAACGTTTCGAGTCTAGATGAGTTTTCATCAGAGGAGACTCTGATGAGGAGATATTTGGGTGGTTTGGCATCAGGGAAATTTCCACTGCCTTCTCTCCACCACAGTAATTAATTTCTGAAAGGAAGGTCTTCTTACACTGCCACTAATGTAGATCTGTTCTGGTCAATCAGTGATCACTCTGGGCCTATTTACATCAATGCCATAATTAAGTCCTTTCCTGGCAGGGGAGAAAACTACCAACCGTCCCAGACAGTAAAACTGAATCAGAGTCCTGCAGGGTTAGGGTTGGGGGTCTCAATCTGCTCCAATTTTAGAGTGATTGAGTGCATGGATGAGGTGGTGGAGGGAGACCATTGAAAGCCACCATCCTGCTGTTTTTCTGATTCCCTCTGAGCCTCACCTCAATGTCCTGCACCCAATCCCACCACCCCATCCGAAAGTGTACCTCAAATACTTTCTGCTCCTGGATTTCGCCATTGCTGTGCCACCAACACCCACTGCCTCTGAGGTGGTGCCAGGCATCACAGTGGCTGCTTGCTTTTGATTGGCAACTTCAGGAAGGCTGAAATATCATTGTGCCCAGAAGTTATCCCAGTCAAAATCCCATTAATTAATTAACACATTGCATATGAATTTCTCATTTATGGTGTTTTGGGGAAAATACCAGCCTCAGAGTCAGAGTCGGGATTCAATGATAGAGTTTATTGTGCAAGAAAACACCGGAACTCCAGGGAGAGAAAGACACCATCAGGACAGTGGTCAGCTGCGATTCTTCTCTCAACCCGGAGCACATGTCAAGATGCTTTGATACATTTAATGATATAATAGGTCAGTGATAAGGATATTGTCTCTATAACATAGTTTGTTGTAAACTTTGCAGAATTGTTGATAGTTTCAATGCAGTCATTGTCAGTTTCAGTGCAACCTTTTGTTAATTTCAATGTCAGTGCAGAAGTCAACTGCTGTAGTAATGAGCACTAATCTGCCCTAAGGCCCAGCACCATCAAGGAATGAAAGCAGCCTGACCTTGCCTACCTGGTTAATCTGGTGCACTTCTGTCAGATTTCCCCGAAAGCGGCATTTGGATAGGTACATGGATGGGTGCTTAATCTAGGTTAGAAGTTCGGCACAACATCGTGGGCCGAAGGGCCTGTTCTGTGCTGTATTGTTCTATGTTCTATGTTCTATAATCTCTCTTCCTGAGAAGGATGATTACTGCAGCCCTGGCTATCAAAGGTGTTGGCTGGACCCAGACACTTCGGTATGCACTCATGTGTATTGTCTCCCCCACCACCTTAAACTGATCAACTGTGTTGTGAGTGCATTGTGCTGGCATTCTGGTAGCCCCAGGCAGTATCTGTGCTTGTCTCTCTCCATATTGTGGTCAGGCTGCCATCTTGTGTGTCAAATGGCCAACTTATTGTTCAGCGGCCATCTTCTGTGTCCATGTGCCTAAGAGTCACCCTGCCCCATGCCATTTCCCACTTCAAAAGTCATGAGATGGGTAAAATCAACTTACCTGTTTTTATATAAAAAGATATATAGGAAATCAGAAACAACAGTAGAAATTGCTGGGAAAACTCAGCAGGTGTGGCAGCATGAAGGATCACTGGACCTGAAACCCTCACACTACTTTCTTTCCACAGATGCTGCCAGACCTACTCAGTTTTCCCATGAATTTCTGTTGTTGTTTCAGTCTGTTTTCATGTGCTGCTGGAAAAGCACAACAGGTCAGGCAGTATCTGAGGAGCAGGAGAATTGATGTTTCGGGCCGGAGCCCTTCATCATAGTACATTTCACAGTACTGCTCACACTACACTTATTCAAGCATGCATACAAGTATGCTCACTTACACCATCTCAACATTTAGGACAGCCTTGGTTAAGTTTTCCTTTGATTAGCTCACGCTGAGATCGGATACATTAAGATTAAATCTCCACTAATTTTGACGAAGTAAATACCATTTAGATTGCTAACCAATGCATAGAAATCAAGGCTTTCTGAGAGATCTTTCTCTTCTGAAGTATTTTCAGCTGACAGCATCATCATATTTTCTGATGAAGTATTGAATTAATCGGTTCTGAGGAAGAGTCACTTGACCCAAAACGTTATCTCTAATTTTTCTCCTCAGATGCTACCAGACCTGCTGAGCTTTTACAGCAATTTCTGGTTTTGTTTTAGATTTGCGGTTTTTTTTTTGTTGTTTTCCTTTTACTGAATAAATCATATCAGGCTCAAAACAGAAACTTTGTTTCTTGCTCCATAGTTGCTGTCAGACCTGCTGAGTTTCTCCAGCCTTCTGTGTTTTGTTCAGATTTCCAGCATCTGCAGTATTTTGCTTTTCATCTTCATGTTTGTTCTACACACAGCCAGATCCTTACTGTCTACTAATGCTTCATGTTGAGCTGTTCTCTGAGCTGTCTTTGTCAGTGACGTTATGCCATTGTCTTCCAATATCAGGGCCAGGATCCAACATTGTAGCTCACCCTTCTCCTTTGCCTATCTCTGTCAATTCTCCAGACACTGCCAACACTCATTCTTATCAATTGAGAGTGTGTTCCAAATGCCAGACAGGTGAAAACGAACAAACCTCATCTAATGGATATTGTGAAAGCAGGACTATCTTGGGCATTTCATGAGTTAGAAGTAATTTGCGTTATTTTTAGCTGCTTCAAAATAATTTAATTGAACAATAAACAATTGGAAACAAGAAACCTGCTGCCAAGTTAGATCTAGTGCAATGCTTAAACAGAATATACCCTTTACTTTAAATAATCTTAATGTTATGAGAACAAAAATTCAACTCATTAACTACCATGCCTACTTTTCTTAACTAACAGCTAGACCCCAGGTGAGATTCTCTAATTCATCATGGTTCTCGATAGAGCATGCCAAATTATTAACCAATCCCCCACCCTCACCCCACCCTCACCCCACCCCACCCCACAGACCTTCCAAAGTGAGGAAGGAAGAACTGGCTCTCCATCTTTTGGTACTCATTCCCCCACCCCCCCCTCCCCCAGCCACCCTCCCCACCCCCAGTTGATCACCACAAGGTTAATTTGAGATAAGAAAAACCCTCCCTTTGTGGATACTTTTCTCCCAGACCAAATGAACTTATGTTTAAAAGGAACCAATTTAACCAACTTTTTTTGAATTAACAAAGAATCTGTTTATTAATAATTAAACATGAGAGAATTAGTAACAGAACATACATGCACACCGATTAGAAATACGCAGTGTTTCGATAAAGATACATGTTGTATAGATCAGTCTCTAAATTGTTTGCAAAAAAGGATATTTGAACTTTGTGGCCACCAAAGTGAAGGTGACTAGTAGCGCTGATGTTGGCTGTTGAACAGTCAGTTTTCTTGTGCTCCTTGGTTTTGGGTCCAACTGAAGTTCCAAAGCTCTTTGAATGTGATTGAATTCCAGCATTCAGGATGGGAGAAAGTATTTTATGCTCCTTTTTAATTGGTTTGCAGCATTCAGTTATAGAGGCCCTTTATTTGCAACATAGGGGTAACTAGGGAATGGTTTTTCACCTATGATCCTCTCAGTATACTGATGTTCAAAAACAGTAGACGTGTGATTGTTCAGTCCCACTGATCCACTTCAGTAGAGATGAAACTAGTTTCTTAAACTCTGTCCTTGTGTACCCATCAAAGGGAAACAAACAAAATGTTTCTGCATTTAGAGAGAGAACCCATAGAGTGCAGCTTACCCGTTAACTGGGTTTGTCAATCCTCATTATCTGTATAGTCACAACTGATAACAGGCCAATCTGTTTGTAGTTTCTTTGACTCCTTTAGCTGTTATAGCTGATTGGTCGCGCTCTCGCTCTCTCGTTCTCTCTCAGTAAATTCCTCCCCCCATAGTACTAACACGGTCAGTGGAAATTTGTTCATATTAAAGCAGAGAGGTATAATGGGACAATCACTTGATATGGCTGGGAAGGGGACCTCCCCTCTTCAAAGTATGTGTGAATATTTACCTGGTCAGGAAAAGGATTTGCAAAAATTAAATGCAACACTGCACAAATAACTAGGGCACAAGATTTGGCCTCTGGGGAACGTGATGTGGGTGCCTGTGAGCAAGCAGTGAACCTGATCTGGAAGAGAAGCTGTGGGAAAAGATGGAAATCCATTATTAAGGAATGGAAAGAGAGGACCAATAACAAATGGCAGGACACCTTACCAACTAGCTGGACAATTAATGCTTGTGACAGGGAAATAGGGGTGTTAACAGCGGGTAGGACTCCCAAAAGTTGAGAGCGTTGAAGGCTGAATGGATGGATGGTAGGTGAATAAGGGAACAGGAGAAACAGCGCAAAAAGGCCAAGGCTGGGGAAGATAAACTAGAGGGGTTAAAGTGGCAGCACTGCAAGGAGTACAAAAGCGCTTCTCGGGGTCACAAGCTCCGGTCTGACATACCGACCCTGTTTGAGGAGGAAGGGAATGACACTGAAATAGAAGAGCAATGGGGATGCTATCCTAGTGCATCAAAGATGTCAGTTGAACCAGCCCTGACCCTGTCCCTGCCACTATATCCGAGTCCCGAGAGAACTTGTATAGTTGATCAGGTTAATCTGCGCTCTCGGAAATCAGCGGCACCCTGTGACCTTTGCACTGGAGTTCACCATCTCCACGTCACCCCCTAAACTATGTTCCCCATCAGGCAGTTATCGAATCCCAAAGCAGATGAGGAAGATGAGTCACCAACTATCAGGGTCTATGTCCCGTGGTAACCCCAAGAGATGATTATGATAATGAATCAGGCGACATAATTTAAAGATAAACCTGCCTAATTCACCCAATATGTCTGGCACACCATTCAAATATATAATGCAACTCCCTGGGATCTGTTTTCCTTTTGCTACATGATCTTGTCACCAGAAGAAGTTACTAAGTGACAGGAACAGATGGGTGAGAGTGACGGAAAGGGTCCAGTCCACACTTATGATTTAAGTGACAGATTCAAAGAGGACACTCAAATGAACTAAATTGTCCAGTCATTCGAACGTGCTCTGCAACAGCCTATCAACATTAGCAAGGTCCTGAATGCAGACCTAAGTTGGGAAAGTCTGGGGAGATCTTTAGGAAAGATTTATTGCCTGTTATGGGAACTTTGTTGGGGATTAAGCTTTTAACTGCAGCGAGGACTCACCATTGTTTAACTCTATGGTTCTACAATGTGTCCCCTCAAGTGTTGCTGACATGATACACACAAATAACATGACTGGTCTGAAAACATCAGGTCCCAGATGAGAAGAGCCCTTCTTTATTACTGGGAAAGCCAGAATGACCCCAAACCATGTTCTAAAACCTACCCAAAAACTGAGTTTATTCAGCTGTCCCATGAATACAGCGCACCTCCAGTTAGTACTTACAAATTTCAGTGGAACCAGGATGCCCCCGAACATAAACTCTTCCCCAGATGTCGGTTCAGCGATACTCACCAAGTTGCCCTTCCCCACGGGACCCTGGAGAGGGCAAAAAGGGATGTCCCCTGATGTACCCTGGAAAGGTGGGGGGTAAACGGAGTCGATACCCAGTGAGGCAGCCAGGCCAATGTTTCAACTTTGGGAAACCCAGTTACTGGAAGGCCAAATGCCCTTTTCCCCTGGAACCTGACAACTCATATCCAGATCTGCTGCCCAGACTCCTTTCACCTCCAACAATCCATTCGCATGATTTCCATGCAGGAACCTCCCAGTGATCAGCATACTCCCCCCAGCAGGAACCCAACATTACCCTGCAGATACCTTGCAGTTGTCAGGTTTGAAGGGACATGCAGCGTATATCCTAAAGCTGTTCCACTGGAGCTGTGTTCTGCAGACAATTCTGCTCTATTTCCTTCAGAGTAACAGTTAAGATCAGATGGAACTTGGCAGGGATGGATCTGCTTTGTCTCTGAGGAATTAAGATCACCCATACGGATGAGGGCATAACAGTGGCACGACACGGTCAAATACAATATCCCCAGTTTGCGGTCCCCAAGTGGTGGGGACTCAGGAGTGAACAATCTGCCTTCATGCCACAGTTCCTTACACCAGACCCCCATGTGTTGGTTTGCTAAAACTCCACTGGATGCTCCACAGAACATAGCCGGTATTACATTCCGTTTGAGGGCACGGAATTCTCCATTTTGGTTGTCGGTGAGATTGAAGGTAAGGAAGGGTCTACTTATCTTGTTCAAACTCCACACTACCTGTGTTGGCAAATGGGGTTGGTAGTCCCACACATCATTCGAACTGTCAGCCCACAGTATAAACCTAAAGATGTGGGACACCTTGTCTACACCCTGACACAACTCACTTCCGACACCAGGGGACTGTGACAACACTTCACAGAGGGCCATTTGAACTACTGGGAACTCCCACAACAGAAGGTGGGCATCCTGACCTGCCATGCATCCTCTGTGAATCCAACCTGGGACGTTGAACCCCAGCTGTGGACTGCCTTTAACCACAAAGTCAGCTATGACCCTTGACCTCTGGCACAAATACAGTTAAAAGCCAACATGAGCCTGCCTTTGATCCCACGGTAAACCAGAGGTAGAACAAGGAATCTGGACCCTCATTAACTCTTTCCTGGCACAGGGTATCCTGATCCCGTGCAAATCACCTTGCAGCACCCCGATCTTTCCAGGTCCCAAACCAGGCTGATGGGACTGGAGGCTAGTGCAGGACCTGAGGAAGATCAATGAGATCGAGGCACCCTGACACCCCCTTGTCCCTAACCTGGTTACCATATTAAGCTGCATACCTGCTGATGCCTGCATTTTTACCATTATTGATCTACAGCGTGCCTTCTTTTCCGACCCACTACATCCGGATTCTCAATATTTATTTGCTTTTACCTACTAGGCCCAGCAATATACTTGGACCTGCCTGACCCAGGGATTTGTCCACTCTCTGACCCTGTTCTCGCAAACCCTCCACAGTCAGTTACGGACCCCGGCTCTCCCACAAGGATCAACAGTTGTCCAAAATCTAGATGATCTACTTGTCGCTAGTAACAACTTGTCTAACTGCGAGACTGACACCACAGTACTGCTGAATTTCTTACATTCCATCACGTATGTGGTTCCATCCCATAAGGTAAAGTGCTGCCAAAAAGAAGTGAAGATTTTGGGATTTGTTATCTCTGCAAAGGAACAGAAATTGACAGGAGTGCCCACTTGACCCATTGCTGAGACCCCACTGCCTACGAGCCCTAAACAAATGCGAGCTTTCCTTGGCCTTTTAAATTTCTGTAGGCAATGGTTTCCGAATGTCACCCTTCACACTCGCATACTGACTCCACTGGCATCAACCTCCACACCCACCTCCCGCCACCCCCCCCACCACCACCCCCCACCCAGCTTCGCCCTTACAGCTAAGCAACTCACAGTCTTTATGGAATTGAAGAACAGCCTGCTACAAGCCCCAGCCCTAGGCCGACCCCTTTACGACCGACCATTATAACTGTATGTCACCATCAAGGACGGGTGTGCCACTGTTGTCCACACCCAAATGCACGGTGAGAGGAAGTGACACGTGGCATATTATTTGACTAAACAGGACCCGGTAGTGACCATGCTCCTGCCCTGCTCACAGGTACTTCTTGCTATACATGTCCTCATATCAGCTGCCTCAAATATCACCCTACACCAGCTGGTATGGATTTTAACCCCACATTCCATTGTTGACCTTCTCACCTCACGGCAGACTCAACATTTAACATAGGCACAGGCCAGAACAAATACAAGGCATCCTTACTCAACAACCAGCTACTGACCTTCTCCCATTTCACCACCCTGAATCCTGCAACCTACTTGATGGAACCACCGCAACACCTCCTCTCTCGAACATGACTGCCCGCTAAGAATTCACCTTTTCACCTCTGCTCATGGTGATTTAGCTGAACTACCCTTGAACGTGCAGACTTCACTTTTTATATGGATGGCAGCTCCTTTATTTCACACACAGGTCAGCGATCGCTATGGATTCTGAACTGGTTGAACGTGCAGGCTTTGAAATTCCACTGTCGGTACAGAAGGCGGAATTTTTTTGCCCTCATTCAGGCTTGCATCCTGGCGGAAGGAAGTTCAGCCAATCTTTGTATGGGCTCTCGCTGTGCCTTTGGCTTTGCCCATGACTACAGCGTTCTATGGGAATGGAGGGGATTTTTAACTTCCACTTCCATTAGTAACACTATTTTTGTGCATAATCTCTTACAGGCCTTACAGTTACCATCCAACCACAGCAGTGATCAAATGTTCAGCCCACACTGGTGCTGCTGACAGAATCTGTAAAGATATCGCACAAATAGATGCTGCCACCAAGCAGGCAGCCTTACACCCCACTTTCCTGGTTCTATTGGGCTCACAGCAACACCTAGTTACAAAAGGTATGAGGACAGGTATGCTAAACCTGGGTGAGATATGTAATTTACAGGGAGACGCCCCTGCAGAGGAACACAGACTATGGTCACAGCTGGGGTGCACCCTTGATGCTCATATCAATCTGTGGATGACCTCTGCGGGACAGGTCTGTGTAGCTTCTTTGCTTTTACCAATCTTAGTGGATTATGTAGATAACTGTACACACCTAGGCAAGGAGGGAATGGTCAGCATTTTGCTACAGACCTGGTGGCATCCTGACTTCCAGAAAATGCTGAGAAATGAGCCAAAGCATGCTAGGTCTGCAAAAAACCAAATACTGGAAAAGGGATGCCTTGCAGCTCAGGGACTACTCCGTTGCCTGTTGGGCCTTTCAGTTGTATACAACTAAACTTTATAGAACTACCCAAGGTAAAATGTTGTAAGTACAACAATTCCTCTGCAACTATCACCCAAAAGCAGCTGGAGTGTTGGAAAGAGCAAATGGCACCTTCAAAAATGAACAGGTAAAGCTAAAGCAAGAAACAGGCCTAAATTGGTTGAAGGTCCTACTCTTGGCCCTGTTCCACATGAGGGTTACCCCTTCAAATAAAACCGGTCTGTCTCCTGCTGAGGTGCTTGACCTGGGATATCCCAACCTCCCCTCCCCAGGGGATTAGATATGAACACCCTGTGAGAGAAGGTGACAGTGTACCTGCAGGGGCTAACCAAAACTTTCCAAAGTTTGCATTTACAGGTACACCAGGCTTACCAAGAGATCAACAATGTGCCTGAAGGGGACTCCCCCGCTGCCGAGCCAGGGACTTCTTCCTGTTAAAGGACTGGGAACAAAAGAAGCTGGGACCAAGATGGAAAGGACCATTCCAGGTGCTGCTGACCACCCTCATGGCAGTGAACGAACAAGGGCAGCCCTAGTGAATACACAGAACCAACTGCAAAAGAGTCAGCATGGAAACTGACACCAATTAAGGACAAAGATGTTTTCCATACTTGTGACTTTGGGGACTGTGACCTTGGGAACAGATGGATTTCAAACTGACACCCCTGTGCATAATACCTTTTTGCACCTGGCCTATTAGACATCCCATGTAACAGGGAGAGACACCCGCTGCTGGGTTTGTGCCCACATGCCACCCCAGTCAGGAGGGGGAGGGGGGAAATCACTTTGTGGCCCGTATCTTTTCGCTGGCACAAAGTGGCTGGTTCATCTGGACGGTGTGCTGGGGACCTGGGAGAGTGAGAAAGGAGGAGATAAACGAGCAAGTGTTAAGCTTTCTGGGATTGCATTTGATGGTTTGTCCAAGGTTGGGAGTAAATCAAGTGTAGGACAATTGATTTGACATGAAGTAACATTTCACAACATTAATTGTTTCTGTTTTATTTCTTAAATATCACAAGCTAACATAAAAATTTCAAATGGCCATGAAATTGCAGAGTAGATCTGACTGATAGCAATGACCACTTATAAAGGTATGGACAAGGATCAGGATTAGGCCAGTCTGTCCTTTGAGTTTGCTCTGATATTCAATAAAATCATAGCTGATCGGATTTTAACTTCAATTCTCTTGGTAATCAAGAATCTATTGAAGTTAAATTGCTGACTGTAGACGCTAGAGAGTCAGAGTCGAAAAGTGTGGTGCTGGAAAAGCACAGCAGGTCAGGCAGCATCTGAGGAGCTGGAGAGTTGACATATGGGGCAGAAGTCCTTCATCAGGAATGAATGGAAGATGACAAGATATTGCTACCTAGTCTCCAATGTAGTTGGAATTGTTAGCTTGCCTTTCTGGAAGGTTCATTTTTTAACGCTGTTAAATGTCTTCCTTGATGAATGGCTTATGCCCAAAACAATGACTCTTTTGCTCCTCAGGTGCTGCCTGACCTGCTGTGCTTTTCCAGCACCACACGTTTTGACTAACAATCTACCTAACACATCTTAAAAATATTCAAAACGCTCTGCCTTTTCAGGAAGGACTTTGAAAAGCTCATGACCCCTGTCTTAAATGGATAACCCCTATTTTTAAACTATAACCATAGTTCTAAATTCTACCACCAGAAGAAACATCCATTTCACATAGACCTTGTCAAGTCCCCTTAGGATTTTATGCATTTCAATTGAGTCACGGCTGACTCTTCTAAAATTCAGAGGATACAGGCTAGCTTTTCCTCATAAGACAATCTGCTCATTTCAGGTATTAGATTTGTAAACCTTCTCTGAACTGCTTCCAACACCTGTCCATAAGTATGGTGACCAGTACTACACATAGTATTCCAGATGTGGTCTCAGCAATGTCCTGTCCAACAGAAACACAACATCCCTACTCTTGCATTCAAATCCCTTCACAATAAAACATAATGTTCTCTTACCCTTTTTAATTACTTGCTGTAACTATAAAATAATATTCTGTGATTCATGCACTGGGACATCTTGATCTCTCTGCATCTCAGTGATTTGCAACCGCTGGCCATTTAGATATTATACTTTTTGTTCTGCCAAATTGGACAATTTCCCACCATATTTTCCCACATGGCACTTCATTTACCACCTTACTCACCTAACCTATCTCTAACCTTTGTAGGCTCCTTAATCTCTTTTCGCAACTCACTTTACTCTCACTTGTCACAAAGCTGGTCCCTTTTTTTTTAAAGCTGTTCCTTTTCTCAAGGATACTGTGTCCTTGGTTTATTTTCTCAGAGGGGCCACAAGCAGTTCCCAGTCCCAATTAGACTGGTATGGTACAGAGATTATAGGGTATTGAGAGGCCTTTTTTGTTTATATTTAAACAGCTGAGACTTCAGGCCAAAGTGGTCATGTTTTAGAAGTGACCATGAAAGGGGAGTGGTCAGCTCTCTAGCTGAGCAGTTCAGCCCAGAACTAGTTAGGAGTTCAGCTGTTTGGAAACAGGCTCTTTGTCTCCTCTTTCCCTTTTAACTTCAACCTGGAAGCATTTGTTCAATTTTTTACTGTTCTTAAGTCGGGGGGGGGGGGGGGGGTTGCTTATTGGGACTGTTGTGTATATTTGTAACGGCATAATAAAGTCTAGTTTGGATAGATTGAGTTTTGTAGGGGTTCTTTATTCTGTTCTTTGTGTTTCATTGTGTAATTTTATGAATAAATCTTTCTGTTTTCAACCCTGGTAGTCAACCGAGCTAACTTACGCCACATAATTTTCACTGTACACTTACCAAAACAAATTGCAAAGTTATGGTCTGGGCTGCCTGCTTAAGAATGCTTTGAGTGATCTGGCCTAGTCCATAACAGATTGGGGGCTCTTTGTGGGATTTTGAACAGTGAGTGGTAGGTGCTAGTGTCTTTATCTCGGATGTTGGTTTGGTTGGGGAGACAAAGCTTGGGATGGTAATGGCTCTTTCAGTTTTCTGGAAGTGGTTGCGGTGACTTTAGAAGTTTTGCAAAAAGTGAATAAGACCAAGCTGCAGGAATTGGCAGAGAAGCTGGAATTGGACCTGCCTGCTTCTGTGAGGAAAGGAGAGATTATTACAGCAGGAGCTCAGCATTTAAACTTGCCAGAGAAACCATTACAATCTATGGAGGTGGCAAGAATTCAATTGCAAATGAAGTAGCTTGAGTTAGAGGCAAGAGATAAGGGCAGCAGAAATGAAACAGTTTGAGTTACGATTAAAAGCAGAAGAGACAGAGAAAGAGGGAGCAGCGGAAGATAAAGAACAAGAAAGAGCTTTTGAATTTCAAAAACTGATACTAAAAAAGGAAAGTCAGCTTAAAAGGTAAAGGCTGAAGGTAGGTTTAGTGAGGAAGAGAGTGAGAAGAAGCAAGCCCCTGGTATTCAGAAGCCGAGTGAGAAACTGTTTAAGTAAATTCAAGCATTGCCTAAATTTGATGAGAATGATGTGGAAGCCTTTTTCATCTCATTTGAAAAGGTGGCTAAATAAATGCAGTGGCCTGTGGCAATGTGGATTTTGTTTATCCAAATGAAACTTGTCGGTAGGACTAGGGAAATATTCGCATTACTATCAGAAGAGGTAGCTGGGGAGTATGAGGAGCTGAAAAAAGCCATATTAAGTGCATATGAGCTTGTACCAGAAGCCTATAGACAACGTTCCTGGAATCTAAGGAAGGACCCAGGTCAAACCTACACTGAATTTGAAAGGATCAGAGTAATTTTGATAGATGGATAAGAGCTTTAAAAATCAAGCAAACCTATGATGTCCTTAAAGAGGTAATTATTTTGGAGGAATTCAAAAATTCACTGCCTGAAGTAGTGCAAACACATGTTGAAGAGCAGAGAGTTAAAATGGCAAGGTTAGCAGCTGAAGTGGCTGATGATTATGAACTGGTCCATAAAAGACAGTTTGGCTTTTCGAATCAATTTCATATCATGAGAGTTAGAAATTGGAAAAAAGAGAAATCCTCTCATGGAAAGGGAAAGATAGATCTCAGTGAAGATCATAAGGATAACTTACCACAGGGTAAAAAAGAAACCCTTGAAGGGGACAAAGAGGTTAAAAAAGCTCCAGTGTTTTCATTGTAATAAAGTGGACCACACAAAATCACAGTGTTGGTGGACTAGGAGAAAGCCAGATATAGGAAAACCAGATAAACCTGGGAGTTTTGTTGTAGGGGAGTGTTAGATGTAGGGGAATGGGTCTGGGTGGGTTGCTCTTCAGAGGGTCGGTGTGGACTTGTTGGGCTGAAGGGCCTGTTTCTACACTCTAAGCAATCTGTCAAGTTGGACTCGCTCAGAAGCTACTAGTAAGTAGCTCTGTTAGTGAGAGCAAAGGCAATTTTGGCTTTTGTAATGCCAAATGGACTATATTAGTTTGGTGTGAAAAATGCTCCAGCCACACTACAGAAACTGACTAATAAGGTCATTGCTGGGTTACCCAATTGTGTTGTTTACATTGATGACCTGTTGGTTTTTAGTCACTCATGGAAGGAATATTTACAGTATTTATTGTACTTGCTCGATTGACTTCAGAAGTTAGGGTTGGTAGTAAACCTAGCTAAAAGTGAATTTGCTAAAGCTCAAGCCACCTTCCTGGGCCATGTTATTGGACATGGTCAAATGGCTACACGGGATGTGAAAACAAAGTAATTGGGGAATTTCCCACACCGTTGACGAGAAAAGCAGTTCCTGGGATTGAATGGATTTTACCAAACGTTTGTACCAAACTTTAGCAGTGTGGCTGCTCGACTCACCCAATTGTTAAAAAAGGGTAAGAAGTTTCAGTGGACAGTGGACTGTCAAAAAGCATTTGACAGCCTAAAACCTGTGGTAGCCAGTGCCCCAGTATTAGCCACACCAGATTACACAAAGCTTTTCAAGGTGGCTAGATGCCAGTGATGTGGGTGTTGGTGCGATGCTCCTGCAGGAGGATGACGAGGGAATAGAAAACTCATTGGGTATTTTTCCAGGGAGTTGGACATTCATCAATAGAAATATTCAATGGTGGAAAAAGAGACCTTGAGCTTGGTGTTAGCAATACAACATTTCAGTGTTTATATTATCAGTAATGCATCTGAGTCAATCATATACACTGATCACAACCCATTGACATTTGTGGAAAAATTTAAGGACAAAAATGTCAGACTGTTTACACTGAGCTTTTTGTTGCAGCCATTCAATTTGACAATTATGCATTTGGCAGGTTGCAAAAATGGGGCTGTTCGGTGGCGGGTGTGCCATGGCCTGAATTTGCATGTGATTATACATTTTTGCATGTCAGTAGTTAGTATAGTGTATATGTGTGTTTAGACTACTAACTGGGTTTTTGAAGGGTTTTAAAATAGAAGCCATCTTTTGATATCAATGGTTCATTTTTGTTTTAGGGAGGTGTCACAACACTCTCTTTTTTCTAAAAGCTGTTCCTTTGGTGCAGAAATTAAAGGGTATTGAGAAGCCTTTTGTTTATGTGTAAGCATGAGACTTCAGGCCAAATTGGTCATGTTTTAGAAGTGACTGGTATAATGAAAGAGAAGTGGTCAGCTCTCTAGCTGAGCAGTTCAGTCCAGAACTAGTTAGGAGTTCAACTGTGTGGAAACAGGATCTCTCTCTCTGTCTCTCTCTTTCTGCCCTTCTAACTTCAACCTGTAAGGATTTGTTCAATTTTTACTCTTTTTTTTAAGGGGGTTTGCTTATTAGGACTGTTGTGTATAATTGGAACAGCATAATTAAGTCTAGTTTGGACAGACTGAATTCTGTAGAGGTTCTTTATTCTGTCCTTTGTATTTCATTTGTAATTTTGTGAATAAATTTTTGTTTGTTTTAAAACCTGGTAGTCAACCTAGTTAACGTACTCCAGGTCATTTTCACTGTACACTTATCAAAACAAATTGCAAAGTTATGGTCTGGGCTGCCTGTTTAAGAATATTTTGAGTGGTCTGGCTTAGTCCATAATAGTATCATTGTGTAGTCAGCAAATCTAGCTATCATACTTCACAAAATCATTAGCATCATGGTCAACTATGAATTATTGTGCATAGTATGAAAATGATATCATATTGAAACCATACAATAAAGTCCACATTAGTTGTATATATGTACTGGAAATCCTTCAGATCATGAGATTATGTGTTGATTCCTAATGTCAAAGGATTGATTTATAATGAAAGACTGGAAAAAAAATCATTAGTCTTCAAAGTACTGAATTGAGAGGCAGTAAGGTGTTAAACTATTAAATAGTATAAATCCAGAATACTATTTCATGGCAAGTCAAAACTTGAGGTAGGGCTAATTGAGTACAGGCGGAATATCTTCATACAAATAGTGAACAAAATTGGATTGATCTTCTGGGTAATGTAATAAAAATGGAGACCAAAAATTCAATCAGAGAATAAATAACTTCATTTATTTTAAACTCACGAACAATCACCGCTAGATACACACTCCAAAAATAAAAAAAGACACATCCTATCCATAACATTGACAATAGAAACTTTACAGCATAGGTCTTAGGAAAAGGAATAGGTCATTCAACTGTTCGCCATACAATGTACATTTAGTGTCCCTTCCTAACTGCTCTTTGAATGCGATGGTGAACTGTTTAATGAACCTTGATAATCTTTGTGGTGAAAGCAGCAGTTTCTTTGAGGAAGCATCTTGTCTCAGTAATAACTATGGAATGGCATTATATTTCCAGCCTAGTATGTATATTACTTGGAAGGATCTCCGAGATGGTGGAATGCCCATGCAACTGTTGCCAGTGTCCTTCAAGGAAGCAAGAGCCAAAGGTTTGGAAATTGCTGTGAAAGAAACATGGGGAGTTGCTGTCATGTGTCTTGTTGATGGTATGCTATTGTAGACATAGCATTCCGCCCCTCCAGTAGAATGGTATCAGTTATGAAGTGAAGCGCTCTGGCAGTTTATCCTTGGACTTTAAAAAAAATTAATGGCTGTGGACAGGGCTGGTAAGGCCAGCATTTGTTGTCCATTCCTAATTGACTTGGACTGAGTAGCTTGCGAGGCTATTTCAAACTGGATTTAAAATTCAACCACATTGCTTTAGGGCTAGAGTTGCAACTAGACCAGATCATGTAAAGTCAATAAATTGTCTTCATTTAAGAAAATTAGTGAGCTAGACGGATTTTATGCAAATCAATGATAGTTGTCTTGGTCACCTGCTTTTACAATTTGTGTTGTGAATTGCATTTAAATGTAACCAGTTGTCATGTACTGGCATGCATTGGATTGCACTTCTAAGTTGTGCCTTGCAGATGGCAAAAATATTTTGGGATGTTAGAAGTCGAGTTACTAGCTGCAGAATACCCAGTATCTGACCCAAACTTGTAAAGATGGTATTTTTGTATTTGGTCCAATTAAGTTCCCTGTCAAGTTTCTGGTGATCACCCATAACATGCCCAGGATGTTGATGGTGGGTATTTCAAAGGTGCTAACACAATTGAATTTTGTTGGTGTAGTTGTTGTTTAGATAGCTAATTCTAACATGGCAGACCTATAATTCCTTGAATTATTTCAATACTTTAAAGTTTAAATGAGAATCTTATAAAGTGAAGAGATTCACAGCAAGTTTCTTGTAGTCAAATATCTAAAAGTTAGTGCTAAGATAAACTTTGAAACTGGTACAGTTTTAAGTATGAATTTGTTTAAATTAATCACAGGTGCCTTAATTTATCAGTTATTTTTGCCTTCAAGAGTTTTCATCCGTTACATTGATCCCTTGCTTTTGATTATCCTAAATTTTAAAGCTGAAGAAACAATAACATTGATATGATAGCAATTATCAGCCAACAGTGCAAAAATGAGAACTCTTTCAACTTGCAAGAGTTGAAAAGGGTTCACTGAAAAAGGAGGGAAGTTTCCACATCATATTTATATTTAGTAGTTCAAAGAAGGAGAGAGTTATTTTAGTTACAATTGCAATTAATGGTTCACAGTAGATCTTATGAGCAGTGACTGCTGATCAAAGGATTAATTGGTACTCAGCATGATCTTTTCATTGACTTTATCAAATTTTTGCTTTAGTACATTAATTCTTATTCTGAAGTAAATTAATAACAAAATATTTGTCACCTTATCAATTAGTCATCGCCACATTCAAACAGGCAAAACCATAATGCTTTATCTCAAAACATTTAGTAGATATCTTGTTTAGTATATAAAATGTAAAATTCCCAACATAGTTTATAACAGTTTATTTTGAATTCACTCATGGGACATGGGTGTTGCGGTCTGACTGGCATTTATTACCAATCCCTAGTTGTATTTGAGAAGGTGGTGCAAGTTGCCTTCATGAACCACTGCAGGTTCTATGCTGTAAGTAGATTCACAATTGTGTTACAGAGGAACTTCCAGGACTTTGACAGTGAAGGAATGGTAATATATTTCAAAGTCAGGATGGGGAATGGCTTGGAGGGGAACTTGTGGGTGGTGGTAAATCCCATGTATCTGTTATCCTTGTTGGATCATAGATTTGGATGGTGCTGTTTAAGTAGCCTTGGTGAATTTCTGCAATACATCTTGTAGATAGCACACACTGCTGCTACTGAGCAACAGTCATGGAGGGAGTGGATATTCATGAATGTGTTGCTATTCAAGTGGACTGTCTTGTACTGGGTGGTATCAAGTTTCTTGACTGCTTATGAACTGTATCCATCCAGGCAAGTGGAGAGTATTGCATTGCACTCCTGACTTGTGCCTTGTAGATTGTGGGTTGAAGATTATGGGTCGAAGAGTGTGGTGATGGAAAAGCACAGCCAGTCAGGCAGCATCCGAGGAGCAGAAGAATCGACGTTTCAGGCATAAGCCCTTCATCAGGAATTTCTGGTTAATAATAACTCCCAGGATGTTGATGTGGAGGAATTCAGTGATGGTAATGCTATCAAATGTCAAGGTGTGGTGGTTATACTGTTTCTTACTGGAAACAGTCATTGCCTGGCATTTGTGTGACATGAATGTTACTTGCTTAAGTGGATTGTTTAAATAAGAAGTAAGCAAGATTAAAACATGCAACCATGTAGTCTGCATGCTCCACTAGTATTCTTAGATTAGTAGTTATAGATTGTGAAACACAGTCAGGAAGTTTGGATAATATTGAAGGCTTCAACTTGCCCTTTCCTCACCAGGAAATGTCTCTAAATGTTCACATGCATTTGTAATCATCCATTATCTTCAGGGATGAGTAAGTAGTGTTTGTCTCTTGCAAGATTAAAATGTCTCCATTTTACTTTATAAAATACTGAGAAGGTTCAAGCAACTATCTGAATGCCTGTTACTACGTTACAACTATGCTTCATCTGTGCTAAAATAAAATATTATGAGTTGGCATGCCCAGAAGAATATTGGGTCATTTAGTTTCAGTGTGGTCATGACACATATTAGGAGATGATTTCAGTTGTTAATACCACTTTTGAGATCATTAATACTCAAAATTGTTTTAGATAGTTGGGAAGGTAGCTATATAATTAAAACCCCAAAGAAAAAGGGTTGGAAGATCTCTAAAGAATTTGAAGTTGTCTTTAAAACAGCATGGATTAAGTATTAAAGCAAACATTAACTTGGTAGTGCAGAATTTGGATAGTGCTTAATAAAAGACATATATTGCTGAAGCTTTTATATTGCTTTCATTAGGAAAAATGTGAGAATGACAAATTTCAAATGATCACAACAACATATGCTACAAATTCAAAGGATATTGATCGGTTAACAAGTCAATTCTGATTGGCTGAGGCTTCACCATGGAGAAAGCAGTGAGGAAACTATATGCTTCCTAAGCTCAATGACAAATGAAAAAAAGCACAAGGCTTAAACATATTGCTTTTCTTTGTATAGAATGGGTCCCTGTAGATAAACGTTGGTCATTTCGAGCAAGTGTAAATAAGTCATGTTGTGAGTGAATCATAGAATCATAGAACCCCTACGGTGTGGAAGCAGGCCATTCTACCCATTGAGTCCACACTGACCCTTCAAAGAGCATCCCATCCAGACCCACCCTGTAACCCAGCACACGATGGGCAATTTAGCATGGTCAATCCACCTTAACTGAATATCTTTGGACTGTGGAGGAAAGTGGAGCATCCAGAGGAAACCCACACAGACATGGGGAGAATGTGCAAACTCCACATGATGATGTTTCCCTTTTCAGCAATATTAAGCAAAACAAGAATGGAAATTTCACTTAACAGTTGTGGTGACAGACTACATGAATTCAAAGTATCAACAATACTAATTAATACTAAAATGTAAAAGCTCAATTAAATGTGGCTATTACATTAGCCTGAAACAGAATAAAATTTGGAAATAGATTGGGTTTCAACCCTCATTTCATTCTGTATGATTCTAGCTCTGGTGAAAAGCTGAAAGCCCTTTGCACCCAAACTAAATTTATACTGTAAGTTTGCCTTCAGTTCTGTGATGAGTAAATCACTTTCTAGTGTCACATAATTGTTTATCAAAAATAAGCTAATTCCTACTTTCATCTCAATATTCAAGTTTTCAGCATATTCAAAATATGAACTAATGCAGATCATAACTGAATGAAATGTATTATCTTTTACGGTGGCCAATATTTCATTCAGTAGAAACTCTCAAATAATAACACAATAGTCATTCCTGCCATCCACTGGGCATTTGTTCTCAGAAATAAATTGAAAAACTAAAAGGCAGTGTTTTTTTTCAAAGCATTTTAGCACATCTTTTAGAGGTGTATGGCATAGAATATGATTGATCTGTCATCAATTAACTCTTTACCTCTGACTTATCCCACAATCCATTATGTTAACACAGCAGTTTGGTAAATCAGAAGTCACATTGTGATTATAAATATCTAATCTATTGAGACACAAGACTACACCTCTGGAGTAGTTGGGACTGGAACTCAGGGTTCAAGTTTTGGTCCAGAATTAAGGAGACTACCACCAAGCCACAAGAGTCCTTGGAAATCAGGTTACATGCTTGTCAAGTTAGATTATGAAAACTACATTGCTAAAGGTTCTGTTAAAAAGCATGAGATTTTAGGGCATAAACATGGAGTTTCTAACAACCTTAATGTTTTTCTTTAAATCATTTTCTGCCAGAATATTGCAGCCAGGAACAATAAAATACCTTCCCTACAAATTTTGCAGTGGTGTTGTTTGGAGTCCAGAATACTTGTCCAAAAAACAGTGACGTGCAAGTCAAAGATTTCCTATAATCGAGTTCAGCTGTTCTCAATTTATTTTAACATGTTGGAAACCAGATGAAATGATATGGGGCAGGATCTTTGTATGGACATCAAGTCTCCAAAATGGGACCAAAGGGGGCTCCCAATTCAGCCCTTGCCAACAGTGAAGACTGGCTCTGCAATTTTCCCAGAGGCAGCCTCAGGTGAATTGCTACCCATTCAATGACAGCAGGTGCGATGCAGTTGCTGCTGGGTCAATCAAAGGGCTGGCAGTCCTGTGGCCTCGGCAACCTCACCAGGAGAGGTCGAAGCTCTTGATGCAGGTCAGTAATCAAGAAGACTCCTCAAAATGGCCAGAAGTGAAATGGCACTATATGTGAAAAACTTAAAATAAGATGAGCCAGGCAAACAGCATTTCCATAATAAGCACAGGGGAGCCATGGAAGTGCTTTTCCTTCCACTTGGTTCCCTCCTTAAGAAATGAGTTCTGCAATAAAACTGATCCCACAAGGACAGTTGCTGAGCAGCCCCTCTCCATGAAGCTGGAGGCCAACTGCTCCAGAAAGGCTCAAATTTGCACCTTTAGTTATTTTAATGCCTATTTCCATTTTGTGGTCAGCTGATCTGCATCCAATTCCTCCATGGGAACACTTTCCTAGTAGTCGGATTGTGCCAAATGGCTCCCTTCTGTTTTCCTGGCCCACTACAGCTGGAAAATGCTCCCCATCTTTCATGGGATCGAGGATTTTGCTTTCTATGAGGCTTGCATTGTTCTTATCTACCTCTCTGATCTCTGTGAAATCCAGTCACTTGCTGCATCATTATGAGCAGCAGTGATGAAGGTAAATACAAAATCATTTAAGGATAAGTGTGGAATGTGACACATCTTCACAGACAGCTAGTCATTGGCACTGAAAGTGCCAATGACTAGCAGACTTCTTGAGCTTCAATGTTGTGATTTAAGGTATCATCTTGAAGCCTTCAGTTTGAATGTCTGCCTTGCAATCCATCCCCATCTATTGAGGATCCAGTGCTTAATGAGAATTGGACATGGTGTTGATTTGAACTTGGCAGATTGTAAATGGAATGTATGAGCATTAGTACAAAGCATTCTCTCCTCATGTTGTAAACAGCTAATTTAAATTAGGCAATGTTTCTTTTCTCTCAATAATTCTTTGGTTTCGAATAAACAACTAAAAAAATCCAGTTTTACATTGCTGGAGTAGAAAACATTATCAACCAGATAAATGAATCAAAAGTTTTTTTTAATTCAATTATGGGATGTGAGCTGCCTTGACAAGGCCAATATTTGTTGCAAATTCCAAATGTCCTTAATAGGATGGTAAGGAGGTGCCTTCTTACTGCAATTCCACTTGCTGCAGTCCATGTTTTAAAAATACACCAACAATATTTTTCCGCAATCAATGAAGATAGACAACTGCACCTCCTCTATGATAACATTCAACACTAGAACCTGCAAGGATGCATTCTCAGCTCACTACTGTATGCCCTGTATACCCATGACTGTGCAGCCAAATTCCAAACAAACACCATCTACAAGTTTGCTGATGACACGACCATGGTAGGACGCATATCAAACAGCAATAAGTCAGAATACAGAAAGGAGTTAGAGGGGTTGGCGAAGTGGTGCAATAATAACAACCTCTCTCTCAATGTCAGTAGCACAAAAGAACTGATCATTGACTTCAAAAGAAAGGAGGAGAACATGCCCCTGTCCAGATCAATTGAGTGGAGGTTGAGAGGGTTGGAAGCATTGAGTTTCTGGGAGTGACAATAACCAACAATCTGTTCTGGACTTTCCACGTGGGTGTGTTGGTCAAGAAAGCACTACACCGCCTCTTCTTGCTCAGGTGGCTTAGGATATTTGGCATGTCCATACGGACCCTCATCAACCTTTACAGATGCACCATAGAAAGCATACAATCCAGCTAGAAATTGTCTGGTGCAGTAACTGCTCTGTCCAGACCCATAAGAAACTATAGATGGTTGTGTGTACAGCCCACACCATCACAGAAGCCAACCTTACTTCTATGGACTCTATTAACACCTCTCATTCCCACAGAAAGGCTGCCAACATAATTGAAAACCCATCCCACTTCTGTAATGCTCTCCTACAATCTCTTCTATCAGGCAGAAGATACAGAAGTTTGAACACACCCACCAAGAGGTTCAAGAACAATTTCTTCCCTGTCGTTATTAGACTGATGAAAGAACTCATCACATAATGTTGATCTTCTTCATGCACATCCTGTGTGGTTTAACCTACATGTCGCACACTGTCCAAATATTTTGTTCACTCCATGACCCATATGTCCTTGCTTGCTATGATCTGCCTGTACTGCTTGTACACAAAGCTTTTCACTGTAGTTAGGTACACATGACAATAAATCAAATCAAATCTTTATATAAGATCATGGTTTTGAAGGGGATTGGGAAGCCGCTGAACATTTCAGAGTTTTGTTGGGTGAAGACTAATATTCCCAGGTCTCCCAACTGTTTTAGTATTGAGACATAACTTACTTGTAACTTGTACTTGATTGTTATCATACGAAGGACTACATCTTGTTTAAAATAAGAGCCTTTTGTCATTAAGACTTCCCAGTAGTCAATATTTGCTCTGTATTGCATGGACATTGGGAGGTTTGGCACATATTGATGGGAGGAAATATTACATGGCAAATTGCAAATACTTTTCCTTTCCCATTGTAAAACCAAGTAGGTCCTGGAACCCAATCATGGAAAAGGGAATGGTGGCAGCAAACTACTCTAACCACAAGGTGGCAGTCGTTGTTATCACGTAATAGCAGTAGGTGTTGAAGCTTAATAACACAAGGTAACAATGGTGAGAATTCCAAATGACTCAGAAACATTTACAGCTCAAACAACTTCACAGCTTTAAGAATTACACATGCAACTACCGCAGTTGAATAGTCAAACAGCCTGCAAACTAAAATTCATGGAAAAATCAACAAGGAAGAAACAGCAGCTAATGTTCAAACCTTTTACTTCACGCCTGGAAAGAGAAATACTGAAACAAGTGTGAGCTTCAAAGACTGGTGCATTCACAGATGTTCGTCAATGTACAGTCAGAAGAATTTGATTTGGTGCAGGTTTGAGGGTTTGTCAATTTGATTATTTGACTGTTTTGGAATACTCGCTATGCAGCGAGTGAGAAGAAATTTGTCAAGAGACAGGAAGCAAAAGGTCCAGAACGACACAGCTATTACTGCAGGGGCACAATGCAGAATGTGATGCAATCAAATCAACCATTGTACCAGTAACACAAGGTGCAGGGCTTCAAATTCACTTGCCTCCATCACAGCTAAACAAAGTAGGGAGCACTCAAGCAATGCTGCTTTTGCCAAAACCTAGAATTGCACCAGAGACCTTTAGATCTTCAGTCTAATGCTCACCCAACTGAGCTATTTCAGCTATGGAGAGAAGCTCATCAGATCCAGCACTTTGCTCGCTGTCACATTCACTTGGGGTTTGCCCTGCATATTTGTTCCAAACCTCCTCACAACATCAACTTCTTCCTCCAAAATTCCTCGACATCATTCACTCTGTTTTCTCACTGGGCAGGTTGCTTCAGCCATTGCCTCTTTACGCCAACCTCTCTACACTGTCATTCATTCTGCACAATCATTTCTGAAGTTGACAGCAATTTATACCTAGCCATTGTTGATTCCATCAAGAATTAAGAATCTGTTTGAAAAGTCCAGTTTAGATTCACAGCCCTGAAGCAAACAGTTACTGGACCTCCATGAGTAAAGTAAAACACTGTTGTGTTGAGGGATAACTTTAAATTAATGCTGCAGAATGTAATGACAGGGGTTCAAGAGAAATCCTTTCAGAGCACAACTGCATTTGCTACAATTATGATGACAACAGGGAAATTTAAATGTCAGAACAGAAAGAGTCTAACAGAACAAGATAGCATGTAAACACAGTTGAGTCTGTGATATCAGATCCATTGCCTAAACAATAGTTCAGGTTGGGCAAACTTGTGTTTTAGTTCATTCATGGAATGTAGGTATCTCTGGATGAACAAGCATTTATTGCCTATCCTTAGCTACCTCAGAAAAGATGGTGCTGAGCTGTCTTCCTGACCCATTGTGGTCCATTTGGTGTATGTGCACCCACAAAGCCATTCAGGAGAGAGTTACAAGATTTTGACACAGCGACCATGAAGGAATGTCAGTATATTTCAAAATTTAGATGGTGAGAGGTTTAGAGAGGAACTTACAAGTAATTATGTTCCCATGTGTCTGCTAACCTATCCTCCTTAATGGTATTGGTGATGGGGTTGGAACGTCCTTTAGTTAGTAGTAAATATAATTGTACATGTATATGCATTCATGTTACCTGTCAGAAAAAGCATATGAGAAGGTTTTGCATAATGTAATGATTTTGAAAGGATTAATGTTTGAAATGCATTCAACTCCATCTAATCTGATAACGTCATAAAGGAAAGATCAGAATTCCTGTTGGGTGAAGACCTAGCAATCTTCACATCTAACTTACTAACGTAACTTATACTTGATTGCTACCATGCGATGAACTATATTTATTTAATTAAAAAGTCTGGTCATTTTACTCTACTGCTGTGAACCAAGTAGGCCCTGAGCCGTAATTATGAACGTTATCAAGTTTCTGAGTGCTGTTGCAACAGAAAGTGAAGGTTATTCCATCACACTCCTGACTTGCACATTAGTAATAGTGGACAGACTTTAGGGAGCAGGAAGTGTATGTTTCTGATTTGTTGTTGCAGCCACAGCATTTCTATGGTTGGTCTTGTTAAGCTTTTGCCTAATAGTGACTTAGAGGATATTGAGGCAATCATCAGGGCACAATGGCGCTTCCGACCTTATTGTAATATAAAGAGAATGGATATAATAATGCATTGGTGATGTACAAAACAATGTAACAGCAGTAACAGATGTCATCAGCAAGGGACTATGAAGGAAGAATGGGGCAACCTGTACCTGTAAGAAATGTATTTACAGGAACAGTAATATTATGTGTGATAATGTGAATAAAACAGTTTGCAGAAACCTACCAAAATAAGACTGTATTTAATCATAGTAGAAAATCATTGTAGTCACAAATCACCAGAAGAGGCAAAGATAGTGACCTCTCCATTGTGCAGAACTGAATAATAAGTTATAAGTATCACAAGTATCAAGCTACAAGTGAGTATCATCTCCTGATTCAGGTTTCTAATGAAGTCATCATACCCAATCCAAAGTGAATGCACATTCTCAGTACTCTGCATGATTTCAATATAGCGATACAATCCTTTGTTATTATTGTTATTGAGATGATAACTTACCATGAGAACTCAAGTAAATCAAACTTTACCATTCCTGCATGACCACAGCATCAAAACTCTAATGCCTGCACTACTTTTGATTATTACAGTCCATGCATACTGCCATTAAGTCACAACATATCAAAAATCACACATTGCAATGTCAGGTATATCAACATCTGGCCCATTTCATTCTCTCCTAATTAAGCTATTAACATGACTGCATGGTTCACATACGCTCTTCATTCACTTTATTATGACAAACAGTCAAGAATATAAAACCAAGACCCTCAGGATTATTCCGTCAGCTTCTCATCCTCACCTGTGTCAAGCTTCATAAAGCATTCTTGTTCACCATAGAGTCATAGAGATGTACAGCATGGAAACAGACCCTTCGGTCCAACCGGTCCATGCTGACCAGATATCCCAACCCAATCTAGTCCCACCTGCCAGCACCCAGCCCATATCCCTCCAAACCCTTCCTATTCATATACCCATCCAAATGCCTCTTAAATGTTGTAATTGTACCAGCCTCCACCACTTCCTCTGGCAGCTCATTCCATACCCGTACCACTCTCTGTGTGAAAAAGATGCCCCTTATGTCTCTTTTATATCTTTCCCCTCTCACCCTAAACCTATGCCCTCCAGTTCTGGACTCCACCACCCCAGGGAAAAGACTTTGCCTATTTATCCTTTCCATGCCCCTCACAATTTTGTAAACCTCTGTAAGGTCACCCCTCAGCCAGGCTGAACCCACATAGATTTCAAGATCTTATTTTACAACAATGATACAAATCCACATTCTTACATGGGGGACAGTAGCAAGCAGCCAAAGTTTTCTTTTACAAGCCATATTTGACTGAAGATGATGCAGATGGTTCAACATTAGACTTCCCTATCATTGAAGATATGAGAACTCATTTAGTCTGGTTTGCTGTTTAATTGTTGAACATCATTCAAAACTGGAAGTAGTAAAACTGCAGAGTTTTGGCCTGATCCATAGGTTGTAGGATTGTTTGCCAGTGAGTAAACAGTTTTGTACAGATATAAGTCCCATCGTGAAGCTTCACAAGATCAACCACTTCATTATTAAACATCCCTGATATTCCTTCTGGCATGACATTCTAGACTCAACATTGAAATAGTGTTGGTGCAGTAACTTGATGGTAACATTAGGGTGAAGGGATATACTCAGCATTGGGTTAAAAGTTTGTTTCAAATGCAATTCTGCTCCTGATGGCCCATAGTGCCATATGGATTCCAGTTTTCAGATGATTAGTCTGTTCTTATTCTTTACATTTTAACACATTGGTAATAGAAGCTATCATCATTACTAAGAAAGTAGTTCATCTGCACAAAGACTATGAAGTAGTCGCTCCTCCCAATACCATTATGGTCAGATGCTTCTGCAACAGGTAGATGGGTAAGAATGAGGTCAAGGTCAGCAGTTTTCTTCCTCATATTGTTCTTTTGACAATTGCTACAAGGATTTTCTTGTGGGCGGCACGGTGGCGCAGTGGTTAGCACTGCTGCCTCACAGCGCCAGAGACCTGGGTTCAATTCCCACCTCAGGCGACTGACTGTGTGGAGTTTGCACATTCTCCCCGCGTCTGCGTGGGTTTCCTCCGGGTGCTCCGGTTTCCTCCCACAGTCCAAAGATGTACAGGTCAGGTGAATTGGCCATGCTAAATTGCCCGTAGTGTTAGGTAAGGGGTAGACGTAGGGGTATGGGTGGGTTGCACTTCGGCGGGGCGGTGTGGACTTGTTGGG
The DNA here is from genome assembly GCF_047496795.1 of Chiloscyllium punctatum. Classification (NCBI taxonomy): domain Eukaryota; kingdom Metazoa; phylum Chordata; class Chondrichthyes; order Orectolobiformes; family Hemiscylliidae; genus Chiloscyllium; species Chiloscyllium punctatum. The sequence continues at coordinate 6,134,528 of NC_092783.1, read as the reverse complement.
CCGAAGGGCCTGTTTCCATACTGTAAGAAATCTAATCTAATCTAAAAAAATCTAATCTTTTTTTGCTAGGTTAATTATTTAGGTTTTCCAGCAATGAATTCTACACCTCCCCAATAATTTTCAAACAAGCAAATTTATCTCAGGGTAGAATATATCTATAGGGATACAGCAGGGTAATCCCAAAGAATCATAGGTTTTTATATCAAGAGAAGGGCTTCTTAGGATATAACTTTGAGACTATAATGTTATCTATAATTGTTTATGAACATTTAATATTGGAATGAGTTCTAAATTACGTTGTTAGAAATAAATACCACCTATATGGTTTGAAAATTATTGGGGAGGTGGAGAATATAATACTTAAAGACAGTCAATATACTTATTCAAATAGTGGCTATTAAAGAAAAGTAAATATTCAATGTTGTATTATCTTAATAATAAGTAGGAGCTATAGAAATAATTAAGAATAGTTATAACATGAATATTCTACTTTAGAGTTACATCCAGTGTTTAAATCTGGCATAGATCTGGCATGCATATGCAAACAAATAAGATGTAGTGAAAACTATACTCACAAAGGAGATATAGTTAGTAAGTTTGCAGATGACACCAAAATTAGAGGTGTCATGGACAGTGAAGAAGATTACCTCAGAGTACAACGGGATCTTCATCAGATGGGTCAATGGGCCAAGGAGTGGCAGATGGAGTTTAATTTAGATAAATGTGAGGTGCTGCATTTTGGAAAGGCAAATCAGGGCAGGACTTAGACACTTAATGGTCAAATCCTGGGGAGTGTTGCTGAATAAAGAGATCTTGGCGTGCAGGTTCATAGTTCCTTGAAAGTGGAGTTATAAGTAGATAAGATAGTGAAGAAGGCATTTGGTATGCTTTCCTTTATTGGTCAGAGCATTGAGTATAGGAGTTGGGAGGTTATGTTGCAGCTGTTCAGGACATTGGTTACGTCACTTTTGGAATCTTGTGTGCAATTCTGGTCTCCCTCCGAAATGAAGGGTATTGTGAAACTTGAAAGGGTTCAGAAAAGACATACAAGGATGTTGCCAGGTTTGGAGGATTTGAGCTATAGGGAGAGGTTGAATAGGCTGGGGCTGCTTTCCTTGGAGCATCGGAGGCTGAGGGGTGACCAAATAGAAGTTTATAAAATCATGAGGCACATGGATATGGACAAGGTCTTTTCTCTGGTGTGGGCAAGTCCAGCACTAGAGGGCATAAGTTTAGGGCGAGAGGGGAAAGATTTAAAAGGGAACTCAGGGGGAACCTTTTCGTGCAGAGGATGGTGTGTATATGGAATGAGCTGCCAGAGGAAATGATGGAGGCTGGTACAATTACAGCATTTAAGAGGCATATGGATGGGTATATGAATAGGAAGCATTTCGAGGGGTATGAGCTCAATCTTGGTAAATGGGACTAGATTAATTTAGGATATCTGGTTGGCATGGATGAGGTGGACCGATGGGTTTGTTTTCGTGCTGTACATCTCCATGACTCTATGACTTTAATCCAGTGTAATTTCTTTAGAATATCTTTGTCTCACCCTTGAGGAATTGGTGGTAAAGTTGACCCTTTTATATCCTAAGATTGCTCTGGCTCTCTGTTTGTATGTACATGTGTAATGCCTTTTAACACTTCCAGGCTTCTTCGGTACCAGTTTGCATGATCTTTCATCATTCATTCTTATCTATAAAACAAACAAGTCTTCACTTTGCTTAGATTGTCTCTTTATGAATAATTGACGTTTAACTGGTCCACCCATCTGGCTTTTGTCACAAGTGTTTGGCAATCCCCTAGCCTCAAGGCTATCAAGAAATTCTCAGAATTTCTGTACACTGTTTCCTTTTAGTGTTTCAGCATGCATTCAAAGGTTCCTTAGACAACATCCTGTTTCTATTAATTCATATTAACTTAATTAACAACTAATTTTTTTCACTAAATTGTCACTTCCTTTATAATTTTAGAAGGAGCTTAACATAAACAGTGTTATGATCCAAGCAGATGTTGTTACTGGAGAAGTCAGATTCCAGTCATGAACCTGATATATTTTTAATTGTTTTTGTTTTAACAAAGTGGTCTCTCACTGAACCATAAGCATACATGCTGCACATTTTGCTTTCACAATAATTTGGACATGTGTTACAAAAAGAGCATCGATCAGGTAGAATAATCCAGATTATCTACATAAAATACAAGTTCAAAGATTTTAGACACAAAATAAAAGTAGAATCCATTACGACCAGAACACTCCTCTCTAAATGAGAAAGAAACAAAGCAGCTTGTGTACAGCAGCCAAAACATCCCTTCTGGTACAGTTTACAAAGCACCACTTACGTAATGATTTGGAGATGCTGGTGTTGGACTAGGGAGTACAAAGTTACAAATCACACAACACCAGGTTATAGTCCAACAGATTTAATTGGAAGCACTAGCTTTCGGAGTGCCGCTCCTTCATCAGGTGGTTGTGGAGTGCACAGTTTATTTGCTATAAATTCTGTGTCTTACAATTGTGTCTAATACTAGTGTTTAATTCAAAGGTAATTCAGTTCACTAACCTATCATTTCCTTCTCAGAAGTACTGCTCTATTCAGCCATTTTAACCCAAGCTCTTCACAGGACTAAGATTGCCCAAAGTCAAAAGTGAAACTAACATGTTCTCTCTCTCAGTTAAGTGTATTTTCCTTAAACATAAATGAAAAAAACAGATTCCAGAAGTCTCTAACCAATCTTTAAGATTCCATTATTTATTATGTTGGGTCACTAGCAATTTGAATTGTGCACAAATTAATTGATTGTATAGTGAGGCTACAAAAACTATCTTTTAAAATAAATCATCATAGTTAGAGAAATACATACAAATTAATAATTAACTTCAGATGCATACAAAAGCCCACCAGTTTCTAATTCAAAAACAGAAATTCAAGATTACAGCAAATAACATCAAAAATTATACATATAAATTCCACAGTTTACCATCATAACAGCAACAGCAAAATGGTTTACAATTGTTCCTTTCAACAACTTTCTCCATATTCAACAGGTCTGATTCTTTTCATTACTGTCTCTCCTCAAGACCTTTGAACAAACTGATTTGGAGATGCCAGTGTTGAACTAGGATGTACAAAGTTAAAAATCACACAATACCAAGTTATAGTCCAACAGGTTTATTTGGAAGCACTAGCTTTCAGAGCACTGATCCACAACCACCTGATGAAGGAGCGGTGCTCCCAAACAAACCTGTTGAACTATAACCTGGTGTTTTGTGATTTTTAATTTTGAACAGACTGAACTTTAAGAAATGCTCTGTTCACTTAAACCACTAAAAGAGTTTTAAAACTCCTTTCCAGTTCTGAAAGCTTGAGCTGCACTTTCCAAACTGCCCTTCCACTGGTATGAAACAGTTCTTCACACCTGAAATCTGATTGTGACTATAGATCTGTTTTCCTGTGTGTCATCGAAGTTGAATTTTGTAAACATTTCATCATTTATCTCCCCAGGTCAAACCTAGACCTAGTCATTTAGCCTGAGTAAGTTACATATGTTCTTAGAAATTATGCTTACATTCACTGTTTGAAATCACTTCCTGACATTTGTCCAAAGAAATAAGCTACCTTCTTAGTGCAGAAAATGAAAAACTATTTTACTGCAACATTAAAATTGTCATTTCCCAATAATAAAAATCATAATATTTATTTTAATACATTAATCACACTTGCTTGACCAATAATGGTCCCACCAAATTAGACTTGGTTATAGATGTTGAAATCTCTCATCCAGCAATTATTCTATGTCCTTACTTCCCTTAGTGTTCCTTCCAAGTTGTCTTCACCGTGAAGGAATGGTGATTCATCAGCTGAGGGAAGGTGATAATCAGCACCACATCTGATCTGATGCCATTGGATTTCATTGGGTCCAAAGTCAATGCAGAGGACTCCAGGGCCACTCCTTTACAACTGTATATCATTGTTCAGTCACTTCTAATGGATATATCTGTGGATACTGATGAAGGACTCGCCAACGTTGCTTGAAATGTATGCTTCTGTGAGTATAATTACATTAGCCTATTGCTTGATTCATCTGCTGGAGTGCTCTTGTAATTTTGATACAAATCTTCAGTCAGAGGAGGACTTTACAGAATAAGTTGGACTGGGTGTGCTTATGTTGTATCTGAATCCAATGTCTATATTAATGTTTTATCATGGCAATTTACTTCAATTGATTGGCTGATGAGGCCATTTCACAGAACAGCAAAGAATCAACCACATTGCTGGGGACTGGAGATACATTGGAGATACATTGGGTGAGAATACTATATTCCTGCCTTAAAGGCTACTTAGGAATCAGTTGAGTTTTTAATGGAAATCTGGTAGTTATTAATCACCATTATTGATTTTTAAAATTCCAAATCTATTTAATTGGAGCTTGTGTCTCTGCAGTATCAGACCAGGCCTCTGAATTACTAATACAATCAATTAACTAATAATTATTATAACACCGCTCAGAACAATTTGGATTTTTTGACCCTTTATCACATTTAATGCAATTCTAATCAATTTCAGTACCAGTTATGTCAAATATGATTTGCCTTTTGATTTCTCAACACCTCTTCACCACATATGAGCATCAAGTCATAAAATGATTAATCATTTACCATTCGTTTAGATATATCCACACCATTACTTAAGAGACTTGTGCCATCTAAGCCAAAGTATTCTACTTGATCCCTGCCAACCCATTAGTCATTGATGCACTGTGCTCACAACAAGTAATCTCTATAGGATGCACAGCTGGAACTTTACCAGAGTTACTTTGCCAGTATTTCAAATCCCCAATACCTCTGCTTCTAAGAAAGCACAACAACACCACTAATTCTTAAGGGGGCTAATGAAATTCGACATGTCCATAAAGACTTTTACCAATTTTTATAGATACGCCATAAAACCGTTCTATCCAGATGCATCACAACTTGCTATGGCAACTGCTCTGCCCAGGACATTAGAAACTACAGAGAGTTGTGAACACAGCCGAGTCCTTCATACAAGCCAACATTCCATCCATTAGCGCCATCTATACATTGCACTGCCTCAGAAAGGCAATCAACATCATCAAAGACCCCTCCCACCTTGGTTATAATCTCTTCCAACCTTTTCCATTGGGCAGAAAACACAAAATCTTGAACACCAAACATCTTACCAAAAGATTCAAGAACAGCTGCTTCCCCACTGTTGTTAGACTTCTGAATAGACCTCTCAAATTTTAAATTTAATATTGATCTCGTTCCATGAGCACTGTCTCTGCAGCTGTAACATTGTATTCCTTGCTCTGTTCTATTACGCATAAGCACTTTGTATGGTATGATCTGCCTGCATGCAAAACAAACTTTCCACTGTACCTAGGTACATGTGACAATAGTAAACCAAATCAAATCAAAAAATGGTGTGATCAGCAGTTTAATAGGGACACCATCACATTTTTCATTTTTAGTCACACATCATTCTGACAGGGATGTACACCATAATTTCTTTATCACTCCTAAATCAAGATCCCACAGTTTCTCACCAAAGCTACTGTCAGAAGATCATCTCCTAAAGGATAGCATTTCAAAGAGAGTGCATAACACCACTTTCTCAATCTTATGATACCCAAAGCTGAGAACAATTTTTTTAAAAACCTGATAAAGCATGTAGAACAAATGTAGAAATGGTGCAGATTGCTCTGTTAATTGTGGAAAAGCAGGCAGTCCAAAATCAATTCAGTGTAAATAATCTTATGTTGATCAATAAAATGTGTTACTCAAACTTTAAACACAAAGATATCAATTTTGAGGATGTAATTCAAATAATGAAGACTAAGACATTGGAACATCTGAAATAAGAAAAACAAATGTAAGTATTGCTGAAAAAGATGAATTTTGTCAAAGCTTTTCATCCCACACTCATCAAAACACTTCCCAAGAATAACAATGTAAGGAGAAACAAATATTTACACTGTATGAGAGGTGAATACTGATTGACTATCAAGTGGAATCTGATTTGTAGAAATGCTGACACGAAGAATGCACCAGGTTATGATGACTGACAATTAACTACCAAGCTATGTTTGAATTTTCAATCAGGCAGGTTGACTCTGATTGGACAAGGCATTATCCTGATAACTTAATTAGTCAATGCTTCTCATTTACTCTGTTGGATTAAAACAGATGCAGCATGTATGTACATGTTCTTTATGTCTGCAAAGAACAGAGCCCTGTCCATTAATATGTGGTTCCTAGTTACACACAAATGCACCACACTACAAGCCTAACTAATAATCCTAAATTGATTGTCAGTATTGTTTTTTGTAAATTCTGGATAATTCAGTAAATTTTGAATAATCACAGAATCATAGCTAATGTTGAATATTGTATTTACGTTTTGCAAGTACAGCCTTGTTGGAAACAGTTAGTGCCTTGTGTATTGTAAATAGCCAAAGAGATATGCTGTTTGATGTGATCTGCTAATTTCAGGGACTTGTCCCATGGAGCCAAATTCTCCAACAGACTGTATGCAATCTCTTTAATATGCAGATGGACTCTGCCCTATTTCTTTTAATGTTCTGCAAAAAGATTTTGCATAATTTCTCCATGAGGTAAAACAATGGAACTCATAAATCTATTTAGGCTTTCATTTCAAGTATTCAACATTGGCTGCTTGCTAATTCCCACAAGTGAAATTTCCCTTGTCCCAGCAGCACATGAATCATTGTTTCCAAAGCATATTCCATCATCTCATTCTGTCCATAACCGAACAGCTTCAAATTGCTAAACAGAGAACAGTCTAGATCTTTCTTGACAGAGTTAACTTTCTTTTTGGAAATCTGATCATATTTATTTCTTGTGTAAGAAAATAAACATTTTAGACAGATTAAAATGAACAACACAGGTTGGATATCACTGTAATCAGCAATAGAGCATGAATGCTCAACATAGTCATTTGACATTTCTCTATAAAATGGAGTGTGTTGATCCATCAATGTTAAATTCACCATGTAAAGTTGTATTGAAGTCTATACAAACATGCTGACTTTAATGGATAATATGTGCATAATTGACAATTTTGAAACTCTTCTAAGGCTTAAAAAGGATTTATATAATCTTAACCACTTTTAATAGAAGCAGGCATTTACTGCAAGCAAGCTAACACGGTGTATTACATTTAAACACTGAGAACAGTGATTTAACAATGGTGTATAACAGATTAAATATTACAAGTACTTGGTAAAGGGTCACAATTTTGATGGAAGTCTTCTTCTGATGCTCTTACTTCTTTCTGTCTTCAAAGTCTCTTCACCATATCACTTCTTTTATCTTAATTGATGTATGCAATCCTTGAAAGGATTATTCGCCCATTTTTAATCATGACCTACTTGAGTTTAGATTAGATTCTCTACAGTATGGAAACAGGCCCTTTAACCCAACAAGTCCACACTGACCCTCCAAAGAGTAACCCACCCAGACCCATTCTCCTAACCTATATTTACCCCTGACTAATGCACCTAACACTATGGGCAATTTAGCATGGCCAATTCACCTGACCTGCACATCTTTGGATTGTGGGAAAAAATGGGAACACCCAGAGGAAACCCACAGAGAGAATATGCAAACACCACATAGACAGTCGCCTGAGGCAGGGATTGAACCCAGGTCCCTGGCACTGTGAGGCAGCAGTGCTAACCACTGAGCCACCATTCATTTGATCATGTCTTGAGAAAGTAATATACTGTCTGGCATTTCCTTATCAAAGATCACTTCAAGCATATAATGAACAGGCATTTTATGATTTACCTATTCCTGTTTTATGCATGCCTGGGAGCTGCTACATGCATCCCATTTTATCAGTTAGTTTGACTGTTAAGAATAAGTATAAGTGAAATTGAGGACTGCAGATTCTGGAGATTAGAGTCAAGAGTGTGGTGCTAGAAAAGTACAACAGGTCAGGCAGCATTCCAGGAGCAGGAGAATCGACGTTTCAGGCAAAATCCCTGCATCAGGAATGAGGCTGTGAGCCAAGGTGGTGGTGAGATAAATGAGATGGTGGGACTGGGGGGATAGGTAGCTGAGATTGTGATAGATAGATGGAGGTAGGGTAATGGTGATAGGTCGGAGAGGAGGGTGGAGCAGATAGGTGGGAAGGAAGATGAATTGGTAGGACAGGTCAAGACGGCTGTGCCAAGTTGAAAGGTTGGAACTGGGATAAGGTGGGGGGAGGGGAAATCAGGAAACTGATGAAATCCACATTGATATGATGGGCTTGGAGGTTCCTGAGGTGGAAGATGAGGTGTTCTTCTTTTAGGCATCAGGTGGTTAGGGAGTGGTGATAGAGGAGGCCCAGGACTTGCATGTCCTTGGTGGAGTGAGAGGGGAGTTGAAGTGTTTGGCCACAGGATGGTGGGGATGGTGGGGATGGTTGGTGTGGGTGTTCCGGAGATGTTCTCTGACGCGGACTGTAAGTAGGTGTCATGTCTCCCCGATGTTGAGGAGAGCATCGGGAGCAAACGATACAGTAAATGACATATGTGGAAGTGCAGATTAAACTCTGATAGACGTGGAAGGCTCCTTTGGGACCTTGGATGGAGGTGAGGTGTGGGCACAGGTTTTGCAATTCCTGCGTTGGCAGGGGAAGGTGCCAGGAGGGGACGGTGGGTTGGTGGGGTCATGGACCTGACAAGGAAGTGATGGAGGGGATGGTCTTTACGGAAAGCGGATAGGGAAGGGGAGGGAAATAGATCTCTGGTGGTGGGGTCCGCTTGTAGGTGGCAGAAATGGCAGAGGATGATGCGATATATACGGAGGTTGGTGGGATAGAAGGTGAGGGCCAGAGAGGTTCTGTCCTTGTTGTAGTTGGAGGGGTGGGGTTCGAGGGCGGAGATGTGGGAAGTGGATGAGATGTGCTGGAGGGCATCATCAACCATGTGGGAGGGGAAATTGCAGTCTTTAAAGAAGGAGGCCAATTGTTGTGTTCTGTGGTGGAACTGGCCCTCCTGGGAGCAGATGCAGCAGAGGCAGAGGAATTGGGAATAAGGGTTAGCGTTTTTACCAGAGGCAGGGTGGGAGGACATGTAGTCCAGGTGGATGTGGGAATTGGTGGGTTTGTAGAAGATGTCAGTGTTGAGTCAGTCACCGTTGATGGAGATGGAGAGGTCTAGGAAGGGGAGGAGATGGTCCAGGTGAATTTAAGGTCAGGATGGAATGTGTTGGTGAAGTTAATGAAGCACGAGGTGGGGGCACGAGGTGGTGCAGATACGGTCATCAATGTAGCCGAGGAAAAGATAGGGGTTGTTGCCGGTGTAACTGCGGAAGATGGACTGTTCCACGTACTCAACAAAGAGACAGGAATAGCTGGGGCCCTTGCGGGTCCCCCTGGCTACCCCTTTTGTCTGGAGGAAGTGGGAGGATTCAAAGGAAAAAGTATTGAGGGTGAGGACCAGTTCAACCAAACAAATGAGAGTGTCAGTGGAGGGGTACTGGTGGGGATGTCGGGAGAGGCAGAAATGGAGGGTTTGGATGTCCTCATCACTGGATGTCCATGGTGAAGATGAGGTGTTGGGGGTCAGGGAAATGAAAGTCTTGGAGGAGGTGGAGGGCGTGTGGTGTCTTGAACGTATATGGGTGTTCCTGGACAAGGGGATAAGGACAGTAGTGAGGTATATGGAGATGAGTTTGGTTGGGCAGGAGCAGGCCGAGTCGATGGGTCAGCCGGGGTAGTCAGGCTTCATGGATCTTGGGAATGAGGTAGAACCAGGCATTGCGGGATTCCCAAACTTTGAGGTTGGAAGCTATGGGTGGGAAATCCCCTGAAGTGGTGAGGTTGTGTATAGTCTGGGAGATGATGGTTTGGTGATAGGAGGTGAGGTTGTGGTTGAGGGGGCAGTAAGATGAGGTGTCTTTGAGTTTGGTGAACTGACCTCTGCACCACTGAGTCAAATGCCAACTTAAAATGGCATTGTAAGTATTGTAAGGCAACTTGCACATTTTTTTGGATAAAATGTCCTTGCCAGTATAAGATAGTTTGAATGTTTCCCTATATGTTAGCTCATGTAAGATATGCAACAAAGTCTGAGGATGGACTTTTTCCAGACTCTGAATCATGCTGAGGACAATTAAAATTCAGTTGGGAAATCATAGCGAGAATGGAAAAGTTAGATTCTTGACATTGAGAAATAAAAGTCCCGGTTTCCACATAAGCTTTCAACAGTTCGAGGATAATCTTCCTAGTGAGGGGCAAGAGGCCTTTTGCATGCAATGACATTTCATTATTATTAATCTCAACTCATTAATACAGGTTGCTACTTTCCCAGGGTGCAGAGGGAAGCTAAATAGCACTAAGTTCTAACATCACAGAAAGCAGTATCCTGGCACTGAAGTTCATCAAAATCTTCTCCAGGTGTCATCTTGACCAGCTTTTTCCAACATCTTAGGGCACAGTCCTTGGGAAGTGGTACTTCGTCCAGGAAGCTTGGTATCAACAAAGCACCAGCCTTCCCACATCATCAAGGCACATCTCCAAACACTTTTTAGCACTTCATTACTGCACTTTGAAGCTCATCAACACTGACATTGCAAGGCTGCTACCAGGCCAATTTGAGCACAGAGACAGGCACTCATCTTGTGCATTGGTGCAGGATGCATCCTGGGGCTCTTAGCTTACTTTCTTAGCATTCATTCACTGTGCCTACTAGGATACTGGCAGCATCTTCACCTCGCCTTGCTTTTTGCATAGTCACTTCATTCAGAATTTACAGCCTCACAATGGTCCCATCTTGCCTTGCTTTTCAAAACAGACACTAAAACTGGCAATTTATCGTATTTGACAAGTAGTCAGAAAAGAAGGTGAACTTGTTGTTTAAGGTACCGTGCTATGAAAATGTCACATCTAGAACATGTGCAAGCAGCTTACATGTTAGATACCCTGAATGTGCTTCAACAAGTGGCCATGTCTGACTTGGAATGTAGTCCTTTGTCCAGTCAAATGGCACTAAGGTAATTCCTGACGAAGGGCTTATGCCCAAAACTTCGATTCTCCTGCTCCTCAGATGCTGCCTGATTTGCTGTGCTTTTCCAATGCCACACTAAGGTCAGTCAAGGGTAATGTTCAATCTCAGTCCAAGGTCTTGAACATGGTCAGTGAAGCACTTGCTGTGATGATTATTTGGGGATCCATCTCATTATAGCCCGAGAGATTGGTTACAGGCTGAGAAGCCCTTCAGCTCAAGCCCATCCCTCCAGGCATAAGCGACGGGTCAGCCGGGGATCGCAGCCACCAAGATCGGGCAGGGGTCTGGTCTGTCATCAGTCAGGGCTACGATTCCAGTTTGGTCAGAGGCATGGACCGCAGTCAGTCCTGTGGAGTTCTGTATGAAAGTTAAGGTGGTGGGGGCAGGGGTTATCGGGGCTACTGCTGTGTTGGAGAATCTGGGGAGGCCAAGTGTGAGAATTGGAGTTTAGAAAATGGGATGAAGAGGGAGCATTTACTATGAAGGGGCGCAACTCAACAGATATGCTGGGAGATAATAGAGCATTGGAGGGCATGGCATACTGCAGGGGATGGAGGGGTGTCATCAACAGTCACCACCATCCTCGTTTCAATGAGGCTATAGTGCATTACCTTATAAATAAAACAAATAACTTTGGATAATAGAGATCTGAATCAGACAAAAATAGAATTGCTGGAGAAACTCAATCGGGCTGGCAGAATCTGTGGAGACAAAGCACAGTTAATATTTTGAATCCAGTGACCCTTTTTCAGAACTGATAGCAGCTAGGAAAGGTGGTGTTTATGCTGAGGTGAGGATTGGGCAGGAGGGGAATGAAGTCAAGATTAGAGAGGTGCTGGAAAAGCACAGCAGGTCAGGCAGCATCTGAAGGGCAGGAAAATTGACATTTTGGGCAGGAGCCGTTCATCAAGAATAAGGCTGGGAGCCTCCGGGGTGGAGAGAGAAAAGGGAGGGGGGTGGGACAAGGGAGAAAGTAGCTAAGAGTGCAATAGGTGGATGGAGGTGGAGATGAAGGTGATAGGTCAGAGAGGAGGGTGGAGTGGATAGGTAGGAAGCTAAATTCGCAGGTAAAACAGGTCATGAGAATGGTGCTAAGCTGGCAGGTTGGAACTGAGGTAAGGTGGAGGGAGGGGAAATGAGGAAAATGGTGAAGTCTACGTTGATGTCCTGGGGTTGAAGTTTTCCGAGGCGGAAGTTCTTCCTCCAGGCATCGGGTGGTGAGGGAGTGGCAGTGGATGAGGCCCAGGACCTGCATGTCCTTGGCAGAGTGGGAGGGGAAGTTGAAATGTTTGGCCACAGGGCAGTGGAGTTGATTGGATCGGGTGTCCCGGAGATGTTCACTAAAGCACTCTGCGAGAAGGCGTCAAGTCTCCCCATTATAAAGGAGACCACATCAGGAGCAATGGATACAATAAATGACATGTGTGGAAGTGCAGATGAAACTTTGGATGTGGAAGGCTCTTTTGGGGCTTTGGATGGAGGTGAGTAGGGAGGTGGGGGCACAGGTTTTGCAACTCCTGTGGTGGCAGGGGAAGGTGCCAGTTGGGAGGGTGGGTTGTTAGGGGCGTGGACCTGACCAGGTAGTCACGGAGGTAACGGTCTTTGTGGAAAGCGGATAGGGGTGGGGAGGGAAATATATCCCTTGTGGTGGGGTCCGTTTGTAGATGGCGAAAATGTTGGCGGATGATGCGGTTTATGCGGAGGTTGGTGGGGTGGAAGGTGAGGACCGGGGTGGGGGGGGGAGTTCTGTCCTTGTTGCAGTTGGAGGGGTAGGGTTCGAGGGCAGTGATGCGGGAAGTAGATGAGATGCGCTGGAGGGCATCTTCAACCATGTGGGAGGGGAAATTACAGTCTTTAAAGAAGGAGGCCATCTACAGTTTTTGTGGTGGAACTGGTCCTCATGGGAGCAGATGCGGTGGAGGCAAAGGAATTGGGAATACGGGATAGCATTTTGCAGGAGGTAAGGTGGGAAGAGGTGTAATCCAGGTAGCTGTGGGAGTCGTTTGTAAAAATTGTCAGTGATGAGTCGGTCATCACTGATGGAGATGGAGTGGTCCCAGCAGTCACATGGAGAGGGAGCCCAGAAAGAGAGAAAAAAGGTTAGGCAGATAAAAAAGTTGAAATGGTAAGTCAGGGAAGAAAAGAAGCAGGGGTGTCTTTTTTGCAAATGAATAAGGTCTTGTTAAGACCGCAACTGGAATATGACATGCAATTTTGGTCTTCTTATCTGAGAAAGGCTGCTCTGACTATGGAGTGAGTGCAACAAAGACTTGCCAGACTAATTCCTGGGATGATAGGACTGACATTTAAAGAGAGTCTGGATTGATTAGGACACTGTTCACTGGGGTTTAGAAGAATGAGGGAGATCTTATAGAAATCTGAGATTCCAAAAGGGCTGGAGAGGGTAGAAGCAGGAAGGGTATTCCTGATGACCAGTGGGAACAATCTAAGTATGTGGGGTCAGCTATACAGGATTGAGATGAGGAGAATTTTCTTCACTCAGGAAGTGGGGAACCTGTGAAACTTTTCTGCCATACAAAGCAGTTGAGGGCAAAACATTGAACTTATTTATGAAGTAGTTAAATATCGTTCTTAAGGCTAAAGTATAAGGGGAGAAAGCAGAAATAGGCACTGAGTTTGATGATTAGCCATGATAGAACATAACAATATCGCATGCAACAGTTGAGACAGTTCTTATTTGACAACTGCTCCCTGTGGAACTGAGTTGGGTGAAGTTATCATTTATTGATTGATTGGAAATTTGTTGATACTGGACAGCAAGCAGCCTCTGTTTATTCCCAAATGTAAATACAGTTTTTTGGTTTGTTCTTTCTTTGCTTTTCCTGTGGTGTAATAAAAGTCAACATTAACAACTGCTGGAAGGGTTCACAACGTCTGATGTTCCCACGTTCTGACATGATAAGATGTTGTACTCCAGTGGGCACTATGTCAAGCATTACACTCCTTCAGGCATGCTTCTAAAATAGTGTGGCACAACAGAAGGGAGACAGCTTTCATTCTAATAGCTGCAACTAAAATACCAGTTCATTGGACAGGTGATTATGCAAAGTACCAACATATTCATCAGTGTGAGATTCTATATACAATAGGTGTCAACATTCTTTCCCTTTTACCTCCCAACACATCTATTTGCAGTCCCAAAGTCAGCCACTAAGGTGGAGCCTGTTGGCCTTGTAGTTTTGGTTGGACAACTTTGGTGTTTGTTTGTGATGAGAGGATCCAGACAGACTCAGTGTGTGCTGGTCAGATTCAGGTTCACCCTCCTCCACTTGAACTTCCATTGTATTGAAAGTCACAAGTAGAGTGGAGTGCTAGGCACCACTAGAATGTCCTGAGAAAACACTTTGTGCCTGGATGGTCTTCTGGCGGATGCCTGCTGACATCACCCTGTCTCCTTGTGGGGAAGGGGCTGCTGGAGTGTGGTCAAATCCCTTCAGTAAATTCCAACGTCATTGTTGCTGCTGTTATGCGCTTCAGATTTTTATTATTGTGAGATGGATGTAAAGATTGGATTCTGCATAACCCAACTTATATTACAAGAAGTCTCTGCCATGTTGCATTTCCAGTCTGGAGTTCATATTTCTAGTCTTACTGTTGCTTTCATCTGTCACCAAAACACTCAGAGCTGTTTTAGAGTTGCTGGCTTTGTTTAGGATTTTGTTTGTTTGGGGCTTATTGAACAGTTTAACTAATTTTTCAAGTTGACATGAATAAGCCAGAGGGTTGCTGCAGCACTCTGGTCACCTCATCAAGGCTGGAAGTAAATGCTGAGTGAATGTTCATGTCTAAACCTCGATACCCAGCTTCCTATTCATGTTGAACTAAAGGTCATTTTGATCTGTTTGTAGAAAATCCGATATTTCTTTTTCAACTAATGCCTGCCTAAACAAATCGTTAATCATTGTTTGTTGGATGTTGCTTTGTGGAAAATAGTTTTATTTTTTATAATCTATGGCAAAGCCATTATTGACCCATTTCTAATTACTTTTGAGAATGTTGTGGTGAGCCACCTTTTTGAATACAACTGAGTGTTTGCTTGGCCATTACAGAAGCAATAAGAAAACCATGTTGCTGTAGATCACATATAGATGTGTCAGGTAAAACAGTAGTTATTCTTCCCAAAGGATATTAATGAAACAATTGAGATTATCAGAATAGTGTGGACACCATCACTGATATTGGTTTTTTGTTCCCCTGATTAATTTATTTAACAGAATTTAAATCTCTAGATGCTTTGGCAGAATTTGAACTCATGTTTCTGTATCTAGCTCAAGATTCTAGTTCAGTAATATAAGCACTATAGTAACAAGTACAAAACAGTCACTACATTTCAAATTATTGTGTGAAAATACTTTGGGATGTTTCCAAGAGCCTTGAAAAACAAATATATTAATAATACTCACTCTTTATACTTAAGATACAGGTTTTGCTGACATTTCACTGAGAAAATAACCAAGATTTCCCATTGGGACAATATTCAGGAGCATACTTGTGTTCTAAAGATTCTCTGAATGGACTCTTGAGCTGAACCATTTGTATATCCCACATTAGAGCAAATACCTTGATTAATGAATTGAAGCCCCACTGCCCAGTACTGCCCAGGGGCCATTAAGGGGTAGATTGCTGTTAGAATGCCTGCAGCACTCATTATGGCATGTTGGCATGTAGCACTTGTCTTAACATCAACTCCTAACAGCAGCCAGCTGTTTGGGAGTGAACTAAGCACCAATGTTGATTTGTCACACTACTTAAAAGAATACTCATATTCACTTGCTAATAGAGCTGTGTTAGGATTCCAACTGTTGGTAATACTAGTCAAGTCAAATTCGAGAGTGAAACCTGATAGAAAGTTTAGTTTTTGAAACTGGTTATCATCACACTCAGTCACTAAACATACTCTCAAGAATCCTTCAATGTACTTTTAACAAAAAGGGCATCAAAGTGTATTACATACAAAAAGAGGAATTATTTTACACCATACACATACCAGTAGAAACAGACTTATTACAAATATCAGGAGTAAAGATGCAACTCTTTTACTCTCAATCACAACATTACACACGCTCAAATCTCAGTTAAGGTCATCCATTTTCCACTTTGAACCTCCTTCTATAGCTGCACTTGGTTTATTTCTGGTAAATGTCTGCAAGCAGAAAAGCCATAAATCCAGCTGCACAAAGTCAGATTTTTCTTTCCCTGAAATGAGTTCAAGCAATGAAGCCCAATAATCTCCTGGTTCTAAAAGAAACCTTAGTTACTTTCAATGGCCTCTTTTAAAACAAACCGTTTAGGTATCCATACCCAAAACTCCTCAAACTCAACTCCACAAAAATGATTAAATATAAAGCCATCATGCCAAATTGTTAATAACAAGCCATTATTAGCGAGTTTAGGTAATACAGTCATGTCCAACATTTTTACACAGGGAGAGCCCATTTCAAAGTTTTTCACATTCAGGTGAGCAAAATTCAGAAAGATCAGTACAACAGTACAACAATAGCACAACAGTGGCACAACAGTAACTATTTCAAATCAATACATAGTAAGTACATTGTAAGTTAATTGTAATTTAATACATTGTAATTTAAGTAAATATACAATTTTTTAAAGAATTACCATTCAAAATGTATAGCAGCAGACTTTACTAATAAAATCTTTTATTGTATCTTTTTAGGTGAAACAAGAAAAAGACAGACTAGGCCCACAATCCTGGTTACCAGGTAAGAACCAGGGACAAGCTAAGGAATTGGGATTTATTACCGCGGACTTTGTTTTCCCCTCTGGTGGCAAATACTGCAGCGTGGCCTCTGTGAAATTCAGCAGAAAGTGGCGTTCAGAGGCAGGTTGTCATTTATCTTGGGTTTTCCTTCTTTCAAGGCCTGATTTCAGGGAGGAAGAGAGGAAAGATAGGTGTATCTAGCTCACTCAGTCATCCCGAAAAGAAACATACCAAATAATATACAGCACATTGTCATCCATATCACCAAAAGTTCCCCAATAAACTTTCTTCTTCCTCTCCCTCCTACTCTGTCCTAATGAGGGGTGGAGTGGGCCTGCTTGGGATTGGAACCTGTTGTCCCTGGAGATTTGGTCACGTGACATCAGAGGCTTTTGTGTCTGGACAAGCCAGATACGCTTAGGGTCTTTTTGTCAGAGGTTTGAAATTTCAAGGGTGAGAGAGAATGGATGTGGAGGCTTTGGCCACCTTTGTTGCAGTTATTCACAAGATGTGCCTGATTGAAAATCAGCTAGTAATTTCACCACGATTTGGGAACCTACAGAAATGTTTAAATTTCAGCATTTATTGCTCACCTCTAGTTACCCTAGAGAAGGTGATGGTGAACTGCCTTCTTGAAATGCTGCAGCTTATTTTGGGGTAGTTAGACTATATGTCGTTATGGAGGCAGTGAAGGAATGGCAATATATTTCCAAGTCAGATCGTTAGTGGTTTGGAAGGGGACTTGCAGATAATGGTATTTCCCTGTATCTGCTGCCCTTGCTCTTGTAGGTGGCAATAGTTATGAGCTTTGAAGGTAATGTCTAAGGATCTTTCATAAATTTTTGCAGTGCACCTCATTGATAGTACATACTGCTGAATGTTTATAGATGTGGTGCCAATCTAATAAGTTGCTTTGTTGGATGCTGACAAACTTCCTGCATGTTGTTGGAGTTCAGGCAAGTGGAGAGTATTCCATCGCACTCCTGACTTGTGCCTTGTAGATTGAGGGCAGTCTGGGGGGAGACAGGAGGTGCATTATTCACTGCAGTTTTCCTAACCACTGACCTGCTTTTGTAGCCACTGTATCTATTTGGCAAGTCCAGATAAGTTTCTGGAAAATGGTAAAACCTCAGTGTTGATTCACTGATAGTAATGCCATTGAATATCAAGGGCCAATGGTTAGATTCTGTCTTGTTGGAGATGTTCATTGCCTGCCACATCTGGCATGAATATTACTTGCCATCGGTGAGCCCAAGCCTGGATATTGTCCAGGTCTTACTGCATTTGGACTGCCTCAGCATCTGCTGAATCACAGATAACTGCATAATGTTCAGTGCTATCAGTGGACAGCCACAATTTAGACTTTGTGATAGATGGAAAGTTATTGATGAAGCAGCTGAAAATATTTGTGCCTAGGAACTACACTGAAGAACTCCTGCAGAGAAGTCTGCAGCTGTGATGACTCTATCACCCATATTCCTTTGTGCCAGGTATGACTCCAAGCAGCAAAAGGTTTCCCTCTGATTCCCATTCACTACTGTTTTGCAAGTGCTCCTTGATGCTGCACTCAGTCAAATGTCACTCCTATGCCATTACTGGTATTTAGCTCTTTTATCCATGTTTGAGCCAAGGCTGTATTGAAGTTAGAAATTGAATAGCCCTGGTTGGACCCAAACTGTGTGTCAGTGAACAGGTTATTGATGAGCAGGAACTGTTTGCTGGCATTGTTGATGACACCTTCCAACACATTACAGATGATCAGGAGCAGAACTGATGGGACATAACTTGGCAAGTTGGATTTGTAGTGGACATACCTGGGCAATTTTCCACATTGTGGGGTAGAGCCAGCATTGCAACTGTACTGGAAGAGCTTGGCTAGGGGAGTGGCAAATTCTGGAACACAAGTCTTCAGTACTACTGCCAAAATGCTTTCAGGGCCCTTGGCCTTTGTAGTATTCAGCCAATTCTTGAGATCATGTGGAGTGTGTTGAATTTTCTGAAGACTGGCATCTTGGATGCTTGGATGTCTGGAAGAAGCTGAAACAGATCATCCATGTGGCAATTCTGATAGAGAACTATTGCAAATATCTTATTGCCTTATCTTTCACACTGGTGTGATGGACCCCTATTATTGAGGATCAGAATATTTATGTAGTCTTCTCCCTCAGTTACTTATTTAATAGTTTACCATCATTAATGACTGGATGTGGCAGGATTTCAGAGCTGAGATTTGATCCATTGTGGAATCTCACGGCACTGTGTATCGCTTGGTTCTTAAGTATTTTGGCTTGCAAATAGACCTGTTTTGTAGCTTCATCCAGTTGACTCCTCATTTTTAGGTATACCCTCCTGGGTTCTTCCTTGAACCAGACTGTGGGAGCAGTGCGTGTGGGAAGATGTTGGTTCCATCTGGAGAGTTTGCACCTGGGCCAGTCTGGAACTGATGCCCTGAGGGAATATTTGCTAGTGTAGTTGTGGAGAGATTAGACAAAAGTTCCAGGGGAACAGCACCCGAGAGAGGGAGACAGCAGAGAGGGAATCAAGAGTAAAGACAAAAGACAGAATGGAAAATAAGAAAAGTAACAGGTGTAAAATCCATGGGCAAGAATCAAACAGGCCCACAGTGCAAAATAATGCAAATGGAATGAAGAATATGTCACTTGGTCCGTGTCAGAGAATCATGGTGCCATTTTCCCCTTTTCAGGCATCTTCAGAAAATATCCTTGATCAAGGAGGATAACTTCAAAATGCTATGATTTGGAGATGCTGGTGTTGGACTGGGGTGTACAAAGTTAAAAATCACACAACACCAGGTTATAGTCCAACAGGTTTAATTGGAAACACACTAGCTTTCGGAGCACCACCCCTTCATCAGGTGGTTCATCAGACAACCACCTGATGAAAGAGCAGCGCTCCGAAAGCTAGTGTGTTTCCAATTAAACCTGGTGGACTATAACCTGGTGTTGTGTGATTTTTAACTTCAAAATGCTAGTGCTTGTCCATGGTGCCAGGGATCCTAGTCTCCCAACAGACATTTGGTAAGTGATGAATTGGTCTGGAAATGCACACGGTGAGGTGGGGTTAAGCATGTAGCAGTCTTTCAAAACAGCTCGATGCTACTCACACTTAGAAAAGATAATGTAAGTTTCAGCCCATGTTTCATGATGTATTGATATTAAATTTTAGTATTCTGCATTAATATTAAAATTGTATTCAGTCCTTGTTTGTTCCAACCTCCCTCAAACTGCTAAAGGTCATTGGACAGACAATGTTTTATTAATATACTTATACAGAAACTTCATTAAACTCTTGAATTGAAGGTAAATTGAAGCTGTTAGCTTCACAATTCAGAAAGTATCACCAATTGCTGATTAATTTGTGAATTCATACTAACTTGCATTGATCAGGTATTTTTCTTCAATAAAACCTGGGCCATTCATTCACTGACTGCAGAAAGGAGCAAAGGCACCGAGCCATAACCGAGTTGTTGAAAATGAATTGTGCATCATATAGTTCACAAATGCATCATCCATTTTGGATATCTAAGAATAATTTCATCAATGACTTCACTCTACAAAAAACATTGCTCTACCTTGTTGATAGGTGATATAATTTTTCACTTAATCAGGAATGAGGCCTCTGGGTGGGGGCTGAGAGATGAATGGGAGGGGGTGGGGCTGGGAGAAGGTAGCTGGGAACGCAATAGGTAGATGAAGGTGGGGGAGAAGCTGATAGGTCAGAGAAGAGGGTGGGACAAATAGTTAGGAAAGGCATGGGTCCGCATCGGCCCCACCAATGCCTGCCTCTTTGTCGAGTATGTGGAACAGTCCATCTTCCTCAGCTACACCAGCACCAGCCCCCACCTTTTTCTCTACTCCATCGATGACTGTATCGGCACCACCCCATGCTCCAATGAGGAGCTTAAGCAGCTCATCAACTTCACTAACAATCTTTCACCCCTACCTCAAATTCATCTGGACCATTTTGGCTGGACCATTTTGGACACCTCTCTTTCCTTCCTGGATCTCTCCATTGCCATCTCCCGTGACCGACTAACCACGGACATGTACTACAAGCCCATTGACTCCAACAGCTACCTGGACTATACTTCCTCCCACCCTGCCTCCTGTAAAAATGCCATCCCTTATTCCCAATTTCTCCGCCTGCTGCATCTGTTCCCAGGATGACCAATCTCAACATAGAAAATCCCAGATGGCCTCTTTCTTCAAAGACTGCAATTTCCCCTCCCATGTGGTTGACAATGCCCTCCAGCACATCTTCTCCACTTCCTGCACCTCTGCCCTTGAACCCCATCCCTCCCAACGCAACAAGGACACCTTCTACCCCATCAATCTCTATATACATCACATCCTCCCCCACATCCGCCACCTACAACAGACCCCAACACTAGGGATATGGTTCCCTCCCCATCCCCATCCGGAGAGACCATTCCATCCACGACTCCCTCATCAGATCCACGACCCCCACCAGCCCTCACCTCACTCCTGGCACCTTCCCTTGCAGGAAGTGCAAAACCTGTGTCCACACCTCCCCCTCACCTCCATTCAAGGTCCCAAAGGGTCCTTCCACATCCAACAGAAATTTACCTGTACCTTCACAAATGTCATCTACTGTATCTGTGGCACCCGATGTGGTCTCCTCTACATTGGGGGACAGGATGCCAACTTGCGGATCATTTCAGAGAACATCACTGGGACACTTGCACTGACTAACCCTACCGCGCCCATGGCTGAACAGTTCAGCTCCACCAAGGACATGCAAGTAATGGGTCTCCTCCATCGCCAAACCCTTACCACCTGATACCTGGAGGAAGAACGCCTTATCTGCCACCTTGGGATCCTCCAACCACATGGGATTAATGTGGATTTCACCAGTTTCCCTATTTCCCCTCCCACCACCTTCTCTCACTCACAAGCCTCCAACTCGGCACTGCCCTCTTGACTTGTCCATCGTCTTTCCCTTTTAACGGCTCCATCTTCCTCTCTGACCTAACACCTTCTCCCTCACCTTCATCTACCTATTGCATTCCCAGTTACCTGCCCCCCAGTCCCACCACACTTCCATTTATCTCTCAGCCCCCCCCAGTTCCACAAGTCTCATTCCTGATGAAGGGCATCTGCCCGAAACCGTCGATTCTCCTGCTCCTCAGACGCTGCCTGGCCTGCTGTGCTTTTCCAGCACCACACTCTCAACTCTGATCTTCAGTATCTGCAGCCCTCACTTTCTCATAATTTTTCACTTCTCTGGCATTTGCAAAGCAACAATTGAAATCCATTTATGAATTCTTTGTCAATGTAAACATAGAATTGGGCACAGTGAATCACATTGTTGAACAAAGAAATGTCATATATAAATAAATGCAAATTTTTTATGGTGTTTATTTTTCAAACAATCTATTTTCTAGTAAGTGATAAGTACCTTTGTACTGATGGTAAATGTAACAAATATTCTTTACTGAGTAACGTTGTAAAACAGGCAGCTTCCCATTCCTTTTTAAAGAAATATTTATGGGATGAGGGCATTGCTGGCTGGGTCAGCATTTATTGCCCATCCCAAAGGGCAGTCAAGAGTCAACCACATTCCTCTGGGCCTGGAGTCACATGTAGTCCAGATGAGGTAAGGATGGCCTTTTCCTTCCCTAAAGAATATTAAAGAACAGAAGAGTTTTTCCCAACAATTAGCAATGGATTCATGGTCATCATTAAGCTCTTATCATAGAATCACAGAATCCCAAATATGTGGAAGCAGGCCATTCAGCCCGTTGAGTCTACACTGACCCTCCGAAGAACATTCTACCTGGATCCACTGCACATCCGAACCCTGTAATCTTGCATTGCCCATGGCTAATCCACCTCGCCTGTACATCCTTAGACACTGAGCAATTTAGCGTGGCCAATCCACCTAATTTGAACATCTGCGGTTGTGGGAGGAAACCACGCAGACACAGCAAGAATGTGCAAACGCCACACAATCATCCGAGACTGGAATCAAACCCCTGTCCCAGGCGCTGTGAGGCAGCAATACTAATCACAGTATCATCCCACTTAATTCCAAATTTTTTTAAAAATTGAAATCAAATTCCACCATCTGCCATGGCAGGATTCAAACCCAGGTCTCCACACCATTACCAAGTTTTCTGGGATTAAAGTTTAGTACTTATACTACTGGGCCATCGACACCCCTGTTGACTGCTGAATGGTTGTTTCCAAAGTAATGTTTTATCTTATTGTCTATTTTCAATCTTTTCTACTTTTAATATGCTTTTACCAAGCATAATGCAATTAAAATTTGCCTTAATTTTTTGTGACGTGCTTTAAATTTATTTAGAGATATTTTGGACTCTTTCTCATAATACGGCAAGCTTTTCTTCAATCTGATCTCTAGCAACCAATCATAAATGAGCTGGAAATGCACATACAAGAAAATTTATGACTGTACGTCCCCATATTTCAAGTTGTCTATAGTTGAAATATAGCTTGCTATATTGTCTCTGCTAACATGAATATTTTTCATACTCCAGGAGCTGTCCTCTGAGAGATCTTTGACAAATGGCATACACATTTTCACAGCTTAACGCATCAATCGAAATTACCACCCATTTGTGATTCTTTATTAGTTCAATATCTCAAATCAGTGTGTTGATCTTTCTGGAACAGATCATTTGCCATTACATAGACTTTTGTTTAGTGAAGTTGGCTAAAAATGTTTTTGTGTTGCAACTTCCGAAAGTGCAGGCTGATAATGTCAATGCAAGAACAATGAGGCACCTGGTAAGTTGAAAAATGTGGGATAAAGGAAAGATGCTGAATTATTGTCAATTCAAAAAACAGAAGAGTAACAATAAAAATGTTTTACATCTCTAAGAACTTAGCACATGCAGAAATGAGATTGAACACTGGTTGACAGCTGCACAAGAGAGATTGATTAGCATCACCTGAACAATCATTTCATTGGTAAAAAGGTTTTTTTATTCATTCATGGAACGAGGGCATCACTCTCTAGGTCAGCATTTATTGCTCATCCTAATTGTCTATCAGGCAGTTAAGAGTCAACCACATTGCTGTGGGTCTGAACTCACATGTAGGCCAGACCAGGTAAGGCTGGCAATTTCCTTTCCTAAAGGACATGAGCAAACTAAATAGGTTTTCCTGACAATCAACAATGGATTAATGGTCATCATTTATATTCTTAACTCCAGATTTAGATTTTTTAATTGAATTCAAATTCTATCATCTGCAGTGGCAGAATTTAAATGCTCCCAGATCTCTGGATTAATTGTCCACATAATACCATTAGGCTATGTGATAAATGCTGCAAGTTATCCAACTCAACCTTATGCAGAGTGTTTTGTTAATATTACTGTGCAAATCAAGTTCGTTCTTAAAAATAACAGGAAGCTCAGAATGAGTTGCAGTTTCTGCAAAGGAAGTGTTGGGGTGGTGCAAATGAACCCACTTACTGTGTATGTAATGACACCACATAGACTACAATAATTCAAGATGTCAGCTCACCAACAATTTCTGAAGTATAATTTGGAATGGGCAACCAAATGGACTCACCTTGCGAACAATGCAACATCCATAAAAATATTTAAAATAAATAAAATTCTTTAGATTCCCAATTCGTGATAAGCCTACTGAAATTACTTGCTGATTTTCATATCAACATGCCATTGGTTTTCCAGCAAAATGTGGCTCAAAGAAATAAAGCAGGAAGCTAATCAACATGGAATAAATTTGTTATGAGTGCAGGAATTAATTGGATACATCCAAATTGGATTATTTTCTCCAAGTGTACTAAATGCCCCAGCTTCATCTATCATGTTCATTTTCAAAAAAATGACTCAAGTGTATGTACGACATTGATAAGAATGGAATTTGAATAATTTTCTTGAAACTATGCCAAAATCTATGGAATTCTTAGTATTGCCTCAAGTGTGATGATTGTACGTTTTTGGTTTGCCCTCTATTACATAACATTGCAACAATAGCTTCGTGGAGTACTTTTCAATTCCATCGCAACATTTCTCAAACTTTCTATCCTGGCCATATGAGAAGCTGGAAGACATTGAAGCCTAGAATTTTGAAGCTCAAGAATTTTAAGCAAAAATTCCAGCAATGTGGATTTTTGAAAAATCTTTCTAAAGGAAGCCGTGACAATGATTCTAATTCTTGAATTAATAAGGGCAGAGAGGAAGTTGCTTAACAATTCTGAACAGATGAGGTACAACATGTAGACATTGTGCTTTATAGTAAAATTATATCTGTCTGGTGTTAAATTGGCTCTTGAGTGGTGAAGGAAATGACTTTAAAAGAGAACTGTTAAACATCAGTGTAAAACATCTGCACGTATCTCTTACGGCTGAGCATTTGACTATTCCAGGGACATGTACAAAGTTTGTCCTTTATATAATAATGAAAACAAAATAATAATTTGATTAATAGGCATGAACTTTGACTGCATTTCATATTTTCTGAAAATTCCTCATTACTTCATGATAAACTTAAATTCAATCTATATTCTATTAACTATATCCTAATTCACACAATGTCCAATTACAGCAGCATCCATGTACTCTCTGGCCCAAATGGTTGGGTATAGAATTCAGTAAAAGGGACTGTGAGGAACTTGCACAGTTTGATATAGGAAATGAGGAGATATTGGAGACTCTGTTGGACTTAAAAACAGACAGATCCCCTGGCCCAGATGAATTGCATCCCAGGCTGCTGTGGGAGGCAAGGCAGGAAATTGCAGGGGCTCTGACACAAATTTTTACTTCCTCTCCGGCCACAGGAGAGTTGCCAGAGGACTGTAGGATGACTGATGTGGTTCCACTTTTCAAGAAGGGTGGTAAAGATGATCCAGGAAACTACAGACTGCTAAGTCTCACATGAGTAGTGTCGAAAGTATTGGAGAGAATTCTGAAGTAGAGAATTAATACCCACTTGGAAAGGCATGGGTCGATTAAGGATAGTCAGCATAGCTTCGTCAGAGGGAAGTTATGCTAACAAATTGTTTAGATTAGATTAGATTACTTACACAGAGTGGAAACAGGCCCTTCGGCCCAACAAGTCCACACCGACCTGCCGAAGTGCAACCCACCCAGACCCACTCCCCTACATTTACCCCTTCACCTAACACTACGGGCAATTTTGCACAGCGAATTCACCTAACCTGCACATTTTTGGACTGTGGGAGGAAACCCACGCAGATACTGGGAGAATGTGCAAACTCCACACAGTCAGTCACCTGAGGCGGGAATTGAACCCGGGTGTGAGGCAGCAGTGCCAACTGCTGTGTTAGAATTTTTTGAAAATGTAATCAAGTGATGGGGGAAGTTCAGTTGATCTAGTTTATATGGATTTTAGCAAAGCTTTTGACAAAGTACCACATGGGAGAGTCATTGAGAAGGTTAAAGCACAAGAAATTGAAGGAAATTTTTGAAAATATTGCTTATTATATACACAAATAAAATAGATGAAAATGTGGGCAGAATGTTAAACAAATTTGCAGACATCAAGATTGGTAGAGTTGTTAATAGCAAAGATGATTGCTGTAAATTTAGGAAAATATAGATGGGTTGGTCAGAGGAGCAGACAAGTAGCAGATGGTATTGGAGCTCTTTGACAGAATTATTTTAATTTATGAATGATAAAGCACTGGGTAGCTTAGAGGAATGGACCTTGGGGTAATTATTCACAGATCCCTGACATCAGCAGAGCACAAGAACAAGATAGTTAAGATGACACCTGGGACACTTACTTTCATCAATCATGACAGTGTATAAGAGCAAAGAGGTAATGTTAGAGTTGTACAGATCATTGATTAAGCCATAGCTGGAATACAATGTGCAGTTCTGGTCATCTCAGTACAGGAAGGATGTGATAGCACTATAGGTGGTTCACCAGGAATGGGCAAGTTGAGCTATAACGACAGAGTAGATAGGTTTAGTTTGTTTTCTTTGGAGCAGAGAAGACGGAGTTGGGATATGATTAAGGTGTAAAAGATTATAGAGAATATGGACAGTGTGGATAGAGCACAACTGTTCCTCTTGATTGAGGGGTTAATCACAAGAGGGACAGTGTTAGAGTAAGGGGCAGGAGATTCAGGGGGGAATCTGAGGAAAAGCTTTTCACTGAGCCAGTGGTGGGAATCTGAAATGTATTATCTGGGAAGGTAGTGGAGGTTGGAAAATATTTGGATGAGCACTTGAGATATTGTAACTCTCAGGAATATAGGACAAGTGCTGGAAATTGGTATTAGCATACCTTTAGTGGTAGTTATGTAAGTGCAGATTCGATGGCCCGAATGGCCTTTTCTGTGTCGTGTAAATTGATATGGACTTCTAGTCCTTGTCCAGCAATGCCATTTCAAAATTCTCAATGTTTTCAAATGCCTCAAAAGGTACTTTGCAACCTTTTTACTGAAATACCTGTTTAGTTCTACAACCTTCCAAGATCTGTGCTCCTTCACTTTGGCCTCTTAGAAGTCCCCTATTTTCGTTATTTCAGCATTGGAACTGTGCCTTTGGCTGCTTAGGCCTTAAACTCTGAAATACCTTCCCTCAAACTTTACCTATCTCTTGACCTTTAAGATGTTTCTTAAAACCTAATCTTTGAGCAAGGTTTTGATCATCTAACATCTTTCTGGCTTAGTAACTAATTTTGCTTGGTAATGTTTTCATGAATCACCTTGAGAAAGTCAATTATGATAAAAGTCATATCAAAAATACAGTCCTTGGGAATTAGCTGTCATACTATAGCTAAACAATAAACTAACATCAGTGGGTCACTTCCAGAGGGACATACCTATAACATGAACAATTGCGGTCTTGAGAACTGACCCCTTCCCCAGCCAATAAGATTATGATTTAAGTAGCATGTACAGCTGAATTTTGGAGCCATTAATTTTCTAGGCCATAGCTTTATTAAAGTTGCCATTTTTATTTCACTGCTCTTCACACATACTTGCATAATTTTGATAGTGTAGATTTGTCTCTTACAGCCAAATAGAAGGTTATTTCTGGAGAGAATCTCAGCACAATTATCAGTCAGATCAGAATTTACAGATTTATTCCAATATTGCTTCAATAATCTGCATAGTCTTTTAAAAAAAACAATGTTTTGAAACTTGCTCTTTAGTTTTGTTTTTCCATGGTCAAACAAAAAGGTATAATTGCTGTGCATTCAAAAGCCAGTGTCATTATTTCCTGTTTTATTGCTATGACTAATTTCATAAAATATTTATAGTACAAATTGTCATACAAGCTGCTAGATAACAACTGGACATGAGTGTTCAACATTTTTAATTGAGTCACATGACCATTGAATTTCAAATCATTTTTCAGAAAGACAAGTTGATCAAATCCTTCCTTTTCTTTTCCTATCACAAATCCTTCCCAAAAACATTTCAATTCAGTTTTCCCTCTTTCTAGTTTGGTTCAGTTTCTGAATTGGTAGTTATGCAGTTAGACAAGCATCAGGTTAATCACTGGCACAAACAGAAGGATCAGCAGACTAAAAACAGCATATGAAGTAGTTTATTTTGCTTAGTACATTGTTAGCTTGACATGCATTCTATTATGCCACATATGGTTTTAATTTATTGCCAGATTTGTTTTATTTGTAAAATTATTTAATGAGGCTTTCACTGATTTCATGAATGCTTTGTTCTGCTGGATGACTGCTAAATTAATTCTTATGGGATTGTGTGGAACCGCTTGCTGCAAAATTAGGCTTTTTGATCCAATTTACATTACAGAGTAAAGGATGCCAACTTCAACTGAAACCATCAGAACTTTATCAACCAAAGAGAATGAAACAAGCAAGAGAAAATGGCTATCAAGGTATAAATCAATACTATATATTAATGCAGCCAGCTATATTTCTCCTAGTTAAAAATCACAACATCAGGCTATAGTCCAACAGGTTTAATTGGAAGCACACTAGCTTGCGGAGTGCCGCTCCTTCATCAGATGACAATCACCTGATGAAGGAGTGCTGCTCTGAAAGCTAGCGTGCTTCCAATTAAACCTGTTGGACTATAACCTGATGTTGAGAGATTTTTAACCTTGTACACCCCAGTCCAACACCAGCATCTCCAAATCACATTTCTTCTAAATACTGTCACTCTAAGTCTTTTCTTGAGGCTTGACAATTTCCAAACTTCCAGCCTTCAACAGTTTCCTCATTTCCCCTTCCCCCACCTCACCCTAGTTCCAAACTTCCAGCTCAGCACTGTCCCCATGACTTGTCCTACCTGCCTATCTTCTTTTCCACCTATCCACTCCACCTTCCTCCCTGACCTATCACCTTCATCCCCTCCCCCACTCACCTATTGTACTCTATGCTACTTTCTAACCACCCCCACCTTCCTCTAGCTTATCTCCACCATTCAGGCTCTCTGCCTTTATTCCTGATGAAGGGCTTTTGCCCGAAACGTTGATTTTACTGCTCCTCGGATGCTGCCTGAACTGCTGTGCTCTTCCAGCACCACTAATCCAGAATCTGGTTTCCAGCATCTGCAGTCATTTTTAAGAAATTAGGTAAAAACAACGTTTTGACTCTTTCCCCTCCCTTCCCCCCCCCCCCCCCCCAACCCATATCACCCAACAGCTCTGTACACCAGCTCCTGTTGCCCAGAGTCTTGGGCCAGCTGCCACTCCTCCCTAATTGCAATTTCAGATCAGTTTCTTTTGTTCTCTGTCCTGCTGCTTGGGCATCTCATGAGCTCATTCCAATCTTTGTACAAACCTCAATGACAGACATTTCTGTCCTTATTAGGTTGCACATTGTTTTTGATTTTGGGGTAGCTGGCGACCTCTCAGACCAACCATTGGACAACATCTGCATTCTTTTGAGGTTTTTTTTGTTAGTTTATAAATGGGAAGTGTGCTCTTTAAAGTTTTTATGTGCTTTAAGATAGTCATACCATAATTTGAAGAGGTATACCTAGGACTGAATGCTTAGGTTCCACCTCGACATGAAGGACAGACGTGGCATGTTGAATTTCTAGCCCTATTCCACCTCAGCTCAAACATTTGTTGGTAGGATGGTGGAGGAATCATAGTCACTCAGCTGACTTAGTTAAATTTAGTAATATTACCCTATTGCCAAAGAACAACTGGCATTAGAATCCCTAGCTCTCTGGCTGCCTTCATGCCCAAAGGAGCAAACCCCCAACTCTTCCCCACACTTTTCATGAAAATAGGTGGGGAAAAAAGGCACCTAGACAGAATCAGAAATTTGAAGAACTAATGAAAGCAATTTGGCCCATGACACCTGATCTAGATTTATTCAACCCAGTTCTAAAACAGCACATTACAGATACTGAAAACGTGAAATCAAAACAAAATACTGGAAATATTGAGCAGCACCTATGGAGAAAAATCATTTACTCATCTGTTTTATCATTTATTGGTAATTTACTGTCATTGTCAAAAGCTACATTTACTAAACCATGTAAGCAACACATTTACAGGGTAGTTAAAAAAATTAAAAGATATCAAAATACAAATAGAAAGTACCACATTATTTATAAACAAAATTTCTTAGCATTTTCAGAATCACAGGCAGATCTCTTTCTTGATATTGGTATATCCTTATTCACAACCTGGCTCTGATTCTCAACTTCAACCTGGCTCTGATTCTCTTTCAAGCAGCTGGAAATCTGAAATAAGAATAAAGGTTTCAAGTCATCCATTTGGGCCCAGACTTACAATTTACATGTCAGAAGTGGGATATGAATTATTGAGCAATACTACTTGGTGAACAATAGAATTGCTGATATTGCCATATAAACATCATATTGTTTATGAAACTCCCAACATCCATTTTACAGTGCCATACAGTGTACTAGTTAGTTATACTTTGGCAGTAATACTCAAATCAGAAATTGAATAGTCTAGCATGCACATGCAATTTTATCTGGATCTGGCTTGAGTGGAACAACAAACAGGATCCTGAATGTTAAATCAGGCTCAAAGATCATTTTTGAAAATTTCATTTTATTATATACAGGAGACAGACTCTAGGATTTGGAAGAGTAAACCATATTGTCCATCAAGCCTGGCCAACCATCACACATGACCATGCTTGATCCTGACTACTCCACATATTCTTTAATCCCCGAGACACCAAAAATCTGTCTAACCCAGTTTTAATTTTATGACAGAGCACGTGCAACTGTGGTACATAGAATTCCAAAGATTTACGATGACTTGAGTGAAATACTTTCTTATGCGAAAGTGAGGACTACAGGTGCTGGAGATTAGAGCTGAAAGTGTGGTGCTAAAAAGCACAGTAGGTCAGGAAGCATCCAAGGAACGGGAGAATCGATGTTTCGGGAAAAAGCCCTTCATCAGGATACCAGAAACATTGATTCTCCTGCTCCTCGGATGCTGGCTGACCTGCTGTGCTTTTCCAGCATCACACTATTGACCGAAATAATTTCTTAGCTCAATCCCAAAACATCAGCCTCAATCGGAAGATTATGCTCCCATGTTTTAGACTCTTCAACAAGCAGAAACAATCCCCCAGTGTTCATCCCATTAAGCTCCCTCAGAAATCTTATGTTTCAAGGAGATTGCCTCAAATTTTCCAATCTTCACTGGCGAGAACAAATTTGTATGACCTCTCATCATAGGAGAATCCCCATGAGCTTAGGGACTAATTTATTTGAACCTTCATTGTGCCAACTCTAGTGAAAGTACAGGTGCGAATTTAAATTATACCCTTCCTTAGCCAGGCAGGTTGTTCAGATGGTATTAATAGTTATTAAATACAACATTATGCAACAGTTTTCATGGGCAGTTAAAGTTCTTAAACGTAAAAGGAGACAAAAAGGGAGAGATATTGTTTGCACAAAGTAAATAACAGCAGTGTTTATCAGGCATCAACATCTGATCATTCAGAACTTATGGCATTTCTTTTAATCCACTTAGCTTTATAGTTTATATTTGCATTATTAATAGCAAACTTTGTTATCCTTCTTTTTCCAGCGAGATATCGACCACTATTAGCAAAAACCCGCTTTTATTTGGAATACAAGTTGTTTGGGGAGTTGATGGGAAGTAGTTATATAAACTGAAGAGAAAAGATAGCATGTATCTCCAAGCCACGTGCAAACTAACTAACAAATAATGAGTCTAACTGCATAGAGTCAGATGTACAGCATGGAAGCAGACCCTTCGGCCCAACTCATCCATGTCGACCAGATATCCTAACCTAATCTAGTCCCATTTGCCAGCATATGACCCATATTCCTCCAAACCTTTCCTATTCATATACCCATCCAGATGCCTTTTAAACTATGTAATTGTACCAGCCTCCACCATTTCCTCTGGCAGCTCATTCCATATACTCACCACCCTCTGCGTGAAAAGGTTGCCTCTTATGTCTCTTTTATATCTTTCCCCTCTCACCCTAAACCTATGCTATCAAATGCTTGACTCCCCCACCCAAGGTAAAAGACTGTCTATTTACCCTATCCATACCACATATGCTTTTATGAACCTCAATAAGGTCACCCTTCAACCTCCAACACTCCAGGGAAAACAGCCCCAGCCTCTCCCGATAGCTCAAATCCTCCAACCCTAGCAACATCCTTGTAAATCTTTTCTGAACTCTTTCAGGTTTCACAACATCTTTGCGATAGGAATGAGACCAGAACTGCACACAATATTCCAAAGTGGCCTAACCAATGTGTCATACAAATATCATACAGAATACCATTACCAGATTCACAACATGTAGTCATGATACTTATATAAACGGAAGGTGTTTTAACTAAAAGACAGCACCATAATCTTAAAGCTTTTCTGGGATTTAATAGTGAGACTTAAAAACTTTGTTTAAAAAAAAAATTCACACTTTCCTTCTCAACATTTGCTCTTGCGTTCTGGAGATGCCAGTTCTCCATTAATCAGCATTTATTGTTGTTAATTTTCTCTCTATATAACCATTTTTCATGATTTAAAGTTGATGATGAATTGCTAAACTATTCAAATATGAAGGCATTTAAGCTTAGCTCAAGCATGCTACGGTCTTGCCCAACATCTAAGTATCAACATTGCTGCAAGCACAGATAGAAGTCATGAACAGGACCTTTGACTGACTCCTTTCACCAAACTCAACCAAAACTGATGTCAGCCATGAAACCCATCCCTAACTGATACTGACTAACTCAAATACAAACAAGACAGCAATCCATCATCGTTCCTGCCTTAGCTGGACCAGAACCAGACTTCCTATTAAATTGACTGAATAATGTAAGTGTTTATGCATGAAATTTAAGCATATAGGACAAAAGGTTGGATCGTCATTTTTAAAATTGTTTTTATTAACCATGATATTTATTTCACATTTTTTTCCAAATGTAAACTTCAAACCATAGCTGGACAATTGGATTCCCTGCAGACCAAGGTGCCGACCACGGGAGGGAGGGGAAGGAAGGAAAGAAAAAAAAAGGGAAAAAAAAGGAAAGGACAAAAAAGGAAAGTAAAAAAAGAAAGAAAAAAAGGAAAGAAAAAAAAGGAAAAAAAAGGAAGGAAACAAATAAATAAATAAATAAATAAATAAATAAAATGGATTCTGGAATTATGCCTTTGTGCATTTGGTAGTTATTTGCAAAGCAGTTTTGGCCTGCCCTAGGAACACAAAAGTTACACATTCCACCCATTACCCTGCAAGTTGAGGAAGTTTGAACATACCTCATCTTTTTTTGCTTGTGTTGCATATTTTAATGTCCATTGTTTTGCATTTTCTAAAAAAGACTGTCTGTTGTATTTGAATTCAGATGACTAAAACAAAAAGAAAAACCACATTAAGTACTTAATTCTATCTTTAGAATGCATTTTATTAGCTTGCAGTAAAACTGAAAGGAGACTAGAAAACAATTCAAACAGGGATCTTTGCCTGTTGGAAAGTACCAGTTTGTTAGTTCTCTCAACTAGCCACAAAAAGACATGACCCACTCTCATTCGTATCCTTACATACTGATAAGGAAAGACACCACTTCAACTGGGACAACACATCCATCCTAGGACAAGCCAAACAAAGACACGAGAATTCCAAGAAGGATGGCATTCCAACCAGAACTCTATCAACAAACAGTGATTTGGATCTCATTTACCAACCCCTGGGAGAAACAGGAAATGACATCACCATAGGAAATTGTCATCACAGGAAATGACATCACCAACCAAAGGAAACCCAAACATATAAATAGAAAGCGGGCTACACGGCCACCAGTGGTTCATCCGGAGGCTCACTGAAGATGTTGCCTAGTATGGTAACGAAACATATGAAAACGAACCTTCCAGCTCAGTGCATTCAGAACCTCAATCTGACCTACAAATCCTCTCAAAACTCGCTAATATTTCAGAACACATTGTTATCAACTTTATTATTTCTAATACTAAATTACTTGTGGAGTTGATTAATCTGATCTTAGCATGATCCAAGGGCCAAAAACGTGAAGAAACCTAGTGCTAATTAAATTCAGTAATGTATTGACAAGGCTAAAAGTTTACCAGCTACCTCCTAACAATCCAGATTTCGACTTATTCAATAATTCACTTTTTGTAGGACTAAATTTAAAGTTAAGCAACAGATGTGTTTAGCACTGCAATGAACTTGTAAGAATTTCAGAGTCTCTCATCCTTTTGACAACTTCCATTTGTCATGCTTAACTTGAATTTTCAAAAAATGTAAAATTCAAATCTGCGTTTTGTCTATCGGACGCAAATTGAGTAAGCTGTTATTTAACAGTAAATCAGTGCATGGGTGCTATTTTGGGTCACACCTCGTTTGTCCTTTTACAGTAGTTATTTTGCACAGAACTGTAATAGCAATTTGTAACACTAGAGGACCTCTGCGAGCTTAAAAAAACTGCTAAAGGCCTGGAATCAGTATGCCACTTTTCCAAAAGCTAACTTAAAATTAACTGCAAACATGCAACTAATTTATAATATTTAACTAAGATAATAAAAATGTATGTGATCACTGATTGGACTAAGCATTTTCAAATGAAGAATGTTAGCATAACTTAAATATGTTCGCTGGGAGTACTCAAGTACATTGACACTGGTGAATGAAATAAATTTTCATGAAGAACCTGGATTTAAAACTTAATTTTTGCTGGAAAATTAACAGAAATTGATAAATGCTAAATAATGTGTTTTCAAAAATTAATTCTGATGCTTCCATCTGGCAGGAAGTGCCACTAGCATTTTATTAAAACATAACTACTCAGCAACTGATTTATTTACACACATCTTAATCCAAATAAAAAAAGAGAATTAACACAGCAGCTATTTTTGAAAGCTCAAACTAATGTTTAAAACTCAATAATATGAAAGGAAATAAAATGATAATTACATTAAGAAAAATTATTTTAGGAACAGGTACTATTCACTCTTGTATCAAGAATAATAGGGTTGGGGATTTTAACTTTCCAAACATCGACAGGGATTGCCTAGTGTTAAAGGTTTAGATGGAGAGAATTTCTTAAGTGTGTACAAGACAATTTTCTGATTCAGTATGTGGATGTACCTACTAGAGAAGGTGCAAAACTTGACCTACTCTTGGGAAATAAGGCAGGGCAGGTGACTGAGGTGACAGTGGGGGAGCACTTTGGGGCCAGCAACCATAATTCTATTCGTTTTAAAATAGTGATGGAAAAGGATAGACCAGATCTAAAAGTTGAAGTTCTAAATTGGAGAAAGGCCAATTTTGACGGTATTAGGCAAGAACTTTCAAAAGCTGATTGGAGGCAGATGTTCACAGGTAAATGGACGGCTGGAAAATGGGAAGCCTTCAGAAATGAGATCACAAGAATCCAAAGTATGTTTCTAACAGGGTGAAAAGGAAGGCTGGTAGGTATAGGGAATGCTGGATGACTAAAGAAATTGAGGGTTTGGTTAAGGAAAAGAAGGAAGCATATGTCAGGTAAAGATAGGATAGATCGAGAATCCCTAGAAGAGTGTAAAGAAAGGAGTATACTTAAGAGGGAAATCAGGAGGGCAAAACGGGGACATGAGATAGCGTTGGCAAATAGAGTTAAGGAGAATCCAAAGGGTTTTTACAAATAAAAAGGACAAAAAAAAAGGTAACTAGGGAGAGAATAGGGCCCCTCAAAGATCAGCAAGGCGGCCTTTGTGTGGAGCCACAGAAAATGGGGGAAGATACTAAATTAATATTTTGCAACAGTATTTACTGTGGAAAAGGATATGGAAGATATAGACTGTAGGGAAATAGATGGTGACATCTTGCAAAACGTCCAGCACTTCCTCCTCTGTAATCTGGATGTCTTGAAACGGTTAAAGGTGGATAAATCCCCAGGACCTGATCAGGTGTACCAGAGAACTCTGTGGGAAGCTAGAGAAGTGATTGCTGGACCTCTTGCTGAGATATTTGTATCATCGATAGTCACAGGTGAGTTGCCGGAAGACTGGAGGTTGGCAAACGTGGTGCCACTGTTTAAGAAGGGTGGTAAAGACAAGCCAGGGAATTATAGACCAGTGAGCCTGACCTCAGTGGTGGGCAAGTTGTTTTAGGGAATCCTGAGGGACAGGATGTACATGTATTTGGAAAGGCAAGGCCCGATTAGGGATAGTCAACATGGCTTTGTGCGTGGGAAATCATGTCTCAAACTTGATCGAGTTTTTTTGAAGTAGTAGTAAAGAAGATTAATGAGGGCAGAGCAGTAGATTTAATCTACATAAACTTCAGTCAGGCGTTTGACAAGGTTCCCCATGGGTGACTGATTAGCAAGGTTAGATCTCATGGAATAAAGGGAGAACTAGCCATTTGGATACAGAACTGGCTCAATGGTAGAAGACAAAGGGTGGTGGTGGTAGAGGGTTGTTTTTCAGACTGGAGGCCTGTGACCAGTGGAGTGCCACAAGGATCAGTGCTGGGTCCTCTACTTTTTGTCATTTACATAAATGATTTGGATGCGAGCATAAGAGGTACAGTTAGTAAATTTGCAGATGACACCAAAATTAGAGGTGCAGTGGACAGCGAAAGGGGTTACCTCAAATTACAACAGGATCTGGACAAGATGGGCCAATGGGCTGAGAAGTGGCAGATGGAGTTCAATTCAGATAAATGCAAGGTGCTGCATTTTGGGAAAGCAAGTGTTAGCAGGACTTATACACTTAATGGTAAGGTCCGAGGGAGTGTTGCTGAACAAAGAGACCTTGGAGTGCAGGTTCATAGCTCCTTGAAAGTGGAGTCACAGGTAGATAGGATAGTGAAGGTGGTGTTTGGTATGCTTTCCTTTATCGGTCAAAGCATTGAGTACATGAGTTGGGAGGTCATGTTGCGGCTGTACAGGACATTGATTAGACCCCTGTTGGAATATTACGTGCAATTCTGGTCTCCTTGCTATCGGAAAGATGTTGTGAAACTTGAAAGGGTTCAGAAAAGATTTACAAGGATAGTGCCAAGGTTGGAGGATTTGAGCTAGAGAGAGGCTGAACAGGCGTGGGCGGTTTTCCCTGGAGCGTCAGAGGCTGAGGGGTGACTTTATAGAGGTTTACAAAATTATGAGGGGCATGGATAGGGTAAATCTTTTTCCTGGGATCGGGGATTCAGAACTAGAGGGCATAGGTTTTGGGTGAGAGGGGAAAGATATAAAAGAGACCTAAGGGGCAACGTTTTCATGCAGAGGGTGGTACGTGTATGGAATGAGCTGCCAGAGGATGTGGTGGAGGCTGGTACAATTGCAACATCTAAGAGGCATTTGGAGGGGGTATATGAATAGGAAGGGTTTGGAGGGATATGGGCCGGGTGCTGGCAGGTGGGACTAGATTGGGTTGGGATCTCTGGTCGGCGTTGACAAGGTGGACCGAAGGGTCTGGTTCCATGCTGTATATCTCTATGACTCTATTTGATGGTATCATGAATGACCTGTAACCTATCTTTGTTTGGAACCTTGTCTCCACAACCCTTATTTCATATACAAGCAAACACTAAACTTCAGATTTTAAAATTAATGAATAAGCATAAATTCCTTTGAGAGAGATGGTTGGACACTTCTGCTGTTTTTTTACAGATTTCTCTCCTTAATGGTCTTGCTTGAAGTTTATGCTTATGTCCTCTTGTCTGAGACTCCCCAAGGAACAAAGTAAAGGAAAACAACTATCAGTGCCTTTCACAAACATAAAACCTCAATCAAATTACTGCTTAACCTTCTATACTCCAAGAAAAACAAGTTTAGTTTATGTAGCCATTGCTCAACCTAACCCTCAAAGCTCTGTTGGCATGTTTTGTTACTTGATTTTAAGATGCAATGCCCAGAATTGTACTTGATACACCACTTGGTGGACCAGGGCTTCGAAAAGATGTCAAAATAAAACAAAACTTCTTTCCTTTTCTTGTCAAGTCTATAGGGGCAGGTTCACCATTCTAGTGACTTTTTCCATTGGATCAATTTCATTCCGAACTCTACCCCATTTAAAAATGAATTAAGTCCATCCTTTTTTGTGCAAAATGGTTGACCCTACCTTTATCTGGTTTGAAATCTTAGTTAATCCATCAATTTTTCATTATAGAATTTTATTTAGTGTTGTGGGTGGGAGCAAAAGATAAATGTGAAATCATAATAGCCCTACCAGATCATAGGGCTGCTCTTTCATTAAAGAGGATTGACTGGTGGTGGCTTAACAGGAGGGCAATCGTGCTTCAGATGGTGGGAGAGTTTGAGAAGGTTAGTTCTTCATGGTAACTTCAGCTAGTGTGGAATTGAACCCATGCTACAGAAATCACTCTACATCACAAACTAGCTGACCAGCCAGCCAAGGCATTGAAAGAGAGAGAAAAAAGTGACTTGATCAGCAGTAGCAGACAGTTAAGCAAGCATGTTATGATTCTCAGTCCTGATTTTTGACTAGAATGAATGCAGAGAAGAATAAATCACCTGTGGTTAACAAATATAGTCAAAGAGTTTCTAATCAAAAAATCTAAGCCATATAAAAGGAGCAAAATCAAGGAGTAGGACAGAATTTTTTTTAAAAAAAGGAATCAGATTTGGCTGATCAAAAAGCTAACAGTGAAGACGAATAATTATGAAAATATGTCAGCAGAACTAATGGCTGCATCCTAATGTTTTACAGGAAGCGGTTGCAGAGGTAATGGAAACATTGAGATATTGTATGTGGGTTGGAATACTGTTAACGTGATGACTATATTCACGAAGGGAGACAGAAAGCTAGTCGGTCTAATATCTGTCATTGGGAAAATCTTGGAGAAGGGAGGAACAGCGGGACATTTAGAAAAGTTTGTCTTTGATGATCGAACAAGAACAGTTGGTAAAGGGGAACCAGTAGATGCAATGTATTTGGATATTCAGAAGGCATTTTATCAAATGTTACAGAAAATCTTGTTGTACAAGATTGAAACTCACATTATTCGGAGCAATATAGTAGATGCATTGAGAATTGGTTAACATACAAAAGATAGAGGTTCAGGACTGATAGGTCTCTTTTCAGGTTGGAAAGGGCTAACTAATGAAACAGAATGGAGAGATGAGAATATAAGGAATCTGCAAGGGGATAGTGAGAGGTTGAGGGAGTGAGCAAAACATTGTCATATGAAGTTTAATAAAGGAAACAGAGGTCATGCACCTTAGGTAGGAAGTAGAGTGTGGGGTGCTGGAAAAGCAGAGCAGGTCAGGCAGCATCTGAGGAGCAGGAGAATTGCATTTTGGGCATTAGCCCTTCATCAGGAATGAGACTTTCTCCCACTTGTGGTAGGAAGAATCAAAAAGACAGACTATTACTTAAATGGCGAGTAACAAAAAAAACACAGCACACTTGGATCTTGGGTGTTATTCTCGATAAAAGATAATGTTAGCATGCAGAAGGTACAAATAATTAAGATGGCAAATGGGAATTTTAGTCTTTAATGCTAGGGAATTGGAGTTTAAAAATAGACAAGTCATATTACAACCTTTATATGCTGCACTTGGAGTACCATATATAATTTCTGTCTCATATTTAATAAAGGATACAGTAGTAGTGGAGGCTGTTGAAAAGGATTCATCAGGCCAATTCCTAGGTTGAAGTGGTTGACTTATCAAGAACATTTAAACAACTTAGGCCTTTATTCATGAGAAGTTAGAAGAATGAATGAGAGATGATTTTATTGAATCATTAAAGATTTGAGGGGTCTTAGCACTACAGATTTTGAGAAAATGTTCCCATTAATGGGAGAATCGTGAACTAGGGCACGTAATTACCAAATAAGGGGACGCTCATTTAAAAGACCATAAGACATAGGAGTGGAAGTAAGGCCATTCGGCCCATCGAGTCCACTCCGCCATTCAATCATGGCTGATGCGCATTTCAGCTCCACTTACCAGCATTCTCCCCATAGCCCTTAATTCCTCTAGACAACAAGAATCTATCAATCTCGGCCTTGAAGACATTTAGAGTCCCGGCTTCCACTGCACTCCGTGGCAATGAATTCCTCAGGCCCACCACTCTCTGGCTGAAGAAATGTCTCCGCATTTCTGTTCTGAAATGACCCCCTCTAATTCTAAGGCTGTGTCCACGGGTCCTAGTCTCCTCGCCTAATGGAAACAATTTCCTAGCATCCACCTTTTCCAAGCCGTGTATTATTTTGTACGTCTCTATTAAGTCTCCCCTTAATCTTCTAAACTCCAACGAATACAATCCCAGTATCCTCAGCCGTTCCTCATATGCTAGACCTGTCATTCCAGGGATCATCCGTGTGAATCTCCGCTGGACACGTTCCAGTGCCAGTATGTCCTGATACAAAGCAATTTCTTATCCCAACAACCAGCGATTGTCTGAAATTATGTACTTAAGAGTTGTGGAGACTAGACCACTTCAAACACTTTAAAAGATGGATACATTTTTGAAATATCTAAGAGGTGGAGGTGCCAGTGTTAGACTGGGGTGGACAAAGTCAGAAGTCACACGACACCAGGTTCAATTTATCGTCGAGTCACATTAAATGTTGGACACACTGGTCTGAATTTGTAAAGGTCAGCTCATTGAGTGTGGTCACTCCTGTATTTGTAGGAAAGCACCAAATAGCATGCTGCCCGATAGCCTGTCCATGCTCAAATTCACCATTGAAATGGAGCAGTCTAATGAACTCCCTTACCTCAAGGTGGTAGTTGAGAAATCTGTACTTGGATGCTCTTCTACTACTGTCAACCACAATTACACTTTGCCTGGTCAACATACATGTTGAGACTATTACAACTGTGAGAAGATGGGATACAGCAATTTTCTCACCATGCAAGCTAGACATTGAAATAAAAGCCTTAGGCATAGGAATAGAAGTGGGACCTGCAACACCATTCAACAAGATCACGGTTGCCTCAATTCTGCCAGCTCAGCATTCCTGATGAAGAGCTTTCACCTGAAATGTAGATTCTCCTGTTCCTCAGATGCTGCCTAACTTGCACCACTTTTCCAGCACCACATTTTTTGACTGACTCTCCAGCATCTTCAGTTGTCACTTTCTTCTAGTCAGCATAACTGTCAACTTCCCTGTTACTTCCCTTAATAAGATGTAGGAGCAGAAGTAGGCCATTGTAGCTACACCTCTGATAGCCATAACATTGTTCTTGCAAATTTCAATCTGCAGCAAACTCATTTACCTTGTACTTAAAATGTGTAGTATATAAAACAACACCTTCATT
Source organism: Chiloscyllium punctatum (assembly GCF_047496795.1). NCBI lineage: Eukaryota > Metazoa > Chordata > Chondrichthyes > Orectolobiformes > Hemiscylliidae > Chiloscyllium > Chiloscyllium punctatum. The sequence goes on along the minus strand of NC_092783.1, from coordinate 6,093,049 downwards.
CCGCATTGGCCACACCTTCCCTCACAGTTGTCCCCTTATCTGTTGTGCCTGAAGTTAGATTCCTGATCCTTTCCATACTGTCTGCCCTGTTACTTGTTCTGGAAACTTGCATAACCTCACGTGAACCCTTTCCCCTTCAGTTTTTTTCCATAATTTTCCATGCAAGTCCCCATTATTTAGATTAAAGCTAAATCTACAGCTTTTAAATTATTTCAGAAACCACACGACACCAGGTTATAGTCCAACAAGTTCATTTGAAATGTACTAGCTTTCAAACACAGTAGTGACCACACAATGCAGCAGCAGCGATAAGAGCCATGTTAAGTCAATGTGGAAAGGACAGCATCAGTGTACAAGGACAGGTTAGGATCCCTTGGCCAAATAAGGGGTGACTAGAGAGGCTTGAATAAGCTTAATAAGTGACATGGCTATCAAACACAGTAGTCACCATAATCAATGTGCAGATGTTTACAAATTCAGAACAGATTACTGTGATTCCAAGATAAGGCAGCAATACTGAACAGTCTCCACTGCTCCAAGGACTATACAAACAAAAAACTTAAAATCTGTCAGGCTCACAATATGGCACATTTGTGTTTGCTAGAAGCTACATGTAATATTATATCGAGCTTGTTCTTCTCCAAAAAAGGAATTTGTTCAGGCATTGAACCTTTGCAATTAAACAAATGTTTAGAGGACTAAGTTCCTTGAAGCATTCTGTGGTACATCTTGACTAAGTCAGCTTGACTTTTTTTAAAAATTTAAACAAAAACATTTGGAGAACAGATTCCTGATGCTTTCTCCATGGCAGTGCTTTGGTCAATTATTGTTCACTTACAAATTAATCAGCACTGTGTTTTTCATACAATATAAACTTATTGCTCCCTTTAAAAAGCTGTATTTCTTACATTTGCCTGGATGAGTACATGGTGAAAAACTTTAACAGCATATCTCTTAATAACAATACTCAATATTAACCATATTATGATTACCAAGTGTTGTGTTACTTAGCTAAAATTTGGACTATTCATTAGGAGAAAGTGAGGACTGCAGATATCGAAGATCAAAGTCAATAAGTGTGGTGCTGGAAAAGCACAGCCGGTCAGGCAGCACCGGAGGAGAGGTGACGTTGAGCATAAGCTCCCATTTCTGATGAAGAGCTGAAGCTCAAAAATAGACTCTCCTGCTCCTGCCTGACCAGCTGTGCTTTTCCAGCGCCCCATTTTTTGATGATTCAATACTAATTCTTATAAACGAATATCATTGCACTAGTTCTAGATAATTTTACTCCAGAAATTTACCATCTTTCTGGCTGAAGCGGTTCTGTTCTATTAAAGAAACAAATTGGAGAAACTCAGCAGGTCTGGTAGCACAATGCAGAATTAATGTTGAGTCCAGTGACTCTGTCAGAACTACTAGCAGTAAGGCATTTATTCTAAAGCTGAAGTTGGGGGTGGGAGGGAAGGAAGTCGTGAGGTGAGTGGATAAGTGATGGAGCCCAGAGGAGAGAGATATAAGAGGGGTATATCTCCTCATTTACCTCCCTTTCCATCTCTCTCTCTCTCTCTCTCTCTCTCTCTCTCTCTCTGTGTGAAGAATCAGCCTCAAAACGTGAATTTTGCTTTCTTCCCATGGATGCAGCCAGACTGGCTGAATTTCTCTGACAATTTCCATTTTTATTTCAGATCTCCAACATCCAGAGTTCTTGGTTTCAAACTTCATTACAGTCCTTCCAATGAGTTTCAAATTAATACATTCTGATACTTCACTGCCACCATTAGGAGGACTGTATACAACTTGTAATTCAGTTTTAAGTCATCCCTTATTCCTCAATTTTAAATCAGTCTATGCAGCTTTCTTCCTTTACATATATTCTCTCATTCTAGTGTTCAGTACAGTTAATCAATAAGGTTATTTTCCTCTTAGCTTCACTGAAAAATGCTGCACCCAAGATTATTAACTCCCTATTAGTCAGCTTGCAGCCAGAAATGGCCACATCACATATTAAGCTACATCCAAACCTCTCTAGTCACTGTTATATTCCAGATGTTGTACATTTGGCCAAGGGATCCTAACCAGTCCTTGTATCCTGTTGCTGAAATTTCCACATTAACATGGTTCTAACTGCTGCTGCTGCAACTGCTTCTGTTACTTTAGCATTCCCTTCACTTAGAGTATCAATATCTGTTGGAGATCTGAATTATACTTTTATTCAAAAGTTATTAATCTGTCATTTTCCTATTTTTCAGTCAGGGCTTCAAAAGATTAGTCAGCTAGCAGCCGCCTTCACTTATGCGTTGCACATTGTCTGCTCACTATCTCAATACTTACTTTTAAAAATATATAATGTGACTCAACATTTATTGCATACCTAAACAATTACAGGTTTTAAAATAAATTAACTCACAATATCAGCCATGAGGGGATCATCTGGATTAGGTTCTGACATCAGTAAGTGAATGGAGGTTAACACAGTAGAGAGATTAAGAGATGGCTTCCAGGCACCCTAGATAACAAAGTTACATCTTAACATATGGTTTGCTTTAGTAGTAAATAGAAGATTATTCAAATTAGGCATTTAATATTAGCATGTAAAACCCAAGTCCACATTTGAAAAATACTACTTACCATCAACTACATTTGAGCATTGTCAGTCAATAAATTTACAAAGCAAATAATTTAGATATTTAATTGTTAGAATCACCATCTCCACAAGTTTATAAAAACATACACAAAAGAAGAAACTAATATATTACTAATGCTTCAGAGTTGAGCGCGATAAATACACCTTATGAACTGCCTTGGGTGTCTCACGGCACAACAGAACTTTATTTTTAATTATAGCTACAGCCAAACTATTGCATTTGACAAATTGATGGAACAGGTAACATCTTTTCAAATAAAGAGGAGAAAAGCATATTAATAAAATAGCAACTTCAGATTTAATTGGTCTTCCCAATCTAAAAATATAAAACTGGTCACTATAATACTTGTCATTAAGGCAAGGTAAGCTGAATCGTTATATCTAATACCCATCACTGAATTTCATATTTTAGTGCCAAAGATACCAATGGTCAAAATGCTTTCTCTGTTTTGTCGTAGATTAAGAAGTATATTCAAGACAGAGATCGAGAGATTTTAAAAAAAAATTATAAAAAAAAATAAAAAAAAATCGGTAAGCAATCAAAGACTGAGGAAAGGCCAGGAAACTGCAGTAAGGATTATTGGATCACAGCCATGGTCTCAATAATGGTAGAGTGGACATGATGGGTCAAATGATATATTTCAGCCTTTATCTCTTATGGTCTTAAGGGTAGGATACTGGGATTTCTTCAGTTCTTTGTTTTCTAGTGATGATATCACTGTGATCCTTGATTAAGCAGCCATCAGTTGGACTGAAGGCTTTGCCAGAGTTTGAAACTTTTCTTTTCAAATTCATTTAGACCTGGGTTTTCTTTTATTCAGGGGGAGTAAGTCAGAGACAGAGCAAGGAAGTTGGCTTTTTTTGCAGGCTTCTGGAGGTTTCAGCAGTTGCTGTCAGGTTTGTGGAAAGCTACAGCTTACGGCAGATCCCAAAGCTGTTGCTGGGCAGTTTCTTTAAACTCAAAGCCAGCAAGTCTCAAAAGTATCAAATCTAATTTCTCTAAACATTGCATGTTGTTCTAGTGATTACCACCCATTCAAATTTTCATTTGGGTTCTTGTATAAAACTAATTCCAAACTTCCATTTCTCAGTTTACATTTCCAAATACAATGTCAATCTTGTCCACTGAAATCTTAACAGACATTGACAACTATGAACTGATTTTTTTTTAAATCAGAAAACAATTCTGGTTTTACTAGAGTAGACACTGACAACAGATGCAGAGCTCATTGCCTGCAGGCAGAACTCAGTTAAAACTGATGGATGACACCAAAAGCAGACCAACATTTTCACAGCTGCCACAAGGTGGTGCCAATGACAAAGTCTCCCCCAGATGCTGCAAACAGAAAAGAAACAAAACATGACTGAAGAAAAATCATTTGGTGTTTTGACAGAAATCATACAATGGGTTTGAGAGATAAAGAGGAGAGGAGGGTTGGGAAGGAGAGAGGTGGATGCAGGGTGAAGCTGATAAGTTGGAGCAGAGGATGGAGCAGATAGGTGGGAGAGGTTCAAGAGGGCAGTGTCGAGTTGGAGGGTTGGATCTGGGATAAAGGTGGGGGCAGGGGAGAGGAGGAAACTGGTGAAATCAACGTGGAGTCTGAGGGAAAGCAACAGAAACAGCAGATGTAGTCTCCTCTACATTGGGGAGACATGTCGCCAACTTGCAGAACGTTTCAAAGAACGTCCCTGGCTCACACGTACCAACCAACCCCACTGCCCAGTGGCCGATCACTTCAACTCCCCCTACCATTTCGCCAAGGACATTCAAGTCCTGGGCCTCCTCCACTGCCAAATCCTAACCACCCGACGCCTGGAGGAAGAATGCCTCTTCTTCTGCCTTGGAACCCTCCAACCACACGGCAATGTCGACTTCTAGTTTCCTCATCTCCTCCCCACCCCTCCCCCTCCCCCCACCCTTATCCGACTCACCTTCTTGAACTTCTCCCACCTATCCGCTTCACCCTCCACTGACTTATCACCACTACCCCTCCACCTGCATCTACCCATCACCTTCCTAGCTAGTTCCCCCAGTCCCACCCCCTCCTATTTATCTCTCAGCCCCCTTGCCACCATCCCCCTCACTCCATTCCCGATGGAGGGCTTGTGCCTGAAATGTTGACTTTCCTGCTCCTCGGATGCTGACTGACTTGTTGTGCTTTCCAGCACCACACTTGATGGTATTAAGAGCCAAGTATAGCATAAAATAGGCAGCTACGAAGCTCTTACTCTGCCTCCCTCAACTATGGCTTTTTGAAAATACTTCTGTTCCATAGTCATTTTTTGTTAAAAGTTATCGTTGTGTCCCTCAAGGTTAATGAATTTGTGAATTTTCAGAAGAGGGTTTAATTTAGGATTAAAAATTGGCTCAGACATGCCAGAAGTGTAGGATAGATTCCAATAGAGAACAAAGGAGGTAAAGTATGTGATAGCAATCTATAGAATCAACTACAATTTATGACTGAAATACTGTTAATAATCATAGAAGTTTAAATAATCATAGAACCCCTACAGTGTGGGAACAGGCCCTTCAGCCCAATAAGTCCACACCAACCCTCTAAAGAGTAACCCACCCAAAACCATTCCCCTACCCTATATTTACCCCTGACTAATGCGCCTACACATCCGGAACACTGTGCAATTTAACATGGCCAATTCACCTAACCTGCATATCTTTGGATTATGCGAAGAAACTGGAGTACATGGAAAAAAACCCACGCAGACATGGGGAGAAAGTGCAAACTCCATAGAGACAAGTTGCCCAAGGCTGGAATTGAACCCGGGTCCGTGGCACTGAGGCAGCAATGCTAACCACTGAGCCACCGTGATGAGAACGCAAGAACTGGTCTTTGGTATTAGTGAACATCAGATTTCCTGTGGAGTCGAAAGGTATTTTCAAAACACAAAACATAAGCATTTTCAAAAGTCAGCAGCAATTGGCGAAGATCTTTACTCAAGGTATTTTCCCATTGGAAATTCTGCCTCTAAAATTAAACTTTATCATCATTCATTGTGACCATTAAGAACACTAAAATTAAGACTGATAATTTACTCGGTCGATATACTACATACTGAAGTTCTGATAAAAAGGTAACAGCGATTTTAAGGTGCCACACCAGTTTGTAGATTGTCTATCTTTTTCTGTTATTAACGAGAAAAGCTCCTTTCAACATTGTGGAGCAATTCAACTTGTCCAATTGCCGAAACAGTCACTTTCAAGTGAAAATATCAATAGCATTTATATCCTGAAAAACAATTCTAATTACCTTCGGAGGCAGCTTCAAGATATCTAGGCAGATCCTTCCCGCAGTATCAATGTTAGGATGGTAGATTGGGGTCAGAAACCGAATTTTTGGAGGCTCAAATGGATATCTAAAATCAAGACAATTAAAAAAAACATTAATTCAAGAATCAATTGTTTAACAGATCTTAACATTTATTAGTGAGACAGGATAATATTACAGTTTAGTCATTTTAAAATTAAATCCTCTCAAATTATATCTACATATAGATCAATAGTGAATTACTTAACATATAAATCTAGAAAATTGGACAAGGAGACCATTTGGTTGATCATATTTACACACATATTAGAAAGTGAGACTTAGTTTCACATCAACTATAATTGTATAGTCACACAAACTCATTGTTGATAAACAAGCTAAATACAGAATGTCAGATACTTGACTACGATGGGCATCAAGGATTACCAGAAAACAATTATGATTGAAAAACTGGCAAATCATCTTATCCTAGCTCTGTCAGAGCAGAAAATAAGAAGCTCAATACTCTACCACACTCAGCCAAGAATGGCTAATTCTGTGATATTCAGTATTTAACTTTGAAGACCCACACCCAAGTAATTATCAGCAGTCATTAAGGACCATACATCTTTAAAAAAATAAATGAACTGTGTTAGGTAGCTGCTGTACTACACTATAGATTGTTAAAATAAAACCTGGTATAATTGTGGGATAATTTTGTATATATCCAACCACCACGCAAGTGCAATGACATTATTGTGGAATTATCATTTTATTTTGGATGGAACCTTGGTCAGTGAAACCAATGCCTTCCCTAGTTCAGCAGGTTTGAATTGGATATGACAAAACTCAAATTCGTACTGCTGTGGTAATATCTGAAGTTGCATCAGGTCTCAAACAGCTCTTTGTAAAAAGGCATCACCAGATTAGCTGAAAAGGAGACAAATATTTATAAATCTCTGTAAGGACATGAAGTTAGATATCTATGTCTCCACTTTAAGAGGAATTACTTCAGCTTGAGATTTTCCCCATTTCACATCACAGCATTTCAGCAAAACTCAAATTAATGCTTTACTATTAATATTAGTCAGAACCAATAAAGTTGTGGCATGAATATATTCAGGTATAGTACATTTTTAACACAAGTGTGTTTCAATAACTGCTTTTATATTTGGCACAGACATATGGAAGGCTACATTTAACATGCCACTGCCGTCAGTTTATCAAACCAGTGAGTACGTGAAGAGTTATACAGTGTAAAGAAAAATGATAGCAAGAAAATTAAAATACTTGATAAATTAAAAATTGTACCTTTCAGGAACAATAATTTCAAGATTAAATATTCCTCCTTCATAGGGTGAATTGACACTTCCCAAAATCTCTGAAGAAAAGGAAGTCAGGAACGTTAATATAATTTTTGATTAGTCCAGAGAGAGTAGGAGTCAAACAAACACATGGATGTCACTCATGACACTTTGGATTAAAGGCAGAACAGTAATTGAAAAACTAGTTTTAATTAACAATCTAATTCAAAAAAGGGTACTAAAATGTTTTCAGCAATAAGAACTGGCAATGTTCTACATTAAGGATAACAAAGGGTTACTAATACACACTAATACCAATCCCCAAGTAATTTTACCGACTGCAAAACAGGCAACTATAGGTGAACTTTAAGTTACATTCATTAGGACAGGGAAATAATTAATACTAATTCCAACAAGGAAAATGACTAGATGCATAACAGCAACATTCTGTATTTTTGATGACATATCTAGATTTTATTTGGCTGAATTACAAAACTTAGATTCACTTCTAATGTTTACATTTCCATCAGTTTCAACACAAAAGTTTACATATCTTGAATAACCAGGAACCAGAAGGGCATCTACGCAATTAATTGAGTTCAGCGAAGAGTTAAAAATATTCGTAATTACCCACAAGATGAAAGTGTAAAGTATTACAACAATGGTCATAAATAAAGGATCAGAGAATGGATACTTAACATACTGCAATTAACATTTGAAAAAAATGAAATCAAGATACAACAGGAAAGGAATCCCATTATTTTTCATTAAATTGAAGATCTAACAAAATAACAGTACAAAATCGGATTTCACCAAATATATTACACCAAGAGTTAAAAAGTTCATTTTTGGAATTTATTTTTGTCATCGGATGTCATACTGGCAAGACCTGCATTTGTTGCTCATTCCTAATTGCCCTGAAGACCCATGATGATGGTGGTGAGCCACCTTCTTGAACCACTGCAGTCCACCTGGTGTATACCCAGAAGACAACCAGACATTCTACTACAGTCATGTGTAGTTGGTTAGCATCTCTGCACCAACTTACAGTCAAGTACTACAAAACCTTTGAGACACCATTCTGTATGCATTACTGATGCAAACGATTGCAGCTTGACAACATACATTCTCACTGATATTAAAGAGCAGTTAGCGATTATAATAAAAGTAACTACTTTAGAGTTATTAGTTGTTGTGAATGGAGTTAATAAAGTCATACTAATGTTATGGACCACACCAAGCCCCCTCAAAATATATTAAGATAGCCAAGACCCCAACTTTTAAAGGCAAGTGTAACGTGTTGTGTTCCAGATGCAATTCAATAGGTCAAACTAACAGGATTGAGGCAAAGCACTTTATTTTTAAACCATAGTTAAAATACAAACAAATTAAAGAAGAAATTGGAATAACTGATCTCTACTGGAAAACTTAAGATAATAGATTATTAACTACTAAACAGCTGCTCCAATATAGTGACGTGCCATAAACATACCCTTGGCAAAGGCAAATTCAGTAAAATGGATTGTCTCACATGCAATTCTTACAGCAGACAGCATTCCAGCTTTTAGCTGTATCAGAGAGAAGAATAAGAGCTTCCACATTCAACTTCAAGATCCCAGCAACTGCTGAAAGTTAAACGAAAGTCCTGGTTCCGCAGGAGTTTGACCCTAACCCTTCATTCTGCTTCTATATTTCAAACCCTTAAAAAAAAACCCAAGGCCTCACAAGTTGTTTACTTTATTGGCTTGGAACAGACCGCTCAGTACCTTTGCCTCAATCTCTCTTCATAAAAAGACCAGGACAAAATACATCTCTTAAAGCCATAATATCAAATTAGTTAATATGCACTTATGTTGAACTAATATCTGTCATCCTTTGGCAAGCACAAGTGAATACTTGCATTACACTCCTGTTGTAGACCGCTTTTGCTTGGAGGAGAAGAGAATAACAGAGGGGTGGAAGAAGTTATTTAATCAGGCAGGAGGGTAGCAAAATGAGGCAGCACCACCAATTAAAGCCAGTGAGTATTAAATGCCCAGTTTAATTCCTCATTGCACCATCATATACTAACCTACCAATAGGTAGGTATCTGCCTTATGGGAAAACACTGAACTTTTTTCTTGCAGACTCCCAGAGGGGTGCCTGACAGGAACGGAGTGCACCAAAAACCTTCTCCTTAGCCAAATATTCCGGTCACCACCAGTTTCTGGTGTCTGGATCCTTTCTTAACCGGAGGCCTCAGGTAGGTCCAGTGCCATCAAGGTCCCCAGCAGTGCTGCTGGGTACAGGGTAACTCCCACGTGACCATCCAGCAACTCTGGACTGAGGGGGGATGGGGCTATTAGTTTGTTGAATGCTATAAATTTTCCTCAAAAGGGGTGACACAGGAGTCTCTCCAGCTGGGTGCACAGACAATCATTACTAACCACAGACAGAATCTGGTGGAAGCAATCAATCCGGAACAAAGCCAATTAGGAGGAAAAGTAAAGTCAAAATTCCACTTAAAGCTCTGACTGTACACTTTAAAGATTAGCTGACATTATACTTTTAAAAATCACAACACCAGGTAATAGTCCAACAGGTCTAATTGGGAGCACTAGCTTTCAGTGCTCTGCTCCATCAGGTGGTTGTGGAGTATAAGATTGTAAGACAGAATTTATAGCAAAAGTTTAGTGTGATGTAACTGAAATTATACACTGAAAAATAGTTTGTTTGTAGAGTCTCTCATCGATTAAAATGACCATGATAGTTTTACTTTTACTTCTTTCATATGAAAATCGTAGAACTTTTTAAAAAAAAATTACATTCTCAAGTTACATACTCACTTGCAATTAAACCTGTTGGACTACAACCTGGTGTGTGATTTTTAACTTTGTACACCTCAGTCCAACACAGTCATCTCCTTATCATTATACTTTTAGTAAGGGAAGGCTGAGCACAAATCTCCAAAGTTAAAAAAAAATCACAACACCAGGTATAGTCCAACAGGTTTAATTGGAAGCACTAGCTTTCGGAGCGCTGCTCCTTCATCAGGTGGTTGTGGAGAACACAATTGTAAGGCACAGAATTTATAGCAAAAAATTACAGTGTGATGTAACTGAAATTATATGTTGAAAAATACCTTTCATCTGTTCAAATACTATGATAGTTTTGCTTCTTTCATGTGTAAATCACAATTTTTTTTTAAAGTTGCATTCTCAGGCTAACTGTAACAATTGGTGTTAGTTAGACAACATGCTGAAGGTGTTAGCCCCCCGTGTTCTCTTTCTGTGCCAGGATGTTTAGATTGATTCTAATCTAAAAAAACAAGATAACAATAGTTTTACATGATTTCATGCAGTTTTTGAGCAAAGTACAATGTAACTCTGCAATTATAAATTCACCCCACAAACGTATATGTGTGTATGTGGATCTTTGTGTCTGTCTGGGGTGGGGGGAAAGTTGAGAATGCGAGTGTGTACGTGTGTGTATGTGAGTGTAGAGTGTCTTAAGTCTGTGAGGGGGTGCATGTGTGTGTATGTCTGGGGTAGGGGGTTGCAAATGTCTGAGAAAGAGTGAGTATATGTGTGTGCATGAGAGACTTAGAGTGGTCTAAGTCTCAAGAGGATGCATGTGAATGTGTGGGAGCATGTGTGCCTGTAAGGGTGTGTGCTTGTGTGTCTGTGTGAGAGGAGTGTCTGTGTGTGTACACAGTGCAATGGTGGTCACCTGTATTGTGACATGAACCCAAGATCACAATTGAGGCCCTCCCGATGGGTATGGAACTTAGCTATCAGCCTCTGCTCGGCCACTTTTCGCTGCTGCCTGTCCCGAAGTTTACCTTGGGAGGATGATCACCCAAAGGTCAAATGCCCTGGACCAGTGAAGTGTTCCCCAACTGGGAGGGAACACTCCTGTCTGTTGATAACTATAACCTGGTGTTGTGAGATTTTTAACTTTGTACACCCCAGTCCAACACCAGGATCACCAAATCATGACAAATCTCTAGTGTGCAAAACAAAACATACGGGCTCGTAAATCATCCATTTGGTCATTATTTTGCCAACAGGAGACTCCAGGCGGGGGCTGGCTTGCCAACAACTGCATTTCTTTCTTTAACCTCGAAGCTCTTTGCATCGTCTGGCAATCAACCTGCAGCACAAACAAAAGTGAGAATTACAGCTGCAAATCACATCAGCATCGCACCTCAGCATGATAAATATCTCACTCAGACTATTATCAAAGCCTGAAGTTTAAAAAAAAATCACACAACAGCAGGCTATAGTCCAAATGGGATATTTGGAAGCACTAGCTTTAAGAGTGCTGCTCCTTCATCAGGTTTATAATATATTGTATTATGTTATAATACTAAATAAAACTATATATTTAATAAAACTATTTGTAAGTATACACACACATAAATTATATATAAAAACATACATAATTAAGAACACCTGGTGTGTGATGTTTAAGTGTGTGCACCCCCTGATTACCCAAAGCCCTGGTTGTGCAGCTTTAGTGGTTGTTGTTGTTGTTTGAGTGAGGGATTCAGGAGGACATTCCCAAATTGGGAGCCCGGGCCCTGAATCGCAGCATCAAACACTCTCCCCCACATTACAGACACTGTCTAATCAAACAGCCCCTGAAGGCCGGACACTACCCTCCGGCTGGACGGGTACACTCCAGCCCGCTCTGTGAAAGCCCCGGGGGGAGGAAGGGGTCCCAGTCCCGCAACACCACCGCGAGAATTAACATTTAAACTGACCGCCGGCAAAACGGAACAAATAACCGCCAGGGCGGCAGGAGGGAAAACCCGGGGCTGGATCGGCACAGGGAGGAGGCAGGAGGGAAAACCCGGGGCTGGATCCGCACGGAGAGGAGGCAGGAGGGAAAACCCGGGGCTGGATCCGCACGGAGAGGAGGCAGGAGGGAAAACCCGGGGCTGGATCGGCACAGGGAGGAGGCAGGAGGGAAAACCCGGGGCTGGATCGGCACAGGGAGGAGGCAGGAGGGAAAACCCGGGGCTGGATCCGCACAGGGAGGAGGCAGGAGGGAAAACCCGGGGCTGGATCCGCACGGAGAGGAGGCAGGAGGGAAAACCCGGGGCTGGATCCGCACAGGGAGGGGGCAGGAGGGAAAACCCGGGGCTGGATCCGCACAGGGAGGGGGCAGGAGGGAAAACCCGGGGCTGGATCCGCACAGGGAGGCGGCAGGAGGGAAGACCCGGGGCTGGATCCGCACAGGGAGGAGGCAGGAGGGAAGACCCGGGGCTGGATCCGCACAGGGAGGGGGCAGGAGGGAAGACCCGGGGCTGGATCCGCACAGGGAGGGGGCAGGAGGGAAGACCCGGGGCTGGATCCGCACAGGGAGGGGGCAGGAGGGAAGACCCGGGGCTGGATCCGCACAGGGAGGGGGCAGGAGGGAAGACCCGGGGCTGGATCCGCACAGGGAGGGGGCAGGAGGGAAGACCCGGGGCTGGATCCGCACAGGGAGGAGGCAGGAGGGTAAACCCGGGGCTGGATCGGCACGGAGAGGGGGCAGGAGGGAAAACCCGGGGCTGGATCGGCACGGAGAGGAGGCAGGAGGGAAAACCCGGGGCTGGATCGGCACGGAGAGGGGGCAGGAGGGAAAACCCGGGGCTGGATCGGCACGGAGAGGGGGCAGGAGGGAAAACCCGGGGCTGGATCCGCAAGGAGAGGAGGCAGGAGGGAATACTTAGGTCTGGATCAATATGGAGTGGGGCAGGAAGGAAAACAGGGGGCTGGATCAACACAGAGCTGGGCCAGGGAGGCAGGAGGGAAAGCACAGAACTGGATCAATTTGGAGCAGAGTTGGGAGGGCTCAATCCACACAGATCTGGCCGCAGAAGAGGGAGGAAAATTCGGAGCTGGATCAACATGAAGCCGGGCCATGGAAGATGAATGGAAAACCTGGAGCTGGATCAACATATAGCCAGGACAGGGAGGAGGGAAACCCCAGAGCTGGGTCAACACAGAGCTGGACTAGGGAGGAGTGAGGGAAAATACAACGCAAATTCCACATGAAGCCAGGCCAGGGAGGGAAAACCCAGAGCAGGATCAATAAGGAGCTGGGCCGGGGAGGAGGGAGGACAAACCCGGAGCTGCATCTAGACAGAGCGGGGCCAAGCAGGAGAGGGGGAAAACCCAGAGCTGGATTAACACAGAGCAAGGCCGGGGAGTAGGGAGGGAAAGTCTGGAGGTGGATCAACTCGGGACCAGGCTGGGGAGGAGAGAATACACCGAGCCAGATCCAGGAGGGAAAGCCCGGAGCTAGATAAGCCTGGAGCCGGACCAGGGTTTCCCTCTTGCCCTGTGCTCCATGCGGATCCAGCCCCAGGTTTTCCCTATTGCCTTGCACTCAGTGCGGAGCCAGCCCCGGATGGAAAACACAGAGCCAGATCCAGGAGGGGAAACCCAGAGTAGCAGAAGGAGAACCCAGACCAGGATATGGGAGGGAAAACCCAGAGCTGGATCTATGAGAGTAAACCCAGAGTGGCAGGCAAACCTGGGGCTGGATCTGGGAAGGAAAATTCCGGAGTGGGTGTTAGGGAAATCCCAGAGCGTGAGTTAGGGAAAAACCCAGAGGGGAAGTGTGGGAAAACCAGGGCAGGAGTTTAGGAAGATATGGAGATGGGTCAGGTCAGAAGTCACACAACACCAGGTTATAGTCTAACAGGTTTATTTGAAATCACAAACTTTTTGAGCACTGCTCCTTCATCAAGTGAAGTCCTTGGAATGGCACACTTTCCCCTCACTCATAACCAACTCCTAGCCCTACCTGAGTTCAGGTGTTTTACACACACATACAGTTAATCCGCTCCATACCCAGGAACAAAGATTGACTGAAACGTAATTCAGGATGAAAGTGGGCTGAATTTTCTAAAATGTTCAGCTCAGAGTGGACTAACAATAATTACTAACCAATCGTTCAATAGTCCCATAACATAAAGATAAAAGCAGATTGGCGGAGGCAAACCACCTGAAATAATCTTTACCCAGTATCAAAATTGTTAGAGTGGCATGTATCACAAGATAGCAGGAGTTGTCATCTGGGAAAATACCACAGTAATCAGGAGTAGGTCATGAGACACTTTGAACCCGTTCTGCCATGAAATAAGATCATGGCTGATTTGGGGTCAATTTAGAACAGAAATCTCCTCCTCTTCATCTTATGTAAGAGATCCCGTATTTTAAACGTTTTCCCCTACTTGTAATGGCTCCATGCAGAGAAAGAAAATCTTCTCAGGATCCATTCTGTGATGTGCAAACGAAGCAAGGATGATGGGAGAGAAAAAAAGGCAGGTAGTTAGAATATGGAACACACAGCCTGGAAGTTAATGGATGAACTCAGGAGGGCATTGAATGATTATTTGGTAAAGGTATGAGGTAAAAGCAGAAGACAGACACTAATTAATGATGTTTGTCTGAAGAACCAATATAGACACAATGGGTTGAATAGGCTCCTATGCTATAGCACGTCTATTATTTTGAATAATAGCTCAATCACCTTAACAGCATGATTTAAATCTCTTCGTGAATTCTCGCATTCCTTCTTAAATTTGTGGGCGGGGGAGGAAATTACTTTTTGTCCTAAACCTGTAGGATAAGTGCTTGGAATGCTGTCGTGAGCAAAATCCACCAGTTTTGAAGACCTCAGCTAGAATAACATCAGAAAAACATTGGATCAGTTGTGCCATGCTCTCTACTAGATACCTCTGCCAGTTGACAAAGGTCCTCGTATACCGAGCAGCTGTCATCACCACACACCTGGCCGGCATCAAGGAACCTGGACTGTGTATTAGCAATGCAAAAGAATGCTAGAGGAATTCCACTGTAGACAGGCAGGAGACTGGAAGAACACAGCAGGCCAGGCAGCATCAGGAGGTGGAGAAGTTGATGTTTCAGGTGTAACCGTTCTTCAGGACTCTTCAGGTTGAGTTACACCTGAAACATTGACTTCTCCATGTCTTGATGCTGCCTGGCTTGCTGTGTTCTCCCAGCTTCCTGCCTGTCTACTTTGGATTTCAGCAGCTGCAGATTTTTGTCTCTAGAGGAATTCCACTAGCAATATGTCCACCTGCACTCTCCAGCTTCTAGAGGAGAATCACTGAATAAATGATGATGCCCTTTCTGAAGTCAGCACCACAAGTATTCAAGAAAACCTCCTGGAAACTCAAATATGAATGATTGGACATGGTGACCAAATGGCTGAAACCATCTATCCTATTAGTTCCTGTTTTCTCAGCTCTCAAAAGGCCAGTGTTCCAGGTGGACAAAAAGAATGCAACAAGGACACTCAGAAATTCGGGCAGCATGGTGGCTAAGTGCTGCCTCACAGCACCAGGAACCCGAGTTCAATTCCAGCCTCGGGCGATTGTCTGAGTGGATTAGATTAGATTAGATTTACAGTGTGGAAACAGGCCCTTCGGCCCAACAAGTCCACACCGACCCGCCGAAGCGCAGCCCACCCATTCCCCTACATTTACTCCTTACCTAACACTACGGGCAATTCAGCATGACCAATTCACCTGACCCTGCACATCTTTTGGATTGTGGGAGGAAACCGGAGCACCCGGAGGAAACCCACGCAGACACGGGGAGAACGTGCAAACTCCACACAGTCAGTCGCCTAAGGCAGGAACTGAACCCGGGTCTCTGACGCTGTGAGGCAGCAGTGCTAACCACTGTGCCACCGTGCCGCCCCAAAGTTTGCACATTCTCCCTGTGTCTGCATGGGTTTCCTCAGGATGCTCTGGTTTCCTCACACAATCTAAAGATGTGCAGGTTAGATGAACTGACCATTCTAAATTGTCCATAGTGTTAGGTGCATTAGTCAGAGGGAAATATAAGGAATGGGTCTGGGTGGGTTACTCTTCAGAGTGTTGGTGTTCTCTTGTTGGGCCGAAGGGCCTGTTTCCATACTGTAGGGAACCCAAGCAAAAGGCTTTGATTCCGGACACCTCACTGATGTGGAGGTGCTAGTGTTGGACTAGGGTGGACAAGGTCAGAATACAGACGACACTGGTTTATAGTCCAACAGGTTTATTTGAAATCACAAGCTTTTGGAGCATAGCCCCTTCATTGATTGGTGCTGGGTCCTCTACTTTTTGTCATTTACATAAATGATTTGGATGCGAGCATAAGAGGTACAGTTAGTAAGTTTGCAGATGACACCAAAATTGGAGGTGTAGTGGACAGCGAAGAGGGTTACCTCAGATTAAAACAGAATCTGGACCAGATGGCCCATTGGCTGAGAAGTGGCAGATGGAGTTTAATTCAGATAAATGCAAAGTGCTGCATTTTGGGAAAGCAAATCTTAGCAGGACTTATATACTTAACGGTAAGGTCCTAGGGAGTGTTGCTGAACAAAGAGACCTTGGAGTGCAGGTTCATAGCTCCTTGAAAGTGGAGTCGCAGGTAGATAGAATAGTGAAGAAGGCGTTTGGTATGCTTTCCTTTATTGGTCAAAGTATTGAGTACAGGAGCTGGGCGGTCATGTTGCAGCTGTATAGGACATTGGTTAGGCCACTGTTGGAATATCGTGTGCAATTCTGGTCTCCTTCCTATTGGAAAGATGTTGTGAAACATGAAAGGGTTCAAAAAAGATTTACAAGGATGTTGCCAGGGTTGGAGGATTTGAGCTATAAGGAGAGACTGAACAGACTGGGGCTGTTTTCCCTGGACGCTGGGGGCTGAGGGGTGACCTTATAGAGGTTTATAAAATTATGAGCGGTATGGGTAGGGTAAATCGGCAAAGTCTTTTCCCTGGGGTAGGGGAGTCCAGAACTCAAGGGTATAGGCTTAGGGTGAGAGGGGAAAGATGGAGAAGAGACCTAAGGGAGCAACTTTTTCATGCAGAGGGTAGTACATGTATGGAATGAGCTGCCAGAGGAAGTGGTGGAGGCTGGTACAATTGCAACATTTAAGAGGCATTTGGATGGGTATATGAATAGGAAGGGTTTGGAAGGATATGGGCCGGGTGCTAGCAGTGGGACTAGATTGGGTTGGGATATCTGGTCAGCATGGACAGGTTGGGCAGAAGGGTCTGTTTCCATGCTGTACATCTCTATGACTCCATGGCTATGATTAGGAAGAGTGGCTACAGAGAAGGAATGAAAAGGAAGCAAATCCTATTCTCTGGGTTCCATCATCTTGTAGCAATGTTCCCTGAATGGGAGAGTCTAGGACCAGAGGGCATAGTCTCAGAATGAAGGGGCACCAATTTAAGTCTGAGATGAGGAGGAATTTCTTCTCTCAGAGGGTTGTGAGTCTTTGCTGTGGACAGCAACGGGGACAGAGTCTTTGCATATATTTATGGCTGTGACAGATTCATGATCAGTAGGGGAATCCAGGGTTATGGGGAAAGGCAGGAAAATGAATGTGAGGATTGTCAGATCAGCCATGATCCTATTGAATTACAGAGCACGTTTGAGGGGCTGAGTGTTATAGCGTTATAATGTGGCATCTGGCCCCATGTACCAAAGATCTGTGGATCAAAAATTGTTATGTTCAATTACACAACAGAAACCCATGACCCCGATATCATCCTCAAATCAAGGGGTAGCAGATGACAAGTATGACAGATATTCACAGGTAGCTGGTATCATCATTGTATAGTCTTGTACTAATCATGATGGATGTTTAGGGGAGAGTGCAGCCAATCCTACATCCTGTACTTTAGATATTTTCCAATCAACCTGCACAGAAATGTCATTACACCCCTCTGGAGCAGGTGAAACTTGAACCCAGATCTTATGGCTCAGAGGCTACGACTACACCACAAAAACCTTCAATCTTACATTCTATTAGAGCTAACTTAAAATCAGTTTAAACAGCCTGTGATAGAACACTCTAAAACACATTCAAATGATTAATAGTAATTTATAAAAGGTGAATGGAAACTTAACAAACCAAAATAACATTCTCTAGGGTGATGATGCACACCATTTACTGTGGTCCTCATTGGTCTCTACTGACCTCTATCGTGCCACTGAACACTACATGCTCCCTCTAAATGGACACTCAAGCACAGATGTAATGATGAAAGAGAAGCTGAGAGTCTGGCATATGCTCTGATGTCTGGAACTGTCAATGGCCACTTTGTCAAAGCCTGGGAGCAGATCTACGAGGTGGCCATCTGACCTGGCCACCCTGTCAGCACAGGGCACCCATGGATCAGGAGCATGGGAGACCCATGGATTAGGAAAGTGGGACCCATGGATCAGGAGAGAGGGGTGGTCAAACCAGAAATTTATGAGCAATCCCTTCAAAAAAAAACTAAAGAGGGTCTATAAACAGAAAGATTCAACATAAATGTGGAAAACTATTTCCTTCAGCCCACAAAATCTACATAACCTACTGTTGCATAGGACTACTGTGTGCAGAACTTTCTACTCCAGATCCCCAATGGAAAAGGGAAGAGCTCCTTTGTAGAGGGCCCACTACAAGGATCTCCTCCATTGGAAGACAGAATGTCATGCCAGTGCATATCTGAATGTCTGTCAAAGTTGAGGAACTGGGACTGTGTGCAGGAGCAGCCCAGACAGGAAAAGCATCCATGTGGTTTTGAAAGGGACAGGGGAATATCTCTGAGATGGTTCAAATTATGGGGTTCCATGACCCTAAGGAGGGTCCATTGTAAAAGGATATTATTGAATCCCAACAGATGGGGATCAGTTTGTCCAGAAGCCCAAAGCACACCTGAGCACCTCGATTTTCCACATAATCTTGAGGCCCATGTATCATGGTCAGGGGCCACTGGGTAGCTCAGGCCACAGATTGGACATCGATTGACGCCCCAGAAGTACTCCAGGTGATTTCTCACCAAGATTCCTCAGATATTTTCAATCATGCTGTTCAGACATGTCTCGGGCAGGTGGGAGTTGAACATAGACCTTCTGACCCAGAGGTGAGGACAATATCACTGCACCACTTGAGCCCTCAATACTTCATTCCAATGAGATTATGACATAGCTCTGCAGAAACCTAGCCTCCTGGCTCAGAGGTATGGATACTACCACTGGGCTACAAAAACCCATTAAAGGGCAGTCTATCGTTATAGATATTTTAAACCAGGAATGTCATGATACATGTCTGGTGTAGTTGGGAGTTGAACCCAGGCTTTCTGGCCACATGGTAGGGAAACTACCACAATGCCAGAGTCCTCAACATTCTTCTCTTTAAATAGGTGATAGTGAGAAATGCAGATGCTGCACAAAGTCAATATAGTGTGGTGCTGGAAAAAGCATAGCAGGTCAGGCAGCATCCAAGGAGCAGGCAACTTGATGTTTCGGCAGGAACCTATAAGGGCTCTGCCTGAAAAGTCGACTCTCCTGCTCCTTGGATGCTGCCCGATCTGCTGTGTTTTTTTCCAGCAGTACACTTTATCGACTACTACTCTTTAAACCAAACAGAATCAGGTTAAAGAACCCACTGATGCAGAGTTATAACAAAAACACAAAACTAACAATTATTCAAACTTATATGAGGAAATTGAAACTTACTAAATCAAAATAACATTGTGCAGGGTGATGAGGAACCCCAGACTTCTGCAGTGTCACTGGTCTTCAAAGGCTTCCATTGTACTGCTGTATCAACATTCTACATTGAGTTAAGGATCCATCTGTTAGCAGTAGTGGATAATAAACCACTAACGCATCTTTTAAAGACAATGCACTTCTCTTAACCACAAGATGTACTTTATGTATGATAAAAGGTACACGTTGCCTTGACGAGTTCAGCATAATTACAAAGAATATCAGGACCCAACAAAAACAATTTCTGTCTCCACTGGGGCCTCATTCAAGACTGCTTCTTCACTCCAAGATTCTGACATAATCAAATTGGGTGAAGCCTCACGTAATCTCCAACATGAACCCTTTCAGAACAATTAATTTATCCTTCAATCTTCTCTTCCCCCTCTTAACAGTCTTTATCTCATTGTTTATAATATAGTAAACCAGTGCTGCCCAAAATACTCTAAATGTAGCCAAGGTTTGACATTGCTTAGCATAACTTCCTGACTTTTCAATTTTGGAAGCTGATGAAAAGAAGGAAGGATTGGCTGCAGAGAACACGAGAGAAAGGAGCATAAGAGCAGGAGAAGGCCATTCTACTCCTCAAACCAATTCAGTACAGGGCTCATCATCTACTTCAATGCCATTCCCACATTATCCCTAGATCCCTTGGTATTGTTAGTATCTAGAAAGGGTAACGAGGGAGAGAATAGGGCCCCTCAAATGTGAGCAAGATGGTCTTTGTGTGGAGCTGCAGAAGATAAGGGAGATACTAAATGAGTATTTTGCATCAGTGTTTACTGTGGAGAAGGACATGGAAGATATAGAATGTAGGGAAATAGATGGTGACATCTTGAAAAATGTCCATATTACAGAGGAGGAAGTGTTGGTTGTATTGAAATGCATAAATCCCCAGGACCTGATCTCCTTGGGGAGCAAGGGAAGTGATTGCTGGGCCCCTTGCTGAGATATTTGTATCATTGATAGTCAGAGGTGAGGTGCCGGAAGACTGGAGGTTGGCTAATGTGGTGCCACTATTTAAGAAAGGTGGTGAGGACAAGCCAGAGAACTATAGACCAGTGAGCCTGACGTCGGTGGTGGGCAAGATGATGGAGGGAATACTGAGGGACAGGATGTGCATGTATTTGGAAAGGCAAGGACCGATTAGGGATAGTCAACATGGTTTTGTGCGTGAGAAATAATGTCTCACAAACTTGATTGAGTTTTTTGAAGAAGTAACAAAGAGGATTGATGAAGACAGAACAGTAGACATGATCTATATGGACTTCAGTAAGGCGTTCGACAAGGTACCCCATGGGAGACTGTTAGCAAAGTTAGATCTCATGGAACACAGGGAGATCTAGCCATTTGGATACAGAGCTGGCTCGAAAGTAAAAGACAGAGGATGGTGATTGAGGGTTGTTTTTCAGGCTAGAGGCCTGTGACCAATGGAGTACCACAAGGATCAGTACTGGGTCCACTACTTTTCGTCATGTAGGTAAATGATTTGGATGTGAACAAAAGAGGTATACTTAGTTAATTTGCAGATGACACCAAAATTGGAGGTGTAGTGGACAGTGAAGAAGGTTACCTCAGATTACAATGGGATCTTGATCAGATAGGCCTCTGGGCTGAGGAATGACAGATGGAGTTTAATTTCGATAAATGTGAGGTGCTGCATTTTGGCAAGGCAAATCAGGGCAGGAGTTATACACTTAATGGTAAGTCCTAGGAGGTGTTGCTGAACAAAGAGACTTTGGAGTGTAGGTTCATGGCTCCTTGAAAGTAGAGTCACAGGTAGATAGGATAGTGAAGAAAGTGTTTGGCATGCTTTCCTTTATTGGTCAGAATATTGAATACAGGAGTTGGGAGGTCATATTACGGCTGTACAGGACATTTGTTAAGCCACTTTTGGAATATTGCGTGCAATTTTGGTCTCCTTCCTATTGGAAGGATGTTGTGAAACTTGAAAGGGTTCAGAAAAGATTTGCAAGGATGTTGCCAGAGTTGGAAGATTTGAGCTCTCGGGAGAGGTTGAATAGACTGGGGCTGTTTTCCCTGTAGCATCAGAGGCTAAGGGGTGACCTTGTAGCTGTTCATAAAATCATGAGGGATATGGATAGGATAAATAGACAAAGTATTTTCCCTGGGGTGTGGGAGTCCAGAACTGGAGGGCATAGGTAGAGTGAGAGGCAAAAGATATAAAAGAGACCTAAGGGGCATCCTTTTCAAGCAGAGGGTAGTACATGTATGGAAATGGTGGAAGCTGGTACAATTGCAACATTTAAATTATGAATAGGAAGGGTATGCAGGGATTTGGGCCAGGTGCTGGCAAGTGAGACTAAATTAGGTTGGGATATCCAGTTGGCATGAACGAATTGGACCGAAGGGGCCGTTTCTGTGCTGTACATCTCTATGACTCTAAATCTATCATTCTCTGCCTTGAACTTACTTAATATCTAAGCGTCCATGGTCTTTTGGGATAGTGAATTTCGAAGACTCACCACCCTCCGAATGAAAAAAATACTTCTCCACTCACAACTAAATGGCTTGCCTTTTATTGAATCTGTGTCTCTGGGCACCACAGACAGGGAAAACACCCTTTTAGCACTTATCCTGTCTATTCCTCTAAGAATTTTGGAAATTTCTATGAGATTGCCTCTCATTCTTCTAAACTCCAGAGACATTAGATGCAATCTCCCCAATCTCACCTCTTAGTGCAGTTCCACAACCCCAGGAATCAGTCTGGGGAGCCGCTGCTGCATTCCCTCTATAGCAAGGGAACCTGAAATGCATACAATAATCAAGGTGCTGTTTCACAAGTCTTCCACACAATTGAAGATAGATTTCATTGCTCCTGTATTCAAATTCTCTGGCAATAAAGACCAACATCCCACTAACTTTCCAAATTGCTTGCTGGACCTGCATGCTAGATTTGAGTGACTTATGAACAGACACCAGGTTCCTTTCAACATCAACATTTTCCAAACTCTCATCATTTAAGAAGAACTCTGCAACTTTATTCTTTCTACCAGGTAGATAATCTTACACTTATCTACATCCATCTTCCATCTGTAATGTTCATGCTTGCTCAATCGGCTTGTCTGAATGCCCTCAAAACCACTTTGCATCCCCCTTACAACTCATATTCCCAACAGGTTTTGTACCATCTACTAAACTGGAAAGATTTGCATTGTCCCACATATCCTAAATACTGCTACAGACTGTCATGAGCTGGGGCCCAAACACTGATCCTTGTGGTAACCATTTGGCACAATCTGCCAACCTGAGAATGACACATTTATTCCTAATCTCTGCGTTCTGCCTGCTAACCAATCCTGAATCTATGCTAATATATTTCCCCCAATTCTCTGAGCTTTAATTTGGCTCCTAGCTTCATATTTAAGACTTCAACAAAAACAATGTCAAAATCCAAATATACCACATACACTGGTTCTTCTTACCAACTCTTAGTAACAAGCATAAAAATCTCTATCATTGTCAAACATGATCCCCTTTTCATTAATCCATGTTGACTAATCAGACAATTATTTTCTAATTACTCAATAACTACATCCTTTATAATAGAGTCTAGTATTTTCTCGACTGCTGAAGACAGGGGTTGCTTGGTGTGTTATGAATGGAGTGGAGTGGGGTGCTAAAATTCCTTTTTTTGCTTTTTGGTTTTTTTTCTACATCCAGAATTGCTTTTAGAAACAACTCAACTTTTTTTCCCCATCACCTGCAGAGTCTTTTTTTGTATGTTCATCACTACCAGTATATCACCCGTGTTTCCAATTGAATAATTTACGTGCAAAGGCTGTCAAGGTCAATGCAAACCATCAAAGGTGCCAGAGAGATAGGGAAAGGGAAAAGGGGCATATCAAAATATGTGGGCGGCACGGTGGCACAGCAGTTAGCACTGCTGCCTCACAGCGCCTGAGACCCGGGTTCAATTCCCGCCTCAGGCGACTGACTGTGTGGAGTTTGCACGTTCTCCCCGTGTCTGCGTGGGTTTCCTCCCACAGTCCAAAGATGTGCAGGCCAGGTGAATTGGCCATGCTAAATTGCCCATAGTGTTAGGTAAGGGGTAGATGTAGGGGTATGGGTGGGTTGCGCTTCGGCGGGGCGGTGTGGACTTGTTGGGCCGAAGGGCCTGTTTCCACACTGTAAGTAATCTAATCTTAAAATGGAGTTGGAAGGGGAGATAAAGCACTCTGCGGTGCTCACTTCTCTCTGAAAGCATCAACAGCGTGGATGGACACTGCATTCTCCCTCTCCAAGGACATCTGGGCACGAATGTTGTCACATAATTTCTGTTTTGTAAGGCAGCTATTACCTGAAAGATTTAACTAAACTAATGTCACGAGATAAGCCCCACCCATCAGGATATGAAAGGATTACTTCTGGGAGGAACTAACCAGTATTATATCTATGTCGCTAACAGTAATTCAGACTTGTACTTAAGTTTACTTCAAAATTACTTCACAGGATGTGGGCATTACTTTCCAGGTCAATATTTATTGTCCATCCCTAATTGCCCAGAGAGCAGTTAAGAGTCAACCACATTGTTGTGGGTTGGAAGTCACATATAGGTCACAGCAAGTAAGGATAGTACATCTCTTTTCCTAAATGGCATGAGTGAACCAGATCAATTTTTCCTGACAATCAACAACAGCTTCATGGTCATTATTAGACCCTTAATTCCAGATCATTATTAAATTCAAATTTCACCATTTGCAATGATGTGATTCGAATGCAGGTGCCCAGAACATTACCTGGGTTTCTAGATTAATAATCTAGTGATAATATCACTAGGTCATTGCCTTCCCAGCACAGCTTGGGGCCTTACAATATACACTTATGTAACTCAGATATAATGTAACTAGCTATGAAATGATATGTAATAAACTTATTTTGTTCAACAAGTCTGAATTTCACTTCTGTCTAAGAAAATTCATGGGAACTTGGTATCTTCTCCATTTGATATCAATAAGTTAAACTAACGCCAATAAGAATGATTAGCGTCAGTGAATTGTTCTAAATTTTGTCAGATGGTTCCACTGGAAATAGCCACAATATATAACATGCTGGTTGAGTTAATATCTGAAAATAAACTAGTTCCCAGTGACAATAGTTACAAAAAGTTGCACGCGTATCTTTTGTTTTAAGGACAACTAATAAAGTTGAAACATAAACTCAGATTTCAATAGAACAGTAAGGAAATCTATATGACTAAATCAATAATGGCATTGGTATGTATCTATTTTCTGCCTCTGTCCCCAACAGTACCCTTCCACTGACACTCTCATTCGTTTGGTCGAACAGGTCCTCACCCTTAACAATTTCTCCTTTGAATCCTCCCACTTCCTCCAGACCAAAGGCGTAGCCATGGGCACATGTATGGGCCCAGCTATGCCTATCTCTTTGTTGGCTATGTAGAACAGTTGATCTTCCGTAATTACACCGGCACCACTCCCCACCTCTTCCTCTGCTACATTGATGACTGCATTGGCGCCACCTCGTGCTCCCACGAGGAGGTTGAGCAATTCATCAACTTCACCAACACATTCCACCCTGAGCTTAAATTTACCTGGAACAGCTCTGACACCTCCCTCCCCTTCCTGGACCTCTCCATATCCATTAGTGACGACCGACTTGACACTGACATTTTTTACAAACCCACCGACTCCCATACATACCTGGATTACACCTCTTCCCACCCTATCTCTTGCAAAAATGCCATCCCGTATTCCCAATTTCTCAGCCTCCGCCGTATCTGCTCCCAGGAGGACCAGTTCCACCACAGAACACACCAGATGGCCTCCTTCTTTAGAGACCGCAATTTCCCTTCCCACGTGATTAAAGATGCCCTCCAACGCATCTCGTCCACATCCCGCACCTCCGCCCTCAGACCCCACCCCTCCAACCGTAACAAGGACAGAACGCCCCTGGTGCTCACCGTCCACCTTACAAACCTTCGCATAAACCAAATCATCCGCCGACATTTCCACCACCTCCAAAAAGAACCCACCACCAGGGATATATTTCCTTCCCCACCCCTTTCCGCCTTCCGCAAAGACCGTTCCCTCCGTGACTATCTGGTCAGGTCCACATCCCCCTACGACCCACCCTCCCATTCTGGCACTTTCTCCTGCCACCGCAGGAACTGTAGAACCTGTGCCCACACCTCCTCCCTCACCTCTATCCAAGGCCCTAAAGGAGCCTTCCACATCCATCAAAGTTTTACCTGCACATCCACTAATATCATTTATTGTATCCGTTGCTCCCGATGTGGTCTCCTCTACATTGGGGAGACTGGGCGCCTCCTAGCAGAGCGCTTTAGGGAACATCTCCGAGACACCCGTACCAATCAACCAAACTGCCCCGTGGCCCAACATTTCAACTCCCCCTCCCACTCTGCCGAGGACATGGAGGTCCTGGGCTCCTTCACCACCAGACGCCTGGAGGAAGAACGCCTCATCTTCCGCCTCGGAACACTTCAACCCCAGGGCATCAATGTAGACTTCAACAGCTTCCTCATTTCCCCTTCCCCCACCTCATCCTAATTTCAAACCTCCAGCTCAGCACTGTCTCCTTGACTTGTCCGGACTTGTCCGACCTGCCTATCTCCTTTTCCACCTATCCACTCCACCCTCTCCTCCTTGACCTATCACCTTCATCTCCTCCCCCACTCACCTATTGTACTCTGTGCTACTCTCTCCCCACCCCCACCCTCCTCTAGTTTATCTCTCCACGCTTCAGGCTCACTGCCTTTATTCCTGATGAAGGGCTTTTGCCCGAAACATCGGTTTCGCTGCTCGTTGGATGCTGCCTGAACTGCTGTGTTCTTCCAGCACCACTAATCCAGTATTTGGTTTTCAGCATCTGCAGTCATTGTTTTACCTTCCCTTTGAGTGTATTGATTCACCTCAAACTGGTACCAAGTTCTACATTTTAATCACACTTGTTCTTAGTCTTGAGGATTTGGCTACAGACTGCATGAGATGAGTTACAGTCAAATGTGTGGCGCTGGAAAAGCCGGTCAGGCAGCATTCGAGGAGCAGGAGAATCGACGTTTCGAGCATAAGCTCTTCATCAGGAATAAATTGGCCTATTCCAAATAACTATGTGGTACTGATAAAAACTGTAGAGTTGGTAGCTTCAGGGTGGTCAGGTGTATAGAAATCCAGACAAAGTATAGCAGGAGCTTCTCCTACAAAGGCAGGACCAATCTCCTGGAAACTGTCATCAGGGAAGCAATTGTTTAGTGGTAAAACAAATTGGACCCTCTACCATCTCTATTCAGTGCTGTAAAGCATTCTGTCTTGAAACAGAAACAAGAAAACAAATAAGAGAGTAAGGATGGAAAGACATCCTGACTGACATCTCTTTCAACACTGCCTGTGTTGATACTATGGCTTTAAGAGGTGTATTTTGTCTCGGTTTTTTCTTTGAAGAAAGACTGTGACAGAGATGTCAGGTAGTCTGCTTCAAAGCCAGTAAACAATCTGTGAGGCCTAGGAATTGTTTTTAAGTTGGAACAATAGAAGCAGCCCAACTGGATGGGGTCAAGCTCCACAGAACCAGGATTTTGAGTCTTAGTTGTTTAGTAGCAGCAGTTGTTAGAGTCTTGGAGTCGGGTTTGGAAGCTGCAGTACATCTCTCCCTGCTACTGTCTTCCTCTCAGAATTTTCTCTTAATGTTTTTCCTCCTGGGATGGAGACTTGCATGTGAGACAATCAATTTTACTGAATTTGTCTTTGCTAAGGGTGTATTTATAGGATGTTACCTTGTTGGAACATTTGCTGTTTAGCAGTTAAATAATCTGTTATTCTGTTAAGTTTTCCAATAGATTTGAATTATTCCAATTTTTAAAATTTCTTTTCTTGCGTTTTAACTACATGAATATGTATGAATAAAGTATGTTTTGCTTCAAATCTGGTAGTTTGACCAATTGAATTGCATCCAGAACACAATGCCAGGCACTTGCCTTTAAAATAAGAAAACATTAAGAACTAGGCTATCTTCTTAACACATTTTGAGGGGGTTTGGTCTGATCCATTACATGCCACTCACTAAAACTCAGAACTCCCCATGATATCAGATTTTATAACTGATGAGATGTTTTTTTTTCCCCAATAAAAAGGTGGCCACAGAAATGCATAATGATAAAAGGTCACACAAAAAATGAAAGCAGGGGCACCAAGACCAGAGCACACAAAGGTAATTTAGTCCCCATCCAAATGTTTTCAGAATGTTTGTCAAATAAATATATATTCCTTTAGCTGTATTGTGCGAAAAAAGCATTTGTATTTATATTCCACCTTTTAAAATTACAACACTACCAAAGAACTTTACAACCAACAAAGAATTTGTTGTAATTGCACTCAACCGGTTTGCACTCAATAGGAACACAGCTATGTGATAATGAATGAACAATCTGTTTTTGTGATATTGATTGAAGGATGACTATTCTCTGTGCCACTGGAAATAAATCTCTGTTCTTCTTTGAAATAGTTTCACGGGAACTTGCGCATCCACCTGACAGGGCAGAAAAGGTTTCAGTTTAATGTTTCATCTAAAAGATGGCACTTCCAACAGTGCAAAACTTCCTCAGCACTGCACTGGAGTGATCACCTGAATTTTTATACTCAACTCCTCAAGTGAGACTTGAACCCACATCTTTCTGAACCTGAACTATAAATCTTCTAAAAAATCGCTAACAATGCTACTATCTGAGACACAGCTCACGTAGCAATGTAATATATTTTCTGTAGTTAATACATGTAGTTAAAATTGAGTCACTGTAGATGCATTTATGTCTTCAATAATTTTACTAGATAATACAAAGAGGAAATATTTATATCCTGCAATGTTTAATGCTTATTTATTTTCTTCCGGCCTCAAATTTCTAGCCTGCCAAAGTTGTAAACATAATAACCCAGCTATGTGAAATTCAGCGTTTACCTACAATAGCAATATGAAACTAATTCAATAACTAGGAAATGTAAAGGGGCAGAAATTGACCATAAAAATGACCAGATTGTTGTAAAAATCCAACAGTTTGCCAATAACTCACAAGAACAGGAACCCTTAACTGTTCTGGTCTACGTATCAATCTAGTACTACAATACGCAGTTTACTCTAACTTAGGTTGGGTAATATTTGCTGATATTACAGTTCTAGGAAAGACTGAGCTAAATTTTACCAGAAATTGTCTAAGTTTCAAACTTGGGGCATTTCTCTCTGTACACCCTAGTGAGTTTTCTCTTTACAGCTTGCCTTATTCGATATGCACCGTCCCTCAATGGTGTTCTGCTCACCCATCTTCTCCTCAGCAATATGCCATCACTGGGCTTTGCCAGGATTCCTGTAGCCAGTACCATTGTTAAAACTCAACTGGGCATTAGCTCAAGCACAGCTAGCTAGGATCTGCACTTCACATGCTTTGTTTCTAATTCATTCACAGGATATGGGTGTCACTGGCCAGGCCTGCATTTATATAGAACATAGAACAGTACAGCATAGTTCAGGTCATTTGGCCCTTGATGTTGTGCTGAAGTTTTATCCTCGTCTAAGATTAAACTAACCTACATACCCTATATTTTATTATCATCTATGTGCCTATCCAGGAGTGATGTAAATGTCCCTAATGTATCTGATTTTATTACTACTGCTGAATGCATTCCACTCACCCACCAGTCTCTGCATAAAGAACCTACCTCTGACGTCTCCCCTAAACCTTCCTCCAATCACCTTAAAATTATGTCCCCTCCTGATAGCCATTTCCGCCCTGGGAGAAAGTCTCTGGCTATCCACTCTATGCCTCTCATTGTCTTGTACACCTCTATCAAGTCATCTCTCATTCTTCTTTGCTCCAATGAGAAAGCTCTAGCTCTTTTAATCTTTCTTCATGACACATAATGTGGTACAGAAATGAAAAGGAAGCACTTCTGCAGGCCCATAGGTAACATGGTTGACACTTCCCTGCAAACATAGTTGCCCATTTGTAAATATATTGTTACTTTACATTATCACCAAGCTACATAGATTACTTGTCCTAAGCATATTCCCACCTTAGAACCCTGTCCAAAGAAGTGCAGTTCTTTCCAGCATAGCCGAACATTTCTCATTATTTAACATGGGACTGTGGCAGTCTGAAAAGTCTTCAAACGGTTGGAAACATTCACTGTTATTCATCAACAAGAAAAGCAAAGAAACAGAAAAAAAGTTGCATTTGCTTCTGGGAATAGACAGGATCAACAACAGATTTACAGTAAATTAGTGATCACTGCATCCAAGTTGGAAGCAGGTGTCAATTCAGTCCCATCTGTCTCACAGTGCATGACACTGCAGCACTCTATCATGCTGAAGGTAATGTTCCTCCCTACTCAATGTCCTCATCTTCCTCCTTGGAAAACAGCGTTCATCATATCCCCTCTTTGCCTGCTTCAGTTGGCTTTTGCCCAAAACGTCGATTTTACTGCTCCTTGGATGCTGCCTGAACTGCTGTGCTTTTCACTCTAATCTAGACTCTGGTTTCCAGCATCTGCAGTCATTGTTTTTACCTAGTTGATTTTAACCCTACTGCTTCAGTTGTGCAAAGCAATAACCAATGTCATGGTAAAGATAGCTTGTGACCATGATTTGGATAGACACTGCATGCATTTCATATACAGGGTACAATGATTACAGATAACTTCAACTGTTACGGTGTAAGTGCCTAATTAATGCAATTGTCCCTTGAAGGCAAAGAAAAATGTGCTGAAGAAACACAACAGGTTTGGCAACATCTATAGAGAGAAAACAAAAGTTAACATTTTTGAGTCCAACCTCACCTTACTCACAAGTAGATTCCATATTCTCAGACAAAAAAATAACACACTCTGCTCACTCTTTGTGTGGTTGCAACCATTTTCGATTTCTCATTGTACATTCAAAAATTGTGCAGGTCATGCTTGGCACAGTGAGTCCCAGGCAAAGTCTGCTAATCAAATGCTCACTCCATCCCCGACCCCACCAGTACCACCATGTTGTTTTTCCCCTTGCGCTCCCTGTTGAATCGATCAGTACTATGCTGTCACAAGTTCTGATCCACCTCTTTCAACTACCATTTTATCTCACAACATTAGCCTGAATTCAGTCCTACTTAGATATGTCAACCGTTGTACTCCACTGACCTCCATCGAAGCCAGCGTGGTTAAGACCATTAATAATCCATGTTCTCCAACTCACTACTGTCTTTCCCCCTTATATATGGAATTG
This sequence comes from Chiloscyllium punctatum, assembly GCF_047496795.1. Taxonomy (NCBI): domain Eukaryota; kingdom Metazoa; phylum Chordata; class Chondrichthyes; order Orectolobiformes; family Hemiscylliidae; genus Chiloscyllium; species Chiloscyllium punctatum. Next base: position 6,062,056 of record NC_092783.1, on the reverse strand, counting down.
TCCCTCCCCATCCTTCACAATTATTGTCATCTCTGTAGCCTGATGTGCTGCTTCTAATGTAGACAATTGATTTATCCAACTTCTCTACCACAGCAGTGACTTAGAGAATACTTTGACTTTTATTGATCCCTGACTGATCTTTGTGTAGCTCTCTGGCTGACATATCACATTCCTTACACTAGTGATATAGACCTACCTACCCTAACAGCCTAAGCTGTGTCCAAGCCCCTGCAAAACATCAGATGTTGCCCTTGACATACTATGCTGGATACCCTGACTGAAGGTTGTATTCCTTGACTTGACTGAAGACTTGAGACATGGCTGTTTGGTTGAAGCACAACTTTAATGTAACACATTGCCAGAAAACAACATGTCCACACCCTTCACAGACCACTGCTGCCAACAATGACAAGCTGCCTGACTTTATGTTTGCACCAAACAGCAAGTCAACATAGAGTCATGTGAGTCTTTAAGTCTGAATGAAGGAGGCAAAGCACAAAAAGACAAGGCAGGGCAGGGATGCTGTGAACATCAAAGTTGACGCACAGTGGTTAAGCACTAAGAAAGAAAGCAAGGGGCCCTTAAAAACATTCTGTGCCCCACCATAGATGGATGTTAGTTCCTGTGTGGAAAGTGTCCTGGTAGCAGTATTACAATGAAAGGTGGCTGTATGCGCGAAGTGCAGAATTCAGGGGAAAACTATATTGTAAGTGGGTCAGAGATGTGCAGTGAGGATGTAGAAAGGCTGATATGTGTCTGATGCCAACCTTCATGGATAAATGGTTGCTGCTCATGAAATGTGTCCTGTGATGTTGATGATTGTCAATGTTCCTGCTCAGACTCTTTAGGTTCTGCACATGGCAAACAGCATTGGCATGTCAACTGTAGCATTGACCTCTGCTAGGTATGGACCACACAGCTGAAAAAAAATGAGAGGGAACAATGCTGACTGATGTCCTTTGTAGGCTGATCCATGCAAATAGCCTCTTACTGCTCACTGATGACATTCTTGTCTCATTGTTCAAAACTTGGTTGCAGAGTCACAGACATTTCTTCATGCTGTCAAGAATATCAGTTCTGCCACTCTCACCATATTTTCCAACCATATAATTTCCATGTCGTTCAAGGGCTGCAATGTTTCGGCCCATACAAAAGCAAGGCTGTTCTTGGCGAGTAGGCAGATGAGCTATTGGGAAATAGGTAGAGGAGATGAAACAATCTAGGACAAGTGTCACTTGGTGAGTACATCAAAGTGAAAGTAAAAAAAAGTGAAAACAAACCTTGAGTATTTATTTAGCTCAATGTGTACCTCCAGCATTTTACCAATATATGTTATGAACTACAACATTGACTTGTGCTTTCTGACTCATCAGTTCGCAGTACGAAATGACAACGCCTGAAATGTCACCATCCACTTTTAAGATTAGATCAAGCTGGGCTTGATTCTAACTAATATAAATGCTGGTAAATAAATCTCAGCTGCACAGTTTGTATTATAGCTTCACAATAGACTAACTTTGATCAGAGGTAATGTGGTTGGACAAGCTTGCTTTCCTCATTGATGGGCAAGGGACCAAATGTGCAGCCTTATTCTGCTGATGTCATCATGTTGATAAATGTGTTGTTAAGCAACGACATCAAACATACAGAGTTTGCTTTAGCAGCAGTACTCTTTGCCCTGGTTTTACAATCGCATGAGAATCAGTGTTTCCTCTCGGGGCACTGGATTTTCTGTTGGTAAGCCTCTGAAATAAATCCACACTACAATAAGCCCGCAGGACCATTTATTGAGAAAAAATATCAGCGTCACATAGCACTTTGTTCAACTTAATTATTTTTAAAATTTATTTTCATTTTTCATGGAATTATTTATTTGCTTTCTTTTTTTCTGTTCAGTGATTCATTTTGTTTCTCTTAATGAAGAAGGCATTATTTCACGATCTTAATATACTAAATGTCACCTCTCTGTCCATCCTAATAAATATGTCAATGTCATCTTAAAGTCTTCTGACTCAGAAGCATACGCTATTACTCACCCAGCTAAATTTTGCAATCCTCCTCATTGTTTGCCAATTTCCATGTGTGGTCTGCAAGTGTTAGTATTGTGCTTTTTCATAAGTCCAAATTGTCTCTGCCTGAAATCAAATTATATACTGAGTACTGATCCCTGCATTAAGTGGAATTTGAATCCTTCTCCAATTTAAGAATATCTGTTTAGCTGAATCCTGGGTGTCCATCAATTTTCTAACTAGAATCTACTACAATCCTGAGATCACTACAGAACCAACAAATAACATCATACAAATATTTGGGAACACAGGGTCTAGTAAAAAGGGAGGAACTAAAGGAAATCCGTATTAGTAGATAAATGGAATTGGGGAGATTGATGGGACAAAAGATGGATAAATCCCCAGGATCTGATAATCTGCATCTTCGAGTACTTAAGGAAATTGACCTAGAAATAGTGGATGCATTGGTGGTCATCTTTCAAGCTTCTATGGATTGGAAGGTAGCTAAAGTATTTCTACTATTTAAAACAGAGAATTATAGACTGGTTAGTGTGACATTGGTCATGGGGAAAAAACTACAGTCCATTATAAATGATTTAATAGCATTGAGCGTCAGAGTTGGGAGGTCATGTTGAGGCTGTATATGATATTGGTTAGGCCATTTTTGGAATACTGCTTGTAATTCTGGTCTTCCAGTTATATGAAGGACGTTGTAAAACTTGAAAGAGTTCAGAAAAGATTTACAAAGATGTTGCCAGGGTTGCAGAGTTTGAACTACACGGAGAGGCTGAAAATGCCGGGGCCATTTTCTCTGGAGTATCAGAAGCTGAGGGGTGAGCTTATAGAGGTTTATAAAATTGCGATGGACATAGATAGGGTGAATATGCAAGGTGTGGGAGTCAAAAATTAAAGAGCATAGGTTTAAAGTGAGAGGGGAAAGATTTAAAAAGGACCTAAAGGGCTAACTTTGTCATGCAGAGAGTGATGCATGTGTGGAATGAGCTGCTAGAAATAGTAGTGGAGGTTGGTACAATTACAACATTTAAAAGGCATCTGGATGCATAAATGAATAGGAAAGATTTAGAGGGATATGGACCAAATGCTGGCAAATGGGACTAGATTTATTTAGGATATCTGGTCAGCATGGATGAGTTCAGACCAAAGGGTCTGTTTCCATGTTGTACAGCTCTATGACCATTTGGTAAACAGTGACAGGATTAGAGTCAGGACGGATTGACAAAAGGGAAATCATGCTTGACAACTTTACTAGAATTTTTTGAGAATGTATTAGTAGAGTTGATCAGAGGGACTGAGTGGATGTGATTCACTTGGACATTCAGAAGACCTATAATAAGTCTCACATCAGAGACTTTCTTGTACATTTAAAGTGTGTGGGATTGGGGCAAGTATACTGACATAGATAGAGAACTGGTTGCCAGACTGGGAACAAAGTGGGGAAAAACAAATCTTTTTCTGGTTGGCAGACAGAGACTAATGGGCTGCTGCAGAGATCAGTGCTTGGACCCCAGGTATTCATTATAATGATTTCAATGAGGGAACTAAACGTAATGAGTTTGCAGATGATACAAAACTGGGTGGAAATGTGAGCTGTGAGGGGGATGCAGATATGCTTCATTGTGATTTTGACAGGTTGAAGGAGTGGGCAAATGCCAGATGAAATACAATATGGATAAACGTGAGGTTATTAACTTTTGTCGTAAAAACAGGAAGGCTGATTATGATCTGAATGGTGATAGACTGAGAAAGAGGGAGGTACAGTGGGACCTAGATGTCTGTTGTACACCAGTTACTGAAAGTAAGCATGCAGGTGAAGCAGACAGTGAAATGGGATGTTGGCCTCCATAGCAAGAGGATTCAAATACAAGAGCAAGGAAGTGTAGCTGCAATTCCATAGCATCTTGGCGAGACCACACCTGCAGTATTGTGTTCAGTTTTGGTCTCCTTATTTGAGGGAGGACATTCTGGCTATGGAGAGAGTGCAATAAACATTTACCAGACTGAAGGGAGATGTTTTTATTCACTTGTGGGATATGGGCATCACTGGCTGGCTAACATTTTATTGCCCATCTCTAGTTTCCCTTCAGAAGGTGGTGGTGAGCTGCCTTCTTGAACCGCTGGAGTCCACATTCCACATGGTGGGGAATTTGCAGGTGATGATATTCTCATGTATCTGCTGCCCTTGTCCTTCCAGACGGAAGTAGTTGTGGGTTTGGAAGGTGCTGTCAAAGGATCTTTGGTAAATTTTGGTAAGTGGATCACAGGAATTTGGAAGAATGAAGGGAGAATCTCATATAATCCTACAAAATTCTAACAGGAATAGATGAGATAAATACAGGAAGGATGTCCCTCATAACCTGGGAGTCCAAAACCAGGGGTCACAATCTAAAAACACTGATAGGCCATTTAGGACTGAGATGAAGAGAATTTCTTTCCATTTTGAAAATGGTGAGCCTGTGAAATTTGCTGCCTTAGAAAGCTGTTAAGGCTAAAATATTGAAATGATTTTAAGAAGTTAGATATAGTTTTTAAGACTAATGGGATCAAAGGATATGGAGAGAAAGTGGGAACAGATTAAGGAGTTGAATGATCAGCTATGATTATCTTGAAAGGCTGAGAAGACCTGAAGGGCCGAATGGCCTACTCCTACAGTACTGTCGATGTTTCTATGTTTCTAGCTTTGTTGTTACATTTCTTCCGGCAAGATACTCATGAGTTTTCAGTGACTATCAAGTAAAGCCAGTATAGAATTCATATGCACAATATATATGTTCCATGACTCCCTCCCCTCCTCCCTGCAACCTTCTCTCCTCTGCTCCCTGATTCTCCAGGTCCTGCCATTTCTCCCCTCTTCCCCTAATTGCTTAAGTGAGACCAGGTGCTCATTTTGCTTAGTGCCTCCATTCACTTCCCAAACATTATGCTCAGTTGCCAGTACTTATCACTTTAATGCTCATCCCCCTACTTTCAGTTGAGTTCACTATCCTCAGCCTTCTATACTGTACATTTTACAGGCATAAGTAGAACTGTTTTAATTGTTAGCAAAATGCACATTGTATTGAATTGGCTTCAAAATTATAAAACAATGGATAATAATTAAAATGTTCAAATTAATATGGTCATAGAATGTAAATTAATCTACATGTAGGTAAATAATCATCGACTCTCAAAAGCGAAAACACACACGCACACACAACCTCTTGATTTAAAACAATCTCAAAGTAAGTTCTTAAATTCTGAAGAGGTGTCACCGGACATGAAACGTTAACTTGCTTTCTCTCCACAGATGCTGCCAGACATGCTGAGTTTTTCCAGCAATTTCTGTTTTTATTTCAAAACAAGTTTTATCTGAATTAAGTTCTTGAAATTTTTCCTTCTGTAGTTCTTGAAAATAATTTTGAACAAAAGAACTCTGCACAAACCATTAAGATAAAGAAAAATAATTCTATTATTCAACTCATAAATGATACTAATGCATATAGTTTCATTACATTTCCAAGAGCGCACATTCTGAACTCAGCTCACAATGTTGCATCACTGTGCAACAATTTAAATAAAATGAGAAAGAGAATACATTTTCTTTCAAATCCCCATTTCTTTTCAGGCAAATTGCTCACCACCGGTTCAACAGATTAATCCTTCATTCTTGAAGTATTGGCAACCCTAAGCGGCAGTCATTCATTTTGGCTTCCAGACCTGACACCGTGTACACGTATGTCATACCTTAAAATAACCAGAGTACTGGGTGTTCATTATGGTTTCCAAACGGTGTCAGATTTCCAATCACAAAATAAGTGTTTGCAGTCTCTTGATGTTGCAATAATGATGAGAAAATTGCTGTTTAGGCCTCTGTCTACTTTATCATCCATATTTAGCCTTGCACATGGCTGGATAAGATGAAATTAAATAACGCAGCAAAATTAAAATGGATCAGCATCTTCAATCATAAATGTGGAATCAAAAAGCAAGTGCCTTTTTTTAACCAATCAAGTGACAATAATATTTCTTGTATTTATATTATACCTTCAACTTTGACAGTTACACAAAATCTGATTCAGCCTCAGCCAGCTGGTATGGAGAGGAAGGAACCTGGTGATGTGGACTGAAGATAGTAGCTTTAATTGTGCGAATATTTAATTGGAGAAAATATGCTAGAACGTTTAGAAGAGCAGTTAGAGGTGAAGGAAGGTTGAGTGTCATCAATGTGTCTGTGGAATCAGGTACTGTTTGTGGATGGTGATGCTGAACAGCAACATCTTGAAAATAAATAGCAGAGAGGTAAGGATTAGAGTTTTGTGAAATTAATAGTGTAAGGACTGAATAAAGAAGGAATGTTGATAATGTCAAATCAGGTAAAGATTGAGAAATAGAGAAAGGGAAATAAAGAGTGGATCAATAGAGACACAGGGAGAGAAGAGTAAAAAAGAAGCTTTATAATTTTGAACATTAAATCTTGATGAATGAGGTTCCACACTTGTAAAAGCTAATTTTCAGTGTCAAAGATGTTGACTAGCACATCACATTATTCAAAGGGCACTTCAATTTGAAATGACTTCAGTTACTAGAAGAAGTTTACTTTGTATCTAATGTGCAAAGCCAGAAACTTCATGCAATTCCCTGCTTCTGAATGGGCACCCAAACAGCAAACTCTAATTTTTGTAAAGCTCACAGCAGAAACAGCACTTTCTTTACCTGTAATCACCCTCATGTACAATTACTCTGACACTTAACTGAAAGCAGTGGGTAGAATTAGCTTCGCCCTTACCTTGCCAGTAATCCTTCAGGCCATCATAAGTGAGTCTTGTACATTTTCTTGTCCCTCAATTTCTTGTCCATAACCCTCTTATTAATATATTGCCTGTAGTCTCTGGGGAAAATATCATAAAATTTCCTATTATCTTAAATGTCAATGCAGCAACTGTGGTATGCTTGTTAGAATAAAACCTACCTACTTTCTTAGCCGTGCTTTGAATCCTGAAAATTTGGTCCCAATTTTGGGAAGGAATGTGTATACCTGGGAGGCTAAGGGCTCTTGTGGTGCGATGGTAGTTTCCTTTCGCCTCAGCTAGGTGAGCTGGGTCCAAGTCCCAGCTACTCCAAAGGTGTGTCCTAACATCTCTGAAACAGGTTGATTGAGGAAATATCTTGTGGCAATAGGGAGGCTTTGTACAGGGAATGGCTCATCCTTCCCTGAAGAGGACGGGGTTGTTGCCACTCATCCAGGACAGGGGGCGCGAGTGGTCGCTGCGGGGGTCGGGCGGTGTGTTTACAGGAGACGGGGCTGTGGGAGCTCGGTTCCCTCTTGTCGGGTCTGTCCCCAGGAGGGAGAAGAAGCATCTCACATCTCTCTCTCTTTCCTCCAGCTCCGGGTTGTGGAAGGAGAGGCCGCTCGCGGAGGAGCCGGAGCCGCCTTTTGGCTGAAGCAGCGGCCGTCGGGGTTTTGAAAAAAAAACTCATAAAAAGAGCCGTCAAACAGCAGCTGATCCACCACCACCTCCTCCTGTCACCCCCCTCCCCCCCCCCAACCCTTTCATCACTTTCCACTTCCCTGGCCCTTCACCCTCCCCATCAACTATCCCCAGCCTCCAAAAAAGCTTTTTTTAAAAAAGCCTAAGCAACGGGGGAGAAAAGAGGCAACGGGAAGATGTTGGCCCTCTTTAACAAGCTGCTGGACTGGTTCAAGTCCCTCTTCTGGAAGGAGGAGATGGAGCTGACCCTGGTGGGGTTGCAGTACTCGGGGAAGACGACGTTTGTCAATGTGATAGCGGTAAGAGAATGAGCAATAATGAAACAAAATGTCAACAGAGGGGCCTGCCCCATGGAAACCAGCCCATTTCAATTGTCCCGTGCTTGAATAACCATCCTTTCTACGCTTTTTGTTTTATATGTTAGAAATTAAAACGTCCCCTGGCAATTATTTTTAAACGAATTTGGCAATATCTTGCTTTCGTGATTGATTTATTCCTCTTTTTATTTCGAAAAAAGATGGTGCTTTAATTAAGAAAAACCAATTCTGCGCATGATCCGCCCTTCCAGCTTTAACTTCCAGGCTAGTTTTTTTTTAACCCTTTATGGCCTGTCAGTATGTTCAGATGACATTGCCTTATTGTTTGCAGTCTGGATCTTTTTTTTAATCCTTCTCATTGCTGTAGATGAATGTTATGGATTTTATGGATTCCTGCTGGCATGAAATACTTATCTCTGCAAACTCACTATGGTGGAGTATTTTAAATATTTGAAAGATAATTCACACCGCATTGAGGGAGAGAGTGTGTCCTGATTTGCCTCCTTTTAGGGTTGCCCCCAAATTATTAAACACAGAGGTTTATCTTACGAATATACAACACAATCCAAGTGACAATATCAACCAAGTCATTATCATGTTAACTTTTTAAAAATTTCTCTCATTTTAGTAATGGAATTTGTAGAACGTTCATTATAAAATGGATTTGCAGTGACTATAACTGGAGCAAGTTGCAAAATACATTATTTTGTGATTATAAACAAAGCACTGGAGAAACTCTGGCAGAACACCACAACATCTGTGGAGAAAGAAAATTAACACTTTTGCTCTGAAGAGGAATCACGTTGGATTTGCAAAATTAACGTCAATTGTGATTGTTTTGCCAATCTGTGCCCCTTCCTGCAAACATGGCCAAGTACATTTCTTTTCCTTTGTCTATAGTACTGTTGAAATAGATTTGCAATATTTTCAGGATGTTTTTAGCTATGCCTAATCACTTTTTAAAAAACTTTGAATGTATGAGTTAACTGAATCAAAAGGAAAAACACTTTCTTGACAACTGAACTAATAATTTCAAACCATTACAACTATCCCAGCATTGCTGTCATTCTAAATCCAAGTTTTGTTTTCAAATAAATAAGTATTTTCCTCACATGAGCACTGATTGACCTTGCTGAAGCTGAATCTATGCATACCTTACGTGCTGATGTTGTGTAAGAGAAATTACAGTCTAGCCTGACTCATTTTGTTTGTTTTGTATTTTTTCCCCATACTTTAATATAGTTGAGAATGAGGATGAGACCAAATACCTTCCTATCTCAAGGCTAAATTATACACTGGCGTTGATATACATTCAACCCATCAGGAAAGCTCGCTGATGGGCAAGTCAGTCAGTTTTGGAATGGCGTACCATTGGATGCATTCTGCCACCAGAACTTAAAGATATTGGAATAAAATTACTTCCTTCCTGTAACTTTTGTTTAAGAAAGTAAAATATGTAACACCAGGGCGGCATGGTGGCTTAATGATTATCACTGCTGCCTCACAGCACCAGGAACCTAGGTTCGTTTCCAACCTCTGGCGACTGTCTGTGTGGGGTTTGCACATTCTCCCCATGTCTGTGTAGGTTTCCTCCATTTTCCTCCCACAATCCAAAGATGTGCAGGTTAGGTGAATTGGCCATGCTAAGTTATCCGTCGAGTTCAGGGATGCGTAGGGTAGGGGAACGTAGAAATGAAAAGTGTGGTTCTGGAAAAGCACGGCAGGTCAGACAGCATCCGAGGAGCAGGAGAGTGAAATGTTTTGGGCATAAGCCTTTCATCAGGAAAGTGTTAGGGGGAGCTGGAAGGGGGCTGAGAGGTAAATGGGGTGGGGGGGAGGAAGGGGAGAGGGGAGTGTGGTTGGGGGAAAGTAGCTTGGAAGGTGGTATGTAGATGCAGGTAGGGAATGATGGTGATAGGTCAGAGCAAGGTCCTCGCTTTCTCCTGAGTAAGACGTAGAGTACGACGGTAGGGAATTGGGCCTGTGTGGGATATTCTTCGGAGCGTCGGTGTGGACTTGTTCGGCCAAATGGCCTGTTTCCACACTGTAGAGATCCTATTCTCAAATAGGATAGCTTCACTCAGATTTTGATATGAACAGCATATGGGTGAAGGGTTGCTCTTGTGGTCTGTTTTGTAAAGAGATTATCAATAATTTCCACTTTCTTTTAATTGAAATGTACCTTTTGGAAGCCTTCAAGTATACTTGTGAACCAAACTTTAAAATATGAATAACAATCTTGTGCAGATGAAAGATAATAAGTTTTATGTTTAGAATACTACCCTTTATTACCCAGACACAAGACTACTTTTCAGTTAATAGCTGATTTAAAAATCAATCAAAATCTATTTATAATCTTGCACAAATGTAACTTTTGTGGTATTAGCTGTCTATGTATAAAATTTGAATTGAATATGCTACAATAAACTGTCTATGAAGGTTAGCTAAAAGTTTGATTTAGAGTAATCTACAAATTATCTGTCATAATCATGTTAGTTGTGTCCTGGATCACGTTTGGTGATTTATAATTTCTAAAATCAGGTTCGGAGCTTTATGGGGGATAGATCCAGGTTTAAAGGTATTTTTAGTGTCATTGTTGTGAAAGTAAGGTCCTGATATTAGAATGTTTTAGTTTGAAGTTGTTTTTGCATTTGAATCATCATTTTTAACATTTTAAATCTGCTGTCTGGCGACACTAACTGATTGCAAAAGAACTGGAGGTCTCTGCTTGATCCGTAGTCTTTTCTGCAGTGGTTGGTGCGATGGATTGGCTTTGATATTCTTGGCTGGGAATGTCCAACAATCATAAGCCTGTGAAGCAGGGTGGAATAAGATGTTGAAACATGCACATGCTGTGTTTTGTCTCTGTTTTCTCCCTCCTCACCCCAAGCCAAGTAGCTTTAAAAAGAATTACAATCCAGCTTCTCTCACAGTAAGGCCACTTGGAAGACACACCAGATGGTTGCCTGTTCCTGTAAAATATGAGAAGCAGTTTTCAAGAAGTACTGCCTTTTTTTTTGTGATATGCTTCAAACCATCATACCATATTGATGTGTTGTACAGGGTGATATTTTACTTCTGTTTCAACTAGACGCAGCAGTGTTCCCTTTGTAATTCACCATCATTTGAATGCTTTTATCCTGAAAAGAAAAGTTTGTAGATTCTGTGTTAGTCTCATTCTTTTGAGAGAACTCTATGACTTTGCAAGGCTGACTAACAACATCTGTAGAAAATGCAACATTCTAAGTACAAGCAAGCAATTTTGTCTTTCATTGACACCAATATTTTGTTTTGCCATAAGCCACATAATTTAACTGAAAACCATTGCTTGCTGCCCATATCCTTATGTTCCTCATTTTTAGGTAACTATTGATAAATGTCTTTTAAAAGTAGTTGGAGCTGTGGTGTTGACAATGTTATGGGATGAGCGTGTAACAATTTTTGAGCCTCTGATTTGCTTTTCTAACAATTTGAATTTGGTCTTTTTCTAACTGCGCCTAACCTTTTCCTCTTATATACCCCCCAAAAAAGTGGATACCCTGTCATAACCATTTATAACAAAATCAGGAAGTGCTGGAGAAACCAATCAAGTTTGACAGCATCTGTAGAGAGAAAGACAGAGTTGATGCTTTAAGGCAAGAGACTTTTTAATCACAAAGTCATGGGGCATAAAGTGTCAACTCTATTTTTCTGTTCATAGGTATTGTCAAACCTGAGTTTCTCCTGCTCTTTCATTTTCTCTGTCAGATTTCCAGCATCTGCATCTCTTCATTTTATTATTTGTAGTGTTGTGAGCCTCTCTCAAATCACTTCAATCCTTTTACCTCTTCACATGTTTACAGGAAGGTCTGAAGTGACTATAGAGTGCTTATTACATTCTCTACATTCCAAATATGAGGTTACGTGTTCACCCTGTATTATTGTCAATGCCAGGGCTCCAGCTACTTTTAAAAGAGATTAATCAATAATTGCCTGAAAATGAGGAACATAAAGGTTTAGATAGCAAGCAGCAGCACCCATTTCAATTATGTGGGTCATGGTGGAACAATATATTAGTGTCAGTTAAAGGACCGAAAATAGCTTGATTGTACTTCAAATATTGCATAATAACAAATAAATTATTTACAAGAATTGTCGTTTTCATAAGTCTGCGGCAGTAGACAGCTTGTCCAGAGCAAATTCACAACACCAATTGAGATGAAAGACAGATACTTATACCTTTATGGTGATGAATAAATCTGTGCCTTAATACCAGGATAACTGCTGCCTTTTAAATTATGCTATGGGGTATTTTGCAATACTTCAGAAGGAAGCAGGCCTTTCAAATCCAGTGACGCTCTCACACCAATGCCGTATTCCCTTTTGCTGTATTGAAATGTTTGTCTAAATTCTGTGCTGAAGTCTAAGTGTGAGATTGGATGCAACAATCTTAATGGTACAGAACTAATTTGATCCTTCAGTCTTGAATTGCATATTATAGTAAGCCTTTTTAAGCTTTTGTGGAATGTTATATTGTTTGAGGCATTTGACTGAATTGCATGTCTTTTTTTTAAACTTCCTCTCATCTACTACTTAACTATATCATGGAATACTTAATAGGGAATAATATTCATTTTGGGTGTAAAATTCTTTGCAAAAATCAATACTTTTATTCAACTGCACTTAGAATATCCATTATCTTAGATTGGCTAATTGGTGTTTATTGTTGTGGTAGTCTTTGTAACTGAAAATCCCAGCTGAAAGTTGAATGTTCCTTGTGCAAGGTGTCATCAAAGTTGAGCAAAGGAAGAGAGAAGGCAAGTTTGATCAAATTAGATGTCATCAAGCTTGATGTAGAATAACTGTTAGGTTGAACAAAGATTGTGCAAGTTCCAAGTTGTGAAAGAAAATACAACTATCAATTGGCTTGAGACATTCTCCAACTTATTGCTTCCAGTATACAAGTCTATTTTATCTTGAAGCTAAGCACTAACTGAAATTTAGCTAAACGCATTTGTGCAATATTTGCTACAATGATTCATGTGACTCATGTCATGTGAGCAGGCGCAAAGGTGAAGTACAATCTTTCCCACCACAAAAAGCTGTTAAATTATTTGCGGTGTTTTTAAGAAAAAAACATGGTTGTTTTGTATCTGACACCTATTTTATAGTGTACAAATTGTGTTTTAGGTTTCTGAGAATGGGTATTTCAACGATATTTGTTGTGTATAAGACAGAATAAACTTCAGCTTGTATACATTTATCCTTTCTTGACCTATTTAATCTATGCTACAATATGGTGTGATTTTTGAGTTTCTGGCTATCAGTCTGGAGGCAGAGGAAAGCTTTGTTAATAAATAATGAATGAGAGTGGTGGCAGGGGAGAAAGACATTATTATGGGCTCAGCTTGTAGAGAATAGAGGAAGAATTTGGATTTAGTAAAAAGTTGCAGCATCAGATTTTAGTACAATACAAATATGCAGTCATGACAGGAAAATGAGCTGGACCATTTGAATGTGTCTCACATAAAATTTAATTGCAGTACAGTTATGGTTCCTGATATCCTCCCTCTCAGCAGCCATATAAACTCTTGAAGCAGGAAAGAATGGATTCCAAATGAAAAATAGACCACTGCAGGGAAAAGAGAATTATGGGAAATTCCTCTTCAGCATCTGTCCACTTTGTAACCCTTACCAGCCTTACCAAACAAAAGTTGTCACCCTGAGTTTTGAAGTTTTATATTTGCCTCACTAGCTTTTAATTTTAACTATCCTTTTTGAAGTGTTTTGTAGGATCACCATTGAAGATTCAAGCTCTGAATTTAAGATCATTTATTTGTAAGGATTGTGTGTTCTAGACATCTGCCGCCAGAAACAGGGACAAAAAATTACGGCCCAAGTACAGAACATTGTGGGGGATAATTAGTTGTGTTCCAGTTGTTTAAATGCATCTCATTATCCCCACATTTACTCCACCTCCTAGGTAACTTCCTGTCAAAGCACTCGTTTTTAAGTGTTGTCAAACGTTTTTCTGAAGTCTAGTGATCTCTCTAATTTTTTCCTACTGTGTGAGCCTCCCAGCTCCGTGCAAGGCAGCAACTTGTCACCTCAGGTGACTGTGTGGAGTTTGCATGTTCTCCCAGTGTCTGCGTGGGTTTCCTCCGGGTGCTCCGGTTTCCTCCCACAGTCCAAAGATGTGCAGGTTAGGTGAATTGGCAATGCTAAATTTCCCGTAGTGTTAGGTAAAGGGGTAAATGTAGGGGAATGGCTGGGTTGCGCATCGGCGGGTCGGTGTGGACTTGTTGGGCCGAAGGGCCTGTTTCCACGCTGTAAGTAATCTTAAAAAAAACTTCTGCATTGCGATACTGATCAGCATGCTCGGGACCGTCAAGCTGTTGTATGGCTGTCCAGCTTAGTGAATGCTACTGAAGTCCCTAAAATAACATGCATACTCACTCCCTTAACTGCCATGTTGGTTATGTATTTGTGTACTGCTGTGGCAGTGTTTGAGACCTATATGTTGGTTGTATAAATTAGCTTGGAAGATGCATAAATGAAACATGATGGATCTATCTAATTTTCCTCGCTGCTTATAGCAGTGGTAAACATTATCCCTAAAGCACCATTGCTGACCACAACCTAGTGAGAAACAGGCTCTCATCTTAGTAATCGTAGAACAACAGAATCCCTTTGCTTTTGGAAGAATGAGGGATGACTTGATTCAACTATCCAGAATAGTTTTCACAAGGTGGACATGTAAAAGATATTTCATCTTGTGGGTCAGTCCAGAATAAAGGAACACTGTTTTGAAAAGGAATGAGGAGCTATTTTTAGGGTTGTGTGGCTTTGGAGCTTTCTGTCTCGAAAGACAATGGAGGTAGGGTCATTGATTAGTTTTAAGATGCAGATGGATAGATTTGTTGTTAGACAGGGAAAATCAAGGATTATCAGAGCCAAATGGGAATATGGAATTTAAAATGCAAGAAAATCAGCTATCAATGTATTGAATGGCAGCGTGGATTCGGGACCAAAGTGTTCTACTTCTGACTTATTTCATATATTCGTTCAATATTTTGGAAACTGTTTGTTCATAGACTGTGCCGCTGGCCCACTGTTAATTAGGCTGAGTTATGCAACAGTGCACGCCAAGTCCTTGCCTTGTACAATAATCTTATCTGGTATGACGCATGTCACCGTTAAGATGCTGTTGATGGGCGATTCAGCAAAAAAGATTGATCTATTTCAGAGTTGTTTTGAGTCAGAGGGGCCACTGTAATTTTTTTCAGGTGTACTTTTTTTCTTGAATTGTGTACAAGTTTTTTATTTGCGTGAGAAAAAAAACAAATCTGCTTTTTAGCCACATTTTTACATGGAAGAATGTGCAATCTCTTGTTGGGATAATTTGGTTATGAAGGTCAGAAAGATAAATCCTTTGTTAATGAAGAACATGGGTGTGTGCCTTGCATAAATCAATGCTTTTAATTGGATTTTGTATCTTCATTTACAGTAATTTACATGTTGTGACATATTTTATCGAAATGTATTAGGTAGCATGGTTAAGACATCATATTTGAAGCCCAGAATTTGCTGAGAATATAAAACTGAGTTAAATGTACAGCCTATTATTTATCATCTGGCAGATTGTGTTATGATAGAGAACTGTGGGTCCATTCATACTCGCAACTCTCACCAATTGTCGGGCAGTAAAGTGTGAGCATCTGGCTCCCACTGCTGTTGGCAACGTCCACACCAGTCATTGTGTTCGGTGACTTCAACAACGTCATTGATACAACTGGGTGATCTAGTGGGGCTAATAGCAAACTGGACCCCACATCCAGATTTGTGATGACACTGGTAAAAGATGCCAAGCTGCACAACAATATTCAGCCCCCCTACAGATGGAGAAAAGTGTAGATAGGCCGGTCTGTCTCTGACCAGGTAAATCTGCTCAAGTATAGTGTTATGGAATTGAAGGCGTGTACTGTACCTTTAAGACAGAGTGAAAATTGAAAAGCGGGCAAGCCTGTCATGTGAATGACTACAGGCAAAGAATGTGCTGGATACTTTGAAAATGTAACATTCGAGCCGTCACTCAGATACTGAGTTGTTTACACAACATTTCCAATTCAACCAATCAGTTTAAATTATGCCCCAAGATACTAAAACCCAATTGAATTTGAATTTTACTGTTTTGGAATTTGGGAAGTATTCTGCCACGCACACTTAAACAGATCACGAGGCGAGGTGAGCTTTTCTGTGTATTTGGGTTAAATTAGCAGAAGACCATAAGACCTAGGAGTGGAAGTAAAGCCATTTGGCCTGTCGAGTCCACTCCACCATTTAATCATGGCTGATGAGCATTTCAACTCCACTTACTTGCATTCTCCCCATAGCCCTTAATTCCTTATAAGATCAAGAATTTATCAATATTTGCCTTGAAGACATTTAACACCTCCACTGCACTCCGTAGCAATGAATTCCACAGGCCCACCACCCTCTGGCTGAAGAAATGTTGTCTCATTTCCATCCTAAGTTGACCCCCTTTAACTCTAAGGCTGTGCCCACGGGTCCTAGTCTCCCCGCCTAACAGAAAAAAACTTCCCAGCGTCTCATCTTTCTAAGCCATGCATTACTTTCTAAGTTTCTTTTAGATCTCCCCTCAACCTTCTAAACTCTAATGAATACAATCCCAGGATCCTCAGCCATTCATCGTATGTTAGACCTACCATTCCAGAGATCATCTGTGTGAATCTCTGCTGAACATACTCCAGTGCCAGTATGTCCTTCCTGAGGTGTGGGGCCCAAATCTGGACACAGTATTCTAAAAGCCTCACTAGAGCTTTATAATGTCTCGGAAACATATCACTGCTTTTATATTCCAACCCACTTGACAACATGACATTTGCTTTCTTATCAAGGCTCAACCCGCAAGTTAACCTTTAGTGAAATCTGGACTAACACTCCCAGATCCCTTTGTACTTTGGCTTTATGAATTTTCTCACCGTTTAGAAAATAGTTCATGCTTGTATTTTTTCCAGAGTGCAAGACCTTGCATTTGCTCACATTGAATTTCATCGGCTATTTCTTGGGCCACTCTCCTAAACTGTCTAAATCTTTATGCAGCTTCCCCACCTCAGCCTCAGTACTACCTGCCCCATCCACTTAACTTTGTATCAAACTTCACCAGAATGCCCCAGTCCCTTCATCCAGATCATTAATATATAAAGTGATGAGCTGTGGCCCCAACACTGAACCCTGCGAAACACCACTTGTCACTGGCTGCCATTCCGAAAAAGAACCTTTCATCCCAACTCTCTGCCTTCTGTCATACAGCTAATCCTCAATCCATGCCAGTAGCTCACCTAAACACCATGGGCCCTCACCTTACTCATTAGCTTCCCGTGAGGCACCTTATCAAAGACCTTTTGGAAGTGTAGATAACATCCACTGGGGTTCCCTGGTCTAACTTACGTGTTACCTTTTAAAATAATTCAAACATGTTTGTCAAGCACGACGTCCCTTATTAAATCCATGCTGACTTGTTTTAATCTGATCCATCTTTTGTTCTTAATCCTTTCTTGAACAAGGGGGTTAACACCAGTGATTTTCCAATCATCTGGGACTTCCCCTGACTCCAGTGACTTTTGAAAGATCACAGCCATCGCATCCGCTATTTCCCCAGCTACCTCCCTCAGAACTCTATGATGTAGCCCATTGGGGCCAGGAGATTTATCAATTTTAGACCTTTTTAGCTGTTCAAGCACTTTCTCTTTTGTAATGGCTGTCATACTCAACGCTGCCCCGACTCTCTTTAATTGTTGGGATATTACTCGTGTCTTCCACTGTGAAGACTGATGCAAAGTACTTATTAAGTTCTTCAGCTATTTCCTTATCTCCCATCACTAGCCTTCCAACATCAGTTTGGAGCGGCCCAATGTCTACTTTTGCCTCTCATTTGTTTCTTATGTATTGAAAGAAATATTTACTATCATTTCTAATATTACTGGGTAACCTACCTTCATATTTGATCCTCTCCTTCCTTATTTCTCTCCTTGTTATCCTCTATTTGTTTTCGTAGCCTTCCCAACCTTCTAATTTCCCAATGTTCTTGGCCACTTTATAGGCACTCCCTTTTCCTTTGATACGTTTCCTGACTTCCTTGGTCTGCCATGGCTGTTTAATCAACCACTCCCCACCCACCCCGGATAATCTTTCTTTGGGATGAACCTCTCTACTGTGTCCTCAATTATACCCAGAAACCCCTACCATTGTTGTTCTACTGTCTTCTCTGCTAGGCTTTGCTTCCAGTTGATGTTCGTCGGTTCCTCTTTCATGCCCCTGTAATTATCTTTATTTAACTGTCACACCGTTACATCTGATTTTGCCTTCTCTCTTTCAAACTGCAGACTGAAATCTACCATCTTATGATTGCTTGAAGTAAGTAACTGTTCCCTTATTTTAAGATCTTTTATAAAGTCTGGCTCATTACAAGGCACTAAGTCCAGAGTAGTCTGTTCCCTTGTGGGCTCCATCATAAGCTATTCCAAAAAAAATCCTATAAGCATTCCCTGAATTCTCTTTCTTCGGATCTACCGACAACATAATTCACCCAGTCCACCTGCATATTGAAGTCTCCCATGATCAGTGACCTTGCCTTTCTGACATGCCATATCTATTTCCAGAAACATCTTGCGCCCCTGGTCCTGACCACTGTTAGGGGTCTGTACATAACACTCTCATTTTATTTTCTGCCTTTGTAGTTCCTCAACTCAATCCACACAGACTCCACATCATCTGACCATATGTCATTCAGCACCATAGATTTAATTCCATTCTTAACTAACAAGGCAACCCAGCCCTTTCTGCCCACCTCCCTGTCTTTTTGATAAGTTGTAATGTTTAACTGCCAGCCCTGAACCCCTTGCAACAATGTCTCTGTGATGCCTACCACATCATATCATTCACAGTGATTTGTACCGTTAATTCATTTACTTTGTTACGAATACTACAAGCATTCAGGCAAAGTGCCTTAATGCTAACTTTCTAATCGTTATGAGAGATATTGGAAATCATAAGATATCCTAAGGTGTCCTTCCTTTTTGCTGAATTCCTATCCTGTTTATCTTTCCATTTAACTCCATACTCCCTGTCACTTTTGCTTTCCCTTACCCCAGACTCAGAAGTTTAAAGTCCTACTGACCACCCTTTACGCTAGAACACTGGTTCCAGATCGGTTTGGGTGGAGCCCATCCCAATGATACAAGTCCCTGCCCCCCGTTTCAAAAACTGATGCCAATGCCCCATGAAATGGATCTCTCTTTCCCCCACCAATCCCTTAGCCACGTGTTAATTTCCTTAACTTATCCCAATGCTGATTGGCATGTGGCTAGGGCAGTAATTCGGAGAATATGACCCTTGAGGACCTGTACTTCAATTTCCTTCCTAGTGCTCGATAATCATACAGGTCCTCCTGCTTTGCCTATGTTGTTAGTCCCAATGTGGACCCCTTCCCGCTCCAATATCTTTTCAAGCCAGGCGGGGATGTCCTGCACCCTGGCACGGCTGGCAACACACCACGACGGACTCTTGATCTGGCTTGCATAGGATACTATCTGTCGCCTAATTATTAGAATCCCCTAAAACAACTACTTGTCTCTTTGCTCCCCCTCTTGAATCGCCTTCTGCACCATGGTTCCGTGGTCAGCTGGTTCATCCTGTCCACATCCCTTTCCCTCATCCATACCGGGAGCAAGAATCTCATATCTATTGGACAAAGCTTAGGCTCCTGCACTCCTGAACTCAGAATCTCCCTATCTGCCTCACTTACAGTCACTCCCTGTTGTCCCTGAACACTTACTGAATTTGAATTACTTAATCTATCGAGTCTGACTGCCTCCTGAAGCTAAGTGTCCAGGTAACTCTCCCTCTCCCAGAGGTGCTGTTGAGTTTGAAGCTCATAATCCAGATCATCAATTCTGATCTGGAGTTCTTCCAGCAACCAATACTTGCTGCAGATGTGGTCACTGCTGTTCACAATGGGATCAGCCAGCTCCTACATCATATAGCTACAGCACATCACCAGTCCAGCCATAACTACTCATTTAATTAACTTTTACAATTTATGTATTAAATAATTTCTAGTACTTCTCTGCTATGGTCTTATTCAATTAACCAACTAAATTTTTAACCAATCACATGATACACAAGAAATATAAATTGAAAAGCCTTACCTTTACAACATACGAGAGTCCTTCTTGGTTGGAGCTCCCACTCTTCCTCCTGCTGGAACAGAAATGGAGGATTTACCCATGTTGTCATAATAGATTTCTTGTTTGTATCCCAAACATTCTTGGTTAGGTCCACCAGTGTCAAATTGGTGTTCTTCTCTTATCGCTGCCGCCTGCTGGCCAACTGCCACCTACAGAATGATCAATGGGTCAGCAAGGGAATGGGGAGGCTGATCATGAAGCTGTTGCCCGCCACCCCCCCTCCTCCTCCCCTCCACCTCCCCTCCACCGAGTACATTGAGGAACTCAAAAAGGATTACAAAGGTTGGGGAACTATGAAATGTCAGGGCCTCTAGTGGATTGGTCAAGGAGTACATTAAGGCGTTCTCCATTCTCAAGATAAGACAGAGATGGGGGGAGATCGGTCCAAACTGCAGAATAGCATGCAGAACTAACTTTGCTGCAGACAATGGCACTTGATGTCTAGGAGGATCTTCAGGAAGTAAAGAACCAGCAAGACTTGCACCATGTCTCAAAGGCATCCAAGATGATCTTTTGGTCTAGGTTCCACTTCATGGAGTAGGATGAAACATGCTCATGTGGACAGAAGGTGCACAAGTAGAGCTCTGTGAAAAAACATAATTGCTCAGTAATGTCATTTCAGTCTGGCACACTGAGGATTGCAAATCCTTTTATGCCTTGTATGACACGCTGCACACAGACAGCACTGCCTCCCAGCCATTTGTCTTTCCACCTGGGTCAAGGCTACTCTGGGGTCGATGTTTCACCTTGATCATATCTGTGTTGTGCCAGGCAGGCAGATATTTGAGAGCCTCATGCTCCTCCGGGATATGATCACTGAGGTGCAGGACATAGGGTGGGCACCTGCCACATCAGCCTAGCTCAGGAGAAGGCCTTTGGCAGAATATTGCATGCATACATTGGCGGGGGGGGGGGAAGAGACATGTTGTCCAAAATGGGCTTTGTGGAGGGAAAGCACAATTGGATCTGACTACTCTACACCAACATCTGTAGAAATTCTGAGTCAATGGATAGGAATTAGAAACTTTCCCAATCTGATCTGAATTGAAAAGTGCTGGAAAAGTGCAGCAGACCAGGCAGCATCCGAGGAGCAGGAGAATTGATGTTTTGGGCAGAAGCCCTTCTTCAGGAATGAGGCTGGTGTGCCAAGTGGGCTAAGAAAAAAGGTGGTGGGGGGGGAATTTGGGGAGGGGCACTGGGAATACGATAGGTGGAAGGAGGTGAGGGTGATAGGCCGGAGAGGGGGTGGGGGCAGAGAGGTTGGGAAGATGATTGCAGGTCAAGAGGACGGTGCTGAATCTGGGGGTTGGGACTGAGATAAATTTGGGGGAGGGGAAATGAGGAAGCTGGAGAAATCTACCTTCATCCCGTGTGGTTGGAGGGTTCCTCCAAGTGTCGTGTGGCCAGGGTCTGGCGATGGAGGAGGCCAAGGACCTGCATGTCCTTGATGGAGTGAGAGGGGGAGTTAAAGTGTTCAGCCACGGGGCGGTTGGGTTGGTTGGTGCGAGTGTCCCAGAGGTGTTCCTGAAACATTCCGCACGTAGGCGGCCTGTTTCCCCAATGTAGAGGAGACCACATCGGGTGCAGCGGATACAGTAAATGATGATGTGTGTGGAGGTGCAGGTGAATTTGTGACGGATATGGAAGGATCTATTGGCGCCTTAGAGGGAGGTGATGGGGAAGGTGTGGGTGCTAATTTTGCACATCTTGTGGAGGTTGTGTTGGTGGGGGATGTGAACCTGACAAGGGAGTCACGGAGGGAGTGGTCTCTCCGGAACGCTGATAGGGGCGGGGAGGGAAATATATCCCTGGTGGTGGGGTCTGTTTGGAGGTGGCGGAAATGACGGAGGATGATACGATGTATCCGGAGGTTGGTGGGATGGAAGGTGAGGCCCAGTGGGGTTCTGTCCTGGTGACGATTGGAGGGGCGGGGTTCAAGGGCAGAGGTGCAGGAAGTGGAGGAGATGCGGTGGAGAGTATCGTCGACCACGTTGGAGGGGAAATTGCGGTCTTTGAAGAAGGAGGCCATTTGGGTTGTTCGGTATTGGCATTGGTTCTCCTGGGAGCAGATGCGGCAGAGGCGAATGAATTGGAAATATGGGATGGCGTTTTTACGGGGGGCAGGGTGGGAGGCAGTGCAATCTAGGTATTATGGGAGTTGGTTGGTTTGTAGTACATGTCTATGTTGAGTCAGTCGCCCGAGATAGAAATGGAGAGGTCTAGGAAGGGAAGGGAGGAGTCTGAGACAGTCCAGGTAAATTTGAGGTCGGGGTGGAAGGTGTTAGTAAAGTGGATGAACTGTTCAACCTCCTCGTGGGATCTGAAGTCATGCAGGGCTGCCCACTCCTGATTTTATTTCTGTTGCATAGATCCTTTGCTGAATCCATCAGGAACGTTGCGAGCTTTGAGTGGGGGATCTCCAGGCAGTGGAGGTCAGTGGGTCATAGCTTCCCTGTATATGGGTGATGTTGCCATTTTCTGCTCTGACCCGGCATCAGTGCACAGACTCATGAGTATCTGTGACCAGTTCAGATTAGCCTTGAGAGTCTTGATAAATCAAGACAGAGCAAGGCCATGTACTTTGGGAATGGCCAACAAATCCTTTGTCTGTTTCAGCATCAGGTCACATTACTTGAAAGTGCTGTGAGTATAGTTTGGAGGGGGCAGGGTGTGCGTTGAACTTTGGAGGAGTATATTGCCAAGATGAGGCTGAAATTGACCAGATCAGAGCAGCATCACTCCTCCTCTTGCAGGTAAAAACCTGGTCATCGGGTATTAGGAACTCTTTGGGAGGGGGGGGGTGTAACATGTACCCAATGTGGCCTTTATCCTGACAGCCACCTTTGTGTGCGGCTACATCAAGCTGTGTGTAGACCCTTGCTACGCAAATGCCAAGTATTCTACCCGACCTGGTGTTACAAAGATGAGTCTGGCTTGTAGCTGTGGAATGCTCCAAGTAGTTGGAGTGTTCTCTATTGCCCGTCCTCCGTGGAGAAATTTGGAAAGGAAAATTTTTTGACGACAAGTTGATCAATTCAAAAAAGAATAGTTGATCCTATCGGAGCAGTCCTGAGCAAATTGTCAAATCATTTGGCAGAATGCCTCATTGTCAAAACTTTCTAACAAACATCAAAACATAGCTCGGCTGATGGTAAGAAGTGCACCATCCATCAGATCCTTCATAGTTGCCTGACTCTGTCTGCCACCGCATGCTGCCCTCAAAAAGTAGCTGAAGTGACTGTTGCGCCTCTCCTTCAGGATGGACCTTCACAAAAGAAGGTTTGGAGAGAGATGCAATGTTTTTTTGTTGAGGATCATCTCAAGCAGCTCCATGGTACAGGACTTTGTGCTGTTATTCCCTGGGACACGCACAGACACAAATATTGACTAAGCCTGGATGTGTATCGTCTTGGTGAAAGACACTCTTTGGTCTGCCCAAAACTTGTTGGTCTTCCAACGTGAAAAGTGGACCTTGACTGTTGCAGTCTGGTGCATTCCAAGGTCTAGGACTATGTGCTGAGGGACCAGCTAAAGCTCAGGGCAGTTGCTACCAAGGCGTAGTGGGGAAAGACCACTTTCTAAGGTCTCTCTGCTAAAGTGTAATGAGGTTCAGTTAAGTTCTCAGACCTCTCTTTGCTTCAAAATGAGTGTAAATAGTTTCCTGCATGAGTAGAAAATGCCTTTCCAGTTGCAACTGCAGGGAAGCTCTGAGAAATGTCAAATTTCATTGTGTTTGCTTATTCTCAGCAAAGACTACAGACTGATTTAGGACCTTATGTATGTACTTGTAGATTTTTATGAATAAAGTATATGTTTGTAATTAGGAAGTTTTTGGATTATTTAAGAGACTGCCTATTAAATTCATCACCAACTTCTTAATTAGATTCTGGACATTGCTGCTTTTGCATTTACTGTATTAATTAGGTTCATTACACATCACTTCCACTTACAAATAGTTTGCATCGCTAAACATCTCAGCTACGTTTTGTATATACCAAGTACATAGTGCTGATACTTGCAAGCAAGATTTCTGTTATTATAATACTACCTAACGTTGGAACCTAGAAAGAGTTGGGGAGTAAGTTGATCCCAGATGTTTTCAAAGTTGAACTGTTTTCAGTTTTTTCATCTATCCAATCTTTCTTTTACCTTCTTTATTTCTCTTTAGGTAATTCATCAGTATTGTTTGTCAGTCATTCCTCCTTTTCCATCTTCAGATTTAAATGTCAAAGAATATATATTTAATCTTTCATTCTTTTAATCGTGTCACTCTATTACCTGTTCAAATTTGATGACAAATATCTTACAAGTTAGAGGGCAAGAGTGCATGTTTTGCAACCTGAATGTGATTCTTGTTCTGTATTTTTAATTGTATGTTTGTAGCCTAAATTTTTAAAACAAACCATTTAATCACAGCACGGAATTTGAAATTTTCATCCTCATGGTTTCCCTTGTTTATTATATTCTTCATGCCAAAATAAAGACTCTTTCAGCAAATTATTGACCTTATGATAAATATATTTTGGATGTTTGGAATTTCTATTTAATTAACACTTCAGATATGGAAATGGCGAAATGTTGACTTCAAAATTGAGTGTCCAGAGGCACCTGCAAGCATGAAAAATGCTAATAGAATTAGTGTTGTAAAATGTATACATCTGTGTATGATTACCATGTAGTCTTTATCTGCTGCATGTGTTAGCAAGAAAGCATCGCATTCTAGGTCTCTCCTTTTCCACCTCCATGAGTTTTGCTTTTTTGTTGTCTGCTGAGGATCTATCCTTCATTTTTTATTCACTCTTCACTTCCTGCATCCTTTTTGCTTAATTGCAGAAGGGCTGATCCCTAAAGCCATATGAGTTTTAAGTTATGTGTCATCTGTTTAAACTAAATATCTCAATATTAAGTTTGCTGACTGGTGACATGGGAATACAGACCTAAGTGCTCTCTAAGGTCCGTTGGTCATTGATCAGTTAAAATAATGTTTTTGCATTAAGTTTTGAGCAGAAAAGTTAATTCATTAAAAAAATGAAGGTTGCTTTTTGAGAGTTCTGATAACTTGAAAAGCTATATCATTTTAGAGTTACTGCTTGATTTATTGATTTGCAGTTATCAAAATACTATAGCAAAGATGCCATGAGCTGGTGTGCTTTCATACTGTGCAGTATGTTTTGTTGCAAGCTTCCTTGTAATCCATCACTTTAAATTGCTTCCACAGCTGACAGATCCGTAATGACCAGCAATTTACTGTAGTGTCATGTAACTTGAAACTCCCTACCAATTTGTTTTAAGGACCAAATCTATAATCATTCTGCCAAGTTGCTTTTTCCAAGAGGATTTGGTGTTTGTAAAAAAAAGTGTCCATCACTGCAATTTACTAAATTTTGTGATAATGCCAAAAGAGATTAGTATTTTGACAAATTTTTGAATTTCACTTATTTGTTTTCTTGACTGAACCACAATTGCGACAGTTTTGTAGACTTTTATAGTGGCTAGAAACACAATGTTCGGGTCAAAGGTCAGATATAGAATGACCAGCTGTGCAGTAATGCTGCCTCTACAATGTCCATGAGTATGTCCCAGCCAGCTACGTTATCAGAATATTTATCACTTGTCACACCAATGCTCTTGATAAGGCTGCCCCATAGTAGAAAATTAAGGAGGGTTTTATGCTACAAAACTCATATCCATTTGGAACTGGATTGACATACTAACAGGTTATGGACCGAGGAGACTTTTTCAGGTCACGGTTGAATTAAGCACAGTCTGAACACAACGATCAGTGTCTTCTGTCTTTGAGTTCCCTGTTTTGCTCTCTAAATTATGTAACATTTTGGTCACCCGATTTGCAGTTTAGTAAGGGCAATTTAGAAATAGTGAAACTGAATGACTTTGTTCTTATTTCTATTGAACTAGACGGTTTAATATTTCATTTTATTTTTTCCATTTTTGTCCACTGGAAACAGGTGTGTATAAATGTATGCAGTTTTCTATTTAGTGCAAATTAACCATTTCAGTTTCTAAAACCAGACAGTTCATGAAATGCCATAATGCATGTGCTGATGTTATGATTTTAACTGTAATAAAGTATTTACTGAGAGGAAATTCCAAAGCCTGAATTAATTGATAATGCGTTTGTGGAAACCGTTCTCCTGGAACAAATTAAGCTATTTTTTTTAAAAAAAAGTGCCACACTTCCTCTAAAGCTTCTATTTTCCATTAGTTCCATGATGTAAATGCTTCAATCCAAGTTGATTGAAATGCACACAAATGCATTACAGTTCTTCACAGATATTTACTCCCCAGATCATGAGAGAGGACAAATGATTTGTCATGTCATCTTCCTGTCCTTTTCCAGTCAGTTGGATGTATGACCATCATAACCTACATCCATGACAATTTTTCTACTACTACTACTACTGCCTTTCTCCATTATTGTCGACAATCAAACCTGTAGAGTTTTAATGACGTGGAAAGCATTGCTATCAGATATGTGAAAGTAATTTTCCTTGAGACTGCCTGATGGAAATGAAGATCTTTGAACCATTTAAGCAATGCAGAAAACTTAATTTGGTTGTGTTTCAGTTTCATCTTTTTCTATTGTCACAATGTGTTTGTAATTAAAGTCAGTGCAAGAGCTTTAAAGGTTAGCCCCAAAGATAATTGTGGGAAATGCATAATAAAAATATAATAAGAAAGTGCTATCATCCATGTTCATTTGAGCATATTGTCTATCTTGAAAATTTGCATTTATGTAGTAAATTTTTAACGTTGCCAAGATGCTTTGAAACGGGGGAACAGAGTAAAGATAAACATGGAGTGAAAGGATTATTCAGAGAAGATGTAAGCATTAAGAGGTGATCCAACTTTAGAGATCTGAGACAGTAATTCTGGGCAGATAGAAGTGGAAAAGAAAAGGTAATTTAAGGAGTAGATAGTGGGGCCCAGGACTGGAAATGATGCATTGAAGGTAGTGCGGTGAGGGAAATTTACAAAATTTAACAGGTTGGAAGATTATAAAATAAGGAGTTGGGAATCTCATCTAGCCTTGTACTGTTACAGATTTAGATTAAGTCATGAAGTGATTTGAAATGTGCAAGAGCACTCTATATATTGTCAGTGAATACAAGTATGACAGCTGAGTTGGATCAAGCTTCGCACAGAATGTGTGGCCATGGTTTAGAACAAATGAATTTTATGCAGGTGAAAAGTAGGAGGCAAGCAAGTTGAGCATTTGGGAAATTGAGTGTTGACATGAGAAAATTAAGTTCCTGGAACAGCTGCTGGTATGCAACTACATTGTGATTAATCTGTACCACAACCTACCTTATCCATTTGAGATCTATACCTACCAAAAATTCATTGATCTCAGTCCTGAAAATTTCTAATAACTTGTATTCTGAGCCTTTTGAAGACCACTTTTTTGTGTGGAAGAAGTGTTTTCTCCCCAAATGATCTAACGTTTAATCTTTATGCCAGTTGTTCCGGATTTCCCACCAGTGAAAGTAGTTTCTCTGCATCTGTTCTTTTGAAATTTTATAAGCTCTAGTTAAATTACCACTCGGTCTTCTAACCTTAAGGAAATTTTATTTTCTCTATTCTTTCATGGGATGTGGACAGGCATTTATTAGCTATCCCAAATTGCTCTTTAGTTGACTGAAATGGCTGAACAATTCAGGCAGCTGTTAAGAGTCAACCGTATTACTTTAGATCTGGAGTCACGTGTACTGGGACCAGATAAGGATGGTAGTGTAAAAAATAAAAACAGAAATTGCTGGAAAAGCTCAGCAGGTCTGACAGCATCTGTGAAGAGAAATTAGAGTTAACGTTCCTCAGAAGTGATGGTAGTTAGGAAAATGAAGATTAGTGTTAGCACGCTTGTTAACCAGATGGACTTTTAGGTCAGTTGATGATAGATACTCACCAATTCTTTTTCTTCCTTGTAGGCAATCCTTAAAGAAATCTACCTCCTAATCCAGGCCTTGGGCATCTGTCCTGATACATCCTTATGTGACGCATGTCATATTTTGTTTTATGCCTCTGAGAAGTTCTTGAGATGCTTTACTACTTTTTGAGTGCTGTATAAAAAACTGTTCAGCACTAAATGATGAGCTGCTGGCAGGGATGTACAGAACACATAACTTCCCCCTTTTTATGCTAAGCCACTTGAGATGCATGTCAATATTCCATTTGCACTTTTAATTTTATGCCCATGCTCTAGCTTTTATTGATTTGTCAAAAGCTTCTGAATCAGCATGTTATAATACATGAACAATAGTTCTGTATCAAGGCTTCTTACACAATTGTAGTTCTTGGTGAATTTAAAACTGAGCGAAGCAAATGAAATTAACTTTTGTTTATTTTGATCCAACAGATGTTAATTCTCTAATCTACGTATATCACACTTATTAATGCTTCACCTTGTTGTACAAATGGTGCATCTATTTATTTGATATAGTCTTGGTTTCCTTTTCCACATTTTGTTGAGTGTTGTCAGGTATAAGTAAATATCAGTTTTTTCTGCAGGGAGAAGCAGACAGATACTGTTAGCAATGTTTGCATTTCCATTTGTTCTGTCAGTGAAAAACATCTGAATGAGTCTCTACAAAGTACTGACAGTACAGTACTGTAAAGTTTATAAGTAATGTACACCTTTTTGCTTTATTAGTAATTAAACTTGGGACTTTCATGGCACGGTTACCTTCGAGATAAACTTAGTTCACTGGACTTACAAAAAAGTACCTTAATTATTTTTCACTGTAATGTCCAATAAAATCATTTGAGTCATCATATTCATTTTTAAAGTAATGACTACTTCAAGTTATTTATGTTGTATGATTCTAGCTGCGTTAGATAATTCAGTTTTAAATTATCAGTAGACTTGTACCTGTCTGGTAATAAAGTTTATCCATTCACATGCAAAATAATTGAATATTTAGTAATTTTAATGACTGTTAGAACATATTTTAGCGGAGGTGTTGTGAGATTTGAAAGGGTTCAGAAAAGATTTTGCACGGGTGTTGCCAGTGTTGGAAGGATTGAGTTATAGGGAGAAGCTGAACAGGCTGGGGTTATTTTGCCTGAAGCATCAGAGGCTGAGGGGTGATCTTATGGAGGTTTATAAAATCTTAAGGGGCATGGATAATGTGAATATTCAAGGTCTTTTCCCCAAGATAGGGGATTCTAAAATTAGGGGGCATGGGTTTATGGTGAGCAGGGAAACCTTTAAAAGGGACCTAAAGGGGCAACTTTTTCACGCAGAGGGTGGTGCATGCATGGAATGAGCTGCCAGAGGAGGCTGATACAATTATAACATTTAAAAGGTGGGTATATGAACAGGAAGAGTTCAGAGGAATATGGGTCGAGTGTTGGCAAATAGGACTAGCTTTGGTTAGGATGTCTGATCAGCATGTCTGGACAAGTTGGGCTGAAGGGTCTGTTTCCTTGCTGTACATCTCTGGCTCTATTTAAAGCAGTGATGATAAATATCAACAACTGTGTATCTTATGCATACTCAAGTGGGAAATGTTCACTATTTGGTTCTTTTAGGTTTTTGAAATTGCAAACCATCTTTCTGATATATTGTATTAAAGTAGAACAGTTGTTCCTTTCTTTAGTTCCTATACAGCAAGATCTCTGGCTTACAATGGTCAAAAATGGGGTGAACCCAAATCTGATTCCTTGAGCAGATGGTTTTTTTGCCTAGGATACTTTCACCCGCTGCTTCAAATGATCAAATGCATTCTTTGAATTTGAAAACAAATCTGCACTAATCTGGGGATTGTATTTCTCCTGAAGTTATGACCCCAGCTGCTGATAATACTGGACTAATCGAATCCCAGAGTGAAACTTTGCTTGAAAGATCATAAGTTTTTATTTCTTTTTTTGTTTTGGAGTTTGATTACCCATGGTGGTTTAGTCACTGAACATATTCACATGAGATTGTCAGTATTCTTTTAACAAAAGTTACAAGTTTATAAAACAAAAGAAATAAAAATAGTTTGAAAAGATTTAATCATAAGATCACTCTTTACTTTTGTATTTTTCTTAGTGACCATATCCTTTTGCTGTGATTGTACAGGACATTGGTTAAACCACTTGGAATACTGAGTTCAGTTCTGGTCTCCCTGCTAAAGGAAGGACGTTGTGAAACTTGAAAGGATTCAGAAAAGATTTACAAGAATGTTGCCAGGTTTGGAGGGTTTGCATAATAGGGGAAAGGCTGAATAGGCTGAGGCTCTTTTCCCTCAAGTGTCGGAGGATGAGGGGTGATCTTAGAGATTTATAAAATTTAAGAGGGGTATGGATGTGGTGAATACCCAGAGTCCTTTCCCCAGTGTGTCGGGGTCCAAAACTAGAGGACATAGATTTAAGCTGTGGGGGTGGGTTGGGAGAAGATTTAAAAGGGACGAAAGGGCAACTTGTTCATGCAGAGGGTAGTCTCTGTATGAAATGAGCTGCCAGAGGAATTGGTGGCGGCTGATACGATTACATCATTTAAAAGGCATCTTATTGGGTATATGATTAGGAAAGGTTTAGACAGATATGGGCCAAATGATGGCCTTGGGGGCAAGATTAATTTAGGATTTCTGGATGGCATGGATGAGTTGGACCGCAGGGTCTGTTTTCATGCTGCGTACAGCTTTGTGAACTCCAGCGAAGTATTACTTCCGTCTTAACATATGATTCCTTATTCAACCAATTCAGTTTTGATGACCTAGAGACTTCTTTCAGGTTCGGAGGGCTTGGATTCTTTTACTGTTCAGACAGATTGGACATTTCTGCAAGTTGCTTTCACCTGGAAATTCTACAAAGTAACAAACTGCCCTTCTAGGATGTAGTTGTCCTTCTGCACTGAAACCCGATTCTTCTGAATTAATCTGAAAAGTATCAGGGTCCTTATCATAAAACTCAACTTCTTCCGTTGACAGTATGGATCTCATGCTAGACACTTGCTCTTTTTGGAAGTCATGTCTTCAAATTACTCTTCTAATTGACTTTGACTTTTTTTCAAAAAAAAAAGCTGTCTTCACAGAGCTGAAAAACTTCATTTGCCTGTACTTTAAAATCTAAATTTCCAAAATGATCATTACATACAGCTTTTGTTGCAATGTATTCATAACCTCTTGAGACCATCAATCATGTAACCTATTTTGCAAGAAAGGTGAAATATCGATAATTTCTTCGACTGACACAAATAAAATGATACAACTTCAGTGGTAGCCCATTGATTTCATTCATGTAAGCTAAAGTCGACTTCACTTTTGTCTTGAGTTACTTTTTCGTTGCTTGTGCTGGTATTAGTTGAAGGAAAACTGATTTTCTAATTTAGAGTTGTAAAATAAATAAATATCTTCTAAGGATTTTCTATTGGATGTAATATTTATTTAGAGTACACTTAGGCATCTTGTACATCGCATAGTAGTTTTTAGTATTTGTTGTTCAACTCTTGGGATGTGAAAATCTTCAGAGTGATGTCAGACTAGTGACCTTCTAACTCTAGTGCCTCAGTAAATGTTACCAATGAAGCCAGTCGCTAAACTGACTCAATATGATTTTGTTGCTCCCAGTGCTGCACTAATGCTGTCAGTTCATGCCTTCAGCATTCTGATGTATTCTTTTTCCAGATGGTCTTTTATATCAAACCAAGGTTTCATATGATACAATACCTGCTTCTGAAATATACTGTCTTGTAAAGCTTATTATAAATTAGTGTGCATTACTACTATGATCTTTGCGAATCTAGTTAATGAAATCACATGGCGACAAGGATACATGAAACTTAGGAATATATAAGGCATCGTTGATTTTGAGAGATCTGTTGTAAAAGAACATACTTTATGGATGCAAGAAATGACAATTTGCTTGGGTTCTTGGAATGATAAGGCATAAACTTGAGGTAATTCAATTCTATCAAGTCTGCAAATTCTACCCCCTCGCAATTGAGTCATTATTTGAATCTGAAACTCCTTTTCTCAATACCGTTTATTGGACCTTTTTATTTAAAAAGAAAGCCATTCGTTAAGTTTTTATGGTCTGAACTATAATTATTGTGGCCAGAAATGCAAATTGTAACCATATTCTGTAAAGACCAATTAACAAACTCCTTTAATTGTTTTCAAGCTTTCTCAGATATGCCGCCTTGTTTCTGTGTTCCTGAACAACAGAAACTATCTACTACCCCGAAATCCCATGTCCTCGAAGACCTTTTTTTAAAATCCTATCCGCTCTTTGACATACAAATTCAGTTATTTTCATAATTCTAACTCTTGCTCTCTGGCAGCAGAACTTAGATCGTTGATATTCATTAGATTTTTTTTTCTGACAAAGAATCACTGGGCCTGAAATATTATCTCTGATTTTTCTTCATGGATGCTGCCAGACCTCAAGATTTTCTAGCAATTTCTGTTTTTGTTTAAAGTTATTCAAAAGCCTGGCTAGGAACCATTTGGAATCAATTTTGAGAATCTTTGAATGTTTTAATTTTAGTATTTTGCAAATATAGAGCAAGAAAGGCTGATGTAGTTCTGCTATCTTGGCTTGTAACGCAAATTCCGACTTTGTATTTTCTGACTTGAATTGGATGGCCTAGCTGCCTGCCCATCAAGATATTCTTCTTTCAGTTTTTCACAATTCATGATTAGAAAATGTCAGAGATGTTCAGTAGTGTCTAAGCCCAAATATTTTGGTACATTGTAAATAAGAACAAATCCAACACAAACTCAATGGCAATTAGTAATGGGCAGTAAAAGGCTGGCCAGCCAGCAATATCCACATCCTGTGAAAACAATAAAATAAAAATGCTGTGAACAGAAGATAAACAAATTGAATGTTTTTCACTGGAATTATTTTGTTCTTCATGTTGTTATAATCAGAATTCAGACAAATACTGGTTTTGTAGTTTTCATACAGTGAATATGAAACATGTGAATACAATTTTTACTTTTCCTTTTGCTCCCTCCACACTCCTCCAATCAGCTGTCTCTGTTCTGGAAAATTAATCTGACTGCAATATTTGACAAGAATGAGTGCTCCACTTCTGGTTTCCCCAGATATCTCTGATTGCCAAATTCAATAAATGTCAACAATTTGTAAGTTCTGCACATTAACAATTAATGGAAAGGAAATTTTCTGAAGTGCATTAGGTAACTCCTACTGATAGCAGTGCTTTACGTTGCTTTCATTTTTTTTTGTTTCACTAGAAACTTTTTTAAAAGCTAAATTCCATATATCCATTTATTTCCAGTATTTGTCTTTTTGTGAATCTGAAATATGCAGATATCTATGCTGGTGTAATCGAGGCCTTGATGTAAACAAATCTTTTTTTTGAAGAAAGTGGTGCAACATTTTTCATATCTTTTGTGCATACTGTTGGCGAGTGGTGTTCAGACATTTTATTTGGAAATCTGATAGAAGTCACCCACCATGTTAATGAATAAGAAAGATAAATATGAAGCAGTGCTGCTTTTTGAGCAGACCTGTGAAGTATTGTAGTATATTTAATTATTTTCTGTGGTAAGTCTATTTCATTTCATTTCATTTTTTTTTTGTGCCAACAGTCTGGACAATTCAGTGAAGACATGATACCAACAGTCGGATTCAACATGAGAAAAATTACCAAAGGAAATGTTACCATCAAGGTATGCGGCTCCTTCTGATTTTCCAGTGTACTTTGTTTGTAGTGGCTTGATTAGACAAAATATGAAAGATAAAAATAACCTGAAATATCCTAACTCGTGCATTTTCCAATTTTCAGTTAAAGTATTTAATATTGCAAATTTCAGCGATTTATTAATATAAAATCTTGGTATTGCTAAAAAAGGACAGATTTTGTCAAACGTTTTGTCTTGCATTCATCAGGGGGTTTTGCAAAAATGTCAATTCAAGAGTAAAACTTATCCTCTAAGATGACAATGCTGATTGGTAAGTGTATTCTGGTAGAGGCTGTAGGGAAATTATGTTCATACTTAGCTTGATTTCAGCTATTATTAACTCATGAATTTACTATTACATTCCTATTTTTAAATTATAATCAATGTAGGACTTTAGTAATGTGACTGTTCAGTGTCACTCTAGCAGTATTTAAACAAAATGGAAGTAACAATTGCTTTGGTTGAATGGGTGAATGTGATTTTCCTCAATCATTAAGTTGTTTCTTAAAATCTATCATCAGCGGAGGAAAGAAAGATCACGGCTGTGTTCTATGTTTTTAATTTGTAATGTTTTAGTTACAAAAGCAATGGCTGCCTTTGCTAAATGATTTAACTTTTGTCACAATGTGTGATTGGTTTTGTGGGTAGTATAATTATTCTAGGTTTTAATAGTTGAAACTATATGTTTGAAAGTTTAAGGGTATCTGTTATTTTATACAGTATTGATTGTGCACTTATTTTGTACACTGTTTTATTTATGTAGGACCTACTTTGTGATTTATGCATTAGTACTTTGTAGTTTTCTATATTTCCTTTAATATTGTTTCCTTATTTTAAAGTAACTTGTTCCAAACATCCATAATTGGAAGGTGGAAATGCATTAAACAGGTGGCCTCTAACACAGACATTGAGACTTGTTTGACTTAATGGTGGGTTTACATCAATTAAGCAAGATCTGAGGCAGTGAATTGAAGGTATCATTCACAAGGATGTGATAGCATATATACCTTGACTGCAAGCAACTGAGCAAAGCAGATCACAGAATATTTTGATATTGCAGTGATAAGCTACAAAACGCAGTGAAATGATAACTAAAGCTATAATGAGCAGTGATGACTCCCCAGTAGTGAATAACAGCTTAAAAGATGTCAGTAGATTTTGTGATTTTCTTAAATACATAATTTGGGATAATAGTTAATCACTGGAGGGTGATAATAGATGCACTAGCCAGACATTCAAATTGCTTTACTAGTTCTATCTTATTTTGATATACTTTGGGGAATGGGCAATATTTTTAATTACCTAGTTCAGGCATGTTACAACATAGTTCTAGACCAGCTGAGACTTGGATTTGGTTCTTCCGGCTCAGAGGTTGGACAATACTAACTGTGACTCACTGGGGAATAAGAGAAGCTGATTGATAGTTAAAGTAATGAATCAGGGCATAATCTTACAATTGAAGTTAAATTGGATTTCAGAATCTTGCGAGGCATTGCTATGGAGAATCACTTTTAATGATCGACAGTTCACTGTCAAGTTTTGTTTAAATTTTAAATCAAGCAAATTGACTGTAATTAGTGAGAACATTGTCCTGAGAAATGAACCAGAAAATTGCCGTTACCTATTTTGGTAAGTTAAAACCGGTTCCATATATGTACATATTATTTCCCTTGCAAAGGAGAGGCCCCTAAATAATGCAGCATCAGGTATTTGTGTACTCAAATTGTACAGCAAATTTTGTCCAATTGCAAAATCGCATCTAATAATAAACACTGTTTGGTTTCAAATTTAAATAAAGCTGGCCATTAACTGTCAACCATCGATGTGTGCATTTTCCGTGGCAACACCCCTGCCAATTAGTCTACATGCCAAGCAATCACATGCAGTCCTGTAATGTAACGTAGATGCTTTATCCCCTTGAATTGGTATCCTTGCAAATTGCTGAAATTAGTGAGTATAAAACAAAAACCTTTTCTTGAAGTATTTCTTTTCAGAAGTTCAGGTTTTCGAATAAGATGTCGCATTACAAGTTTCTAAACATTTTTCTGTAATAAAATCTGGTGAATTTTGATATGGTTGACTTTCTGTTGACCAGTGATATGCTTGCATATACTCTATTGGGGAGTTGAGGATGGTAAAGAATGCAAAATCTTATTACTAAATGTCTACAGATGAAACTAACTTTTTTTTTCAGTTTGCACTGAACTATGATTTAGTTCAAGGTTGCCTTGTGCAGCCTGCTTAAGAACATTTTCCTCCAGTCAAAGAAATAGTAATAACTACTGGCTGGCACACTTTGGGCCCTTTTGGATTTGGGCGCCTGTAGGGTTTGAAATTGCAAAAATATAACTTAGTTGTGATTTATACCTTGATTGGTTTGCAAATAGCCCTCAAAGATCCAATTTAAAATACAGTGTTGGGTAGCCTCTGAAAATGTTTTTGTTTTGACCTTTGTGATATAAGTTAAAGCATTTTGTAGTGATATGTCCAGGAGAGAAGAAGAAAAATTGTCAATACGTTGCATGATTGTCAGTAAGGACTGGTCTGTGACTGCATGGTAGCAGGTAGTAAAACTTGAAATCCGCTACATAAGAAGGAAACTGGTTGAGCAGGATCAAACTTGGACTACATTTATTCAAAGAATATTTTATATTAATTACCTACCTTAATTTTAGCTCTGGGACATTGGCGGGCAGCCTCGATTTAGAAGCATGTGGGAACGTTACTGCAGAGGAGTCAGTGCAATTGTGTAAGTACTGAAATTGGAGAAAATTAATTACAGTACACTTATCATTTGACAGCCTGTTCGATCTTAAATTATTTGGTGTCGTCACAACAGAAGTGTCTAATGAGGTCATTTTCTTTGTCTTTCTAGTTAGATGTTAGTCGTGCCACATTTCCTTTACACTTATCTCTCTACCTTGTCCTTTTGAAACAATTTTCTTCACTTTCCTCTCATCCCCACCTATTTCAAAACATTGTCTTACTCATTCCTCTGGGTGTCAGATGCTGTCCATCACTTGTGTTAAATGACATGGTGTTTGGTGAGTATTGAGATGGACATTAAGATCAAATCCATCCCTGTGCTTAATAGCTGCATGTTTACATTGAACAATGATTCCTGCGCAGCAATTGGCGAGTGAATTGGTTCACATTCTTTCTCCTTTCTAAGCTCAGTTGCCAAAGTACAGGTGGGCAATCCTTTATCAAAATCCGAAAAGCTCCAAAGTCCAAAGGTGTTTTTGTGTAGTTTTTTTTCCTCAATAACAAGATTGGGCGTGCAAACAGTTAACCCAAGTCGTCACCCTCTCGATACGTGTCACTCAGAGGTGATGTGGGGGCATGGCCCAACACCGCAGGCCTCAATTTTGTTTCAAGGCCCTGTTTTACTTAGTGAGGCATGCTCCTCCAGTAAGGTTTTTCAAAATTTCACCATCAAACTGTCACTTATCCTGAAATTGAAACAATTCTGAGTTCTGAAAGCCAGTTGGTCCCAATCATTTATGATAAAGAATTGTGCACCTGTACTGATTGTCAATGCTGCCTTAGCACAAATCATAAGGAGATCTTGATGTTTACTGATTAGCTGCACATTAGAGCCACTGTGGCTTTCAAACATAATTTATTAATAAGTTTCACATTTGTGCATTTTTTAGCTACATGGTGGATGCTGCAGACCACGAGAAGACAGAAGCTTCAAAGAATGAACTGCATAATTTATTGGAGAAACCACAGTTGCAAGGCATCCCGGTACGTTGATTCTTTTTCGATTTATAAATAATCCAACCTAGGTATTCTAAATATTTAACGAAACAGTAATTTTCAAAGTCTTAGAATTGGAAGCAAATGTTTTTGAACTTTTATTGTATCATTCTGATTTGGTGATGAGGTTATAACATTGTGGTGATACAGAGCTTGCAGTATGCAAATAAAAATTCTGATTTAAATATTTTCAAACGTAATATCTAACAAAATTCTAGTCTCTGGTATTTAGATGAAAGACTTAGTGAAGTGTATGC
Organism: Chiloscyllium punctatum; assembly: GCF_047496795.1. Taxonomy (NCBI): domain Eukaryota; kingdom Metazoa; phylum Chordata; class Chondrichthyes; order Orectolobiformes; family Hemiscylliidae; genus Chiloscyllium; species Chiloscyllium punctatum. The sequence goes on along the minus strand of NC_092783.1, from coordinate 6,024,325 downwards.
AGCCAGTTAATACTTAGCTTTGCTTGAATAGTGTCATCTTGTACTCTTGAAAATTGCTTAAGCACTAAAAGACAAGGGTACTGCTATAGTTTCTGGGTTTGTCTTTTATCTGTAGAGAGCAGCTATCTTAGTTATTAAACAGAATGCATATTTGACAGCAAGGTTCTAATGAAATGGTTAGAAGTGTGAATTTGAGGCAGTTTGAGTTTTCAAATCAATATAATGCACTGGAAATATGCTATTTATGACTATTATTCTACAATAATGCTTCAAGGAGTGTCAATTTAATGATTACAATAATCAGTTATTGCTATTAGCATTCACATTTTTATAAGTTAACTATTTTTGAAGTTTTCCTTTGAGTAAAGAGATCATTTTGTTACAATTTTGACTTAATTGATATCCAATAAGCAATTGTGTAGGTAATGTGAAATGCTCAAATTATGTACCTTTTTGACTTGGGCATTCTCGTCAAAGAAATTATTGAACAAGCTCAGGTTGAGAAACTGTCAAAATTGCCAAAATGTGTACATAAAGCAAGTTGAAAATCTATTTAAATTTAACAGAAAATGATTGAAATACTCAACAGGTCATATAGCATCTATGAAGAGTTGAGATGACCTTGATGTCAAATTTACACTCATCTCTGTCTTATGCTGAATATTTTCTGTTTTACACCGCAGATTTCTAGCATTTCTTGTGTCTTACCTTCTTGTATCCATTTTTGAGTAAAATGGCTCAAGTAAAACTTAGACTTTTTTAACACAAGCAAATATAAAGACTAACAAACATTATGGACCTGTTTTGACAATGCAAGAGCATAATGAAGAAGATGGATTTAAATAGTGAGATGGAATCTATGCTTCGTTATGATGAGCTCTCATTATTTCTGATATTGTATGACTAAGTGTTTAATTTTGATTCTGTTAAGGACAGTATACAATTTATAGTAATAGGAGAAAGTGAGGACTGCGGATGCTGGCGATCAGAATCGAAAAGTGAGAGGCTGGAAAAGCACAGCAGGTCAGACAGCATCCGAGGAGCAGGAGAATCTACGTTTCACGCATAAGCCCTTCATCAGGAAGGTGTGGTAGAGTGTGGAGGTAAGAGGGCAGAAAGATAAATTGGGAGGGGTGGGGTGGAATAGAAGAATATAGCTGGTTAGGTGATAGTTAGATGCAGTTGGAGGGGGTGACGGTGATCGGTCGGAGCGGAGGATGAAATGGATGGGTGGGAAGGAAGGTGGACAGGTAGGACAATTCAAGAGGGCGGATGCCAATTTAGAGAGTTGGATCTGGGATGAGATGGGGGGGAAGGGAGATGAGGAAACTGGTGAAATCGATGTTGCCATATGGTTAGAGGGTCCCAAGGCAGAAGATGAGGCGTTCTTCCTCCAGACGTCGGGTGGTGAGGAATTGGTGGTGGAGGAGACCCAGGACTTGCACGCCCTTGGCAGAGTGGAAGGGGGTGTTGAAATGGTTGGCCACAGGGTGGTGAGATTGTTTGGTGCATGTGTCCCAGAGTTGTTCCAAGAAACATTCCAGGATTTGGCGTTCTGTCTCCCCAGTGTAGAGGAGACCACATCGAGAGCAATGGTCACAGTTGGTATGAGGTGTTTGGATGTGCAGGAAAATCTCTGCTGGATGTGGAAGGATCCTTTATGGCCTTGGATGGAGGTGAGGTGGGGGGGGGGGGATCTGAGCGTAGGTTTTACATCTCTTGCAGCATGACGGGAAGGTGCTGGGAGTGGAGGATATGTTGGTGGGAGTCATGGATCTAACGTGGGAGCTACAGAGAGAATGGTCTCTGCAGGATGGGGAAGGAAATATATTTCTGGCAGTGGGGTCTGACTGTAGGTGGCAGAAATGGTGGCGTATGATACGCTGTGTCTGGACATTGGTAGGGTGGAAGGTGAGGATTCTATCATGGCAGTTGGAGGGGTGGGGTTCAAGGGCGGAGGTGCAGGAAGTGGAGGAGATGTGCTGGAGGGCATTGTTTATCACGTGGGATGGAAAATTGCAGTCGTTGAAATAGGAGGCCATCTGTGATGTTCAGGAGTTGAATTGCTCCTCCTGGGAGAAGGTATCTGCGGGAATCGGTGGGTTTGAAATAGATGTCCACATTGATTCGGTTGCTGGGAATGGAGTTGGAGAGGTTCAGGAAGGGGAGGCTGGTGTCTGAGATGGTTCAGGTGAACTTGAGATCAGGGTGGAAGGTGCTTGTGAAGTTGATGAACTGTTCAACCTCCTCGTTGGAGCACAAGTTAGGGCCGATACAGTCATCGATGTAGTGGCAGTCATCAGAGTTCTGGAACCCCACACCGCCTGGTTCTATCTCTTATCAAAAATTCACAAATCTGACTGACCCGGTCAACCCCTCATCTCCGCCTGCTCTTGCACCACTGAATTTATCTCCTCATAACTTGACACCATCCTGTCCCCCTTGGTCCAGGAACTCCCTGCATACATTTGGGACACAGCCCATGCCCTCCACGACTTTCAATTCCCTGGTCCCCAGCGCCTCATCTTCTTCAGGGACATTCAGTCCTTGTACTCATCCGTCCACCATGCCGAAGGCCTCCAAGCTCTCTGTTTCTTCCTGTCTCACCGACCCAACAGAACCTCTCCACCGACACATTCATTCGATTGGCCGAACTGGTCCTCACTCTCAACAACTTCTCCTCCTCATCCTCTCATTTCCTTCATGCAAGAGGGGCAGCTATGGGCACCCACTTGGGTGTCCTTTGTCTGTCTCTTTGGATACATCAAACAGTCTATCTTCCGTAGTTAGACTGGCACCATTCTCCACCTTTTCCTCTGCTACATTGATGACTGTATTAGTGCCACCTCGCACTCCCACAAGGAGGTTGAACAGTCCATCAACTTCACGAACACCTTCCATCCTGATCTCGAGTTCACCTGGACCATCTCAGACACCTGCCTCCCCTTCCTGCCTCACCTCTCCATCTCTGTGACTGGTGACCAACTCAACATGGACATCTACTTCAAACCCACCTACTGCAACTATCTGTACTACACCCATCCCCCCTCCAACCCATAAAAATGCTATCCCTTACTCCCAATTTCTCTGTCTTATCTGGTCCTAGGAGGAGCAGTTGCTCTCCAGAACATCCCTGATGGCCACCTATTTCAAGGGTAGAAATTTCCCCTTCCATGTGGTCAACAATGCTGTCCAATGAATCTCCTCCACTTCCTGCTCCACCAATATTGAATGCCACCCCTCCAACTGCAATAAGGCCCATGCCCCTGCCCTTCACTTCCAGCACCTTCCTTTGTCACCACAAGTGGTATAAAACCTCCACCCATACCCCCCCCCCGTCCCACACTTCCATCCAAGGCCACAGGGGATCCTTCCAAATCCGACAGATTTGCCTCCACATTCAAACACCTCATCTACTGAGTCCATTGCTCTCGATGTGGTCTCCTCTACATTGGGGAGACAGGATGCCAACTTGTGAAATGTTTCTTTGAACATCTCTGGGGCAAACGCACTAAAAACCCCACCACCCTGTGACTGATCCCTTCAACGTTCCCCTCCCACTCCAACAAGGACATGTAAGTCCTGGGCCACCTCCACCGCTAATTCCTAGTCACCCAATGTCTGGATGAAGAACGCCTCATCTTCTGCCTTGGGACCTCCATTTGCTATGCAAATGATTGAACTCCCAACCACATGACATCAATGTCAATTTCACCAGTTACCTCATCTCTCCTCCTCTCACTTCATCCCAAATCCAACCCTCCAGCTCAGCACCACCCTCTTGAACAGTCCTACCTCTCCATCTTCCCTTACACCTATCCACTCCACCCTCTGCTCCGACATCTCACCATACTCCCCACCTCCCTCACGTGCATCTATCAACTTTCCAGCTACCTTACCCCCAGCAGTACCCCTCCTCCTATTTATCTCTCAGTTCCCCTCTCCACACTCCTGTTGAAGAGCTTATGCCCAAAACATCAATTCTCCTGCTTCTCGAATGCTGCCTGACCTGCTGTAATTTTCCAGCGCCACAAGTTTCGACTATTTATGGTAATAGACAAGTGTTTCTATTTTTGTACTGTTATCATGATTAATGAATGCATGTCAGCAGTGACAGACTTGTGGAACCTTCTGTATCTGATTCAAGGTTGTGTGTATATGGCTAAAGCTCAGTAAACCATGTTTTAAAACTTCTAGATTAAAGGGATGCACATACAAAAAGTCTAACTTCAGTAAACATTAAGCTCTGTTGTGGAAAATACTACATCCTATCAATAATTATATCTGGTATTAGTTTTGCCATGCAAATGATTGAACTCACTTTATTTGCTGATGCTGTTTTCATTTGAGGTTTTACTACTTTACAATATTTAAATGAGCGATGCAAGTGAAATAATTATTCAGTTATTATGGTGCAGTCACTAAATCCAAAAATGTTGTTTACTAATTTTTCTAAAAATGTTCATGTTTGGTCATTTAAGCACTGTATGAAAACAGTAATATTTAATTGAATTTTATTTAAACTTATTGAAGAAATGTAGGTAGACTAGGCCAGCATTTATTTTCCATCCCTGTTTGCCCTTGGGAAGACGCTAATGAGACACCACCGTGAACTGCTGCAGTACAGGTAGTGTTGTTGGGAAGTTGTTCCAGGATTCTGATCCAGCGACAGTGAAGGAATGCTAATATAATAATATATAGTTTGGAGGGGAACTTGCAGGTGGTTGTGCTCCCATCCATCTGCACTCCTTGGCCTTTTGATCCTTGAAGTTGTGGACTTAGAAAGTGCTCTTGAATGAATCATAAGTTGCTGCTTTCATTGTGTAGATGGTTTGTGTTGCTCTCACTGTATCGTGGTGTTGGACGTATGTGCCAAAGGTTTTAGTTGATGTCCCAGTCAATGAGTCATCCAGTCACATCATTCAGTCCAACTCCTCTGTGCCCAATCTGACCTTGTTGCATTTGGCTCATATCCCTTTAAACCCTTACTGTTCATATCCCCATCCTGATGCCTTTTAAATGTTGTAATTGTACCTGCTTTCACCACTTCCTGTTGTGGTTTGTTCCATACACACTCCATCCTCTGAGATGAAGAAGTTACCCCTCAGTTTTTTTTGAAAAAGTTCCCCTCTCATCTTAAACCTATGCCCTCGAGTTTTGGACACCCACACTCGAGGAAAAAAATCTTGTCTATTTCATCTATTTAATGCCCCTCGTGATTTTTTAAACCTCTATAAGATCATCTCTCAGCCTCCAAAAGCACGAGGAGGGTGAGAAAAACCCCTGCTTATTCAGCCTCCCCCTATAGATCAAATCTTGCAGTCCCAGTAGCATCCTTGTAAATCCTGTCTGCGTACTCAAGTTTGACAACATTATTCCTAAAGAAGGGCGACAAGAATTGGATGTAGTATTCCAAAAGTGGCCTCACCAATGTTGTGTACAGTCGCAATATTACATCTCAACTGCTATACTCTGTGCACTAACCAATGAAGTCAAGCATGCCAAATGTTGCCTTCACTACTTTGTCCACCTGCGACTCTACTTTCAAGTAACTGCACATTTCGGTCTCTTTGTTTGGCAATACTCCCCAGAATCCTACCATTAAGTACATATGTCCTGTGCTGATTAGCCTTACCAAAAGGTAGCATCTCACATTTATCTATATTAAATTCCATCTGCCACTCCTTGGCCCATTGGCCCATCTGATCAAGGTCCTATTATACTTTGAGGTAATCATCTTCACTGTCTGCTAAACCACCAGTTTTGATGTCATCTGCAAATGTACTAACCAAATCTCCTGTATTCACATCCACACCATTTATATAAATGACGAAAAGCGGTCAAGTAGGCTGTTTTTGCTGCCGAGCTTTGTTGGTAGTGAGCAGACTTTGTAGAGTCTAGAGGTATTGCACTCCAGTGTGTTCACGGAGATGCATTCACATACCACAGTGTCCTGGATGTGCAAGGTCTTCGTCCAGTGGTGTGGATAACTGAAATGATTGGCAAACAAACTCTGCTGTGCAGTCAATCACTCATGTTGTCCTAACTACTCTTCTCTCCTTGCTCAACCCACCCCAAAAAAATAGTGGAGCCCACAGTCTGACTTTCTTGAGTTGCTGTCAAAATGACAAAGGTGTATCAGTCACCCCAGTAATAGCAGCAAAGACTCTGCTACCACAATAGGCTGCATGTTTCACAAATAGCTATTCAGATCCTACCCCTATGTTAACTTCGCTTCCCTGCCCTGTGCACTTTCAATTTGTGATTTCGTGATTTGGCCTCTGGGCCTTCCCTGCCTGCTGTTATAACTGACTGGCTCGGCCTCTCTCATCATTGCTCTCAATTCTGAAGCTGTTCTGCCTTGCCCAGCTCCAGATCTCTCTCCTTTTCATCTCAGCCAATCCTTTATCTATTTCCCTTTGATGTCACATCTTGTTGTTTCATGGTAGCCTCAGCACCTGCTGTTCCCTGGCTGTATTTTCACTCCCTTTGCATCACATTGATCCCTACTGTTCCCAGTCTGTACTCTAAGAAGCATTTGCTTCACAATCTGCCTTCTAGTTTCATTCTAAATGTTATGAATTATTTGTGTAGCCACAGAAGACTTTTCAACAATTCCTTGTCAAACTTAGAGATCTGAAATACTGGATGACTGAAGGAAAGGCCTAAATTTAAAATGTATGTTTTTTCTTGCCTCCCAGTACATGGTAATAATAAATTCAAATCTCTATTTTAAATGAACAAAAACTCGTACTTTAAATGATCCATTTTAGCAATGCTTGCAACTCAGTAGAGTGTTTAATGGTGAAAAGTTATGTTATTGTCACTATTTTTAACCTCTGTTGGTAGAACCTTTGCATTTGATATAAACGAACATAAAATTTCACAGATTTAACGTTTATGAGGCACTACATTTTGAATAATCTGGCAAGTCTCTTTTTAGGTGCTAGTTCTTGGGAATAAGCGAGACCTACCTGAGGCACTGGATGAAAAGGAACTGATAGAAAGAATGTGAGTAGCATGCTTTTATGGTATCAGTCTCATCATCTTAACATCCAATTCATCTCATTAACTTTCAAGTAAATACCTATTGATTAAACTCTCAACTAGTGTGTTTAACATAAAATACATCCTAAAGTACTGATCACATGCAAAATAAATGAATTATGAACAGTAGCCATCTTGTCACATGGTAGAAAGTCAACAGGGTTGATCCTAAGCTTTTAAAATTGAAGGAGATATAGAGTGAGCCGAGATAGCAAGTTTGTTGTAGCTGGTGACTGCCACTTGTGATGGAGAAGATAGGGATGTATTGGAGGCGATAAAATCCTTTATAGGTACAAGCTCGGATGTCAGGCTGGAGGAATTTACGCACCTTGACTGAGATGGCTGCAACAGGACTGTAAATTAGGTTGAGGATTTTTAATTCATTAGAGAGCAATAAACCAGTATATTTTGGAGTGGCAGTAGTGTAGTTTCACTGGGCTAGCGATTAAGAACCCCAGGCACAATTTCATGGGGCCGTAGGTTTGATTCCCTTCATGGCAGTTGTGAAATTTGAATTTGCTAAAAATCTGGAATAGAGAGCTGGCCTAATGGCGACCATTAATCACTGTCAGTTCCCATAAAAATCATCTGGTTCACGAATAGTCCATAGGGAAGGAAATCTGGTCAGGCCTACATGTGACTCCAGATGCACAGCAATATGGTTCACTGTAAACTGTCATCTGAGCAATTAGAAATGAGCAATAAATGCTAACCTGGCCAATGACCCCCAAATCCAGTGAGAGATTTTTAAAAAGAGGTTGACTAGCATTCTCGGGGGGGGAACTTTTGTATAAATTACTGTGAACAATAAAAGTGGGAGGTCATTGAGGAAGTGTGGTTGAAGCGAAGGCTGAAGTTAATGAATACTTAAGAATTTCACTGGATGAGCAAATGCAAATCATGAATATGGAGGGAATTATCTTACACTATTGAACATAAACAATTTTTTTTCAATTTTCATGAGTAATAGAAATGAAAGAATAGAATCAAAAAAGTCTAGTTGGCAGGAATAACGTAGCAGCTCTAGTTCATTCAGTCTCTATTGTTTAAACAGTCTGTTAACTGAAGCTGTACTGACACATTTCGAGAGAGATTTTTAATCAGCCTGTTCAGATATGCTATGACATGCCTTTGGAATAAATGGGACTTCAATCCAGACCCTCTAGCACAGAATTTAGGGACACTACCACTGTGCCACAACATGCTTGAGGGGTGGTGTTGATGACTTCAACCACGAAGTTATTTGTGCAATGGATTGAGTGGAAATTGGACTAAAAGAGTTTCTTCTCCAATTGCCTTTGAGATGACTGCAGAGCTACATAGTACTACACACCGTAGACCTTTGAGGAATAATATGATTAGAGTTAGGGCAGTAGTTAAGGGGATGGAGGGAACGTTTTGGTAGTTTTGATTGAGTGGAAGAGAGTGGTTAACTATTTTAAACAGCAAGACAGCAAAGAGGTTTTCTGTGCTGAAGTGGCCTCTGATTATTGACCTCTATACTCAACTCTGTGTCCCTCTGTGATCTTAGACCTCTAATCAGGCTGCGTCTCAACTTCTGCCGCTCCAAGAAAAACAACCCAAGCCTATCCAAACTTGCCTCATAGCTTAGACACTCCAGCACAGGCAACATTCTGGTAAATCTTCTCTGCAGCCTCCCTAATGTAATCACATCCTTCCCATAATGTGACCAGAACTGCTTGCATTACTCCAGCAATAGCATGACCAGCATTTTAAACTGTTCTTGTTTCTCTCCTTCCACTAATAAAAGCAAGAATCCCATATGCCTTTTAATCCCCTTATCTACTTGACCTGCGACTGTCAGGCATCTGTGAAAATACACACCAAGGTTCATCTGGTCTTCAGTACTTTCTAGGGTCCTGCCATCCAACCCTTGTCTTGTTAGCTCGCCTCATGTGCGTTACTTCCCATTTTCGGGTTTAATTCTATTTGCTACTGTTTTTTCTGCCAACCATTCCATTATATCCTCCTTCAGTTTATGACTATCCTCAATGTTTACCTGTACCAATTTTAGCAATCTTGATTATACCACCTACATTTTATATATATCACAGATAGCAAGGGCCCCAGCACTGAGCCAAGTTTATGTGGTTGTAAATGAAGGTATCGTGAAATAGTTTGAATCTTATCCAATGTTTATTGTAAGCAGCTCTATTTCAAAAGTGCAATAGATATTTGGAAGTGGTTATAGGTAAAGGGGTTGCTCGCAAATGAAGTTGCATTTGGCAAGAAATAAGATTTTGGGTAAGCATTGAACTAAGCAAAGTGACCAAATTCAGGTGAAGGAATTAATTTGAACTTGAAACCCCAGTTGTCAAGGGGTAATGAGTGGAAAATTGACAAAGTAGCTGAGAACTGCGATTTTTCAAATTGCTGCAAGTTCACAGCGGTGTTCCTCTGGGTATTCTTTTTAATTATTGATTATCTGTATTTGCATACAAAAGAAACACACAAGCAATAAACACAGGCGAGAATCCAGCTAGATTTATTGTGGACAATTCTGAGCCTCAGGCTCAATATCTTAAGGCTCTAGAGAAATTTACTAGCATTGCATCTAGAAATTGTGCAGAAGCTGGATTATTTCTCTTTGAGGTCGATAAGGTTAAGAGGAGATTTAATAGACCTGTTCAGAATTATAAAGGGATTTGGTTGAGAAAAAAAGGATATACTGTTTCTAGGGACAGAAGGATTTGCTAACCAGAATAGACAGAGTTAAGGTAATTGTTGCAAGAACCAGAGATGAAGAGCAAAATCTTTACTGTTATCAATGAAACACAGTAAAAATATTTTAATAAATCTTATCCATGTGTATTCTGAGTGAGTTCTTAAGTAGACTTTGTGAATTTGCTGAGTGAAAAATCTCCCATTTTACTGGTCAACAGTTAAGTAGATATCTCTAATTTAGTGCTATAATTGCTCATCCTTCAGTAGTTTGCACTCCTAACGTTGTCTGACTGCACACCTCCCTCACATTTATCTGTTCAAACACTTTCCATGTCTTTGTTAGCACAGCTCGCTCCTAGCTAGACTTTTATCTTCCACCAACCGTTAGCTTGGGGTTATTCAAATTTTTGCTTCCAGTGCCCTGACTCCGACCCATTCTTATTTGCTTATCATCCATCACGTATTGGATCCCAGTTAAATAATTCCTTGGTTTAAATTTTTTTTTGTAGATTACTTAGTGTGGAAACAGGCCCTTTGGCCCAACAAGTCCATACCGACCCGCCGAAGCGCAACCCACCCAGACCCATTCCCCTACATTTTACCCCTTCACCTAACACTACAGGCAATTTAGCATGTCCAATTCTCCTAACTTGCATGTTTTTGGACTGTGGGAGGAAACCGGAGCACCCGGAGGAAACCCACGCAGACACGGGGAGAATGTGCAAACTCCACGCAGTCAGTTGCCTGAGGCGGGAATTGAACCCGGGTCTCTGGCGCTGTGAGGCAGCAGTGCTAGCCACTGTGCCGCCCACGTGTGTTTTTAATTCTTCCCTGCTACCCAAGTTTATCATTGTAATCTTCTCTAGCACTTAGATATTTGTGCTCAGCCATTCTTCTCTCTCTTTATCCCTGATTTTATTCTGTCAGTATTGATGACTGTGCTTTCAGCTGTTAAAGCTCTAAAGCAAATTATGTGTCTGCCTCTCTTTCCTCCTATAAAATGTTCCCTGAATCTGTTGAACTGGTTTTTGGTCATGTGCCTCAATATCTCCTCGTTTAGTTCAGTACAAGACTTTTTGATAATGTTAAAAATCACTCAACACCAGGTCATAGTCCAACACGTTTAATTGTAAACACTAGCTTTCGGAGCACTGCTCCTTCATCAGGTGGTGGAAGAGAATGCTCCTGTTCAGCACCTTGTAATATTATACAAGTCAAAGCTGCTATATGAATAGTTTGTTGTTGTAATGCACATATGAAAATTTTCATTCGCCAATGTAACCGATTCAGTAATGTGCATGAATCACTGTTGCTGATCTGAGGTTTATTCATCACTTTTGAAATGAATCACAACTGAAATGTTTCCCTTACCTATAATGAGAATTCATTTTTTTTTCAAACATGCGTACACAATGAGTTTTGACATTGAAAATGTTGCAAATCAGAGAGCCATCCCTGCTCTCGCTTCACGGAAAGTTAGAGGTCTGTTTCAATGGATTATCCCTCCAATTGGATGACAGCTGCATCAGTCATTTGGCAATGATGCAACCCACCAACTGGAGTTTCTGAACCAGTGTGCTCCTTGCTCCACCGAGAGGTGATTTTCCGTAAAAGCACAGCCTGATGAATATTCTACAAAATCTACCCCATGGTGGATGGTGCGAAAAACATGTATTGCCCTGCTTTTTTTTTACTTTTCACTGCATTATGTAATTTCATCACTATGTAGGTAATAAAACTAGCATTAAGTCTTTACATTTAAAAACTAAAGTCTGAAGTAAAATAATAAAATATTGCAACTATCTAGCTATTGGAACCTTTGAGGAATTTTGTATATTTTTACCATTTTTTTCCAAGAGATTGGAAAAATTAGTTAATTATTGTGAAAATGAAATTGTTTATCTGTTGACCACAGTAAGTTTTTTTTTGCTAAGTTTACATAGATATAATTTGCCGACCAGTAATCCAAAGCCATTCTCATTGAATTTTTGATATAGACATTACTAGTTGTATTGTTAGTACACTGAATTTTTTTTAAAAGCTATATTTCATTTTCCCTTTATTTCATGATGTCAGGAACCTGTCTGCTATCCAAGATCGAGAAATCTGTTGCTATTCCATCTCCTGCAAGGAAAAGGATAACATAGGTAAGCACTTATGGGCAAGATTGTGCTTTCACTTTCAAGGGATGTGGGTAGCGAAGCACATCTTTTGATTTCTTTCAAAATTTTGGTTCCTTTTGGTTGGAACTGAATCAAGATGCAAGTTGTACTTCGGAAATAATAGAAGATCCTTATGGAAAATCAGACCTAAAATAATGGATCATCTTAATATGTTATTTCATTCATCTAGGAAATGTTCTGAGATGCTATGCAGAGGATTTGTCTGTACTGAGAAGTAGTGAGAATTAGGAATGACAACTGATGATATTGACACAATTTTGAAGAAGCTTTTAAATGGAATGAGGGATGTACATGGGGCCATTTGGAGATGGTACACCAGACGATATAGTCAGGATTGTTGAAAGTTGTTCTGTTGATCGGATGGCAGAAGGAAAGTGCATAGAAGAACTGAATCAGAAGATTTTTGGGCAACAGTTTGGAATGCTGAAAAAAAACTTACAGAAGGTGAATCAGTTTGAATGAAGAGCTGTCCTAGTGAGGTCCACTGTAGAGGAGATTTAGTGGAGTAGACAGATGAAGCCAGCCCTGTTGGAAAACAGGATATGGAGCAATAATATAGGGCAAAGAAAGTCATTTGTGTCTTTGACAGTTTTAGTCTTTTAGCTTTGCTGTGATAAACAGCATGAACAGTGAATGAAAGGATTGGACTAACGAACATAATTTTTTGAGGTGACACCTTATTCAAGAATCTCAGGTTGGACATGTCAAAAGTGCAATATTCCAAAAGCAAAAATGATTCCCTTTGAAAGAAAGGGACATCATCTGAAAATCTGTCAGAAGTTAAAGACTGAATGGTCAGCAGATTTGAAAGTGGATCTCTAAGGCAGATAAACCTGGAAAGTGAAAGTGAAAGCGAAGAAAGGAGAAAAGCTGCCTTTTCTTTTTACATGTTCTGTTCAAGCCTTGCCTTGTAGGAGGTTTTGAATGCCATCCATTATGCATAAGCAACAATGATATTCACTTTCTTAAAATGTTGCAAATGAATTCCTGGGTAAACAGGATGTGCTTCATTCAATTCTCAAGTATTACTGCATTGTGACGTGTGCTTGTCCAGAGGTCCTTTCGGTTTACTTATTATTCAGTTTGTTATAGCTAATAAGAGATATTTTACTATCAGCGATGTAGCACTCTGAACCCAGCAGAGTTTGCATTTAATCATAAACTCAGCTGCTGGAATTAATTTGCAATTTGAATAATGGAGGAACTATTGGAAGATCTATTGTTTCAATAAATTGGAATTTTTATTTGAACATGAATTGTAATATTCTGTAATAATGTAAAGAACTCAAGCCCAGCTATAACCTTCCGATGCAGGAAATGGACTTGGGCAGCGAGAGTCTGAAATTCATGTACTGTCATTCCTCAAAAGTTCTAAGTGTTTCATAGGAAACACGTTATGAATTGCAGCCACTGTTAACTAGAATATAATGGAGACATTTTACTCTAGATGAGGTGAATGACTGACTGTTAATTTGGTCTGATTCAGTCTAAAATCCAATTCAAACACTGACCACTCCCTGACGGACTGACCATCTCCCTCCTGAGATCACCGGTTACCATTCAGTATCTGCTTGATCATAAAGTCTTTTTCAGACTTGCTGGAACCAATATCCAGGAACTGACCTTATAAGTAGCCAGCTTCTGATATGTATTTAAACATTAACACTCTTAAGCATCCAGTACCCATTGTGAGGTTCTTGTGATGCCGTAGTTGTTTCCCTACCTCTGAGCCAGGAAGCCTAGATTGAAGTGCTACCTATTCCTGAGGTGTGCAATACCATCTCTGAACAGTTTGATTTGAATATATCTTCAAAGCCTGTCTTGAATCCTCAATAGAATCTGCCTGCACCAATCATCCAAGCAGAGCATTCCAAATCCAGAACAATCATTGTATAATAACTGGTTTGTTTTAAATCTTGTCATGCATGCCTATTTTGTTCTTGATCCTTTAATGAGCTGGAACAGTTTCTCTGTACCTATTCCATCTAGCCTCTTTGAGATCTCTTAATTAGCTTTGCTCCATGGACAATTGTACCAACCTGTTCAATCTGCCCTCGTAAATTGAAGGTTCTCACCACTGAAATCTTTCTTGTAAAACCCTTGTGTATTCTGTCCAAAACACTTAGATCTCTCTTATAGTCTGGTGCCCAAAACTGTCCACAGTATTCTAGCTAATGTCCAATAAATGTCTTACACATTTTCAGAATCACCACCTGGCCGTTGTTGTCTGTGCCACTATTGGTAAAGCACAAGATACTGTCTGCTTTATTAACTGTTGCCTCAACTTGCCATCTTCAGTAATATCTGCACAGACACATCCAGGCCCTCCTGCTTATTTCGTCTAAAACTAACCACTATTTTATATTGTCTTTATTGGCTCTTCATATCAAAATGCATCACCTCACACTTCTGCATTAAACTTAATCTACCTATCTACCCACTCCACCAAGATGTTTATGTGCTTTTGAAGTTTTGCAATGTTGTCTTCACTGTGTAATGCTTCCAAGTTTCTTGTGATCTGCAAACTTTGTCCCCTACCCATTTGATCCGGATCATTAATTCCTCTATATCCACGAGAGTTTCATTTCTGAGAACCCCTGGAATGAAGTAGTTCACGAGTGCAGAGTTTATTTAAAAGTAAATTAAAAATTGCAGACATATGATTTTTGCCTGCAGATGTGAATTTTTGTTGATATTTAACATTTTGCCGTGAATAGGTAAATTTGTGATTTCATGGACACCAAGAATTTACTGTATATCAGGAAAAGCCGAAACACCGACATGGATCACTGGGTCTCCACTACAAACCTCCCTCCGGCCCAAAAATCCTCATTGACCATTAATTACCATATCCAATCAATCAGCCAATTTTTGTTCATGCTGTTAGTTAATCTTTAACCCTTTCACCCAAATAGACCAACACTTACACTGGGGCTGGGCACAAATTTGAAACTTATTTTGATTATTGTGTCTTAGTGACGCTAAAAGAAGCATCTGTTTCCCTGAAGATTTGTCACAATCTTTTTAGTTGCTTCCAGTAATTACTTTCCTCGCGGAGATCAGATGGTATCTTCAGGCCTAGGATCTTGTAAATTTACCATTCGATACATTAACACAGAAGTGATAGCTTGAAAACACTATTGTTAGTATTGCTCTAACTATATAGTCATGATGATCAGGACTGAAAATGATGAATTGTTTGTCATATTGTTACCCTGATCTATTGGTCTCTCTTCACACTGATTTTGCACCACTTGTCTTGCAGATGAGGAAATAGCTGCTGTTTAGAGGATGGTTGAATCAGCCATAAAACACCAGTCATTAGGATCACATGTCATTGAGATTAAATGTCTGTTGGACAGCATTGGGTTCACGATGTATACTTGTGAAAATGGCTGTGGTGCAGGCTGATTGATCTTTTATTTTCCTTGTGCATTAATGTTTATTCAGTGTTGTTGAAAAGGTATGAGATTTAGAGCAACGGTGACAGAATGGCCATTATAAATGACAGCAAGTCAAAGACAGCTTCAATGTATTTTTCCTTATGTTATGAAGTTGAAAGTGTGTACAGTACCTTTTAAGAGAGAGTGAATACTGTTCTGAACTGAAATTACAAGCACCTGTGTATTTGACTAGATGGCATACCAGAAAATTGAAAATATGTAACATTTGGATACCTGAGTTGCTGTTTGGTTAAATTTGAATTGTTATCAAATCAGTTTAAATTATGTCAGGATACTAAAACCCAATCAAGTTGGGATTTATTGTTTTGCCGACATCGAACTAATGAGATGATCCAATGTTGGGGATATAAAAGTGCAGACGTTTTGAAAATTGCACCGAGAGTAACTGCCATCGAGAGAGATCCAAGAATTAGGAAACACTCTAACAAAGATACCTTTTCATATGAAACACATTCGGAGTAAAAAGAAAGAAGACGACCTAGGGAGATTAGGTTAGATTCCCTACAGTGTGGAAACAGGCCCTTCGGCCCAACCAGTCCACCCCGACCCTCCGAAGTGTAACTCACCCAGACCCATTTCCCTCTAACTAATGCACTGAACACTATGGGCAATTTAGCATGGCCAATTCACCTGACCTGCACATTTTTGGACTGTGGGAGGAAACCCATGCAGACACTGGGAGAATGTGCAAACTCCACACAGACAGTCACCCGAGGAAGAAAGACACCGAAGATGACAGCAGCTGTGTGGTGTTGAAATTAAGTTAATGTAATTTAAGTGTCTTATTGGAACGGCATATTGTTATACACTTGGAGGCAAATAATAAGCAGTTAAGAGAAAGGGGGAGATTAGATTTGTGAATAGTTACTGTTTAATGTTCACTTTTGGAGTTTAAAAACTAAATTGATATTATTTTCTTTAAATATTGGAATTTGGGAGTTCCCTCTCACTTATATTTTACCAGATTACGAGGCAAGATGAGCTTTTCTGGGTGTTTGGTTTAATTAACAGAAGGGTTTACTGCAGTATTGTAACACTTAACATACAGTCCCTGACCTGAGCACATTCTGTACCAGTGGATGATCTGCGCACTTTAGTATTCTGATTGTCGCTTAATTTGCATTAAGTAGCTAACCTGGTGTAGAATAAAGGCAGATGATACTGTAATATGTCAAAACCCTCAACAGTGCATTATGAAGCAGTAAATATATTGAGGGAGCGTAGTTCTCATTGAGATTTTGGCAGTCTCTCATTTGATTCTGTAATGGAGTTCACCAGTAACAGTGATGCATTTATTAATAGAATTAGAATTAGGTTTATTGTCATGTGTGCAGTGAAATGTGCACTATCTTAGGTACCAAGTTTTGGCACTAAAATAGATTGGGTATAAAAATGGAGAAGTAAAGAGAAAAGCTAAAAGATCTACATTACCATTCTTCATAGTATAAATTGGGAAAATAAGAAATAAATTTAAAGATAAACATTTTTAATAATAGTATAATTCTCGTTACTGTTCTAGTAATTAGTCTCTGAGCCAAAAATCTAGCAATATGAATTCAAATCTTGCTAATGTAGTTGGAGGATGAGTTCTGTTCATGTGAGCAAGTCTGGAATTAAAAGTATATTGTACCATTAATAGTGATAGTGAAAATGGTGAATTATTGTCAATACCTATCTGGTTTACTATGAGAAAGGACAGCAAACTTCCTTCACTTTTTTGTCTTTATATGTAGCCAGATACAAGAATGTTTGATTTTGAGCTGTCCAGTGAATGTTAAAATTAACCAATCAGAGATAGGCAGTAAGTGCCGTGACATTCAGATGCCCTGAAGGAATATTTAAAAATCCAAGTGCTCTTTCCAGATTATCATTTCAGTAATGCATGCTACTGCATTGGGGATGAATTAGATTCTTTGATACTGTGATGTATTTTATAAGAGAAAAAAATTGAACAAGTAGTACTGACAACTCTGTGGGACTTATTATTTAGCATTTTAAAAAAGAGTCAAAAAGAGTTTTTTATCTTATTGTATTTTTACAGTTGCTGTGTATTTGCCTGGTCAATGGCTTTTATTCTGGTTAATACATTAGAGTTTAATTTTGTATACGTCGGCATGTATCTTGAAAGTGGCTACAAAATTTGAGCAGTATGAACTGAACAAACTTGCAGTTTGCAAAGGCACATAATATATAAATGCAGAGAATGGTTCACATTTGGAATTTGCTGCTTGTGCTTTTACAATTAGAAATGATTTTCAGTGACTATATATAAAAATCAGTTGACTGTGGAGTATTTTGCCACTTGCATTTCTAATTTTCTACAAATTAATTTCAGATATAACACTACAGTGGCTCATTCAACATTCAAAGACCAAACGCAGCTGAGAACGAGGACGTTGATTTCTTAATCACCCAGGACCTGCCATAGTTAACCCTGACCTCTTTCCCTGGAAAGAAAGTTTAGAAAGCTGTCCAACAACACTGAGGTCAAATTCAAGTTTTTATCACAAGAGAGTGTACAATATTATTTTGCACTTTTTTATGTTTTTATATAATTAAGCTAAGTTACTAAATCTGATTATGAAATTAATAATTTACCCGCTGTCAGTTTGAAAAGGGTTTTGTTATTGTATAAATGGGATGTTTTTATTTTTAATATGCATGCTTTTAAAGCCCCATTGTCAGAAGGAACTCCTTTTATCAGGATGCTACAGTTGTTGCTGTTGAGGAAGCACGTTTACATTCCATTGCATTAACTGAGCATGCTCAGGGGATTTGTGCAGTGGACAATTGTTATATTGAGTAAATATGCATTTACTTCATTACTCCACCTAACAAGCCTAGTCTTGTTATTTGGACCTCAATAACAATTGTGGGTAGTCTGGAGCTACTTGAAAAAGTGATTGCATTTTTATATATTAAAAAGAAGTCAATGAAGTCATCTACAGAGAAGCCATATCTCTTGTATCTTTAATTGTAAGATGTTCTAAATGTCAATACAAAAGAACCCATCCGATGAATGCCTGTTGCTGGAAAATGATGGAGAGAGATGATGTATGGTCATCATATAATCTACCATGTACATTAAGGTGTTGAAGGTTTTACTGGTTCATTACAAGAAAACTCGCAGCGCCTAGGAAACTAGGGATTAGTATTTGCAAATGCCTGATATCTGATTTGAATATGTACTTAATCATCCTAAGTTGCTAAATAATGTCGTTTACAAGATTTGTTATTTGGAGAAAATATTATAGAGAATAACATAGCCTTAAATTAAAGTATTTAGTTTACTGCTCCATGGTGGTACTGTAAATCAAAGCATGTTATTCAGTTTGTCATTTTCAATAACATCAAATGGTGGACAGTGACACTGAATTGTGATGCAGAGAGGTGCGATTTGGTTCATCGTGCCTGCACCAGCTCTCTGAGGAAGTCTAAGGTGTGGCTTGGTATCTCTCTCTGTTATTTGGCACGTAACGTGCATTGTCACCTTTTTAAGGGTTAGTACTATCACTAGTCCAATGATGTGACTTGAACCAGTTTTCTCTGATATCCTTGCCACATAAATTATATTTGTGCTTAATAGCTGAAATCTGATTCAAAGATTTTTTTTTTGATATGCGTGTAGTTTTTTTTTAAAAAGCAACATTAAAGCATTGAAATCTACTCAGGATGGGGAAATGAGACAAGCTACTATCCGCTTTTTAATTTCTCTTGCTTTGTTGCCTGCATGGTTCCTTAAATGTTTAAACTGCTGCTGTATTAATAGCACATCTCTATGGTTGCACATTGAAGTAGTTTTACTTTTGACAGGTAACCTAACGGGTGATGAGCTTGTTCTTTTTTTGTTGTGACTTGCCTTTTAATAAGTTTACAATCTGTTTTAAATTGCAGTTTTGTACATACAGATTTAAACCAAATTGTTGAAATTTTTAAAACACAAATTTGTGATAAATATTGTACTAGATAGTAATTTGCTTACATGCAGGTACTTAGTTGTAAAAGCTAATGGTTAGCAGTGTTTGCTATTGTATAAGACGAATGATGGACTAATAGCTTGTAGTATGTTTTATCTTGAACTGTGACTGGTTTTAAGTGAATCCTTTATCCTGCAGTTTTAGGAAATCATTAAATAATTGAAGCTAATGCATACTGTGTCATATAATAGTTTGTTGACTTGTACAGTCAACTTGTCAAATAATTGTCCTGTGGGTGATTGATGTACTGTTGCTCTTGTCATTTGATGAAGCTAATGCTGTAATAAATACATCCACACAAAATTTGTGCTTTTTGTATTTTCACACAGTGCGAATCATTTATCTTCAATGTAATTTCATTCTTAATTGAAATTAATCTGAATTTAAAATCTTCAAATGTATTCATGGATCAGCCTTGTTTCTGATTTGGTAGATGTTAAGAATTGTGTACTTTTGCTCGTCAGGTTAAAAGATGTGAAGCACTTCACTTTCTGATTTATGCAATTAGATGTATCTTTATTTTGATCACTTCATATCAAAGAACAACTTGGATTGATACAGCATAGAGCAAAGAAAAAAATGCTGCAAGTCACTTTACTGTGCAAGAGCAAATGTTGATTTAAAGGAAAACATGAGAAAGGGTTGTGAAAAATGTGATTAATGGAATGGGTTTCTACAAGACCCTTAAAGGGGAAATGGCAATAAAGAAACAACAAAACTTGGGCGTGGCCTTGGTTGACTGAAGTCATGCTGGCAATGGGGAGTAAAAGCAAAGAAAAATCACAAGCTGGAACAGTATCATTTGTCATTGTAGAGAGAAAGCATAGGTCATCTGAGGTCAATTTAAAATCAGTAAGAGAACAGTGAAAGCAAGCAGACGTAAAAACAAAAAATGTTAGAGAATATTAAAGCCTTATGTTGTGGAGCGGAGGAACATAATAGTTTGTGGTCAGTGATGTCAGACTATTGAATGTAGCTGCCTAAAAATTAAATTATTTGGAACGGGAGTGATGTAATATGTCTCAATTCTGCGCAAATACTAAGAATCTTGACAATGAAGCAAATCTAAAAGTTAAATCCATTGAGGGTAACACTAATGCTGTGGGCACCATTTGAGACTTGGCTTAGGAACCTAAATTGAGTGCATTTGCATGATTTAATTAAATTTAACGTTTGTTGACAAACTGTAAATATTTTGCATCAAAGTAAGTGAATTAATATGAAAGGCAGGAACTAATTTGGATTTTATATAAGCCACTATGTGAAGTATGAAGCCTACTTATCAATGACTATTTTTTGGGCTGTTCATAATGGGGAAGCAGGATTGACAGTATGCTCGTTGGATGCTGCCTGAACTGCTGTGCTCTTCCAGCACCACTAATCCAGTATAAGGTGTTAACTTGTTTCTAGGCTTCTATATATATCAGATGGTTAAGGAATGCATGTTGTTAAATCTGGGGAACAAGAGTGACCTTTGAATGCAAGATAGACAAGTAGTGGATTTTAACAACAGAAGTGATCATGCTCATTGAAACAGTTAGTACATTCTGCCAGTGATAAAACAGATAAAAGTTAGACGTTTATTATTGTGGATTTGTATAACCAACCAGTTAATTTCTGTCATTCTGCTTTCCGTTCCGGAGCCTTATGCAGAGGATGGTCTTGCTTTTAGGGGATTACTGAAGAGGACAATTAAATTAATATGGATTAAGTATTTGAGCTACCAAAGATGCTGAGATTTTTTTCCCAGTGGAAAATCAATTAGACATAATCTAAAAAAAATTGATGCCTTCAGTACTTTGAAGTAAATGTAAACTGAACCTGATTTGTTATTTGGCATAATGCCAAATCCTGTAATTTGGAATACAGCCTCAAAATATGAATCGAGTTGAGATTTAATTAAAAGGAGTTTATTACTCAACTGGGTAATGGGGACAGGCAAGTAAATAGGGCTGAATTTTTTAAGCAGGGGGCAAACAAGATTGGTCTGGTCTATTGTATGGCATTTTTAAAATAGATGTTTCAGAAAATGTTGCGGGTGAATGTATTGGAATTGAATGAGCACTGAGCAGGAGTTGATTGAAATTTTATGGAGGTGACCAAAGCACTGGTGGAGCATCAACTTTGAAGAGGTATTTGGATTTGAGAGGAAGATTTGAGTAAGGCAACAAGAATTCTGCAGTTGACTAGTGAAGTGGAGAAAAGTGGAATTGGAAGAGCTGACTGGGAAGCAAACCTGGACAACATTGCAAAGTTAGAATGGAACAAAACCGTGGAGGGATTTGTAATAGATGAATACTTCAAATGTATATCTTAGGCAATTTTCTTCTCTGCACCTTCACCATAGCACCAACCAGTAAGTGAGCAATAGGTTTAAACGCATTCCAATCATGCATTATGTATTGCACACAACGGTTAACTTGTCATGAATACTGAAATTATTCACATCTCCTTTTGGAGTAAGTTTTGATTGTGTTGCTAAATTTTGGATTCCTTTACAGTGATACGCTGTTGGAACACATAGCATTTTGAAAATGTTAAAGCATCAACCTTGGTCCTCCATTCATCTATAAATGCATTTTCCAAACAAAGCTGAGTCCTGATGATATTAAGGCTTGGTGGAAAAGCACTGAGGATGTTACTAATCTTACGGAGTTCTGAAGGAAGTGTGAATGTTCTCACCGATTAAGGATGCAGACTTCAACTCCTGCTGTTGCATGGATTCTGTACAGTACTGGGTCATTCTGTAAAATGGCTGAACCCTCTCTCCAACAGTGGGTCGAGTCCTAGGATTTTTTTTTAAAGAAGGATTTTTGAAGAAAATACTTCAATTGAATAATAAAAAGGCACGAAACATAATAAAGTGAGTTTATTTACATTTTGCACTGTGTTGATTTAAATGATTTTCATTTTGCAAATCATCTGGGAATTCATTTAATTCATCAATATTTGACAGATATCTGTTCATTTTTACTATTTCAACATTGCAGGTGTAATGGTTGAACTGGAAGTGTATCTTGTGTAAGAATTTAAATATAGATTTTCTCGAAGTTCCTTTAATATTCTGTAAGAATCGGTTTCTATGCAGCTACAAAGGAAGTTCCCACAATTCTATCTACGTGACTTCATGTTAAATTGCAGTTTGTTCCAATCATAAGACATAATTGCTGGCCTAGTTCTGAGCAAAACTCTTTGTAGTTGTATTTAAGTGTCAAGTATATTTATTTAAAAGGTCTTATAAAAGTCTACAATTTTAAATATTTTTTTTGAGATAGCAAATGAAAAGTCAGCAGTGCAACTTAGTGGTATGTACATGATACAAGAAAGTTATTGCAACTGTTGGCTTTAAAATTGAAGATGGAGCGACTTTTTATTTGTGTGAAGACAGTGCCTTAACACATTGATATTCATTCCCTTTAGACTTGAGTTTGCACTTGCGTTTAATGAAGGTGTTAATTGCAAAAAAGAAAAACCCGTGTTCAAATAAAACTGTATTAAAATGAGTGAATTTCATTATTGTTTAGTTTTTGTTCAGCACCTTGTTTTGCCTGGGAATTTAATACATGTTTGCATTCAAAAGCACTCGCCAAATTTCTAAAAACTACAAAGTACAAACTTTTACTTTAAGCAGCATACAGATTGTTCTTGACCTTGCCAGCCAGCAATTTTTTTTCTCTCTCAAGCATCTTAGCTGGTAGGTTCATTAATTCATTTAGCTGCTTTCATTCTTTTCCTTTGTAATGGACTTGAACATTGTGCCTATTGTTCTACTTCAGTGCCCAGAACAAAGGACTCTTCTGCTGCTTTGGTGTAGGTAACCAATGATTGCTGGCTGTAAAACAAGTCTGAACTCCTTGGGAAAATCTTTTTTTTTTAAATATCAAGAGCACTATTAAAAGAAAGTTTGCTTGTGCAGTTTGGAAAGGATTCACTTCAGTCTTATTCCTGAGGTGCCATTCAAAACTTCACATCTTCAATTTTGAACAAATCTTGATTGAAATATTTGATCTGATTTTAGAGTGAGAATGGGCTGATAGTACACCAAAAATTGCAAGGACACTCCTAATCACCTACCTCCAGTCCAGTATGATTTTTGTCTAGACAAGGAAGCAAACATTCTACACTCATATCTAAAAGAGAGTTTTGCGTACATATGCAAGTTAGAAACCCCCGCCCCACTCCATCTGCAGATTCCTGATCTAATTTTGGCATTTAATTAGAGTGGAGCATACATCAGATTGAACTGATTGAATACAACCAAACCAGCAGTCCTTGGATTTTCAACCGCTCAAAGGGGTCATTCTATTTTTAAAAGAAGTCTGTGCCACTGATTTCTTTGGAGCCAATAGGAATTTGAATGTTTCTCATATACAACAAAAAAAAATCCTGCTTGCTGTTAGGCACTTGGTATTATACTGTTCTGCTGGATTGTCATCCCCTTTAAAACTGGCTCAACTCTGCAGTGGTACCATCAGATTTCCCATCCTTCCCAAATGGGCAAACTCCTATATTTGCATTCATTAAGCACTGACAGCTGACCACAAGTATTTTCTTGAGGCTTGACTGATGAAATACTTCAGAGTTCTCACTAGTGCCATCAGGTGGGCAATGTGATCATTTCAGCCAACATTGCCTGCTGTGAACCCAAAGCAACTAGTGTAAACTTTTTTTATTATCATAATAGCTTTGTATTAACAACAGTTTTGATATGAAATGTTTATCTAAGTTTAACTTTAAATATCTATTGCTTTTTACAAAACATTTCTACTGCTTTCTATGGTTCGTTCTTTACATTAAAAGTTACCTTGATTTCATAAGGATGTTGAGGTTAGCTATTGAACAGTGAGAGATACAGCAAAAGCAAATGTAATTCTGGTCTAAAGTCAATGTGCGATATAACTACTTCCCTTGCTACCACTTAGATAATTTTGAATATTTTTACACAAAAGTGAATCTTCCATCAATTCCTGGTAGTTGCATTATTAAATGTTTTTTTTTCTGTGACATTCCTTCTTTTTGGGTTCCATGAGCCATTAGTGGAACCTTTGTTTTGTTTACATTTAGAAGTGCATGGCCCCTTTGAGTTACTAATGTGGTTAAACTTGGATGGGAAAATTGCCTTGCTGATTTTGATACAAAAGATAATGTTAACTTATTACATGAATAGTATTGAATGCAAGTGGGCATATAATAATTGAAGTGCCATTGGCTTTCAAGGTATAACATGTAGAAGCAAGAGTTGACAACGTTAACAAGCAACATTTTAAGAAAACAGATTATTTAAAATAGGTGAATCCTTGAAAACTGAAAGGTGAAGCACGAGGGAATATATGCAGGACCAAAGTTATGAAACCAATATGTATATTTTTGGCAATGGTTGGGGATCTCCTGCAAGAATTTCTGAAGAGATCAAACATACCCATCAATTCATGGGAGATTCTGACAAATTAATTAGTAGGGCGCCAAAAAATATGACTCTTCATTGAGAAGGTGCAGATTAAATCTGTGGCGAGAGCTCTCAAACTTCCATCAATATTTCAAAAACTATCTAGTCCAGGTGGTTGTGTCTGCAGATTGCTCATTGAATTTATCAGTTCATTTGGAGTCCAACAGTGTTCATCCTTGCTCCTCTTTTCTCCACCCTCTTCTCCTTTTTTCTCCTCTTTCCTCCTCTTTCCTCCTTTCTTTTCCCCACTTTTCTCCTCCCACTTTTCTCCCCCCACTTTTCTCTCCCCTCTTTTCCCCTCTTCCCCCTCCGTATGGGGTTACGGAGATGGGGTGAGGGGGTAGGGAGATGGGGTGGGGGAGGTGGGGGTAGGGAGATGGGGGGGTGGGGGAGGTGGGGGTAGGGAGGAGGGGTGAGGGAGGTGGGGTGGGGGAGGTGGGGTGAGGGGGGTGGGGGTAGGGAGATGGGGGGAGGGGGGTGGGGTTAAGGAGATGGGGGGAGGGGGTGAGGGGGAGGGGGGTGGGGTGAAGGAGGTAGGGGGAGGGGGTGAGGGGGAGGGGGTGAGGGAGGTGGGGGTGAGGGAGGTGGGGTGAGGGGGTGAGGGAGGTGGGGTTAAGGAGGTGGGGTGAGGGTGAGGGGGAGGGGGTGAGGGAGGTGGGGTGAGGAAGGTAGGGTTAAGGAGATGGGGTGAGGGAGGTAGGGTGTGCGAGATGGGGTGAGGGAGGTGGGGTGAGGGAGGTGGGGTTAAGGAGGTGGGGTTAAGGAGATGGGGTGAGGGAGGTGGGGTTAAGGAGATGGGGTGAGGGAGGTGGGGTGAGGGAGGTGGGGTTAAGAAGGTGGGGTGAGGGAGATGGGGTGAGGGAGGTAGGGTGTAGGAGATGGGGTGAGGGAGGTAGGGTGTAGGAGATGGGGTGAGGGAGGTAGGGTTAAGGAGATGGGGTGAGGGAGGTAGGGTGAGGGAGATGGGGTGAGGGAGGTAGGGTTAAGGAGATGGGGTGAGGGAGGTGGGGTGAGGGAGGTGGGGGTGAGGGAGGTAGGGTGAGGGAGATGGGGTGAGGGAGGTAGGGTTAAGGAGCTGGGGTGAGGGAGGTAGGGTGTAGGAGATGGGGTGAGGGAGGTGGGGTGAGGAAGGTGGGGTGAAGGAGATGGGGTGAGGGAGGTAGGGTTAAAGAGCTAGGGTGAGGGAGGTGGGGTTAAGGAGCTAGGGTGAGGGAGATCGGGTGAGGGAGGTGGGGTGAGGGAGGTGGGGT
The DNA here is from genome assembly GCF_047496795.1 of Chiloscyllium punctatum. Lineage (NCBI taxonomy): Eukaryota > Metazoa > Chordata > Chondrichthyes > Orectolobiformes > Hemiscylliidae > Chiloscyllium > Chiloscyllium punctatum. The sequence goes on along the minus strand of NC_092783.1, from coordinate 5,998,273 downwards.
AAGGGAGGTAGGGTTAAGGAGATGGGGTGAGGGAGGTGGGGTGAGGGAGGTAGGGTTAAGGAGATGGGGTGACGGGGTAGGGTTTAGGAGATGGGGTGAGGGAGGTGGGGTGAAGGAGGTGGGGTTAAGGAGGTGGGGTGAGGGAGGTGGGGTTAAGGAGGTGGGGTGAGGGGGAGGGGGTGAGGGAGGTGGGGTTAAGGAGGTGGGGTGAGGGGGAGGGGGTGAGGGAGGTGGGGTTAAGGAGGTGGGGTGAGGGGGAGGGAGTGAGGGAGGTGGGGTGAGGGAGGTGGGGTGAGGGAGGTGGGGTGAGGGGGAGGGAGTGAGGGAGGTGGGGTGAGGGAGGTGGGGTGAGGGAGGTGGGATGAGGGAAGTGGGGTGAGGGGGAGGGGGTGGGGGAAGTGGGGTGAGGGAGGTAGGGTTAAGGAGATGGGGTGAGGGAGGTAGGGTGAGGGAGATGGGGTGAGGGAGGTAGGGTTAAGGAGATGGGGTGAGGGAGGTAGGGTTAAGGAGATGGGGTGAGGGAGGTAGGGTGAGGGAGATGGGGTGAGGGAGGTAGGGTTAAGGAGATGGGGTGAGGGAGGTAGGGTTTGCGAGATGGGGTGAGGGAGGTGGGGGTGAGGGAGGTAGGGTGAGGGAGACGGGGTGAGGGAGGTAGGGTGAGGGAGGTAGGGTGTAGGAGATGTGGTGAGGGAGGTGGGGTGAGGGAGGTGGGGTGAGGAAGGTGGGGTGAAGGAGATGGGGTGAGGGAGGTAGGGTTAAGGAGCTAGGGTGAGGGAGGTGGGGTGAGGGAGGTGGGGTGAGGGAGGTGGGGTGAGGGAGGTAGGGTTAAGGAGATGGGGTGAGGGAGGTAGGGTTAAGGAGATGGGGTGACGGGGTAGGGTTAAGGAGATGGGGTGAGGGGGGTAGGGTTAAGGAGATGGGGTGAGGGAGGTGGGGTGAGGGAGGTGGGGTTAAGGAGGTGGGGTGAGGGAGGTGGGGTTAAGGAGGTGGGGTGAGGGAGGTAGGGTGAGGGAGGTAGTGTGTGGGAAATGGGGTGAGGGAGGTAGGGTGAGGGAGATGTGGTGAGGGAGGTAGGGTGTAGGAAATGGGGTGAGTGAGGTGGAGTGAGTGAGGTGGGGTTAAGGAGATGGGGTGAGGGAGGTGGGGTTAACGAGATGGGGTGAGGGAGATGGGGTGAGGGAGGTGGGGTGAAGGAGATGGGGTGAGGGAGGTGGGGTGAAGGAGATGGGGTGAGCGAGGTGGGGTGAAGGAGATGGGGTGAGCGAGGTGGGGTTAAGGAGATGGGGTGAGGGACGTGGGGTTAAGGAGATGGGGTGAGGGAGGTGGGGTGAGGGAGGTGGGGTGAAGGTGGTGGGGTGAGGGAGGTGGGGTGAAGGAGGTGGGGTGAGGGAGGTGGGGTTAAGGTGGTGGTGTGAGGGAGGAAGGGTGAGGGAGATGCGGTGAGGGAGGTAGGGTGTAGGAAATGGGGTGAGGGAGGTGGGGTTAAGGAGATGGGGTGAGGGAGGTGGGGTGAGGGAGATGGGGTGAGGGAGGGAGGTAGGGGTTAAGGAGATGGGGTGAGGGAGGTAGGGTGAGGGAGATGGGGTGAGGGAGGTAGGGTGAGGGAGATGGGGTGAGGGAGGTAGGGTGAGGGAGGTAGGGTTAAGGAGATGGGGTGAGGGAGGTAGGGTTAAGGAGATGGGGTGAGGGAGGTAGGGTTAAGGAGATGGGGTGAGGGAGGTAGGGTTAAGGAGATGGGGTGAGGGAGGTAGGGTGTGCGAGATGGGATGAGGGAGGTGGGGTGAGGGAGATGGGGTGAGGGAGGTGGGGTTAAGGGGATGGGGTTAAGGAGATGGGGTGAGGGAGATGGGGTGAGGGAGGTGGGGTTAAGGAGATGGGGTGAGGGAGATGCGGTGAGGGAGGTGGGGTGAGGGAGGTGGGGTTAAGGAGGTGGGGTGAGGGAGATGGGGTGAGGGAGGTAGGGTGTAAGAAATGGGGTGAGGGAGGTGGGGTTAAGGAGGTGGGGTGAGGGAGGTGGGGTGAGGGAGATGGGGTGAGGGAGGTAGGGTTAAGGAGATGGGGTGAGGGAGGTAGGGTTAAGGAGATGGGGTGAGGGAGGTAGGGTTAAGGAGATGGGGTGAGGGAGGTGGGGTGAGGGAGGTGGGGGTGAGGGAGGTAGGGTGAGGGAGATGGGGTGAGGGAGGTAGGGTTAAGGAGCTGGGGTGAGGGAGGTAGGGTGTAGGAGATGTGGTGAGGGAGGTGGGGTGAGGGAGGTGGGGTGAGGAAGGTGGGGTGAAGGAGATGGGGTGAGGGAGGTAGGGTTAAAGAGCTAGGGTGAGGGAGGTGGGGTTAAGGAGCTAGGGTGAGGGAGATCGGGTGAGGGAGATGGGGTGAGGGAGGTGGGGTGAGGGAGGTGGGGTGAGGGAGGTGGGGTAAGGGAGGTGGGGTGAGGGAGGTGGGGTAAGGGAGGTAGGGTTAAGGAGATGGGGTGAGGGAGGTGGGGTGAGGGAGGTAGGGTTAAGGAGATGGGGTGAGGGAGGTGGGGTGAGGGAGGTAGGGTTAAGGAGATGGGGTGACGGGGTAGGGTTAAGGAGATGGGGTGAGGGGGGTAGGGTTAAGGAGATGGGGTGAGGGAGGTGGGGTTAAGGAGGTGGGGTGAGGGGGAGGGGGTGAGGGAGGTGGGGTTAAGGAGGTGGGGTGAGGGGGAGGGGGTGAGGGAGGTGGGGTTAAGGAGGTGGGGTGAGGGGGAGGGAGTGAGGGAGGTGGGGTGAGGGAGGTGGGGTGAGGGAGGTGGGGTGAGGGGGAGGGAGTGAGGGAGGTGGGGTGAGGGAGGTGGGGTGAGGGAGGTGGGGTGAGGGGAGGGGGTGGGGGAAGTGGGGTGAGGGAGGTGGGGTTAAGGAGGTGGGGTGAGGGAGGTGGGGTTAAGGAGGTGGGGTTAAGGAGGTGGGGTTAGGGAGGTGGGGTTAGGGAGGTAGGGTGAGGGAGGTAGTGTGTAGGAAATGGGGTGAGGGAGGTAGGGTGAGGGAGATGGGGTGAGGGAGGTAGGGTTAAGGAGATGGGGTGAGGGAGGTGGGGTTAAGGAGATGGGGTGAGGGAGATGGGGTGAGGGAGATGGGGTGAGGGAGGTGGGGTGAGGGAGGTGGGTGAGGGAGGTGGGGTTAAGGAGATGGGGTGAGGGAGGTGGGGTGAGGGAGGTGGGGTTAAGGTGGTGGGGTGAGGGAGGAAGGGTGAGGGAGATGCGGTGAGGGAGGTAGGGTGTAGGAAATGGGGTGAGGGAGATGGGGTGAGGGAGGTAGGGTGAGGGAGATGGGGTGAGGGAGGTAGGGTTAAGGAGCTGGGGTGAGGGAGGTAGGGTGTAGGAGATGGGGTGAGGGAGGTGGGGTGAGGAAGGTGGGGTGAAGGAGATGGGGTGAGGGAGGTAGGGTTAAAGAGCTAGGGTGAGGGAGGTGGGGTTAAGGAGCTAGGGTGAGGGAGATCGGGTGAGGGAGGTGGGGTGAGGGAGGTGGGGTAAGGGAGGTAGGGTTAAGGAGATGGGGTGAGGGAGGTGGGGTGAGGGAGGTAGGGTTAAGGAGATGGGGTGACGGGGTAGGGTTAAGGAGATGGGGTGAGGGGGGTAGGGTTAAGGAGATGGGGTTAAGGAGATGGGGTGAGGGAGGTGGGGTGAGGGAGGTGGGGTGAGGGAGGTGGGGTGAGGGAGGTGGGGTGAGGGAGGTGGGGTGAAGGAGGTGGGGTGAGGGGGAGGGGGTGAGGGAGGTGGGGTTAAGGAGGTGGGGTGAGGGGGGGGGTGAGGGGGAGGGGGTGAGGGAGGTGGGGTTAAGGAGGTGGGGTGAGGGGGAGGGAGTGAGGGAGGTGGGGTGAGGGAGGTGGGGTGAGGAAGGTGGGGTGAGGGAGGTGGGGTGAGGGGGAGGGAGTGAGGGAGGTGGGGTGAGGGAGGTGGGGTTAAGGAGGTGGGGTGAGGGAGGTGGGATGAGGGAGGTGGGGTGAGGGGGAGGGGGTGGGGGAAGTGGGGTGAGGGAGGTGGGGTTAAGGAGATGGGGTGAGGGAGGTAGGGTTAAGGAGATGGGGTGAGGGAGGTAGGGTGAGGGAGATGGGGTGAGGGAGGTAGGGTGAGGGAGATCGGGTGAGGGAGATCGGGTGAGGGAGATCGGGTGAGGGAGATCGGGTGAGGGAGGTAGGGTTAAGGAGATGGGGTGAGGGAGGTGGGGTGAGGGAGGTAGGGTTAAGGAGATGGGGTGACGGGGTAGGGTTAAGGAGATGGGGTGAGGGGGGTAGGGTTAAGGAGATGGGGTGAGGGAGGTGGGGTTAAGGAGGTGGGGTGAGGGAGGTGGGGTTAAGGAGGTGGGGTGAGGGAGGTGGGGTTAAGGAGGTGGGGTTAGGGAGGTAGGGTGAGGGAGGTAGTGTGTGGGAAATGGGGTGAGGGAGGTAGGGTGAGGGAGATGTGGTGAGGGAGATAGGGTGTAGGAAATGGGGTGAGTGAGGTGGAGTGAGTGAGGTGGGGTTAAGGAGATGGGGTGAGGGAGGTGGGGTTAAGGAGATGGGGTGAGGGAGATGGGGTGAGGGAGGTGGGGTGAAGGAGATGGGGTGAGGGAGGTGGGGTTCAGGAGATGGGGTGAGGGAGGTGGGGTTCAGGAGATGGGGTGAGGGACGTGGGGTTAAGGAGATGGGGTGAAAGAGGTGGGGTGAGGGAGGTGGGGTGAGGGAGGTGGGGTTAAGGTGGTGGGGTGAGGGAGGTGGGGTGAAGGAGGTGGGGTGAGGGAGGTGGGGTTAAGGTGGTGGGGTGAGGGAGGAAGGGTGAGGGAGATGCGGTGAGGGAGGTAGGGTGTAGGAAATGGGGTGAGGGAGGTGGGGTTAAGGAGATGGGGTGAGGGAGGTGGGGTGAGGGAGATGGGGTGAGGGAGGGAGGTAGGGGTTAAGGAGATGGGGTGAGGGAGGTAGGGTGAGGGAGATGGGGTGAGGGAGGTAGGGTGAGGGAGATGGGGTGAGGGAGGTAGGGTGAGGGAGGTAGGGTTAAGGAGATGGGGTGAGGGAGGTAGGGTTAAGGAGATGGGGTGAGGGAGGTAGGGTGAGGGAGATGGGGTGAGGGAGGTAGGGTTAAGGAGATGGGGTGAGGGAGGTAGGGTTAAGGAGATGGGGTGAGGGAGGTAGGGTTAAGGAGATGGGGTGAGGGAGGTAGGGTGTGCGAGATGGGGTGAGGGAGGTGGGGTGAGGGAGATGGGGTGAGGGAGGTGGGGTTAAGGAGATGGGGTTAAGGAGATGGGGTTAAGGAGATGGGGTGAGGGAGATGGGGTGAGGGAGGTGGGGTTAAGGAGATGGGGTGAGGGAGATGCGGTGAGGGAGGTGGGGTGAGGGAGGTGGGGTTAAGGAGGTGGGGTGAGGGAGATGGCGTGAGGGAGGTAGGGTGTAGGAAATGGGGTGAGGGAGGTGGGGTTAAGGAGATGGGGTGAGGGAGGTGGGGTGAGGGAGATAGGGTGAGGGAGGTAGGGTTAAGGAGATGGGGTGAGGGAGGTAGGGTTAAGGAGATGGGGTGAGGGAGGTAGGGTGAGGGAGATGGGGTGAGGGAGGTAGGGTTAAGGAGATGGGGTGAGGGAGGTAGGGTTAAGGAGATGGGGTGAGGGAGGTAGGGTGAGGGAGATGGGGTGAGGGAGGTAGGGTTAAGGAGATGGGGTGAGGGAGGTAGGGTGTGCGAGATGGGGTGAGGGAGGTGGGGTGAGGGAGGTGGGGGTGAGGGAGGTAGGGTTAAGGAGCTGGGGTGAGGGAGGTAGGGTGTAGGAGATGTGGTGAGGGAGGTGGGGTGAGGGAGGTGGGGTGAGGAAGGTGGGGTGAAGGAGATGGGGTGAGGGAGGTAGGGTTAAAGAGCTAGGGTGAGGGAGGTGGGGTTAAGGAGCTAGGGTGAGGGAGATCGGGTGAGGGAGATGGGGTGAGGGAGGTGGGGTGAGGGAGGTGGGGTAAGGGAGGTAGGGTTAAGGAGATGGGGTGAGGGAGGTGGGGTGAGGGAGGTAGGGTTAAGGAGATGGGGTGACGGGGTAGGGTTAAGGAGATGGGGTGAGGGGGGTAGGGTTAAGGGGATGGGGTGAGGGAGGTGGGGTGAGGGAGGTGGGGTGAGGGAGGTGGGGTGAGGGAGGTGGGGTGAGGGAGGTGGGGTTAAGGAGGTGGGGTGAGGGGGAGGGGGTGAGGGAGGTGGGGTTAAGGAGGTGGGGTG